>NC_060130.1:143027477-143680532 GCF_021461395.2 Schistocerca americana | reverse complement strand
TTGTGTGGAAGCACAGTCTAATATATATATTAGACTGTGGTGGAAGGGACTGGGCGGTTTTTTAGGTTATGCGGTCTCAGGAAACCACAGAAAGGGCGTCCGTCTAAAAGGGAACAGGTAAAACATAGTAAGGTAGTTGTAGAAACGATCGGTATTGTTGTTGTAAATTGTCGTAGCTATGTTGGGAAAGAACTAGAGCTCCAAGCCCTAATAGAAAGCACTGAAGCTCAAACAGTTATAGGTACAGAAAGCTGGCTAAAACTGGAAATAATTACGTCTGAAATTTTTTCAAATGACCTAACAGTGTTCAGAAAGAATGGATTAAATACAGTTGGTGGTGAGTATTTATTACTGTCAGAAGTAAGAAGTAGTTTATCTTGTAGTGAAATTGGAATAGGTAATTCCATCGAAATAGTATGAGTAGAGGCTATACTTGACAATCGGACTAAATTATTAATTGAATTGTTTTATCGATCCCCCCTGACCCAGAAGATACAGTTGCGGAGCAGTTCAAAGAAAACTTGAGTCTCATTTCAAATAGGTACCCCACTCATACAATTATAGTCGGTGGTGACTTCAATCTACCCTTGATATGTTGGAAGTATTGTATGTTTAAACCCAGCGGCAGGCATAAAACGTCATCCGAAATTGTACTGAATGCTTTCACAGAAATTTATTTTGAACAATTACACTCATCCTGATAAATTAAGGATAATGCTGATACATGGTGAAACAACGCTCTGGTGGGCGGTTTGTGGGTTTAAATCACCTCCGGGTATGACCATGCAGTATACGCACGGTGGCGCTGGCAGCAGTCCATATATGCAGAGGTGTGTTGGAGAATGTCAGAGTACGGTGCAGGGAGTAAGTGTGCAGAAGTTTTCAGACGTGCTAATGGTAACTGTGTGTTGAAAATGGCTCAAAGAACACGTATTGATGACGTTATGAGGAGTAGAATACTAGGGTGACTCGAGGCTGGTCAAACACAGCAGGTCGTAGCACAGGCCCTCCGTGTGCCACAAAGTGTAATCTCAAGATTATGGCAACGATTCCAGCAGACAGGAAACTTGTCCAGGCGCTACAGTACGGGACGTCCACAGTGTAAAACACGACAAGAAGACCTATACCTCACCATCAGTGCCCACAGACGGCCACGGAGTGCTGCAGGTAGCCTCGCTTGGGACCTTACTGCAGCCACTGGAACAGTTGTCTCCAGACACACAGTCTACAGACGACTGAACACACTTGATTTATTCGCCCAGAGGCCTGCAAGGTTCATTCCACTGACCCTTGGTCACAGGAGAGCCCATAAAGACTGGTGTCAAGAACACAGTGCATGGTAATTGGAACAGTGGTCCCAGGTTATGTTCACGGATGAGTCCAGGTATAGTCTGAACAGTGATTCTCGCCGGGTTTTCATCTGGCGCGAACCAGGAACCAGATACCAGTGGTCATGAAAGGGGCCTGTATGGAGGTCGTGGTTTGATGGTGTGGGGTGGGATTATGATTGGTGCACGTACACACCTGCATGTCTTTCACAGAGGAAATGTAACAGGTCAGGTGTATCAGGACGTCATTTTGCACCAGTATGTCCACCTTTTCAGGGGTGCAGTGGGTCCCACCTTCCTCCTGATGAATGGTAATGCACGGCTCCACCGAGCTGCCATTGTGGAGGAGTACCTTGAAACAGAAGAAAAATGGTTCAAATGGCTCTGAGCACTATGGGACTTAACATCTGTGGTCATCAGTCCCCTAGAACTTAGAACTACTTAAACCTAACTAACCTAAGGACATCACACACATCCATGCCCGAGGCAGGATTCGAACCTGCGACCGTAGCAGGCGCGCGGTTCCGGACTGAGCGCCTAGAACCGCGAGACCACCGCGCCCGGCGAAACAGAAGATATCAGGCGAATGGAGTGACCTGCCTGCCCATCGAGCACATCTGGGATGCTCTCGGTCGTCGTATTGCTGCACGTCTTCAAACCCCTAAGACACTTCAGGAGCTCTGACAGGAATTGGTGCAAGAATGGGAGGCTATACCCCAGCAGCTGCTCGACCACCTGATGCAGAGTATGCCAACCTGTTGTGTGGCCTGTGTACGTATGCATGGTGATCATATCCCATATTGATGTTGGGGTACGTGAGCAGGAAACAGTGGCGTTTTGTAGCACATGTGTTTCGGGACAGTTTTCTCAACTTATCACTAATACCGTGTTCCCTATGTGCCTATGCTATTAGCGCCAGATTTGTGTAGTGCCACGTTGTGTGGCACCACATTCTGCAATTATTCTTAATTTACGAGCACGAATGTAGTTCAAGAGCCCACTCGAAGTGTTGCGAAAGCATACTTGACCCCTTAGCAACAAATAATCCTGGACAAACAGGGAGTATCATGACGAATACAGGGATTAGCGACCACAAGGCAGATGCTGCTAGTATGAATACCATAACACCCACAACCATAAAAATCACGAAGTACATCTATTTAAAAAACCTAATATAAATGCTCTTAACGCCTTTTTAAGAGACAGTCTTCACTCCTTCCGATCTGATCATGTAAGCGAAGAAAGGATGTGGGATGATTTCAAAGAGATACTATCGAAGGCAATTGAGAGATATATACCACATAAATTAATAAGTGATGGTACTGATCCCCCATGGTACACAAAACGGGTCAGATCGCTATTGCAGAAGCAACGAAAAAAGTATGCCAAGTTTAAAAGAACGCAAAATCCCCAAGATTGGTAACGTTTTGCAGAAGTTCGCAATATAGCTCGTAGTTCAATGCGAGATGTTTTTAATAATTTTCACAACGAAACTCTGTCTCGGAATCTCGCAGGAAACGCAAAGAGATTCTCGTCACACGTAATACACGCCAGGAGAAAGGCGCAATCAATACCTTCACTGCGAGATAACAACAGTGAGGTCACTGATGACAGTGCCACTGAAGCAGAGTTAAAACATGGTTTTCCGAAACTCCTTCACCAAAGAAGACGAAGTAAATATTATTGAATTCCAATCAAGAACAACTGCCAAGATGAGAAATATAGAAGTAGATGTCCTCAGTGTAGCAAAGCAGCTTAACTCATTTAACAAAGGCAACGCCTCCAGTCCAGATTGTACACCACCCAGGTTCCTTTCTGAGTATGCTGATACAATAGCTCCATATTTAGCAATTATATACAACCGCTCGCTCACGGAAAGATCAGTACCTAAACATTGGAAAAATGCTCAAGTCACACCAATACCCAAAAAGGGAAATAGGAGTAATTCGTTGTATTACAGGCTCATATCACTAACGTCGATTTGCAGAAGGGTTTTGAAACATATACTATGTTCGAACATTATCAATTACCTAGAAGAAAACGATTTATTGACACACCGTCAGCACGGATTCAGAAAATATCGTTCTTGCGAAACACAACTAGCTCTTTATACTGATGAAGTAATGAGTGCTGTCGACAGGTGATGTCAAATTGAGTTCACATTTTTAGATTTCCAGAAGGTTTTCGACACCTTTCCTAACAAGCGTCTTCTAACCAAATTGCGTTTCTATGGAATATCGCCTCAGTTGTCCGACTGGATTCGTGATTTCCTGTCAGAAAGGTCACAGTTCGTAGTAATAGACGTAAAGTCAGCGAGTAAAACAGAAGTAATATCCGGCGTTCCACAAGGAAGTGTTACAGGCCATCTACTGTTCCTGATCTATATTAACGACATAGGAGACAATCTGTGTAGCCATCTTAGATTGTTTGCAGATGTTGCTGTCATTTACCGTCTTGTGAAGTCATCAGACGAGCAAAACGAATTGCAAAATGATTTAGATAAGATTTCTGTATGGTGCGAAAAGTGGCAATTGACTCTGGATAAAGAAGAGTGGTAAGTTATTCGCGAGTACTGAAATAAATCCGCTAAATTTCGATTACGCGATAAGTCACACAAATTCGAAGGCTGTAAATTCAACTAAATATTTAGGGATTACAATTACAAATAACCTAAATTGTAACGATCACATAGGTAATGTTGTGGATAGAGCAAACCAAAGACTGCGATTAATTGGCAGAACACTTAGGAGGTGCAACAGGTCTACTAAAGAGACTGCTTACTCCACGCTTGTCCGCCCTATTCTGGAGTATCGCTGCGCAGTGTGGGATGCGCATCAGGTGGGACTGACGGATAACATCGAAAAAGTTCAAAAAAGGGCAGCTCGTTTTTACTATCGCGAAATAGGGGAGACAGTGCCACAATCAAGATACGTGAATTGGTGTGGCAATCATTAAAACTAAGGCGTTTTTCGTTGCGACGGGATCTTCTCATAAAATTTCGATCATCAGTGTTCTCCTCGGATTGCGAAAACATTTTGTTGCCACCCACCTACACAGGGAGAAATGATCACCACGATAAAATAGAGAAGAAATCAGGGCTCGCACAGAAAAACTTAATGTTCGTTTTTCCCGTGCGCCGTTCGAGAGTGGAACGGTTCGAGAGTGGACAGCTTGAAGGTGGTTCATTGAAACCTGTCAGCCACTTTATTGTGAATATCAGAGTAATCACGTAGATTTAGATGTAGATGCATCACATATATCACAAAGGACGTTTCTTATTAAGCTATAGCACCTTTTCAGAATTGTGTCTGAAATTCCATCAACACCATATGAGTTTTTGTTTTTTAGAATTTTTATCATTCTACTAATTTGAGTGAAAGCTGTCTGTCATACGTCTAGTTGCTTGAAGTTCTGTGGAATGACATGTTTAATATATTCTGTTACTTCTGTATCGGAACCATTTAACCGAAATTTCTCATAATTAGACGTGGGAGGGAGCTATATGTATTTGCTTTGAAGAAACATTTAATTCCAAGATCAATACTGTACTATTTATTCCTGTTGACTGGTTTCAGTCTTCTGATCTCCAAAAATGTCTTGTTGTTATACATTCTGTTCCATTAGGACTGTATCACACATGCCATACTGACATTATAGTGGATAGTATGTAGCACATTCCAAACAGGTTTGTTAAAAATAAAAACAATACAGTTACAAAGCACCTTGTGTAACTGTGGATGTCAACACACACAACACTCCACCAATGCTTATTAGATGTCCAATTGCATAACAGACACATTTGCACACTTGTTTACATTATCATGACGAATTAAATACATAATGGATCCACATTCCTCGAAGTACACAGCTGAACTGCATGCATTTCTACACAAGGTGCTTTTTAATTATTTTCATTTGAGACAAATCTGTTTTTATTTTCAATACAACTATGTGGAATATGCTACAGAAATGTCAACATGGCATATGTGATGCAGTCATACTGGAAGAGGACTTTATATCAACAAGACTTTTTGGAGACCAGAAGATGATAGTTTTATTGTTGAAACCTGTCATCAGGAATAAATATTACTGAATGTGATCTTGGCTATTAGAAGTTTCTTGAAACACTCAGCCATATTTTTGCTGCTACATTTAGAAAATCATGGTTAAAAGCGCTCATAACTTGTGAATTATCTGCCACAACATTGTCACTTAGTCTAATTGTATCTTGTATACTCCCTGGCTATCCTGTCTCCCAGTTAACAATATCCCATGTAATTTTAATCTTGTTATCCTCATTATTTATTGCTGTCATGGTGTGCATACTTCTGGACATTTTAATGACTTTCCTTAAAATGCTACTGTATTTTTGTAGTTTACAAGTAACATCAGATCATGATTTATTCTGGGCTTATATAAATTTCTTTCTTCCTCTTATCTGGGATTTTAGTTCCCTTAGTTATCCTTGGCCTTACTTTTCTTATGGAATTTCTGGACAACATTTTAGGAACGCTACTTTCAAATATTGACACAAATTCACATAACTTGATAGTAGCCTCTCTTTCTATTCATACCTCATCCTATACCACCTCTCTTAAGTTACCCGTAGAACAATGTTGTCATTAATAAGCCACACTGCTCTGTATGCTCTTGCCTTTGGTTTGTAATGTGTGATATTGTTTATTTCCATTAACTGTGCATCATGATCAGAGAGCCCATTAACAACTGAGTAAACATTAATTGTTTTAGCTTGAGCACCTTCAATAAAATTGTTATCAGGGTCCTATCTCTTGTTCCATAGGAGTTGAAAAACTGACTACTGAATTTAGATTTTAATACCTACATAATGACAACGTTTTTTTTCCTATCTATATCTTTAAAGAAATCTACATTGAAATCTCAGCAAACTGCTAACTGTTTATTCTTAACTGACAGATAGATCAATAATTCATCTGTATCTCCCACAAAAAGCTGAAAGTTCCTAGGGCTATCTGTAGCCTACTGGAATTACCAGGGGTTCTGATCTACACAAAAACAGTTTGTTTCAGTATTTTTGATTTTGTGTCCAACTCTTACATATGTGGCAACTCCCTTTTCCATGTTAACCCTACATGTAAATGATGCTAGTCTGTGAGCCCTGATATTCAACTTCTACATAACTGTGGTTACATGGTGTTCACAGAGGCACAGAACATCTATCACTTTAGAATTTTCCACATCTTCTAGACTTACAAGAGCCTCATCTATCTTGATATTCAGCCCCCTGATGTTCTGATGAAACAATTTAATTTTACTCTTCTGGAAAACATTACATATGTTATAGCCCCATCCTGCTTTAATTTCTTTTAAGACTCTCTGTAACCTGACCCTAACACAGAAAGTGTGCCCCTCTAAGTATAGTAATCACAGAGATTTTGTCTTGTGTGCTTGTGGCCCCCCCCTTACATTTGCTTCAAAATTGTCAGCTAATCTGTTCTTTCCCCTGCAGGTCATGATTTGTGTATACCGATCTCCCAATTCCAGCACCAGGTACAACAGAAATATGAGACTTTTTTAGTCAAAAGCTACCCACTGAACTCTTTGTTTATATGGTTGACAGCTGTATTAATCCATGACTGGTCATGTCATTGTAAAACCTCCACAAAGTCCCACACAAGTGTGTGCTGATACTGCACTCACATTTAATACTATACTTTAAGTTGCTATCCAGGCTTTTTCCTGCAGCTACTACTATAAGCACCTGATTCTCTTCATCAGTATCTCTGCACAAAGCCTCCATGTTCTTTGTCACGTGGCTAAGATAGGCACCGGGTTTCACGATGCTTGTGACCTGGTATTCTGCACCTAGCTTTTGTTACCTAGCAATTCTTTCTGTCTGACCCATTAGCTGAGCATTCAGTGCATCTGACAGCCATGCAGTGGGTCTGGCTAAGATTCCTTGCTGAGTTAGTGATTTTCTCCGCTCAGGGACTGGGTGTTGCGTTGTCCCATCATCATTTCCTCATCATCGACACAGAAGTCACGTATTGTGGTGTCACCTGAGGAGAATCGTGCCTTGGTGGCCGAACTTTTCCAAGTCCTTACCATCAATGCCATATGATCATTTCAATTCAATTCCCTTCTTTCTACTTGACTTCTGAACCAACTTAACCTTAAAGTTGTTCCTTCAAGTCTGCTACACTCTACTTTGGTCAAAAACTGATTGAGAGACTTCTCCTGTTCCAGGTAATAAGTCAAACGGAATGCTAAGGAGAATATGAATAATTTCTGATGTTTTCTTCTTTTGCTTATTGCTTGTGAGCATTTCTCAGCTGCTACTGTCTCTTTCCCCTTCATCCTATCTAATTCAGAATATAACATTTCTAATTCCACCTGGCTCAACAATTGTCTTGTCTTGACTACACAATCCATAACTCCATGGGAGAGCCTCATCTGATACTCTGCTGGTTTCCTGTACAATCACCCCAGTGAAATACCAACCGACAGTCCTGATAAATTTGTGCCATACCAACTGACCTACAACAACTCTGATATTTGTCACTCATGACTACACTTTTACCATAAACTAAAAAGCACTAACACATACTTAAACTGCAATAAAGCAAGCATTAGTGAAAACTTACCTTCTGATGAGCTGTGCAGCTAACTTCAAGTTGGCAGATGGATGTAAAACACGAGAATGTAAACATGGCACAGATATTCACTGAATGTAAGTTTTAGGTAGGAGATGACATAAAATGAATGAAAACTGAAATGCACAAGTTTTTTAAGAACAAACATAAACTTACGCTATCATGAAATTGTTAATCGATCCTAACAAGGGAGTCTGGTTTTCATGCCGTTCGAGCATTTGACCAAAAATACAGTGTAACTGTTAAGCAAATCACGTACAAGACAATGCTGTCGCCTTTTGTAGAGTATTCCAGTGTTTAGAGGCCTTACCAAGTATACACAGCAGCATATCTCAAATGAATTCAGAGATATGTCGGTATATGGGGTGAACAAAAAGTTTCTGATTGAAGGAATTACAGCTCAAGAGTCAGTATGCCAATCAAGCAAAATTGCCATGAACATTGAGACAATCATCCTAATGACACTCAACGTTGAGGACACCCATTTGATAAAACTGTGTCCTGATGCTTGAAGAAGTCCATAACTGTCTGCTGCACATCCTTATATAAAGGAATTGTTGTCCTCTAAAGGCCTTTTTTAAGCGACTAAATGAATGATAATCAAATGGAGAGGGATCAGGACTGTAAGGAGAATTCTTGAGTGTCTCTCACTTGAGTTGGTGTAACTACCGCATTGCGAGATTTGTGATATGGGGACATACATTATCATGAAGTAGCAGTACGGAACTTGGCACACCATTCCACAATGATGGTTTTCGACAGATGTGCTACCCATAAACATTCTTCATTCTCCAGTCAGTGTCTACTAGCATTTGCTCTTCAGCAATCAAGACAATAACAACAATATGTTGGTCCTGTTTGGACACATTTGGTAATAATGTTGCCATAATTCACACTGCCACATTTACCACCCACACATCAGAAAACCACAAATGTTACACTAAGTCCTTACCTACATGTCAGTGCCTATATACCAGCATCAGAGTTGCAATATGTTGCATATACGCTGCAGCAACGCCTCCAGGTGGAAACTTTCTTATCACGCCTTATTGTTTCATAATAGATCAGTACAGTAAATTCAAAATTTTAACAGAGATGCTCAGAGAACATTCATGGAAATAATTTTTCCCACAAACCGTGGTTGGGTACATTATGGAGGACTAGTATTTGAGGTGACTGCTGAATACAGGATGGTCATTTGATGGCACCCGATGTGTAGAGCACTCCATCTCAGAAGTTATATAAGCATTACGTTTCCAAGGAAACTGCCACTAGCATCAGAATCGGCTGTCGTGGGCAACATGGAGGCTTGGTGCCCCCACTGATTGAAGATAGGTTAAAAATGTGTTGAGACATTAATTTCGTTTCAGAATTTACATAATACGTGTTTTACCATCATTTAATACCACACATACAACACTAAAACGTATAATCAGTTATTCAGATTCAAAAATAACAACAATATTATAACAAAAGGAGGCTGTTGCATGGAGGGTTGGTAGTTCAAAACTAACCTGGACTGTACAATTTTAATTTCTATATTTGGTTCAAGTACATTCTAGAAGTATCCACAAATGTAAAGAATCATTGTAGTGTAATGTTCTGTAGCTGTATATATACTGTATGTGTTCTGGCTGGAGGCAGTTCGCTCCATGCTCTTGTATGTGCAAGTGCGGAATAAACCATCGTTAAGTGAAGTTAGTGTTCGACATTCATATAATTACACCTTCTTCTACGTGACATTATTCTGGTGGAGGCGCCGGGTATTGGAACTTGTGATAGCACTCATTATCGACGACACAGTGGCTCCCATCAGGCCACGACAGAGCCGCCGTTCACATGGCGAGAAACCCGAGTTTGAGCCATATTCAACAGATCGCAATCTACCGAAGACAGAAGAAGAAGAGGACGTTACGATGACAGCAACTGTGCGCCACCACATGAGTTATCCTTCCGGGTTCTCTGATGACGATGGCCAAGATCCGAACAAGTGGCTGAAGGTATAAGAGCGTATATCCAAATTTAACAAATGGGATGACACCGTGTGTTTGGCTAACGCATTTTTCTACTTGGAGGGCACTGCCAAGCAATGGTATGAGAACAACGAGGAGAAGTTCACAAACTGGGAAGTATTCCAGGTGGAACTGTGCAAGTATTTCGGCGACACACAATGACAGAAGCGCAAGGCTGAAGATAAATTAAAGGGCCCAGGATAACCAACCAGTATGTTTCCACTACCGACGACTGGGACATGTGGTGTGCTATTTTCGAGAAAGGCGGCGGATATTTGATGACGCCCACGCCAGAACACAGCAGACCGATCTTAGACGACACCAACTCCTGGATAACAAAGATGAAAAAGAAGAGGTGGGTGCTGGACGATATAGGTCACCATCGCCGCAAGCTAGCTGCTGGAGAGGACGGTCCCCAACACACTGATCAAGGTCTCCATCACCGTTTAGAAGCTCCAGCCGATCACTTAGCCGCTGCAACCTGGAAAACTACAGGGTGCGACCTTCCATGGAGGTGAGGCCGCTGAAGAGAAAAATCCTCCGCCGTCGATCACTACAAAAATGATAGGAAACTACATAGGTATTCTCATGGATGGCCGGCCAGCCCAAGCTCTTGTGGACGCTGGAGCATCATATTCAGTCATTTCAGAGAAGTACCGTCGCCAGTTGCAGAAAACCGTATTCGTCGACAGCAAAACATCTCTGCTGAAGGTGGCTAATGGGAAATATGAAAACCCTACAGGAAGATGTACCATTCGTGTGGGTATAAGTGGTCATACACAGCCCTTAGAATTCATCGTCTTTGAAGGGTGTAGTCATGACGTCAATCTCGGATGGGACTTTTTGAAAGCTTCTCAGGTAATTATAGACTGTGGTCGCGCGAAGATTATGCTAGACGAGATGAGATACTGTGGACAGGAAGATGCGCATCCGAGTGTGTGGGGACTATGTGTGCTTGATGAAGTGATCATTGTTGCGGTCAGTGCTAGAAAGGTAGCTGTCATGTGTCATGCCATGCATCAACCCATGGATCTTGTAGTGGAATGTAACAGAAGCATACCACTGGAGAATACCTTGGTCACCCTAGCCTCTGTCGTCTCGTTTAAGAACGGATTCAGTGAATAGTGGATAGTTAACTGTCGCCAAGAACCGCATATCCTTCCAAGACACATGTGAGTAGCGAACACTGAGCCGTTAATTGTAGAACAGCTGAGCATCATAGAAACCTCCCACGCCGAGTCTGTGGGCGAAATTAGCGCTACCACTACGAGACAAGATCTTCTAGCTCGACTATCACCAGCTCTCACTAAGGAACAACAGAAGAAGCTACTTGCCATTCTTCAAGAGTTCTCTGAATGCTTCAATCCAGAGGTTAAGAACAAACTAGACAAATCGATGGTGAAGCACCAGATTAGCACTGGAGACCATCAACAAATAAGCCAGAGAGTATACCATGTGTCACCAACAGAACGTCAAATAATTCGCGACGAGGTAGAGAAAATGATGAAGAATGACATCATTCAGCCTTCGCAGAGCCCACGGTCGTCACCAGTGGTCCTCGTCAGGAAGAAGGATGGCAGTTGGTGTTTTTGTGTTGATTACAAGAATCTTAATAAGATAACTAAAAATGACATTTACCACCCTTCCACGAATTGATGATACACTAGATTGTCTGAAAGGGGCTAAGTTTTTCTCAGCCATGGACATGTACTTGGGATACTGGCAGATCGAAGTAAATGAGACTGATCCTGAGAGCCTGTATGAGTTGAAGGTAATGGTTTGGGTAAAGCACCAGCTACTTTTGAACCGATGATGGATAATCTTTTATGTCACCTGAAGTGGACGACGTGTCTTTGTCATTTAGATGACAATATAGTGTTCTCAGAGTCATTCAATGAACATATAAAAAGACTGACGGCCGCTCCTAAGTGTCTGCAACAAGTCAGACTGAAACTTAATCCAAGAAAGTGTCTCTTTGGAGCAAATGAAATAAAAATATTTGAACACCTTGCGTCAAACGAAGGTGTGTGGCCAGACCCAGAAAGGTGAGATCTATAACAGAATGTCCTATTCTTAAAAGTATTAGAGATGTGAGAAGCTTCCTTGGATTTTGTTATTATTATCGTCGTGTAGTATCAAAGCCAGGCCACTCCAAGAGATGTTAAAATCTGATGCTAAATTTATCTGGGGTGGTGCTCAACAAGATTCTTTCGATGTGCTGCGAAAAGCTCTGACGACTGACCACGTAATTCGTCTGTATGATGAGAGAGCACCTACAGAACTACACACAGATGCCAGCGGGTATGGGATCGGTGTTGTTCTGGTGCAAATTTCGGATGGAAAAAGAGGACACTTACAAAAGCCAAGAGAAACTACTCAACTACAGAAAGAGAATGTCTTGCTGTGATCTGGGCCATTCGCAAATTTCGACAGTATCTCTATGGAAGGCCATTCACAATTGTTACAGACCATCATTCACTTTGTTGGTTGACAGGACTTAAGGATCCAACAGGACGACTCGCCAGGTGGGCACTACGTCTTCAAGAGTATGACATTACCACAGTGTACAAAAGTGGGACAAAACACCGAGATACCGACTGTTTCTCAAGAAACCCTGTGCAAGACCATCAAGACTTTGATGAAGATAGTGACTGTCTCGCTACACTCCAGGATCTCTCTGCTGAGCAGACGAAGGCCGCCAAGATATCTCAAATTATGCTTCCCTTAAATCGGTCAGAGGATGTGAAAGGACAATTTAAGGTAGTTAATGGATTACTTTGCAAGAAAAACTTTGATCCGTTTGGAAAGAGGCGGCTACCAGTGATTCCTAAACGCATGCACTTAGATGTTCTACAGAAATTCCATGACATGCCTGAGGTGGGACATCTAGGATTTATTAAGACATACGATAGAATCAGCAAGAAATTTTTATGGCCAGGTTCATTTAAGAGTGTCCGTCACTATGTGTCACACTGTCCAGAGTGCCAGAGGAGAAAGGCAATTTCTCAGAAAACACCTGGCCGACTCACACCAATTCCACCAGCCGAAACGCCTTTCCAGCGTGTTGGGACTGACGTCCTCGGACAATTTCCAAAATCTGCTAGTCGCAATAGATGGATTATTGTTTCCAACGATTATCTGACCCGCTATGCCATTACAAAAGCCGTAAAAGCAGCCAAAGCATCCGAGGTAGCCGGATTTATCGTGGAAGATATTGTATTAAAACACGGAGCCAAATTCATCATGGAAGACTTTCTATTAAAACACGGTGCCCCAAGGTCGTTAATTACAGATCGAGGGAAAGTTTTTCAATCAAATCTTGTGACAGAGATAAACCGTCAGTACAACATTACTCATCACATGACGACTGCCTACCATCTGCAAACTTATGGACTTACTGAACACCTTAATGAGACTTTGGGTCACATGCCATCAATGTTCGTCAATGTTGAGCAGAGCAACTGGGATGAGGTGCTACCTTTGGTGATGTTTGCCTACAACACCGCCAAACAAGACACCTCAGGATTTACACCATTTTTCCTGGTGCATGGGCGTGAGACGACTACAACGATGGACACTGTCTTTCCGTTACATCTTGATGACATGGACGATGACTACATCTGCCAGGTGTTAACCAGAGCTGAGGAAGCTTGGCAGCCGGCCCGAGTGGCCAAGCGGTTATAGACGCTACGGTCTGGGAGTGCGCGACCGCTATGGTCGCAGGTTCGCATCCTGCATCGGGCATGGATGTGTGTGTTGTCCTTAGGTTAGTTAGGTTTAAGTTGTTCTAAGTTCTAGGGGACCATAGCAGTTGAGTCCCGCACGCTGCAGGCTCAAGAATACGATCGCCGGAGGTATGACGTGAGCCACCACCCTGTTGTCTACCAGCCTGGTGGCTTCGTCTGGATCTTCACTCATGTTCGGATGGTTGATCTCTCTGAGAAGCTCCTCAGGCGCTACTTTGGACCTTGTAAGGTTGTAAAACAGTTGTCTGATGTTACTTATTAAGTTGAAGATTTCAAGATGATGAAAGATCAGAGATACGGTCCATATCCTTCGAATGAAGCCCTATAAGGATCCCTCAACCCAGGGTAAATTCGAAGCTCCAGTGACAGGCAACAAGCAGAAACGTGACGAAGAGCGTAGCGGCAAAAGAAGTTCTAAGAAGATCACCGCCAGGGCGAGAACGAGTCATCAGGAGTCAGAGTATGAAGGACCAATGACTCATTCCCGGACTAGGTGGACGTAACACCAAGACGGTGTTCTCGTAAGGACGGAGCAATGTCGGAGAAGAAGCTGAGTAGCTTTGTGGTGTAGCGGTCATGATACTAAACTATTGCATCGATGGTCGTGAGTTCAAAACTCACCTGTAGTGTACAATTTTAATTTCTATATTCGGTTCGAGTACATTCTAGAAGTATCTACAAATGTCAAGAATCATTGTACTGGAATGTTCTGTAGCTTTGTATATACTGTATGTGTTCTGGCAGAAGGCTCTTGTATGTGCAAGTGCTGAATAAACCTTCGTTAAGTGAAGTTAGTGTTCGTCGTTTATCTAATTGCACCATCTTCTACATGACAATTTTTTACATAAAATATAGTTTTCTAGATTTAGTAGTCATAAAATCCATGATAACGTCATTTATGGGTCCTGTATTTGTCAGAAGACATATAAAGGTGTATCTCCAAGACAACACATCATCTTCAAACTAGTGGTGGCACATGTTCCTAATTTTAAACCTCTTCACCTCAATAAAAGTAACATTTTCAAGAATAAAAGCACCAGCTTCATCTGAACACACTATTGGCCATTAAAATTGCTACACCACGAAGATGACGTGCTACAGACGCGAAATTTAACCGACAAGGAGAAGATGCTGCGATATGCAAATGATTAGCTTTTCGGAGCATTCACACAAGGTTGGCGCCGGTGGCGACACCTACAACGTTCTGACATGAGGAAAGTTTCCAACCGATTTCTCATACACAAACAGCAGCTGACCAGCGTTTCCTGCTGAAACGTTGTTGTGATGCCTCGTGTAAGTAGGAGAAATGCGTACCATCACGTTTCCGACTTTGATAAAGGTCGGATTGTAGCCTATCGCGATTGCGGTTTATCGTATCGCGACATTGCTGCTCGCGTTGGTCGAGAGATCCAATGACTGTTAGCAGGATATGGAATCGGTGGGTTCAGGAGGGTAATACGGAATGCCGTGCTGGATCCCAACGGCCTCACTAGCAATCGAGATGATAGGCATCTTATCCACATGGCTGTAACGGATCGTGTAACCACGTCTCAATCCCTGAGTCAACAGATGGGGATGTTTGCAAGACAACAACCATCAGCACGAACAGTTCGACGACGTTTGCAGCAGCATGGACCATCAGCTCGGAGACCATGGCTGCGGTTACCCTTGACGCTGCATCACAGACAGGAGCGCCTGCGATGGTGTACTCAACGACGAACCTGGGTGCACGAATGGCAAAACGTCATTTTTTCGAATGAATCCAGATTCTGTTTGCAGCATCATGATGGTCGCATCCGTGTTTGGCGACATCGCGGTGAATGCACATTGGAAGCGTGTATTCGTCATCGCCATACTGGCGTATCACCCGGCGTGATGGTATAGTGTGCCATTGGTTACATGTCTCGCTCACCTCTTGTTCGCATTGATGGCAATTTGAACAGTGAATGTTACATTTCAGATGTGTTACGACCCCTGGCTCTACCCTTCACTCTATCCCTGCAAAAACCCTACATTTCAGCAGGATAATGCACGACCGCATGTTGCAGATCCTGCACGGATCTTTCTGGATACAGAAAATGTTCGACTGCTGCCCCGGCCAGCACATTCTCCAGATCTCTCACCAATTGAAAACGTCTGGTCAATGGTGGCCGAGCAACTGGCTCGTCACAATACGCCAGTCACTACTCCTGATGAACTGTAGTATCGTGATCGAGGAGCATGGACAGCTGTACCTGTACACACCATCCAAGCTCTGTTTGACTCAATGCCCAGGCGTATCAATGCCGTTATTACGGCCAGAGGTGGTTGTTCTGGGTACTGATTTCTCAGGATCTGTGCACCCAAATTGCGTGAAAATGTAATCACATGTCAGTTCTAGTATAATATATTTGTCCAATGAATACCCATTTATCATCTGCATTTCTTCTTGGTGGAGCAATGGCCAGTAGTGTAATTTATAACTTTTTCTCATAGATGGATAAAGTAATAGATATACTGCTGACGTTGGAGGTAAAATGGGTGGACCACCAGCACAGAAATTTCAAAGTGCCTTGACTCCATTAGCAATATAGATTTATATGAAAAATAACAGACTAGCCCTTTTAGTTAATAGTCTGTGGCCCTTAAAACTCTACAAAAACGAAGCAACATGAGAGTAGTAGAACCTCAGCAATAAACAACATCCTTAGCCCAGTGAAGCGTCACTGTATTTAGGATTTGTATGGAGGATCTGACACTTCTAACATTGGGAAGCTCTATTTCAGTGTGGTTCCAAGAGGAGAATGTTAAGCTATCTGACTATCCTGAATTGAGCCATTACTGGCTCAAAAAGGATGAACACTGTGGTGATATGCCTGCAAGTGATAGTAACTGTTACAGAGTAATATCACTTTACCTCAGTTCTTTGTCCAACATGTTTCCAGGCAGTTGTTGTAGGAGCACACACTCTGCAGTTCTACTTTCAGCATGCAAATCAGCTATGCTTCCGTTATGAAGGACTGGTTGTTCTCAGTATGCAATGTCATACAGACAACACCAAATCTTCGTGCCCTAGTACTGTGATTTCTGTAGATAATAAGACCTCCGAGCTGGCAGTCAGTGACATCGTATTTGTGATAGGTAGCGGTGTTGGGGGCATCTGGCATAGTTTGATGACAAGACATGAAATGGAATGTTTCATTATACACCCGAACCACTGTAGCACTCTGACTTAGTGACATGGAAAATTATCTTACTGGAAAATGCCATTTCTAGTGGAGAAGAAATTGTCAATTAAGGGATACAAGTGATCAACAACGTTCACACGTAAATTCATAGTAGTTTATGTAACTAATAGACATTCCAAGGGTACTGAATGAAATGTCAGTAATAGAATAAAACAGTAATGATACACACCAGATGTATGTGCTCAGCAGGCATTCTCTCAGAGGAAGAAAGTTTCCTGAAATAAGCCTGATTTGATGTAATACATGTATCACTCCTCTGATGCAGCACATTGTTGTATCAACTGTAACATCATTGGATCATCAAGGAACCACAATAATGTTGGCTAGTGCAGAGATCATTAAAATGGCAATGGGAGATACATCCTGAAACATCTGCCATTTTACTCTGTTGATAGCCGTGCTATAGATTACCTAAACTACTGGCCATTATCACCACAATATCAGAGTTTGTAGATGATTTGGGATATACCGTGTGCAAAATTTAGCACAAAGACCTGTCACCTCTATAATGGCTTGGCATACATTTGAGCAACACATCTGTCCTTCACTATCTACCTACAATCCTGGATGATGTCAGTAACATTCCTCCTGAATCCCTAAATTCCATATTCATATGACAGTTGAATATTAGCTTCCTTAATTGGGTAAAAAATTTGCAAAGGAAATGGATAGATTTAAGTTAGATATAATGGGGATTAGTGAAGTTCAGAGGCAGGACGAACAGGACTTCTGATAAGGAGAGTACAGGTTTATCAATACAAAATAAGATAGAGGTGTCGCAGGAGTTGGTATAATAATGAATAAGGAAAGAGGAGTGCGAGCAACATAGTGAATGGATTACCATAGCCAAGACAGACACAAAGCCAATGCCCACTATAAGTTTATACGCCATTTAGGTTTTCAGATGATGAAGAGATTGAAAGAATGTGTGACGTGATAAAAGAAATTGTTCAGACAGAGAGGAAAACTTAATTGTGATGGATAAATCGAATTCAGTGATAGGAAAAGGAAGAGAAGGAAACATAGTAGGATAATATGGGCTGGGGGAATGGATTGAGAGCCACCCAGTAGAATTTTGTATACAGACTTTCTAGGGGCAGATGTGTTAACTCTGTACGGCAGGGCAGGGTCGGTCGTCTGTGTTGTTGTTAATGCTATCGTTCAATCCACCTACCTCGATAGGATTCTTGCCGATGTCCCTTCATTCTGTGGTAGCAGATACGTGCTAGGCAGTGTAAAGCAGCGTTGATGAAACCACTACCTAATACCTACCACAAAGAGGCTGCGTTAACTCTAGTCGAAAGTCAGTTCCTGAAAGTTCATGATTAAAAAATATTCAGTCTACTTGCATAAAAGCGTTTAAAATTACATTAACTCTATTTTTTATTTATACTGAAACACATGAAATGGCTATCAAGTACATATTTAATATGGTGAAACGTTATAACTGGAAGTTCACTGTCTGTATTCACTCGAAAAGCAGCCAGAGTTTTAGCAAGTCCAACCTAACTAATTTTCACGTTCTACCAGTCACAGACCCACAACTGTTTGCGAGCTAAACATTCGGTCGTTTCAGTGGTGGTCTTCTTCATAAGAAGTGCTCGTCAAAACATTCCAGAGCACGAAACACGCCACGCGGAGTTGTTACTACGACCAGAAAATTCACATGCTCGTATCTCTCAAACTATTTAACTTCGAAACACCAAACTTCCATTAAAGTGTTCATAACTCCAGTCGCTCCAGTCACGATATGTTGGAACCGAAATTAGCTCACTATTTCCCCATCTTAAAGTGTATTTTTAAGGAGCGATCTAACATCATGTTGTCCGTAGGCCGGCTAGCAAGCGACTTTCTTGAGACTCCCCTTTCTGCACACTCCTCTATTCGCACGGGAACAGCTTAAATCTGGCTGTTGATCTAAACGGCCAATCAGAACGTTCCTTCCTGATCATTCTCGTGGCAAATCTTGTCTTATCAAATCATTAATTTGATAGTAATTAATGCCAGCAAAACTTCAATTTCTTGTATTATGTTTAATCAAAATAAGCAAAGTGCGAAATATTCAAATTAATAAATAAACTTTTCCGCCTCTAACTTCCAATTTGGCTGCGTTTATACAAAAGAACGTCACCTGAATCGGGGCTGCAACATAACTTTCCCACGGTTCGTTTGTACAAGGTTTTACTAAAAATGAAATATTAAATTTTAACGTGTGTCCAACATTACACCCTCTCAATCGTTCTCACGCACTCACACAACAAAATATAATCAAATAATAATTTTGACCAATTTTTGTATTACGTAATGCAAAGTGACTATAGTTTTAAAAAGAAAATCCTAATTAATTGGTTTTTATGCGCAGACAACTTTGTAATGTCTTCAAATCATAATGAAAGTCAATCTGTTATTGTTCCCAACTTAATTTTAAAAACAAGCGTAGGTCTTAGGACTTTTAGGTACTATATATAAACTATAACAAAGAAAAACCCGAAATTTTGACAGTATCATTCCATTAATAACGAAAGGCTGTGTACCAAATTTGAACAAAATGAGATAACAACTCATATGAATTATTTAGATTCGTAGAGGGTATGATATGAATCTTCGTATCGACTGAATGTTACGCTATGCAGTTCTCACGGCAGGCAGCGTCAGCTTTGCTGTGAGCAGAGCGAAAAATAAACATACCCATCCTGCAGCCACCGTACTTGACGGCTGCGTGCCTTACTGCAGCGAATGTTATCTTGTAATAACTTGCTGCGTTACATCTGGTCACAATTTAACGGTTATGAACTGTAAATTAAAACTGAAGAATCTGCAAAACAGGTAGGAAATTAAGGAACTGGGACCCAGATAGGAAGAACCAGAGCTTTTTGAAAATTTCAAAGGGAGCCTTAGGCAATGACTGACAGAAACAGAAGAAAGGAATACAGGAGAGGGCGAATGGGTAGCTTTGAGAGATGAAATAGTGAAGGTAGCAAAGGCTCAAATAAGTAAAAAGACAAGACCTAGTAGAAATCTATGAATATCATAGGTGATGTTGAATTTAACTGATGACAAGAGAACATATAAAAATGAAGCAAGTGAAAGGGAACACAAATGAATGGGTAGCTTTGAGAGATGAAATAGTGAAGGTAGCAAAGGCTCAAATAAGTAAAAAGACAAGACCCAGTAGAAATCTATGAATATCATAGGTGATGTGGAATTTAACTGATGAAAAGATAACATATAAAAATGAAGCAAGTGAAAGGGAACACAAATTTTTAGAAACGAGATTGACAGGAAGTGCAAAATGGCTAAGCAGGAATGGTTACAGGGCAAATGTAGGTCTATAGAAGCATGTCTACCTAGGGCGAAAAGATAGATACCACCTACAGGAAAATTAAAGAAGTCTTTTGAGAAAAGACAAACAGCTGTATGAATGTCAAGAGCTGAGATGGAAAACCAATACTAAGCAAAGAAGGGAAAGCTGAAAAGTGGAAGGAATATATAGTTTGGCTAATCATGGGAAATGAACTTGAAGAAAATATTATAGAAAGAGGTGAGGGAGCAGAGAAGAATTTGACAGAGCACTGAAAGACCTAAGTCGAAAGAAGACCCTTGGAGCAGACAACATTCGCTCAGAACTGCTGATGTCCTTGAGAGAATTGGCCAAGACTAAACTATTCCACCAGGTGTCTAAGATATATGAGATGGAGGAAATACTCTCAGACTTAAAGAAGAATTTAATAATGCTGATTCCAATGAAAGAAAGTGCTGACAGGTGTAAACATTAGCGTACTATCAGTTTCATAAGTCATGACTGCAAAATACTAACACAAATTATTTACAGAAGAACGGAAAAACTGGTAGAAGCTGACTTCAGGGAAGATCAGTTTTGGTTCTGGAGAAACATTGGAACATGGGAGGCAATACTGACTCTATGATTTCCCTTAGAAGATAGGCTAGGGAAAGGCAAAATCTATGTTTACAGCTTTTGCAGACTTAGAGAAAGCTTTTGACAATATTGATTGGAATACACTCATTGAAATTCTTAAGGCAGTAGGGCTAAAACACAGGGAGGGAAAGATTATTTACAACTTTTCAGAAATCAGATGGTAGTTATAAAAGACAAAGGGCATGAAAGGGAAGCAGTGGCTCAGAAGGAAGTGAGAAAGGTTTGTCATCTATCTCCAGTGCTATTCACTCTGCACATTGAGCAAGCTCTGAAGGAAAGCAAGGAGAGCTTTGGAAAGGGAATTAAGGTTCAGGGAGAAGAAATAAAAACTTTGGAGTTTGCCAGTGAATTTGTAATTCTGTCAGAGACAGCAAAGGACTTGAAAATGCAGTTGAATGGAATGGATGGTATTTTGAAAGGAGAATCTAAGAAGAACATTAAGAAAATCAAATCAAGGGGATTGTTGGGGTTGTTTTTGGGAAAGGAGACCAGACAGCGAGGTCATCGGTCTCATCGGATTAGGGAAGGAAGTCGGCTGTGCCCTTTCAGAGGAACCATCCCGGCATTTGCCGGAGTGATTTACGGAAATCACGGAAAACCTAAATCAGGATGGCCAGACGCGGGATTGAACTGTCGTCCTCCCATCAAATCAAGGGTAATGGAATGTAGTCAAATTAATATTAGTAAATGAGATACTAAAGGTAGTGCATGAGTTTTGCTATTTGGGCCATAAAATAGCTTACGATGGCCGAACTGGAAGGAATGTAAAAAAAAGCATGGCAACTGCAAAAAAATTTTTATTAAGATCAAATATAAATTTAAGTATCACATTGGAGCTTTAAGCTCAGATCCCATGCTTGCAGAAATATAATAATGAATTAAAGATGGGTACACCTCTTTGCTAGTACACAAATTACTTTTTTGTTTTCTCATCCAAACATGTTTCACCACAGTTGTGGCATCCTTACTGGTATTTTTTTTTTATTATTTTCCTGACATACATATACATCTCTTTTAGGTTAAGGGATATGATATATCAGATTTTGTTGTTGGTTGGTTGGTTGGTTAGTTTGGGGGAAGAGACCAAACAGCGAGGTCATCGGTCTCATCGGATTTGGGAAGGACGGAGAAGGAAGTCGGCCGTGCCCTTTCAAAGGAACTATCCCGGCATTTGCCTGGAGTGATTTAGGTAAATCGCGGAAAACCTAAATCAGGATGGCCGGACGCGGGATTGAACCGTTGTCCTCCCGAATGCGAGTCCAGTGTGCTAGCCACTGCGCCACCTCGCTCGGTAGATTTTGTTGTCATTTAAATGGTATGTACATTTCATATTTTATTTTACATTGTGTGTGTCCTGTGGCTGCCAAGCAAAAACAGCCACAGTTCTAAATCAGTACACTATGTCATCTGAAAACATGAGGAATGTTAGAAAATCATGTGCATTGAATTTTGCATAGTGTACCACCTTTAAAATTTATGTTACGGTAAAATTTATGGCATATGCCCATTTTTGGCCTTACCACTGTAGTACTTTGGTAGTTGTTAGCTGTGACAATTAGTTTTTATGTAACATGGTTTGTGTAGCATAAGTTTTTAAAGATTGGATTTAAAAAAATCAATGCAGATGATTTTATATCATCAGTCGTGTTTGTAGATGACATGGTATAGTAATTTAGACCTGTGGCTGATTCTGGTTGGCAGCCACTGGACACACAGAATGTGAAATAAACGGTAAACTGCACATACAATTTTACTGACAACAAAATCTGATGTATCATATTTCTTAACCCAAAAACGGGTGTATGTATGTCTTTGAGGAAAATAATAAAAAAACCACTAAGGATGCCACAACTGAGGTGAAACATGTTTGAGTGATAAAACAAAACAATAATTTGCGTCCTTGCAAAAAGGTGGACCTGTCCTTAATTCATTCTTTTAAATTTAAGTATTAAGAAATCTTTTCTGAAGGTACTTGTCAGGAGTGTAGCCTTGTATGGAAGGGATACATGTACAGTAAGCATTTCAGACAGAAAGAGAATAGAAGCTTTGAAATGTGGTGCTACAGAATAATTCTGAAGATTTGATGAGTAGACAGAATAATTAATGAGGTGGTACTGAATAGTATTGGAGAGAAAAGAAATTTGTGGTATAAAATGACTAAAAGAATGGATCTGGCAATAGGAAACATTCTGAGAAATCAAGGAATCATCAATTTAGTACTTTGGGAGGGGGGAGAGAGAGGGGGGGGGGAGAGAGAGAGGGGGGGGGGGGAGAGAGAGAGAGAGAGAGAGAGAGAGAGAGAGAGAGAGAGAGAGAGAGAGAGAGAGAGAGAGAGAGAGAGAGAATGGGGGTGGGTGGGGGGAAGGGTGCAGGAGGGGGGGGGGGCAATTGCAGAGGGAGACCAAGAGAAAAGTACAGTAACCAGGCTGAAATGGATGTGGGTTGCCAGAGTCATTTGGAGATGAAGAGGCTTGGACAGGATACAGTAATTCGGAGAGCTGCATCAAACTGGAACCCTCTGCAAAATCTTTCCTTATTGAAGTGTATAATCATCTTTGTTTTGTAACTGAGGCTAAGATGTTCATCATCTTGAATGTGTCTGAATATTTCACTATTATTCTCCCACTGTTGATACAAAATTATTGTCTTCTGTTTATCATTTTTGGTGGGACTCTGCCTTCAACTGATAGTAGTCAGTCACTGTACATGTTGCATAACTGATGACTTGCACTCAGATGGCCATTTTCTGCACAGTACTTAACTGCCAGTCAGAGGATTACCTAAAACAGTGCAACAGAAACAGATGATCAACATGGTGCTTGTAGAGTGAGGCTACCAGTTTTCTGTTATTGATAACAGAGACTACATAAGAATTGGTGGATGACATCATCAACAGAATTTGGTAAGCTGCTGATGCACTATTCCCAGAATATTCTTTGCAAAGCAAGTCAGGAGACATAAAAATGGACAGTCTTTTGCTGAAAAAAAAAGTGCAGTTTGGCAAAACTGGGCATATTGAACATACTAAGTAGCTCCAGAAGCTCATCAACTGCAATCAGCTACACAGTTTTTTTGATGAAAATTATCAGTTTGGGGTACTCATCACAGTTACCATCAACCTTGCTAAAACATTCTGACACATGTGTCGTTAAAATACCTAAAATGTAACCATTGATAAAACCAAACCTTAGTTAAAAATCACACTCAAATTATACAACTCTCTCTCACATAGCCACATTCATTCACCTTCGAACACAAAAATTGTTTGAATTATTAAAATAACCTCATCAGAAAGGTACTGTCAAAATATAATGAATGGCGACTAAAATAAGTAGGTCTGCTGGACATGTCCAGCTGATATATAGGGAAACCAGAGGGGGAAAAATAAGAAAAAATTATGTAAAGTTTCATTATTTCAACCATACTTGCATACTAAATACATATCTTATTGGTTTCAAACAATAGAAAGTCCAGGTTGGAATACCAACAATTATGAATAGGACAGATTGCTGCTCACCATAAAGATGTCAGATTGAGTTGCAGACAGGCAGAATACGAAGACTGTTACACACTAAACTTTTGGCCAAAGCTTTCTTCAGGAAAGAAAGGAGAAAACACACACACACACACACACACACACACACACACACACACAGATATTTGCACAAGCAGGTGCACCTCACACACACAACCGCTATCTGGCCACTCTACTCTAGCTGGACTGCCCCAGCAGTGACCACGAGGACTATTAACAGGTAGCACACAGAAAGAGGGTTCAGCTCACAGCACCACTTGCACTGAATATCATTGACCTCAGGACACCAACTAGTCCATTTGCAGTGGTGACAGGCACATTCAGCCTGGAATCTCATTGGCTGGAGTAGAAATGGCTTAAGTAATGATTCCCACTTTGAACTGAGCCCCGATGACCAGTGAAGACATATCTGGCAATACCTCAGACAGTGGTGGGATACCAACCTGACTGTCAACCACCATACAATCTGACACACAAGAGTTATGGTCTGGGATGCCATTTCATTTCATAGCAGGACCCCTTTGGTCATTATCCATGGCACCTTTACAGCACAGCAGTATGTTGATGATATTCTATACCCTGTTTTCTTGCCCTTCATGGCAAGCATTCCTGGGCTTTACATTTCAGTAAGATAATGCTTACCCAGCAAGAATTTCTGCTCCATTTCTCTGTGCTTGCCAAACCATACATTGGCCATAAAGGTCACCAGATCTCTCTTCAACTGAGAAAGTTTGGAGCATTATGGGCAGAACCCTCCAACCAGCTTGGGATTTTGATGATCTAATGGGCCAATTGGACAGAATTTGACATGGTATCCCTCAGAAGGACTTCCAACAACTCTGTCAATCAATGCCAAGCTGAATAAGTGCTTACATAAGGGCCACAGGCGGATGAACATATTATTGTCTTGTTCAGTTTGTGAAGCTCTTTCTCTTGAATAAATCTTCCAATTCTTCTGAAATTGTAATCATTTGTTTGTCTGTACATGTCCATCACATCCACCAATTTTCATCACGTTCCGACGAGAGACAGAGAGAGAGAGAGAGAGAGAGAGAGAGAGAGAGAGAGAGAGAGAGAGAGAGAGACTAAAACTAGAGTTTTTCCCTTTCTCTATGAGAGGATTAGAAAATATATCATGCTGATTAACTGTAAATTTGCTGCTGACAGAAAACATCATACTTTCCTCAGTGGTTATCAAACTGCTGTACTCACAAGTTGCATAAGAAAGACACTTCAGAAGCCTTAGCAACATGGCCCTTATACCTCAGATACAACAGATCAAGTTCAACATGAGAGTTTAGACTTCCCATTGGAGCCTTCAGAAGGCTTAGTCCTTGCAACATTTCTTGCAGAGTCTTTTGAGTTACCACTTGTCACCAGGAAGTAGTATTGTGTGGTGTGACATGCATGCAATGCAGATAGTAGCACAACATGCATTTGGGCAGAAGAAAACCTTTAGAGGTAATGGGCGTGGATATGAAAATTCTTACCCATGGCTATGATAAATTTCCATCATGGCTCTGTAGCAGGTCAGGGATCATTTTTATATGACTAAAATACAGTAAAATTAGTATCTTACATCTACACACATACTCTGCAAGCCACCATACTCTGCACGCAGAGGGTATGCTGCACCACTACCAATCACTTTCCTTCCTGTTCCACTCACAAACAGAATGAGAGAAAGACTGTCTGTATGCCTCCATATAAGTTGTAATTTCTCTTACCTTATGTTCATGGTCCTTATGTGAAGGGTACATTGGTAGCAGTAGGATCATTCTGCAATCAGCTTCGAATGTTGGTTCTCAAAATTTTCTCAATAGCCATCCTTGAAAAGAGCATCACCTTCCCTCCAGGGATTCCCTATTTGAGTTCTTGAAGCATCTCCATAATACTTAGTGTTGATCAAACCTACTGTTAACAAATGTAGCACCCTGCCTCCGAATTTGTTTGTTGTCTTCTTTCGGTCCTACCTGGTGGGAATCCCAGACACTCAAGCAGTACCAAGAATCGATTGCACTAGTGTTCTATGTTCAGTCTCCTTTACTGATGAATTGCACTTTCCTAAAACTCTCCCAATAAACTGAAGTCAATCATTCACCTTCCCTACTACAATCATGATATGTTCGTTCCATTTCATATCACTTTGCTACGTTCCACCTACATATTTAATGGACCTGACTGTGTCAAGTAGCACACTGTTAATGCTGTAGTCAAACATTGTGGGATTGTTTTTCCTACTCATCTGCATCAACTTACATTTTTCTACATTTAGAGCAAGCTGTTATTCATCACACCACCTAGAAATTTTGTCCAAATCTTGTTGTACCCTCCTACAGTTACTCAACAATGACGTCTTCCTGTACACCACAGTATCCCCAGCAAACAGCTGCAGATTGCTGTTCACCCTGTCCATCAGATCATTTATATACACAGGGAATAGGAGCAGTCTTATCACACTTCCCTGGGGCACAATGAACAATAAACTTGTCTCTGCTGCACACTAGCTGTCAAGGACAACACACTGGGCTCTGTTACTTAGGGAGTCTTTGAGCCACTCACATATCTGAGAATCTACTACATATGCTCATACTTTCATTAACACTCTACCCTGGGGCATGGTGTCAAATGCTTTTCAGAAATCTAAGAATATAGAATCCGCCTGCTGCCCTCTATCCATAGTTCACAGGATATCATGTGAAAAAAGGACAAGTTAAGTTTCACATGAGTGATGCTTTCTAAAACTGTGCTGATTTGCAGGCAGAAGCTTCTCCATCTCATGGAATTTCATTGTTGTTGTTCCAGTCACCAGCACTGTAAGTTGGTGTGATGCAGTTTCCATTACTCTCCCTTGCCTGGTATCCTCTTCATGCCAGCATTATTGCTGCATTCTGAATCAATAATTTGGATTAAACACTCATTTCTAAACCCTGTCCCTATGATGTTTTCTGTTCTTCATCCCTTCAATCATTGTTTTCAACAAGAACTCAAGTCATAATATGTGTCCAACCATTATTTCTCTTAAATTTGTTATGTTTGGTATTAGACTTTTTTTTCTCATAAGCTCACTGCGGGACATCCTCATTCCATACTCAGGCAGTCCATTATTTTTTAACAGTTGTCTACAAACCTACATTACAAAAGCTTCTAATTTTTTCAGTTCTGTGTTACCATTCTTCACATTTCACAGCCATGGAGAGTTCTGCTTCAAAAATTGCTTTTCATTAATCTTCTTTCTGGTCTTATAGTTTATATTTTTTACTGTTAACAGTTGTTTCTTTGTTACATAAATCTCTTTCCAACTTGGGCAGTTCTTGCTACTATGTCTTTCTTTCATCTCCTTTCTTTATCTATTGTACTTCTGATATAGCATTATTTGTCTAACTCTGTCTCTCTTTTAAAAGTTTAATATTTAGTCATCAGCAACTCAACTGCAAATCAAAATGACACTCTCTCCTACCTCACGCACATTGACTCACACAACCACTCCATCTCACATGCACTAAGACAGTGGAGAAATGGTGAAAGGCGCAATATCAGGGACTAAAACATAAAGAAAATGACAAAGGAAGTAAAATGACAGCACATGGAAATGTGACTAGCTGACCACTTACAAAAAACATGTGTAAGCCAGTCAACCTGTTGACACATTAAGAGCGTCTCCTCAAAATCTTACGAAACAAGGTGGAAAAAAAAATCACAAAACTTTAAAACTCTAACCACATTTGTTTACATGTCACTTAAAATGAGGGCATATCTATTAGAAGATCTGCCGCTGGCCTCTGGTCTGAAAGTTAAAAACAGTCAAGTAAAATGTGGCGCACAGTGATCTGTACGCCACTGACACCACACAGTGCACAGTTCACCCAAATTGTGATTTGGCAAGACTGCACTCGAGACCCACAGGCTGTAAAATAGAAAACATGACTGGAGATTTCTAAGGTGGTCTTTGGTGGAAGAACCCAAAACAACGATATCGTTGAGGTAATTGTTGAAGCTGGGCACAGAGGCTATCAGCAGTTTTAAAAAATGCTGAAAAATTGCGGGTGCGCTAGTGACGCCAGAAGACAAGTGTTGATACTGGTATAAGCCAAAAGGTGTATTGACAGGGAGTAGGTGCCTAGTGGTCTCATCCAAAGGAAGCTGGAGGTATGCTTCCAACAAATCAATCTCGGGAAAGTAGCGGTTGCCCGATAATTTTGCGAACAAATCATCAGGGTGAGGCAAAGGATACTTATCTATGACAGGCTGTGCATTAATCGTGACACTGAAGTCGCCACAGCGGGAAAGCTTACCCATCAGCTTCTTAACGATGACCAATGGTGTAGTCCATTCATTGGAAGAAATAGGCCAAATAACATTGAGCGACGTCAAACAGGCTAATTCAGCCTAGACAGAGTCGCGCAAATGGATAGGCACCTGCCGCACCCGAGAAGAATGAGGGCAGGTGCACTCTTTCATGGTAATGTGGACCTGAAAACCAGGAGCACAGGGGAAAACAGAGATGAAGACTCAGAGCAGAGGGACTCCAGTTGCTGCTACGGGACTCAATCTGACACTGAACTTACTTCATCGCTAATAGAGAAACTGAAAGCACTAAATGCATCTAACCCAAAAAGGTCTGCAGTATAGGAATGATCTGCGACGAGGAAGGTGAGAGGGTGAACAACAGATTTGTAAGAGACACGAGTGAAGAACTGACCTAGGGTTGGAATCTTCTGTTTATTGTAGCCCACCGACTTCTGCCAAACCTGAGGGGAGGGGAGCCGAAGTCTACGTACATTCTCCAGGTCTACATACATTTGTGCATTTTGTAAAGTCACTGCCGCTTCTCTGTCCACTTGCATTTTTAGCGGTTTATTAAAAATGCAAGTCAATAAACAATTTGTTCTGGGAGACAGTCATTATAGACAAACAGTTTATGTCCATTGGTACTACTGTATCCACCACGTTTGAAGAGGAGTAACACCAATGCAGTGTGGCCTTTCTTTTGACACTAGTCATGAACAGTCTGCCACTTAGGGCACGCAGCATGCTCATGTCAGGTGAAGCAGTACTGACGAGACAATAGGGGGGCATGCGGCTACCATCGTGACATGGCCCGTTGCTGCTATTGCCATAACCCTACATTGCCCCACATGACACTAAGTCGAAGTTTATGCAACTGCAATGGCTTCCCTGTCATTCTGAACACTTGTAGTGGGCCCAACAGCAGTTGACTGAGTAACTTACCATACCTCCCCCCCATGCAGCAATCTGATCGCCTGTGGACCGTGGCACTTTGAAGAACCGTGCTGTATTGAGCACATCTGTAAGTGTCGCATTCTCACACTGAAATGTTTTTTCGTGGACCTGCCTATCCAGGGCCAGACGAATAATGACATCATGCACCATGTGATCGGTGTAGCATTTGAGACAGATACTAGTGAAATTTCCAATGACAGCTCAACCCATGCAATTCTCAGCTGAGGCTTTGTAAGATTGGTTTGGATATTTCTGACAATGGTAAAATTCTACATGTGTTGCAGTGACATGCGTTCTGTCACAGAAATAGGTTGGGAGAAGCTTGCACATTTCATCAAATGATAAACTGGCAGGTTCTTGCAAAGGTACAAGTTGGCACAACACCTGATAAATGTGCGGTGAAAGCCAGGAAAGAAAAAAAAAGTGCTATGCTACACACCCACGTGAAAAACCTGGAAATGTTGAGGTAACTGTATCTCTTACGAGTCCCAATCTTCATCCAGTTCGTCATATGCTGGAGAGGGTGACGGTTGCACTGACAGGAGAGTAACCTGCTGCGAACATGCAGATGCCACCCGATTGAGAGCAGTCATGAGGGCCTGCTGTTGTTCCGTGAAATCTTGCTGCTGAGCAATGAGTATTACTTCCCTCAAGATGTTTGTCGGGTGATTTAGCACTGACACTAACACACGGAGAAATCCCAACACTCACTCATTACCGAGTTTTCTATAGCAAGAACAAACATGATTTATGGAACAATAGGTATAGAGCAACACATACGATACACTGTAGTACAGGTTGTGCGTAACACTGAACACACTGACTGGTCAATAGTAGCACAGGGTAAAGAATAGGCAGAGCACCCATTTGCGATCACTTCAATAACGCTGTTTCTTTGGTGACTCACCAGAGCACGCCAGGGGGCCGACCCAGGTGGCCCATGTAAGCGGGCCTGTTAACTGTACGGATGCGTGACCTCTGAAATGGCGCGCATCATGGGTGAAGGTACATCAGTATTTCCTACACAGCTTGTTAGGGCAATGCTCCAGTAGCTACTGGGACACGTTCGGTCTTTTCCTGGTTTGGGGAGATGTATCAAAATTGTCTCCCTCCACAGGTTGGGTAAGTGGCCTGTCTGCCACTCAGAATTAAAACATTGTAAGACGACTTCCTTTAATGCTAATTTCAAGTTACGCAGCATGCTGTATCACACGTGGTCATGAGTGGGTGCAGTATTGAGAGCAGGAGACATGCTGAATACTGCTCCCACAAGGAGGGCAGTTGTAGAACTCCAAATAGTTGGAGCTGAAGTTCCACTCACCCATTTATGTGGTAGCACGGTAATGCTGGAACCCTAGATCTTGGCTGGCAGTGGCACTAGTCATTGCAAAATGCTCTGCCATTGTCTGCGCGATGTCTTCAGGTCTCGTTTGGTGACACCCCTGTTTCGACAACCCCATTACAAGTAACTGACTGCCTTTACCAGAAATCCTGCTAATGGCTTCCCATACTGTATCAGAACAAGTGGAACTGTTGACAGAGTCCAGGAACGCTTGCCATGACCTTTTCTTGCTCTCCTCAGTGATATGGCGAGTCTCATCCTTTGCTAAGTGAAATGATGCAAGGTTTTCCACCATCGGGTGGCACTTAAACTGTCTCAGAGCCACACGTCTGACCCAGAGTACTAAATGGCATTCGCCAGTCCACCTATAGATAGGTTGTCTCCGAGGATGATGAGAGGACTTCAGGATGGAGAAGTGAACGGCACGGTGGAGCACTCGCATGATGTGGCCCACCCACTCTTGGATGCTGTTGCAGCATTCAAACACAGCCAGTTAGCTGAACAGCATCTATTTAGCTCTGCTGACAATTCGTCGTGGCTGTGTCTGTTCAGGAAGAGCTCCATCGAGTAGGTGAATCCAGAGTGCAGAGTAGTCTATGGAATGAAGATCGTCAGTGACTTCTCACTGAACAGAATCCATGAGAGCTGGAGAGCAGAAAGAGAAGTTGATGGCTGAGGATGACCCAGTAGCAGCACAGTAACGAGTGGGAGTGCCTGTGTTGAAGATGCACAGCCTGTGAGACGTCACGAGGCTCCCAAACCCTGGTCCCGAAGGCAAGTTAAAGTCAAGACTCACAATACATGATGGGCATTGAAGTCTACACGTAGGAGAAATGGTCAGGGGAGTTATTGTATAAGATCTGTGAGAGCCTCTCTTGTGGAGGTAAGTACAGTGGGCAAACAGTGATCCTCTGACACACACAAGGGAGGAGTGGTGTGTGTTACCGACAGACACAGCAACGCTGCCTTTGGCCCTTTCTCCAGTCAGATCATCCTTGTGTTGGAGGCTACAGCCCTGTAGCACAGGGATATCAGATGCTTTAAAATGTGTTTCCTGCAAACACAAGCACAGGAGGCGTTCCTGTGCTAGCAGTTTCAGTTCCTTCACATGTGTCCTGTGTTGTGTAGGCTACTGTGGGAATCAGCACTGACACAAACAAGGAAGGAGAGAACTTGTGATGGCTGGTGCCAGGAATCCAAAATGATCATATGAAACACTTGCTGATTAACGGAACACTTTATTTTAAAAAAGGAAAGAAACATAACTTAACATCATTATGATGTGGCTTGATGTGCTTATTGTGACTCCTATATGCAATTGACACATTGTTACTACTCGCAGAAAGCAGGCTGAGTATCGTATTTCTATTACTAAGTACTGATACTCTCAAAGTCTGTGACCGATCTGGACCTGACCAGTGATGGGCAGCTGGCTAAGTCAGCATTGACAGGGAGCTCTGAACTCTGTCCTCCTGTAGGTGTGGTGCTGCCCACTCTTTCCATTTGCGTGTGGATCAGCACCTTCTTGATACCATTTTGTGACGCTGCACTGGTCGTTGTTCAGTTGATACTTTAGCACTACGCATCCTGAAACCATTAATGCTCTACAGATGTGTGGGAGCCATTTATCGTTGGGGTAGCACTTATACCCTGTCTTTCCGGGGTGGAGGGGAGCTCACAATGGGTAGAGGCTCAGTCTTGGGGAGAAATGAATGCCCCAGGCCAATATCAATGTCCATTGGATCTGAAGATGAATAATGGGAGATTTAAGAGAGAGTGATGTCAACATCATCTGTTTATTTCTTGTCTCTGTCAGTAGTTGACATTCAGCTTTGTTTCTTTTGGCTTGGTGCAGTTTCAGAGCTACAACCACAGAAGTGGTAGTGGTAGTGGCAGAACTGGACAGTGGACCAAACTGAACTTTTGGAGAGGCAGGAAACTCCACAACATCGGCAACCATGGCCTTTCCTGATGTTCTGGGGGGATGTACGGGTTTCAAAATAACTGCAGCAGCCCAAGTGCATTGATAAATGCAGGTACTAGTGCAGACATTAGCAACCTCTGTATAGCGGCATCAGCTTTCTGAACAGGCTTTTTAAGAGCTGAAGCAAAGGAAGTAGCGAATGTAGGAGGAATCTGTGACTAGATTGACGACTGTTTGGTAGAAAGGCTGCAGCATGTTATCTTGGATGGAGAGTTATCAACAGATGTAGAAGTAACTTTGGATGTGCCCAGGGAAGTCTTTTGCAGATGATGCAGTTATCTGTGATGAAGTATTGTCTGAAAGAAGCTGCATAAATATTCAGTCAGATCTTGATAAGATTTCAATGTGGTGCAAGGACTGGCAACCTGCTTCAAATGTTCAAAAATGTAAAATTGTGCACTTCTAAATATGAAAAACCATATCTTATGGCTATAATATAATGAGTCGCTGCTGGATCGGCCAACTCATACAAATACCTGCTGTAACACTTTGTAGGTATATGAAATGGAATCATTACATAGGCTCAGTTGTGGGTAAAGCAGGTGCTAGAGTTCGGTTTATTGGTAGAATACTGGGGAAGTGCAGTCAGTCGAGAAAGGAGATGGTTTACGAATCACTCATGTGACCAGTTCTAGAATATTGCTGAAGTGTGTGGGACCCATAACAAGTAGGACTAACAATGGGTATTTAACACATACAGCGAAGGGCAGCAGGAATAGTCACAGGTTTGTGTGACCCATGGGAGAATGTCCCTGAAATGATGAAAGAACTGAACTGGCAGACTTTTGAAGATACACAAAAACTATCCCGAGGAAGTCTATTAACAAAATTTCAAGAACCAGCTTTAAATGATAACTCTAGAAATATACTACAACACTTTATGTATGGCTCACATAGAGATCGCGAGGATAAGATTAGCATAATTACGGCACACACAGAGGCATTTAGACGATCATTCATCCTGCATTCCATATGTGAACTGAACAGTAAGAAACCCTAATAACTAGTACAATGGGATGTACCCTCTGCCATGCACTTCACAGTGGTTTGCAGAGTGTAGATGTAGATGTATATGGGTCATTCCATGTCAAGTGCCCCAGTTAAGAAGACGCTCCCAGCTCAACCATCTTCAATTTTGATGAAATTTGTACAGTATGTACCTGAGGGCCCTACATGAACTAATGCAAAGTTTCAGACTTACCTGTAACTTGGTTGAGGTGCTAGAACCACTTTTGTGAAGACCTCTTTTACCGAGACCGAAAAGTCGCAAAGAAATCTTCAAGTTTGGCATTCCAGTGTTTCTAATGTAAAAAAGCTAGACTCTTGCTTCTGGGTATAGTGGTACAACATTTTGTCTTCTGCACACAAATGATGGAAGTAGAGTTCAGAAAGCAATGCATTTGGCATAATCTCAGTTCAAAGTGAGCAACAAATCATGTCACAAGAAATTTGTCCCATACTTTACGAGGCATAAGTAGTGGAGAAAGTGCGCTATAGACCTGGTGTTCTGCCAAACTACTGTCTGTCTGGGTGTTTAGTACACCACAAATTTGGGCCTGGCTTGTGGGTTTAATTACTGTGCTACCATTCTGTAAATTTGCTAAAAAACATGAATGTATCAAAATATACCTGTGTTCAAAGTCATGTGTCTCAAAATGGACGCCTACCACATTACATTCATTAACACTATTCAACAGAGCACATTTCATTCTATTAGAAAAACTTATTTTCATTTTGTGTCTCTTTGGGTAAGATGCAAAAATTGTGCCTTAAATTTGAAATTTTGTTGATTATGTCTGCAGTGTTTAAATATTCATTTTGCTGTTTATTTCGTGATTTGAAACCTGTTTGTGACAGGTTCATTGCTAAATTTAACCATTTAACTATACTAAAGACTGCTACATAGTTTTTGTGAAGCTGAGTGCTTATTAATTTTATTTATTTTCTTTATTTAGGACTCGACAATTTGATTTTTGTGCCTGAACCACATCTAGTTGCTGCTGAAATGGAAAAAAGATCAAGTTAATGTTAGCAGTTTTGGAAATACTGATTCCCCATGCCATTTAATGACATACAGTGCCTTAAAATGACTAAACACTGTAAAGTACTACAAAGATTTGAATTTTTGCAAAGATCATGCTGCAACCCATTTGGTAAGAAAAACCATACTGCATGCAAGAGTTTGCCCTCAGTCAACACAGAAACAGCTGACCTGCTACAATGGATAACTGTGTGTGATATTAAACCAGGCCAAAAAAAATTTGTCCTTCCAGTAGAAAAGAATTTGATACACTGAAATATTCACAAATAGAAGTTACATATCAGTCAGATGAAAATGATGAGACTAATGTTGCTCACAATTTGTATATAAGCTTAACAGTTGTTGGAATATCAGCATCAAAATTTCAATGAATTGGTACAAGGCATACAAAAGGATATGCAAACCACAAAATACATCAAGTTGAAGGTGCAATTATTAAGAAAATTGTAGAAGTGGGAGGACTTGATTCCAGTGAACTGGAGCAACGATCCACAAGCAAGCAATGCTTGGCTTGTTCAGATTACAGTCAGCTGATCCAAGAATTGAAAGACAAATTACACACATCAGATCATAAGGAGAAAATTCAAATTTTGACCTTAGATCCCCAAAGCTGGTCTATCAAAAAGACTATATAAGAGTTTTGTGTTTCAGAAAGAATGGTAAGGAAGGCTAGAAAGTTAAAAGCTGAGCAGGGAATATTGGCACAGCCCAAAGGTAAATGTGGGAAAAAGATTTCTGAGGCTGTGAAGGCAAGAGTCCTAGAACATTTTTATGCTGAAGAGTTTAGTCAGATTTGTCCAGGAAAAAATGACTGTATTACTGTTTGGATTGATGGAGAAAACATTCAAAAACAAAAATACTTATTGCTGAGCAACCTAAAAGAAATGTTTGTTGCATACCGCAGTAAAAATGGACCAGAAATTGGATTTTCCAAATTTCGTGTATTAAGGCCAAAGTGGTGTGTGACTGTAGGCACAGCTGGTTCACATTCAGTTTGTGTCTGCACAATACATTAAGATGTGAAACTAATGTTGGCACATAGAAGATTACATAAAAGAATATTACAAAATGTTTCTGAGCAAAACTGTCTGGAATTTGGAAACAAAGGATTGCATGCTTCATCACTGTAAAGTACATCCAGGAACAAAAGCCCTAAAGGAATACTTGGAAAGCACTTTTGCAGATACTGATCCTGAGGATACAATTCAGTTGAAACAATGGACTCACACTGACGGAGATACACTTGGAACCAAGAAAGTTACAGTGGAAGAATTCATTGAACTATTAGTTAAAAAACTTTTGGCCCTTTCTATTCACCACTACATTGCAAAGCATCAGAGCAAGCATTTGCAGTTCACTAAAGGTCTCGAACCAGGAGAACTGATTATATTGCTCGATTTCGCTGAAAATTACTCCTTTATTGTCCAAGGCGCAGTTCAAGGAGTCCACAGGGAAAATAGCCAAGCTACAATACATCCATTTGTCATTTACTACAAAGATAATGAAGACCTAAAAAGTGTCAGGTACTGCATAATCAGTGATTTCCTCCGACATCACACAGTTGCAGTGCATGTGTTTTTAACGAACTGGATCAAATCCCTGGAGTGCATTTTTAAAGAAATTAAGCATATTCATTATTTTAGTGATGATTCTGCCACAGAGTACAAAAATTTTAAGAGCTTCCTAAATCTCTGCTATCATAAAACAGATTTTGGCATTACTGCAGAATGGAATTTTTTTGGAACAAGCCATGGGAAATCACCATGTGATGGAATTAGGGGCACAGTTAAGCATTTAGCAGCAAGAGCTAGCCTTCAGTGCCAAATTGACAACAAAATCTTAACACCAACTGATCTGTTTGAATAATGCCAAAAAAATGTGCATGGCATTGAATTTATCTATATTAAAAAAGAAATTATTGAAGATGCAAAAATTGAACAAGAAAAACATTTTGAGGATGGATGTACAGTGTCTGGTACAAGAGACCCTCACCATTTTGTGGTAATTGATGAAAAGCGACTTCAGATTCATAGAGTATCAAATCATACATTGTCCTTTATAGCAAATGTTAACCGATATGCTAAAGTTGCTACTAAACATGTTACCATTACTGAACTACAGCCTAGCCAGTATGTGGCTTGCATTTATGATGGAAAATGGTGGACAGGAAATATCTGTGAACTTTCATGTGAAGAAAAAGATGCGTTGATTAATTCCATGCATCCTCATGGAGCTGCTCAATCATTTCACTGGCCAACTAGAAGAGACATATGCAGGATTCCAGAACAAAGGATAATTGCAGTCATACCAGTTCCAGCTGCTTCCATGATGGGGTGGCAATACAGTTTTAGCTGGAAACAATAGTTTTGGACATCAGCAACAAATTTAAAGCATTTAACTGAAAAATTCTGCATTATGGCTTGGGAACCACGAAGAGACCCAGACAAGGCTTGGGAACCTGTTGGATACCCACATTCAGGCTTGGTAACCTGCTAGACTCCCACCTTCAGTCTTGGGAACCTGCAGTAAAGAAACCTACCCATGGCTGACCGTGCATGGCTATCGGGCCCCTTGGCAATGGGGCTACCAGTCACTGAGATTGGTAGTGGCACAGCCACCATGGACCAATGCAAGGATTTTTCTCGAATTACAAAAAATTTCAATAGCTTAGGTGCAATTTTTGCACATTACCCAAAGAGACACCAAAATGGAAATAAGTTTTTCTAACAGAATGAAATGTGCTCTGTTGAATGGTATTAATGAATGTAATGTGGGTAGGTGCCCATTTTGTGACACATGGCTTTGAACACGGGTATATTTTGATACATTCATGTTTTTTAGCTAATTTACAGAATGGTAGCACAGTAATTAAACACACAAGCCAGGCCCAAATTTGTGATACACTAAACACCTACACAGACAGTAGTTTGGCAAAAGACCAGGCCCATAGTGCACTTTCTCCACTACTTATGCCTCGCTAAAGTATGCGACAAATTACTCACAACATGATTTGTTGCCCACTTTGAACTGAGATTATGCCAAATGCATTGCTTCTGAACTCTACTTCCATCATTTGTGTGTAGAGCACAAAAAGTTGTACCACTACACCCAGGAACAAGAGCCTAGTTCTTTTACAATAGAAACAGTGGAACTCCAAACTTGAAGATTTCTTCGCGACTTTTCGATCTCGGAGAAAGTGGTCTTCACAAAAGTGGCTCTAGCACCTCAACCAAGTTACAGGTGAGCCTAAAACTTTGCATAAGTACATGTCGGGCCCTCTGGTTCATACTGTACAAAATTCATCAAAATTGAAGATGGTTGGGCTGGGAGCCATAGGGCACTTCACTTGGAATGACCCATATGTAGATGTACTTGGTAGTTTTAAGCTCTGGTATCTTCCATTCTTCAAGACATATGCTACAGTTCCTACTCCAGACAGAATGAGCCCCAGAGCAGTTCACATACTTCAAAGGAGATGAACAAATGACGCCTTTGTGGATGGCCCTACCCCGTTTGCCACCAGTGGCTTCACCCTTACATCCTAAAGTGGTGTGCCCAAACCACATTGGATTATGGACATGAGGTCGCACACTTTAGCGAAGGTAAAGTGCCTCGACATGCTCTGGGAGTTTTGTGCTACTGAAAGTAAGAATAAATGAGTCTGATTTGACCAGTGCATTTCTTTCAGCATCTCAGTGATACTCTCCCATTTCCTCTCTGGGAATATCTACAAGACCCCTGCATGACACAATGCCCTTGCTATAGTTCAAGGAGGTGCGTAATACTTCAAACCAATCACAAAAGATTGTGGCCCAGTGACATGGTGCACTGTCATCCACAAAAATTCCAACATTGTTCGGGAACATGACTGGCTGCAAATGGTCTCCAAGCACCCGAACATAACGACTTCCAGTCAATGATAGGTTTAGCTGGACCAGAGGACCCAGTCCATTCCATGTCAGCAGCCTACACCATTACCGAGCCACCATCAGGCTGCAGAGTGCCTCATTAACAACTTGAGTCCATGGCTTCGTGGGGTCCGTGCCACACTCGAAACCTACCATCAGCTCTTACCAGATGACACGGGGACTCATCTGGACAGACCATGGTTTTCCAGTTGTCTAGGGTCCAACCAATATGGTCAAAAGCTCAGGAGTGGTGCTGCAGGCAATGTCATGCTGATAGCAATGGCACTTACACTGGTCATCTGCTGCCATAGCCCATTAACACCAAATTTCACTGCATTGGCCTAATGGATACGGTTGTCATTCATCCCACATTGATTTCATGCAGTGTTGTTTGTTTGTAAAAACTGACAAGTCTACGCAAACGCTGCTGCTCTCAGTTTTTTAAGTGAAAGCCACCAGCCACTGCATTGTCCGGGGTGAGAGGTAATGCCTGAAATTTGGTATTTTTGGTACACTCTTGACACTGAATATCAGAGTAATGAATTCCCTAATTATTTCCAAAATAGAATGTCCCATGTATCTAGTTCCAACTGTCATTCTGCGCCCAACTTGTGACACACACAGCTATGCTGTTTCTAGCATAAAGCCCAGTTTAATGTCAACTGACAAACATCTATACCTGTGTGAGCAGTGCTACATAGAGAGACTATTACCTGGACTATGTATTAGTAAACTTTTTGTATTGAGAAACTTATCACAGTAACATACAGCAACACTAACATTGCTATTCTTTACTGCATAAAATCACATGGGAAATCCAGTATCAGTATACATTGATTCTGAGCACTGTATCAATTCTGACACATTACTTGCTATTCAATACCAAATTAGACTGTTGTTAAAGGTTATAAATTTGTGATTTAATCACAGTAACAGAAGTAGCAGACACTCAATGTTAAGAGACCTTGAACACCTTTATTTCCATATTCAAAAGTTGTAGTGACATAGTTTAGTCACATTTGAAATTGATGACAGGATTAGCAACACCAAAAAAATAACATTTGAAACTGATGACAGAGTTAGCAACACAGGAAAGAGTACATAAAGCAAAATAAATGGATACATCAGCAGTATAAAAGTACTCCCTGCATACACAGTTCTCTCCTAGCATATAAATAAAATTTACAACCAGTAATAGACTGTATTCATAGCTCAACACTCAGCAAATGGTATTTCACCATGACCTTAATCTCGATGTAATCAAAAACTTTGCTCATCACATCTTGTTGATATTATTCCTCGATTTTTAAGAAATTTACATTCATATTAACATAATTAGCTTAGGCTAATATAGAAATACCTATACACAGATAATAACAAACTGGAATACAATGCAATTACTGATGGTTTCACTCTAGTTCCTAAGTGTTCCATTTCTAGATAAATAAATATGAACTAGAGATTAATCACAACAGGATATGTACTGTTGGACCAATTTTTATGATAATTTCTGTGGATTCTCTAGTTTCACTGTCCTCCTTGAGCAGAAGGAGTGTATGTGAACAATACAACCATCACCCAAATGTGAAGAAGAATCTGTAAAAATTAAGAAAAGAAATGGTAAGTACAATACAAGATCAAGCATCTACCTACACTGAAAGATTCTTTTCCATACATTTGGATGTTATTTGCTTACCATGTAAGAAAATACTAATACTCGGGCCAATGGGTACCTCCTTAAAAAGACACCAGTCCTAATACTGACAGCATCAAGTGTTGTATAAGCCCTTTTTACTCTGCGTGTCACTCCCGTGTCAAACGGTGATTCTACAAAAAGGCTGGGGACTTGAGCCTTGGCTGTAAACACACATTCACCTTCTTAATGCACCAAATAGAAGCAGAGTTAACACATACAAAAATGGCAATTTAAGTTTATGATGCTATTTAGTTGTTTTATTTCTGAATCTTGATTAGTTACAAAATAAAAGTACATAAAATGGTGTCATTTTACAGTAAATGGAACATAAGATATGATGGAATAATCATTTAATGCAGAGTATAAGGCAGAGATGGGCAGTATTTGAATAAATTTCTATCTAGATAATTATATAAATAAATAGATAACTCAAAAAATTTTATTTGTGAATAATGTGATTACTTCTCTCTGCGAATGCACACGTGTTATTTTTCATCATGTGACTAATGAATAAAGTAGCCTACCACCACATTTTCTTTTTTTATTTATTGATTAGTACTGTGATGTGCATAGGCAGAGTTTCTTCCTATAGCTTGACAGCCTTTCTGTAGGACTGGTCCTCCCTCCCCACCATGATCACTTGGAGAGTGGTGCAGCCACAGCTGTATAAACCCATTTGACTAAATAAATAAACACACCACCATCCAACTGCACGGCACAGCAGTTATTTAATTATTCAAATGCTCTTTTCTTTCCTGATGTCTTAACACATGTACTATCGTCCTGCCCCTTCTCCTTGTTAGTATTATCCATATGTTATTATCCTGCAGAGAACTACCACGTTTCTGATCTTATCAGTTCACTTAATTTTCTGTAACCTTCTAAAGCACTAAATATCAACCACTTTGATTCTCTTCTTTTCTGGTTTTCCCACAGATCATGATTACCTTCCATACAATGCTGTGCTCTGTAATGAATCTTGCCTCTTTGGAACTTTCGTACATCAATTGAAACGTTTGATTCCATATACATTTTGGCCACACTCTGGTTAATTTTCATATTTAAATTATATCTCTCACATCTGAAGATATTTTTGAACCTATCTGATTGGCAGAAGACTAATTTTCTGGTAATATATTTTTATTATTCATACCGATCGATTTTGTAATATCTATCTTGAACCATGAAAAGCAGTAATCACAATTGTCAACTTAAATGATCAAAGAACCAGTTTACAGTAAAAATAATACTATTATGCTTCAGGTTTTATGCAAGTAAAATTTCTGTCTCCTTTTGTAATTTTTCTAAGTTTTATTATTGATTATCAAATAAAACTTATACAATGACAGGAAGCTGCTATCTTTCATATTGTCAAAATTTACAACTTTCTTTTATTAACCATTAGGCCCATGAATCTTCATGTAAATAATTATTTCCAGAAAAAATTATATAAATTAAATGTGAGAAGCAACTTCAGTTAAGACAGTCACGTTAATACTTGTTTGGACTACATCCTGTTCAGGAAGGTACTGGAAACTTTGTTTGTAATACTTATAGATGATTTTGTCATGAACTCTGCAGAGTTGTTTTAAAAAGGTTCAGAGGAAAGTGGGTTTAGCATCTATTGAGTTTGGCACATGTTACTCTCTGATCAACTCACTCTTTGTTTAGCTCAAGAATTTAGCACAATGTATATTTAAGAAGTGCTGTTGTAAAAAGCACATCAAGAACATAGCAGCAAATGAAGATTGTGTTTAAAAGCCACACAATGTTCCAGCAACTTGTTATTTTAAAAAAAACCTGGACCAAACATTCCGAAAGTTTATATAGGTGCAAATAAGGCTGCCTAGACAATGAGACCTCAACTTAGCAAGGTAAGTAATATTTATCTATAAATACAATATACTTTCTCTTACATACTAATTTAAACATTGTCAGAACTATTATATAATTACAACCACGTATGCACGCAAAGTTAAATTCTTCATTATATAGGAGCATTAAGTGGAAGGGAGTTGCATTGTATGTGGGGGTGTCAGCTGGAATAAAGACAATATTAGCTAGAATATTAACAGTGTTTTCATTTCGCAGAAAAATTTGTGAAATAATGATACTAACAAGGGAAGTCTCTAAGCTTAAACAGGAATTTGGTGTTCGAATAGTATTTAGAAGCTTTACGTACAATGGTGATTAGAATGATGAAAGCATTCAATTGTGTTACTCTTAGATTGCCTATTGTCTGACTGTAAAAATGTACATAAGGTTCTTTGAGAAAATTCATGAAACAAAATGCAAAATCAGGATAGGCACATTTGGTGAAAGCAATCTGGACAATTCTCAGAATCATATAATTGGCCTGCAAAATCAAATGCTACTTTAATCACATTCTCGAGTTCAGCAACATGTGCAGGAGTATTGTAGCCAGCTGTTTACCAGGAATTCTGAAGCATAGGCTGATACACTGAGCAGGCAGCTGGTTATCAATAATAGAATGCATTTCATAATGAATATTCTGTTTCCTAATTTAGTGTCAGAGTCACTGCAGAAAGTCCTTATAGAGTATTTTATCCTTCTTCCATAAACACCGAAGAGCCAAAGAAACTGGTACACTCACCTACTATTGTGTAGGGCCCCTGCAAGCACGCGCAAGTGCCGCAATACGACATGCCATGGACTCTACTAATGTCTGAAGTAGTGCTGGAGATAATTGACACTGTGAATCCTACAGGGCTGCCCATAAATCCGTAAGAGTATAAGGGGGTGGAGATCTCTTCTGAACAGCATGTTGCAAGGCGTCCCGGATTGCTCAATAATGGTCATGTCTGGGGAGTTTGGTGACCAGCAGAAGTGTTTAAACTCAGAAGAGTGTTCTTGGAGCCACTCTGTAGCAATTCTAGACATGTGGGGTGGTGCATTGTCCTGCTGGAATTGACCAAGTCCATTGGAATGCACAATGGACATGAATGAATTCAGGTGATCAGACAGGATGTTTACATATGTGTCACCTGTCAGAGTCGTATCTAGATGTATCAGGGGTCCCATATCACTTCAACTGCACATGCCCCACACCATTACAGAGCCTCCAACAGCTTGAACAATCCCCTGCTGACATGCAGGGTCCATGGAGTCAAGAGGTTGTGTCCATACCCGTACACGTCCATCCACTCAATAAAATTTGGAACGACACTTGTTCAAGCACGCAACATGTTTCCAGTCATCAACAGTCCAACGTCAGTGTTGATGGGCCCAGGCAAGGCATAAAGCTTTGTGTCATGCAGTAATCAAGGGTACACGAATGGGCCTTCGGCTCCGAAAGCCCATATCAATGATGTTTCATTGATGGTCCAGAATTGAAATCTGCAGCAATTTGCAGAAGGGTTTTACTTCTGCAACGCTGAATGATTCTCTTCAGTCGTCGTCGGTCCTGTTCTTGCGTGATTTTTTCCGGCTGCAGTCGGAGATTTGATGTCTTAGTGGATTCTTCATATTCAAAGTACTCTTGTGAAATGGTGGTACGGGAAAATCTCCACTTCATCGCTATCTTGAAGATGCTGTGCCCCATTGCTCATGCGCCGACTATAATACCAAGCTCAAACTCACTTAAATCTTGATAACCTGCCATTGTAGCTACAGTAACCGATCTAACAACTGCGCCAGACACTTGTAATCTTACATAGGTATTGCCGACCACAGCACAGTATTCTGCCTGAACTATATACCTCCATATCAGAATAAGCATACCTATACCAATTTCTTTTGTGCCTCAGTGTGTTTTATATATAAGACATGTAAATCCAGAGGCTGTACATATTTTGTTGTTTTTGGTGGAATGGTCATCTATTCCATGTCTCCACCTGCAAATGAATCATTTGTCCAACATCTATTTTATAGCCATGACTTGTACTGAATGAAGAACAGACTAAGGCAATTGTTGATTTTTCTCCATTTTCAGAAGTCAGTTCATAACTAAATCCATTTGGAATAAAACAATACCAATCGCCATTTTTTAGGTCGTATTTTTAGGCTACCAGTTTCGACGATACACTACGTCATCTTCAGCCCTGGTTCAATCAAGTAACCTTCCTGTTACAAAATACAACAGCACTTTTAATTGGTCTCGGAATGATTATTATGGGAATGCGTGCTCCTTGGACAACTGTCAAAGCTGCTGACAGTTGTCCAAAGAGCACACATGCCTGTAATAATCGTTACGAGACCATTTAAAAGTGCTGCTTTATTTTGTAACACGAAGGTTCCTGAATTGAAGCAGGGCTGAAGATGACGTAGTGGATCGTCGAAACTGGTAGCCTAAAAATAAAACCTAAATAACGGCAGTTGGCATTGTTTAATTGGATACTCCAGACAGAAGATGGAGTTACATTCATCAAATCCACTTGGATCAGTTTTCCAAATGCAATATTACTGTATCTGGAAACCTGCAGTTTTCTGGTTTAATTCTTTGACAAACTGGGCCCTAAACTGGCGAATATTTTGGTCTTCTTCTTGTTCTCTGGCTGTCATGAAAGTACAGCTGTGTCTACAGAGAATTCTGTATTCTTCATTGAGGCATACTATGAAAGCTGCACAGCATTTAAAACTTGTGCGCCCAATTTCTCTTGCTTTTTGAATTGCCCAAAATTTCCTTCATTCCTTGTTAGTTCAAATTAGGACAGAATGGGTTGTTTTATCTCCATTTCTTTGACTGCCTTGTTTCCTCTAAATGAATGTTCATTACGTCTTTCTTTTTTTTTTTTTTTTTTGCAGGTAATCAAATGTTGCTTTGATGTTAAGTGTGCTTTTTATACATGGATATTTCTTCAATAATAAGCTGTAGACTGCAACTTTACATGGAGGTGTATGGTAATTATCATAAATATGTTTAGGACATTATTCTGAAAATTTTGTTAAAATATTGACAGTATTGGACTTCTTTTCTTCTGGTGGAGGTGCATAGTCACCAGAACTGTTTGCTTCTCTTTGAGTAGTACTATTCCTGCCACTGCCAAGTGGACTATATAAAATAATTTTTTATTTCTACTTGTATACTATGGTAAAAGTAAAATTAATACATGAGAGATAATGTAAGTTAAATGAAAGTAATATGATAAGCAGAGACATGACTATAAATTTTTATCGTAAGTACCAGCTATTTTCAGTCAATTCACATATAATGTGAAGTATTTCAGTCACTGTAAAAAACAACTGTTATGTAAAAAGTGAAGACTTTATCCTGAGGTGTGTGATATTGATAATTATGCTGGATTTAGTATTGGTAACATGGTAAGGAGGAAATGAATATTATGCTACTATCATGTTATTTCTATACAGTAGGGTTATTGCTGTTGATGATGTTTAGTGGTGAGCTGTGAAGTGAAGAGAATATTTTGTGAGAAGTGATGATTAATGGAAATGCATTAGGTCTTTAGATTAATATTATGATGATGATGATGATGATAAAGCAATGGATTAGGAACTTAGTGGCATGAATGGTAGTAATTTACATTCAGGAAATCATGTAAGTAGTTATGCCTAAGTATTTGTATCTGAAGAAAGTTGTCAAGAAAGAGTCTCAGACAAGAGTGGGGGGAAAAAAAGGCTGAGATTTGCAAATATGAAAGTACAGAGCAATGTGAAATAATAATGATTTAACTAAACTAGTAACTGAAATAAAAAATTATGATTACCATCCATGTTAAGATAGAATGACATAGAATCAAAGTAGAAACCCAATATTATAGGAAAAAAATTCTAATATGCACTGAGATGGTAATTAGAGGATGTGGAAAATCTAATTAAAAAACAAAAATGTGAGTTGTAGTTGGAAAAAGATTCCTTACTAAAAACAATACATTTACTTTGTTACTGATGAAAAATATTTTTTTTATAAAATAATCTTAAGTGTACTTTGTACCTCCATTCTGTCTGTATGCTAAGGAAATTTGTACATAATGTTTGTATCATTTTACTCGATGCCACCATAGACTATATAATTTATTTTTGTTTGTGAATATTACTTCAAAAATTTGGATTTCCATGATGAAATGTTTTTCTCTCACTCATCTGTTCATCTTTTTATAATCACATTACACTATGCATTTGTCTTCTACTTTCTCAGTACAAAAAACCAGATGCTTTCTGTAACAGTCTAATAATACACAATTATTAAATATGATGAATTAAAAATATATTTGGGGAAACTGGAAAGCAGAAAAATACGATTTATTTGCAGTTTATGTTAGGAAACCTCCAATATGTAAAACATTCTTAGTATTTCTGGATTTTTTCATTGTTTATGTATCTTATTTGTTTATGTGAGCCCAAATAAGATATGGGAAATTTTTTTTGTCATGGATTACTTAAGCCATAATCTACTACTTTGTATTCTGTTGTTTGGAATTAACTGAAAATAAATATATTTGAAATTACTGTCATGTTGGGAAGCTTAGCATATATTTTGAAAAGAAAGTTTAAATTTTTACATAAAGAAATGTCATACTGAGATAATGTTACTATATCTATCCAGTGTTAGTAATACAAAAATATCTAGGGCTTTAGTGAATGAAAACTGTCTAAAGAAAAATGAAAATGAAGGATTTTGTTAACTCTGTCATTTCAGGCATTACTGTGGTGTTTTTGTGAGAAAAAGATATAATAGAGAGTGGTGTTTTTCAGAAAAATGCAAAGCTAATGGTTATACAAAGTACATAAAAATCAGTTATGATGCAAAATATATATTTCTTGGTTTAAAACTAATGTTGTACAATTATGAATGGAATGTAGAAATTATAATTCAGAGCAATTTTTCTATTTCAGGTATATTTATGATATTATGAAGAAGTTTTGTGAAATGTTCTGTAAAGCTAACGAAGTTCATGTTGAACTGAATTTTTGAGAGATGATTCATAGTATTGTGAAGTACAGGGATTCTTCGATGTTTCAGGTTTATGATACTGTGATGAGGTTTATTCCACAATATGTGTAATGATTCTGCAGTTGTGCAGACGTTATGGAAATGAAATGTTAGGGACTTACTGGTATTCTGTTTGGTAATGCACTGTGCTTTTGTTTATGATGGTATGCCGTATAATATTCTAAGATGGCCAGTAAGGCCTTTAGCAAGAATAGACCACACACACACACACACACACACACACACACACACACACACACACACACACACACACACCACACAACTTAGATGATGATGATTATGAACATTGGTATATAGTTATATTCTTGATGTTTATGAAGTTTGAGCTGGATGTGATTTGTTGGTAATATCTGAATTTTAATTAACAATTGTATGATTACACAGCATTGGTGTGAGAAAGAGTTAGCCTTGGTATGAAATGGCTTATATGAAGTGCTAAATATGTTGTTGCCAACTATATGAAAATCTTCAATGCCATCTGACTTTGTGAAAGTACAGCTTGGGGGATTGTACAGTGTAAAATAAATTGGTGAATTATTATGGTGAAAATACCAACCACATGTGACTTGTTTTACTAAAATGTGAGATTATTTGGACCAAGGCAACTGCCTGATGAGAATATTCCTTGAGATTTTAGAGGATTATTACTGTGTATAATATTTTTTTTATGAAATGTGTTCTTACTGCTTTACATCAATATTTTACAACTGTGGCACCACAGCAAAACCTAAAAATTTATTTGAAATTTAAAAAGCTTAATGATCTTAATTCTTTGATGTTTACTACTTTATCCAATGGTATGTTGTCCTGTGGATTACTATTTTAAAGTTTTTACCTCTATGGTTACATACAACTGATAGATTTCAGTGCTAAGCAAGTAGTACAATCCCTAGCTGGGTGACTGTATTTGTAGTTACGAAATCTTATCTGTAAAATCATAAGAAAGTTATTCAAAATGTCTTTTGCTAAACATCAGTTCCAGAACACTTCATCCAGTTTTGGAAAGTGGTCCAGAATCACGTTAGTACAATCCAATTGTATTTTACTGTAATTGTCAGGGAAATGTTTTCCAGGACATTAATTTTTCTTGTATTTCTCTTCATGCAGTCCTTGTATCTAGTGTGTAGTTGAGGATCAAATTATGTCTTACAATCAGCTATTTTTTTGCATTCTACTAAAAATGTTATTTCCATGTGCTACGAAACTATATTTGTGCCATTTGCCAGTGTATGATTGAGTAAAAGAAATTGAAATAATTAAATATCACTATGTAGACATTTTATGAAGATCTCATTATATGCGCATGAAAATTTTCTTTGTTGTATGACTATTCAAATAATTTTATGGTTTTGAGGATTCTATGGAGCCACTTCAGTGCTCCAGTGAGCTAAGACAGACTTACGACACAGCAAGCCATTGTAAACTTTCTCCTATAATAACTGTCCAATTACTAGATATACACAAAATTATGAAAAAGGTCTTTCAAAATCAAGGCTTCCATAACCCTCAACTTTTGATAAAAGTTTTTATAAAACAACTAATTTTCATGTGAGATATATTCCTTGTAGCTTTCGCACTTCAATTGAAATGTTCAATTCTGTATAAATTTTGGTTAGATTTGAGTTAAATTTTATACTTACATTAAATATTACACATCTAAAGATATTTTTTAACACATCTGACTGCCAAAGGACTATTATTCTGGAAATATATTTTTGATTAAATCAACAGTCGAGACCGCGATAACATTTGCTTATTATGACTGGATTTGGCTTATGTTAAAGCCATCCTCACATTTTTTGGCTCTCTATGACTGGTGCTGACAGCACCTCAGTTTTTTCATGTGATACCATTATTGTATACTGTGTAAGATTGTGGTATCGTGAAAAAATTGAGGAGCCATCAGCACCTGCCATACCAGGCCAAAAAATATGAGGACGGATGTAACAGAAGCCGAAACTGATCATAATAAGCAAATGTTATTGTGATCTTGACTGTTGTTCTAATCAAATTTAGTACCAGATCACTACGCTCCACAGACAATGTTGTCTACATTTATGTAATATATTTTTATTATTCTTATAGATTCATTTCGTAATATCGATCTTGAACCACAAAAATTAATAATCACAATTGTCAACTTAAATGATCAGAAAACTAGTTTACAGTGAAAATAATAATGTGATGCTTCAGATTTTATGCATACAAAATTTCTACCTCCATTTATAATTCTTCTAATTTTATTACGGATTATAAAATAAATCTTATACGACAACAGGAAGCTGCTATTTTTCGTACTGTCAAAATCTGCAACTTTTGTTATAAACCATTAAGTGAGGCATATAAATCTTCGCATAAATAATGATTTCAAGGAAACATTTGATAAATTAAATATGAAAAAGAATTTCAGTTAGTACTTATTTGGCCTACAGCCTGCTCTAGAAGGTACTGGAAACTGGGTTTGTAATATTTATAGAGAATTTTGGCATGAACTGTGTAGAGTTGCTTTAGAAAGGTTCAGAGGAGAGTGGGTTCAGGAGCTATTGAGTTTGGCACATGTTATTCTCTGATCAACGAAGCTCTTTGTTTAGCTCAAGAACGTTGCACAATGCATATTTAAGATGTGCTGTTGTAAAAAGAATGTCAAAAACATAGTAACACACGAAGACTGTGTTTAAAGGTCACATAATATTCCAGCAACTCGTTATTTCAAAAAACACCTGGACCAAATATTCCAAAAGTTTATATATGAGCAAAGAAGCCAACCCAGACACTGACATGACTTAGCAGGATAAGTAATATTTATCAGCAAATTTAATATAATTTAAACATTGTCAAAACTATTGTATAGTTACAACAATGTACGCACACAAAGTTGAATTCTTTGTTATGTATGAACATTATATACAAGGTAGTTATAGCTCTAAACATAATTTCTATGAACTTTCTTCTCAAATTCAGTTCAATGTTTGGTACTAGATGACGCCTTTTGCCTAGAAATGCCCTCTTTGCCTATGGTAGTCTACGTATTGTGTCTTCCATGCTTTCTGTGTCATATATTATTTTGCTGATAGCAGACTACTACTCTGTCTACCTCATGGTCCCCAATTTTGATTTTAAGTTTACTGCTAATCTTATTCCTGCTACTTCTGATTACTTCTGTCTTTCAATGTCAATACATAGTGAGTGTTCATTCGACTGTCCATACCAATCAACAGATCCTACAATTCTTCACTTTCACTGATATTAAGAATGTCATCAGCAAATCTTATCACTGACATTTACATTCAGGGTGAAAAATTATCAATAATAAGATGACACTGCTATAGTTTCACCTTCAATTTTAATTACACTCATGAATGTTTTTTCATTTCCATCATTGCTTTTTTGATGCTCAGATTAAACAGTAGGGGCAAAGGACTGCATCCCTGTCTTACACCCTTTTTAATCTGAGCACTTTGTTCTTTGTCTTCCACGCCTATTGTTACCTTTTGGTTTTTGTACACATTTTACATTACTCATCTCTCCCTATAGTTAACACTTAATTTTTCTGAGAATATTGATCATCTTGCACAATTTTACAATGTTACATGCTTTTTCTACACTGACAAATAATATGAGTATGTGTTGATATTTTTTAAACCTTGCTTCCATTATCCAGCTCACTGTCATATCTGTCTCTCTTGTACCTTTCTTTACCTTTCCTAAAACCAAACTTATCACGATCAAACAGTTCCTCAATTTTCTTTTCCATTCTTCTGCACAGTATTCTTGTCAGAAACTTGGATGCATGAGCTGATAAACTGATTATGTGATAGTATCCACAATTACCTGCTCTTGCTGTCTTTGAGATTGTGAATATTATTCTTCTAAAAGTCTGATGGGGTATCTCCAATATCACAGATTTTATAAACCAACTTTAAAAGACATTTGATTGCCACTCCCTCCAACAATTTTAGAAATTCTGAAGGAATGTTATTTACACCTTCTGCCTTATTTGATCTCAAGTCTTCCAAAGCTCTGTCAAAATCTGATTCCAACACTGGATCCCCTGAATCTTCTATTTTACTACTATTTCTTCTCCTATCACGTCATCAGACAGTTCCTGACCCCTGCAGGGTCCATCATTCAATATACTCTTTCCACCTAACTACTCTTCCCTTTGCTTTTGACAGCAGAATTTCTCTTGCACTGTTAATGTTGATGCCTTTGCTTTTAATTTCACATAATATTATTTTAACTTTTCTATATGCTAACTCAGTCTTTTCAAGGACCATTTCTTTTAATTTTTTTTTCACAATTTTTCCTGGAGCCATTTGGTCTTGTCTGCATTTATTTCCTATTTATTTCATTCTCTGAAGTTACTTATACTGATGTGTTCCTGTTTTCCCTAGACATTTTTTGTGCTTCCTTCTTTTATCGATCAATTACATTATTTCTTCTGTTACCCAAGATCTCTTCACACTTACCTTCATTGTATCTATGTTTGCCTGCCCAACTTCTGTGATTGCCCTTTTTAGATATTGCATTCCCTTCAACTGAACTGCCTACTGTGCTATTCACTATTACAGTATCTGTACCATACAGAACTTCAAACATGTTTCCTCATTTCTTGGTAGTGCTTATCTCCCTTCTTTCCACACTGATTCTTCTGGACAATACTTCTAAACCTCAGTCTACATTTCATCATTACTAAGTTGTAATGTAAGACTGTATCTGTTCCTGCAAATACTTTACAATCCAATATCTAATTTCAGAATCTCTGTCTGATAAAGATGTAATCTTCCCATCTCTCCATGCTGAAATTTATTGTAAAACTCAATTAGTCTTTCTCCTCTCTCATTTCTACTACCGCTACTCCCGCAACTCTTTTCCATTCCTTCGCCTACAATGGTGTTCAAATCCTCCATGACAATTATATTTTCATCTCCCTTTACTGTTTAATTATTCATGTATCAAAGCTTTGTGCAGCAGTACGCCTTGGTGACACAGTGGCTAAGTGCCGACTATAAAGTGAAAATCCTGGAATTCGATCCCCAGTAGGTCGTTGGATATTTTCTGCCACTTATCACTTCTTTCACCTCTACTAATGATTTATAAATGTGACACGTTACACTTTCCACTGTGGTTCAGAGTCCACAGTAAACTATAGGTCACTTTGCGACTGGCTAGGTAAGTCAGTTCAGAGGTCGCCAGAGCATCATTTGCAATAGGATCTCATCCAGTAAAGCACTGCTCTGTTCAACCTAACATTCAGGTTGTGCACAGCTTTGTTTACTTTACAGTATAATAAATATAACCACAGCAGATGGTTTTAGCTGTTATACTAACGATGTGGCCAAATTCAACTAACCCCTGCTACCAACATTCAGAAGCCCTGTCTGTAACTATGAAAAGATACGAATGCAGCCAACAGAAACTAATACGCATTATCTTCTCAGCTGTAACAGGACTGCTAGAGCTATGGGATGAGGATCCAATTACACAGTTATCTTGTGTTTGCAGGTAACAAGCTTAGATGAAAACTATTCACCATCATCACCGACCCTACTTGGGGGCAAATTATACACATGTTATAGAAAGATTGAATAAAAAAATTAATGGTGGCTACATGTTCGAGTTGCTTACCTAAGCCTGCTTGAATTATGGAGAATGCTAATTCAATGTCTAACTTTTTGAACCACTTTCAGTCATAAACTCGATGAGTCATCAAGTATTTTCACAAGATGCATTTCACAATGAGTATTCATCCATTCCATGATCCCTCTGAAAACTGTTGCAGACCCATCTGTTACTTTGTTTATTAAAATGCTAAACAATTTAAACATTACAGATTATGGAATAAACGTAATTAACTGATGATTATTTGTCAGAAAAGTTGTTAAAGCTTCCATGGTCACTTGTTGACAAATAGCCTGTTTTAGGTTTGGTTGATGTTTGTTTGATGATTTTTGCAGGCTGAGGCAGTAGGAGAAATCGGTCGTGACAGAGCGCCCACCATGGGAGACAGAGCAGTGCTTTACTGGATGAGATCCTATTGCAAATGATACTCCGGTGACCTCTGAACTGACTTACCTAGCCAGTCGCAAAGTGACCTGTAGTTTACTGTGGACTCTGAACCACAGTGGAAAGTGTAACTTGTCACATTTATAAATCATGGGAGACCGACTACTAAAAAAAATTTATTGACATGGAAGTTCTTGCTGCGGAAGAGAGGTTCAGGGAGGCCTTAGAAATCTACCAATATGGCAATAGCTTCAGCAAGAAACAACAAAGCCTCGAGGTGAATGGATCCTGGGTTCCCATGTTGCAGAAAACAACCACAGCAGACAGCACAGGGAGAAATACAGGCATAATGAGCACGTAAAAGCTATTCGACGTTGGTGTGACAAGTACATGTATAACCTGTAGTCGCGAGCTCCACTCCAGTTCACTACCAACAATGGAGGGTGAAGCTTTTACAATGCCAGCCACTCGTGTCACCAAAACATCAGAATCCTACGCCCCCCCCCCCACACACACACCTGTTGACATATGGTCAAGTATCCAGCAGGAGTTTTCTGAGTGTCCTGGTCTACTGGCTTAATTATCAACTGAACAGACAATCTAAAATCATAACATGTCAAAGATTACGAAAATGACGGAACTGTTTTGAGTCACACTGTTGTCAGAGAACTGAGATTTAAGAAGCACACATGAAATTTATGAAATTGACAGTTAAAGCTTGTGTTTACAATAAATAATCTTTTATTGTAACTGGTGCTGGAAATTTTTCTGCACCCTATAAAGGAACAGTCACAGAGTTCTCTACTACGGATAAAATTTGCTTAATGTTACTTAGTGAGGTATTACGAACTGTCATGCATTAAGAACATGTTAAATCAAGATGATGACCATTCAAGCAACCAAATTCAACAAAACCTGCCTTTTGTCTACAGTAATACCGAACAAAACTAATTTTAATGTTAGGAGCCTCACTAAGTCAGCCAAAACATCAAAGTCAAAGTGTGAAACTGATTGGTTAAAAACTGAAATCAAATCATTACACAGACATAAAGATGCCCTTAAACAAATGCTCAAACTCCACTAGGCTCTAAGCAACTCCTTGACTCCAAAGCAATTTGTGTGTATTTTAGATAACATTAATGAGCAAGTGTGCAAAGAACAACTAGTTGTGTCAACTAGGCATAATCAGAAATTACTAGCTGTCAATCCTAACAAACTACAAAGACTAGAATCTCCTACCACATCAGAACAAAGATTTGATGGCAGGGTGATTAATTCAACCATTATCAAACTTGACAAAAACGAAACCGAATTACTTGAGAAGGGTCTCAAACATAATATCCCACCAATACTCACTGACAATAATATCAAAGAATTAATTGACTGCTCCAAAATGGCATGTGGCTCAGCTAAAATAAACAGTAATGAAAACATTAGTATTGGGCTGCAAGTTAAGAATATTATACACAAAAACTTACAAAACAAAAAATCATGTAACTATGATTCCAAACTGCTCAGGGATGTTAATAGAAAACTATCTGAAAACAAAGCTCTGGTAGTCAAATTGACAAGAGGAACTCAGCTGTTGTTATGTGTGAATTTGAATATATTAACAATCTCTAGAATTTTTCCATAATAACATCATACATGAAATACACAGTGACCCCACACCCAGCTTAAGGAACTACTGAAATCTTCTGACTTCCTGTATCTGACTCTGATGTTCTAAAATGCCTTGTCATGAATCCATCGACACCAAAATTATGTTTGCAGCCAAAGAATCATAAATACAATAGTCCTATACGCCCCATAGCCAACCCAAGAAACAGTCCACCACACTTTATCAGCAAGAAACAAAGACATTCCCAGTAACTTTTATACCTATGAAAACAATTTTTCAATTAAGAATAGCTATGAACTTATTGAACATATCAAAGACTTAACAATACCTGGAAGTGCCAAATTTGCTTCAATGGACATAGTAGACCTTTACACCAACATTCCTATACATGACACTATTCAGATAATTAAAAACAACCAATTAAAACACAAAAAGTTATCCAAGACTGAAATATATGAACTCACTGAACTGCTAAAACTAATCCTGTCACACAATTATTTTATTTTTAATAACAAAATTCATAAACAAGAAGATGTTCTTGCAATGGGCAGTAGTTTGGCAGGAATACTTACATTAACCACTTAGAAAATAAATTTTTCGGATCAGATTGCTCACTTGAAAATAAAGTAATATACTGCTAAAGGTATGTGGATGATACTATTATCTTGTACAAAGGTACAACTAAGGAGACAGAGAAACTTGTTAATCGTCTCAGCAGCATGCACAACAACTACTTCACTGTAGAACATCAAGTAGATAAGGGAATCAATTTTCTAGACCTTAGAATATCTAATGTAAACAGCAAACATGCCTTCCAGATTTACAGAAAACCCACCACTAGTGATGTTGTCATTAACAACTCCCCATGTCATCCAGTACAACACAAAATGGCATTCTCCAGATCTACACTTAACCGTACACATAAAATCCCACTCAGCCGACATGACAAACAAAAAGAAATTAATATTATCAAAGAAATTGCACGTAGAAATGGAGACAACCCAGATGTAATTGATAAACTTAACAACAAAATAAAAAAAGACACAATGCACTCCTCCTAAATCAGATTTGTTAGAAGGAAAAAACATATTCGCTCGCATACCATTTATGGGTGAAATTTCATACCAAATCGCTAACCTCTTTCGGAAAACTGCTATTCAAATTTCTTTTAGCACCAACAACAAGCTACAACAGCACATCATCCACAACAATAAGACAAATAACCAATGCCACCACAAATCAGGTATTTATAAACTTTTACATGACAGTTGCCCACAGCTCTACATAGGCCAAACTGGAAGGAGTTTCGCTACAAGATGCCCTAAGCATATGGATGCCTTCCGGCTAAATAACTTTGACAAATCCACCTTTGCAGTGCATCTAAAAGACCATTGTCACTCAGCCACAGCCATCACAGACAACCTACAAATACAACACATTGTCAACAAAGGAAAGAAAATGGATTTGCTCGAAGAGCTAGAAATTTACATCCATAGCTCTAACTCACCACACCTTATTCTCAGCGAACATGTGGAGCTTGCAAACAAATCTTATCTCCATATATTTCATGAAATATTCAAAAACAAAAACTCATTATCCTCTGATATCTAATAACAAAGTAACATGCTATGGAACTCCAATGTAGCAATCATACAACAGTTAAAGTGCCATATCGTAATTTCTAGAAGTCATATTGTAAACACATGCTTTAACAGTCATTTTCATAATTTGTAATAGCTTTGAAAATGTCATGAGTGTAACATCATTGTACTTCTTAGATCTAAGTTCTCTGAGAACAGTGGGGCTTAAAACAATTCTGTCATTTTTGTAATTTGTAATAGCTTTCAGTAATTTCATATGTACAGCATCATTGTACTTCCTAGGTCTAAGTTCTCCAACAAAAATAAGAATAAAAAATTTCATACTGTGGATCAAAAAAATTTCGCAATTTGTAACAGCTTTTTAAGTTTGTATGTGTACAACATCCTTGCACTTCCTGTGGCTAAGTTCTCTGACCGTAACCTACCTGTTTCTGTATGAGAAACATCTTTGCAGCTCCTATGTTTAAATTATTTGATCATAGCCTACATATCTGTATGCAAACACAGTGTATATCACAAGTGCACGACACAGTACTGAAATATGCAGCTAAAAACAAGGGGGGGAACATGAAAATAATGATGATCATGACAATGATTGGTTTGTGGGGTGCTCAACTGCGCCATCATCAGCACCCATATGAAGTCCCAATTTTTTCAGACTCAATTTTTTACTCAGTACAATCTAGCCACTATCACAAATGATGATGAAATGATAAGGACAACACAAACACCCAGTCCCCGAGCAGAGAAAACCCCATCCCACCTGGGAATCGGACCCGGGACCCTATGATCCAGGGGCAGTAGTGCTAGGTACTAGACCACGAGCTGTAGATGGGTGAAAATGATAACCAATGTGCAACTGAGTGGAAAAACTCCCACCACAGCATGATTATAATAAGGATGCTTCATCTTTATGTAAGTACTGATATATTTTCTACAAATGCGGCCTTGCGATTTACAATTGTCCCACTTATATCTGTTTAGGCAGAAGCAAATAATTTGCTTTCTATTTAGACAGTAATCTCCAGCAATATAGACATGTATGTGAATGTATGAACACCTGAGGATGGGCATAAGCCCAAAACCGGTCATGTGACAAATACGTAATCTTTTGCAGTCACTGGTAGTGGAAGTTTTTCTACACCCTATATATTGAACACGTTTAAGGGCAAAATTCGAGAGGACCTGGAGTCACAAGAAGGAGAAGTTTGTATGGTGTAATGGAACAAATTTATTTCTTATTTTTGTTGTGCCTCTCTCCCGCATTGGCGCAGTGTCAGCTTGGTTATTAACAGATTTTGGATGGTTAATTTAAAGGGTGACTGGATGCCCTTCTGGTTGCATCAGGGTGTCTCCTCCCTCCCCCTCCCCTCCCCCCTCCCTCCAGGATGGAATGTGTGTACCCCACCTGTCGGGGGTGTAGTGTTATTCATGTGAAAGACAACGAAAGTTTTCTAAATGTCTGTGAATTGTGTAACTGAGACAGGACTTCGGTACCAGCCCAGTATTCACCTAGTAGAATGTTGAAAACCACCTAAAAACCACATCCTGGTTGGCTCACACCCAGCATGCTGGCCCTTATTGTTAATCCACTGGGCGGATTCGATCCAGGGCTGGTGAGCCCCCTGTCCTGGAAGCAACACTTTAAAACACATGGCTACCTGGTTGGAGCTTTGAAACATATTTAACTGATCTATGCAGTTACACAGAGTTCTCAATTTTAAAATTTTAATACAAGACACCGAGTTTGAGGACATAAAACAGTTTATAACATTTTCAGGTTCTACTGCTGAATCTGTGGATTACTCCCACGGAAAAAAAAGTATTATGGTATTTTAGTTTCATGTTTGATGGCTATACGGAAAATGATACGAAAACTGGAAGACAATCTCCTTAAACACAGCAGTATACTGATAGCTTCCCCTGAAGAAAGTGTCAAGATATGATCTGAAGTTTCTGTCACCCCTCAACACTAATTGGAGACTATGCAGGCTTACAACAAACTTCAGCCATATAGTAGCCAAAGAAATATCACAGATATCGGATGACAAGTCTGAAAATGAAGTTATGACACAGAAACATTACATATTTGGTACAAGCAAACTAACTGCTACTAGAGCAGTAGTGAGTCATGGTTCAGCAAATGTGCACTAGTGGGATGGCACTGAAGACAAAGACTATCACAGACAGTATCACATTACAGTTTCAAGAGAAGGGTGAAATGGAGAAGTATAACACAAATTTACCCAAAGACACTTAAGTAATAATGAGTCATTGTTGCAGGGATCAATAATAGCACAAACAGTGTGATGAATGCTCTCACAAGTGCTCAATATCTTAAAGAGTTTTCTGACACCAGATGACATAATCAAATTGGTAGACATTATCATCTATAAGAACATTTCTCAAAAATAATTTTAAGCATAAACTAACAACATAATATTATTAGTCCCATGTACAGTGAAATAACTGCCATGTTTCAAGTCAGGGAAAATAGAACCTATAACAGTGCTGTTATAGTCCATCTGCATTTAATTTCTAATTTATATTCTCTCTCCTTAACCTGGCCCCCAAATTGTTCCATTGATAAAACTCATCCACCATACTCACTAAAAATCACAATAACTGACTATCCACCATTACCTTAAAAAGTATCAAACCTTCTGCTTTCCTCTCCTGCAAACTTATCCAATTAATCTCTTCAACCTTCCCTTGACCCTACCTCCACCCCTTGCACATGAAGCTAACCAAATGTACAGAAGCCTGCAACAATGCAGTGCCATGAACTGGTCTTGCATTTTTCATGCTCCACCTGGAGACCACAACCTCATCACTATTTGTCATTCAGGCTCAAGTGAGGATGAACTGACTACACCAAGTGAATCGTAAGGTGCAAAATCATCAGAATATCAGCGATTCCAGGCAACACTGATTGAACAACAGATGCCACATCCTTTACCCCAGAGGCCCCCCGCCCCTCATGGCCACAGCTCACTGCAGTAACCAAAGACTGCTGACTTCGGCCACCACAGTTCCTAACTTAGTAGACTGTGACTAATTCCTCTAGGACCCACACACAACAGACAGAGTCCCTCAGCATCATGCACCATTATACAGAATTAATTAAGCATGTGAAATAATTGAAAAGACCTACAGAGCTACATGACTTGACAGCTAGAAGAAATGAGGCACGATAAATACGTCTACAGATGGGTGAATTATTGTGGACTACTAATATTGAACACACAAACAAGTAAATAAAATAAAATTGCTACTAAACACAGATGAAAAGAAACTCTTACTGTTTGCACTTTCAGACATAAATTTGTAATAAAAACTAAATTAATATTATGTAAAAACTAAGTACTACAGATGCTGATTACTGCTTAACCCTGCTCAAGATTAATAGGATGATTTGAAGTTATCTCATTAAGTATTTTTGGATCTTGTATACAATTAGGAAATTGTGTTCCTGTAGCATGGTTTTAAGTTTATGAAACAGGAAGAAGTCTCTGAAAGCTAGTTAGGAAAATAGAGTGGGTGAGGCACAAAAGTTGTCCAATGTTATGTCAGATGAGCCAGTTGCAGCGCATGGCCACCCCACCGATATACTTGCTATCTAGGGACATGCATTATCACGGCACCTTGCATACAACTGGCTTTCCCAATATTTGGGGCTCTCCCTGTACACAACTTCTCACAGGAGTGTCAAATCCCATTGCTGTTAGTTTTTGTTTACAACATGGCCTCAGTGTATGAACCTGTGGTGTATATATATATATATATATATATATATATATATATATATATATATATATATATATATATATATATATATATATATAGCCTTTCTGTTCAACGAACATAACTACCATAACTCACATGAGGGTGGCCTTTCATATTTTCACAGATGATCACTAAAGGGCACAATGAGATGTGGCATTATTATTGTTTTAAAATATGCCATTTGTTATGATTAAGAAAGTGCAGCTTAGAAACTGGTTGAGCAGCTTTTTTGCTGTAAACCTTTAAAGAAACAGTGTAGTGAAAAAATGGAAATTTTATATGAATGTTTTTGTTGGAAGACTTTTTTTTACAGTTTTCATAAAGGCCTAACTCTAAACGCTGTATCTATTCACTTCTTACAACTTTTGGTACTCATTCACTTTCAGAAAATACAAGATAGAAGCATTTTTAATCATACTGAAATATTTAAAACTGTAGTAACTTTATTTTGCACAAACTTTTAGCTGCGAAAAAAATCTGGACTCTGCACAATTTCACCAAACCTCAAAAACAAACTCATATCATCTGGTGGAAAGAAATGCTCAAAAAATTTTATTCCCAAAGAACAAAATCCGTATATAACTTCATAACAGAGATTAAACTTGGACATATTCGTACAAGCCAGAAACTAAGCAGAAGTTCACTGTTTGGGAGTTCCAAGATGAACCAAAACTGACAAATGTCATTTGTTTGCAAATAAAATGATAGCTTGTTTCTTTGGTTACACTGGACAAGTAATCACGATTGAAGAACAGCTGATGTTGAATGGTGTACGACATTTTGTTTACCACAAGTCATCGACAAAATCAGGAAAACAAACAAAAATGTTGTGACATTATTCAGCATGACAATGCCAGCTGACAAACAACACATCAAACTATTGATTGTGTGATGGATATAAAAAACTGAATTAATGTCTCATTTTCTGTATTTTTGTGATTTATTGCCTAACAACTATTTTTCCTCCTTATGCCAAACAAAAAATTTTTAGAGAGTAATTTTCATCACATTAAGAATCTGTTGGATCCTTAGAGGACCATGTTCTATCAGGTAAAAATATCAATGGGAAAAATATTGCCAGAATTGGTTTGGATTCATGCAAAAAATGAATAAATTTTTAAAGCAAATATTTTGAGTGCAATAACATTATTTGTACTTACACATTTTTCAGTATTCTTGTAATAAAGTAAACTCACAAATTTGGACTTCATTAATTTTGAATTTGCAGTAATTCAAACTGGTCTTTTGTCATGAAGATAGAAACACTGCCTTATGGTACTGAAAGACATTTGCACCATACTCAGTTATTGTAAAATTTTGAAAGCATCCCCTCGTTTAGCACTTCCTTCACTTGTGGTCAATACTGAGTAACAAATTTATCATTTTGTTCATGAGCACGGAACCAAGTCAAAGCCTTCCAAGTTCACTTGCTGAAAACCACACGATGAGTAATGTTAAATTCCATTTCCATGACCACTTAGAAGTATATTAAAGTGTTGTACAGTACAAAACAGTAACTAAGGCAAGTGTTAGGAGAAAACAGAAAATTGTTAAGTTTAGAAGATAAAATGTCAGCAACTTGAATGAAGTTAAAACTATCACTTTTCAAAATGACTGGAATAATCTTTTATGTAACAAAGAACAGAGTTTGGTTTTGAATGAAAAGTAAATTCAGATTTGTAGGATGCATTCGGAGCTACAATCACGGAGGAAGTTTGTGACAAGCTGGATAAAGATGAAGATTTTGGCAATCAAATCCTGACTGGGCCAAGCACACGGGGTTTCCACTGAAGAGGGAGTCAGTGATAAGTGTGAATGTACAAGTAACAGACAAATGAATAAACTGTAAAATGTAAGGGGAAACTTGGGACACACTAATCAACTTCACTGACATTAAACCAGATAACTGAGAGTACTATTTTACACTAAAAGAGATGTCACAACAAGTACTAAAAGAATAGTGCACACAAGGGTGTTGACCGAAAATAAGTTCCTTCTTTAAGCAGTTATCAACATATATTTTGGGATGAAAATATTGCCATTGCATCAACATCAGGTACAAGGGTGTCCTTGGCTGCCGTGGATCATTTTGTAGATCTAGATGACAGAAGCAATTAACAGGTAAAGTACATGTCACTTTACAGTTTGTTTATTTCGTTTTGCTTTAGGGTGCAAAAAACAACTGGGGTCATATGCACCCAAGTCAAAACTATAGAACACGAACACAGAGAGGAGTTAAATGACTATACGTCAGTCCCAACTGACAGAATAGAAGACAGCTAAAAACAGGCACATGGAAAAAGGGCTAAAAAAGGTACCATATAGAAACGGTGGTCCAAAACTAAAAATTAAATGGCCTTCGCCATATTGCTTCGGCGGATAAAAAGTAAAATGCATTGACAGCCTGCATGTCATTCACTAACACGGCTGATAAATCAGACGGCAAGCCCCAAGCTGGAACATAAATGGCTAAAACAGGGCATTCCATCACGAAGTGGCAGACAGTTAATATTTGGGTGCAATGCGTACAAAGTGGTGGGGTAGCACCACTTAGCAAATGACAACAGTTAAAAAGGCAGTGCCCAATGTTCAGCCAAGTTAAAATAATCTCCTCCCGGCAGGAGGGCCAAGAGGAGGTCGTCCAAGGCGCTGGGAGAGGCTTAATAAGTCGAAGCTTATTCCCGTGACAGGAGGACCATTGGCAATACCAAAGGGACACCACCTCCTGACAAACGGCAGAGATCATCGGAGGGATATAGGTACTTGCAGGCTGAGGTACGAGGACGGCAGCCTTGGCAGCAGCATCAGCAGCCTCGCTTCCTGGCAGATTGACATGACCAGGAACCAACTCACAGAAACATGACACAAGATCCACCAAGAGTGAGCAAGTGACAGTTTTCCTGGAACTGCTGCACTAAGGGATGGATAGTGAACAACACACACAGACTTTGAAGGGCACAGAGTGAGTCTGAGCAGAGAACACAATTGAAAAAGCTGTGTTGCCGATGTACTCTGTGGCCTGATACAAGGCAATGAGCTTGGCTGCAAATACTAAGGAGTGTGCCGGAAGCTGATATCGAAGGACATGGGTGCCAATGATGAAGGCACACCCGACCCCATGGTCAGTCCGAGAGCCATCTGCGTATACAAAGGTACTATCGCAAAGTTCCATGCAAAGCTCGTGAAACTGAAGGTGACAGACGAGACTGGAGTAGTATCCTTAGGAAGCGAATGAAGGCCAAGGTTAACATGGGCTGCTTCACGAAGCCAAGGTGGTGAAGGGTTCACAATCACCAGGAAAGTTGCAGGTAGTGTGAAGTTTAGCAGCCGTAGCAAGTGACGAAAGTGGACTCCAGGGGGTAACAGACAAGAGGGAAGAGCACCATACTGAAAAATCAAAGGAGTCATCAAACGAGGAGGCATAGGAGGGATGGCCATGCACGGCAGACAAGTGGCATGCATCCCTGCTAGGAGGCATAGGAGGGGTGGCCATGCACGGCAGACAAGTGGCATGCATCCCTCCTGAGGAGAAAGTCATGGGAGTACGACGTGGTAGTTTGGCGGTTTCAGCATACAGGCTCCCAACCGGGCAGGTGTAAAAGGCGCCCTTGGCTGAAAGAATGCCATGATAGTGGACAGTGTTGAGACGGTGTAAGAGGGAAGGGCATGCAGGTGCATAAACAAAGCACCCATAGTCGAGTATCCAATGGGCAACGGACCAGTACAAACGGAGGAGTGTGGTTCGATCAGCACCCCAGAAAGTACCATTGAGGACATGTACAACATTGAGGGACCGCGTACAGTGGGCTGCCAGGTAAGATACATGGGAGGACCAAGAGTGTTTCCTATCAAGCATGAGCCCTAGGAATTTCGTAGTTTCAATGAACAGAAGGGCAACAGGCCCAAGATGTAGAGATGGTGGGAGAAACCATTTGCACCGCCAGAAATTCATACAGACGGTTTTGTCAGTGGAAAAGCGAAAGCCACTGCCAATGCTCCAGGAGTGAAGACAATCAAGACAGTGGTGAAGATGCCACTCATTGAGACAGGTCGATGAAGGACTGCATTATATGGTAAAATCATTGACAAAAAGGAAGCCAGAGATCCATGGTGGGTGACAGGCCATTATAGGGTTAATGGCAATAGCAAAGAGGATGGCGCTCAGGACGGAACCCTGAGGCACACCATTTTCCTGGGTAAAGGTGTCTGACAAGGCAGAACCCACATGCACCTTGAAAACTCGGTTTTGTAAAAATGCCCAAAGAAAACAGGGCAGGCACCAATGGAAGCCCCATGTGTAAAGAGTACAGAGGATACCAGTTTTCCAGCTGGTGTTGTAGGGCTTCTCCAAATCAAAGAACATGGCCACAGTCTGGGATTTCCGCAGAAAACCATTCACGACATGGGTGGAGAAAGTAACAAGATGGTCAACTGCACAACGCCCCGCTCAAAATCTACACTGTGCATCTGTTAGTAAATGGCGGGACTCGAGCCACCACACCAGCCCGGCATGAATTATATGTTACATCACCTTGCAAACACTGCTGGTAAGAGAGATGGGGCAGTAGCTAGAAGAAAGGTTTTTGTCCTTACTGGGCTTAGGTATGGGTATGGCAGTGGCTTCATGCCAGCATCCAGGATATGTGCCCTCTGCCCAGATGCAGGTGTACATGTTAAGCAGAAAGTTCTTGCCCGCAAGAGAGAGGATGGCCTCTGGCCCTGGGCAGAGGATCGGGATGAACTGAGAGTATTATCTAGCTCCTTCATAGTAAAGGTGGGCATTGTAGCACACACGATTCAAAAACGGTATCACCCGAGTCTCCTCCGCACGGTTCCGATGAAGAAAGGCAAGGCGATACTGGGAAAAGCTTGAAACTTCTGCAAAATGGCAGCCCAATGTGTTGGAGATAGCTACAGGGTCCACAATGACATGATCAGCTACTGTCAGGCCGGAAATTGGATCTTGGTGCCAGGGAGCTGTCAGAGGTTGGCCAACATAACAGAGGAAGGTGTGGAACTGTTAAAAGAACTAGTGAATGAAATCCAGCTAGCTCTTTGAGAGCACGTCTCCATGCGCAAATTGTGTCGCAGCTGTGACTCAGTCCACCAAGGGACTCGGACATGACATGGTAAAGAAGAACTGTGGGGGATGGAACATTCTGCAACAGTAAGGATAATGTTTGTGAAATATTCGACCTGGTTATCACAACTGGGGAAATCTTGTTCTTCGAAGGCCGCCACGGAGGAATAAAGCTGCCAGTCAGCCTTAGGAAGCTGCCATTTAGGCAGATAGCACATGGGAAATGGTCGCTCGAGTAAGTGTCAGAAAGAACGGACCACTCAAGATGGGGGGCAAGCTAGGCAGTGCACAAGGAGAGGTCCAAATGGGAATAAATGTGCAAGGAGTCGGAAAGGAAAGTGGGTGCTCCAGTGTTAGGGCAGAAGAGGTAAAGTTGGTTAAGAAGGTCAGCCAAGAGGACACCTCTGACAGGTCCTGGAAGAACCCCAAAGGGGATGATGTGCACTAAAGTCACTGAGAAGCAAAAATGGGGGAGGGACCTGCCCAATAAGCTGAAGGAAGTCTGCCCTGGTGACATCAAATGATGGAGGGACATACATAGTACAGAGGGAAAAAGTCAGGTGGGGAAGGAAAAGGCGAACTGCAACAGCTTGAAGACTGGTAGTTACGGAGATGGGTTGACTATGAATGTCATCCCGTATAAGCAGCATGACGCCCCCATGAAATGGACTGCCGACCTCATGGGGAATGTCAAAATGAATCGGTAATAAATGTGAAAGCTCAAAGTGGTCGTGAGGGCGCAATTTCGTTTCCTGAAGGCAGAGTACAAGGGGTTGCTGCAACACTAAAAGCACCGTAAATCCCCTTTGTGGGACCGAAAGCCATGAACATTCCATTGGAGGAGAGCCACGATGATTTTTTTTTTTTTTTTTTTTTTTTTTTTTTTTGTGGGGTTTAAGGGCGCTCAACTGCTGAGGTCATTAGCGCCCAGTCACTGTTGTTAGAGCACATGGATTCTAGTAAAACTCAAGGGGAAGGGGGGGACACCAGAAGGACCTGACAAGGATGCAGATAAAATAAAGAAAAAGGTTAAATGTCTTTGGACAAGCCAGTTAAAGTTATAAAACGCAGAATATGAGCAGCTGCTCGAGCGTCATCAGCTAAAACATCTGATAAAGTAGATGGCAGGGACAGGACAACACAAAATTGAATAAAACGGGGACACGACAATAAAACATGGCACACTGTTAATGCCTGACCACAAGGGCACTGCGGGGCTGGGTCACCGGAGAGCAGGTAGCGGTGGCTAAACCGGCAATGCCCAATCCGCAACCTGGTCAGAAGGACCTCCTCTCGCCGAGATGGTCGGGAGGAGGTCGTCCAAGCAGTTGGGAGCGGTTTGACTGCCCGGAGCTTGTTTCCTTGGAGGGATGACCAAGCATCCCACCACAACGACACAAGCCTCTTACACACATCCCCACGAACGTCAGATGACGGGACACAATGGGAGGCTGGCCGAGGCAGGAGGACTGCAGCCTTGGCTGCAGCATCCGCAGCCTCATTCTTAGGCACTCCTACATGTCCGGGAACCCACAGAAAGCTGACAGGAGAACCATTAGCAGCGAAAGAATGGAGGGACTGCTGTATCCGCTGAATCAAGGGATGGACCGGATAGGGAGCTCCAAGGCTCTGAACAGCACTGAGTGAGTCAGAGCAGAGTACGTACGATGAATGGCGGTGGCGGCGGGCATACTGAACGGCCTGATGGAGAGCAAAAAGCTCGGCCGTAAAGCTCGAACATTGGTCGAGGAGCCGGTATTTAAAGGTGGCGGCCCCGACGACAAAGGCACAGCCGACACCATTGTCAGTTTTGGAGCCATCGGTGTAAATAAAGGTGTGACCAGCAAGTCGAGCACGAAGTTCGACAAACCGTGAGCAATACACTGCAGCCGGAGTACCCTCCTTCGGGAGTGAGCTGAGGTCAAGATAAATACGAACCGGAGCCTGGAGCCAAGGTGGTGTCGGGCTCTCACCCTCTCTGAAGGTGGTAGGGAGGGCAAAATCCAATTGTCGAAGCAGGCGACGGAGGCGGACTCCGGGGGGCAGCAGGGCAGAGACATACAACCCGTACTGACAGTCGAGAGAATCAGCGAAGAAGGACTGGTAAGCGGGGTGGTCGGGCATAGACAACAACCGGCAGGCATACCGACACAGCAGTACGTCGCGCCGGTAGGTCAATGGTAACTCGGCAGCTTCAGCATAAAGACTCTCGACAGAACTAGTGTAGAAGGCTCCAGTCGCAAGACGTATCCCCCGATGGTGGATGGAGTTGAGCCGGCGTAAGAGAGATGGCCGAGCGGACGAGTAGACGAAGCTCCCATAATCCAGCTTCGATCGGACTATGGACCGATACAAGCGAAGCAGGACAGTGCGATCCGCTCCCCAAGACGAACTGCTAAGAACTCTGAGGACATTAAGGGAACGTGTAGAACGAGCCGCCAAATAAGAGACATGTGGAGACCAACACAGTTTCCTGTCCAACGTGAGCCCTAGAAACTTAGTTGTTTCCACGAATGGGAGAACAACGGGACTGAGATGTAACGATGGCGGAAGGAACGCTTTATATCGCCAAAAGTTGATACAAACCGTCTTCTCTTCAGAGAACCGGAAGCCATTTGCCACGCTCCATGAGTAGAGGCTGTCTAGACAACGCTGAAGGCAGCGCTCCAGGAGGCATGTTCTCTGGGCACTGCAGTAGATCGCGAAGTCATCGACAAAGAGAGAGCCTGAGACATTAGGTGGAATGCAATCCATAATTGGATTGATCGCGATGGCAAAAAGGGCTACGCTCAAGACGGAGCCCTGAGGCACTCCGTTCTTCTGGAGGAAGACGTCGGACAATACGGAACCCACACGTACCCTAAACTTTCGATCCGTTAAAAAGGAATCAATAAAAAGGGGCAGGCGACCGCGTAGGCCCCACCCGTGCATAGTGCGGAGGATACCTCCTCTCCAACAGGTATCATAAGCCTTCTCCAAGTCGAAGAACATGGCTACCGTTTGGCGCCTTCGCAAAAAGTTGTTCATGATGAATGTCGACAAGGTCACAAGGTGGTCAACAGCGGAGCGGCGGTGACGAAAGCCGCATTGGACATTAGTAAGTAGCCGTCGAGATTCCAGAATCCAGACTAACCGAGCATTAACCATGCGCTCCATCACCTTACAGACACAGCTTGTAAGAGAAATGGGGCGGTAACTAGAAGGAAGGTGTCTATCCTTCCCGGGTTTGGGTATAGGAACAACGACGGCATCACGCCAACACATGGGGACCTGACCTTCGGTCCAGACGCGATTGTAGGTACGAAGAAGGAAGCTTTTGCCCACCGGAGAAAGGTGTGCCAGCATCTGAACGTGAATGGCATCTGGCCCCGGAGCAGAGGACCGGGATAGTGCAAGCGCACGTTCGAGTTCCCGCATAGTAAAGGGGGCATTATAAGTTTCCAGATTCAGCGAGTGGAAGGAAGGTCACCGAGCCTCTTCTGCCTCTTTCCTGGGAAGGAAGGCAGGGTGGAAATGGGCGGAGCTTGAAACCTCCGCGAAAAAGCGGCCAAAGGCGTTGGAGACAGCCACAGGATCAACAAGGACCTCATTACCTGAGGTCAGGCCAGGTACCGAGGAGTGGGCCTTAATGCCCGACAGCCGGCGCAGGCCACCCCAAACGACGGAAGAGGGAGTAAAACTGTTAAAGGAGCTGGTGAAAGAGGCCCAACAAGCTTTTTTGCATTCTTTGATGACTCTACGGCATTGCGCTCGGAGTCTTTTGTATTCAATACAATTCGCCAACGTAGGATGGCGGCGAAAGGTGCGTAAAGCACGTCGTCGAGCACGGATAGCGTCCCTACAAGCCTCGTTCCACCAGGGGACGGAAACGCGACGTGAAGAAGAGGTAGTACGAGGAATGGAACGTTCGGCAGCATTGATGATAACAGCCGTGAGGTATTCGACCTGACTGTCACAACTGGGAAAATCGTGGTCCGGAAAGTTCGCCAGGGAGGAGTAAAGTCCCCAGTCAGCTTTCGGTATGTTCCAGCTCGAAGGACGTGGGGATGGGGTGTGGTGCAGGAGACGAACGACACAGGGGAAGTGGTCGCTCGAATAGGTGTCAGAAAGGACATACCACTCGAACCGACGGGCAAGAGTGGCAGAACAGATCGAGAGGTCCAAGTGGGAGAAGGTATGAGTAGAGTCCGAGAGGAAAGTCGGGGCGCCGGTATTGAGGCAGACAAGATGGAGATGGTTGAAGACATCCGCCAAGAGTGAGCCTCTTTGACAGGATGCAGGAGAGCCCCAAAGGGGATGATGGGCATTGAAGTCGCCAAACAATAAAAACGGCGGGGGAAGCTGAACAATCAGGTGCATCATGTCAGCCCGAGCCACGATGAGGAAGAGACGTAAGGGTGTCACCTCGGCATCTGTCGAGTGACAGCTGGGGAAGATGCGCTACTACAGGACACAGAAGCATGAGGATCTTGCTCCATGGGGTCCACAGAAGCATCAGCTTGCTTGTGTGATCATTCTGCAGAGTCGAATGCTGAAAAACAGTTGTTGGTGTGCACTGGCGACATGGAGGCTGGCCGGGCTAAGGTATCACATGGCGACACCATCGAAGAAGACTTTTGAGGTGGCGAAGGAGAAGACCGTTTGCCTTTGGTAGACTTCTTCAAGCCTTTACAGTTAGATGAAGACTCAAGTGTTGTATGGCTGGAGGGATGGAGGATGTCTTCACTGGAGTACTCCTGTCCTTTACGGCCTCCTGGTTGTGTAGCTGGTGGCTTCGCCCCTTGAAGCGAGAGCTCGAAGGCTCGTTGCACAGCTGCGATGCTATCTTGACACAGGGCGATTTCACAATCTCGGAGCTGAATTGGATGTCGCATGTCTGTGTGGCCATGTCCTTCATGGAGCAAGGGGTAACAAGAACAGAACCATAGGCACCAGATGGGAGAACACAGGGTTTGCAACTAGCCAGTAACTTGCAAGCGACTGGATATGGTACCTTCCCCTTTACCCAGATCTCTTGAACAGCCTGCTCATCAATATACACTGGATAATTCTGAGAGGCGGCGGCATAGCCACCATTGCAGTTGATGCAACAGGGAGAAGGAGAAGGACACACGTCCTTGTGTGCATCCCTACCACAAATGACACATTTGGCTGGGTGTCGACAATACATTCTAGTGTGGTTGAAACGATGACACTGGCAGCAGCGCTTCGGGTTCGGAACGTGCGGCCAGACGGTGATAATTTCATAGCCTGCTTTCAGCTTGGACAGAAGCACCACTCAATCAAACGTGAGAAAGAGAGTGCGGGTGGACACTAAGAAGGAATCTATCTTTTTCATTACACGATGGACAGCAATGACACCCTGATCAGAGAGGTAAGAATGGATTTCAGCCTTGGTTAGACAGTCGAGCAGCCTGGTGTAAATTACACTACGGGAAGAATTCAAAGTTCTATGGGCCTCGACACGAACAGGGCGACAGAGGAGCAGCGAGACAGCAAGCAGTTGCTGTGCTTGAAAATCAGAAATGGCCTCCAAAAGCAAAGTGCCATTCCATACACGAGAGCAGGATTTCACAGGGCCAGCAATTGCGTGTACACCTTCCTGAATAATAAACAGATTCACTGTGGCGAAGGACTGACCATCTTTAGTATGTGAGACCACAAGGAACTGTGGTGCAGCAGGAAGGGTCTTTGAATCATTAGCCTCGTTACATTTACGTTTTGTCGATGTTGAGTGGGAAGATGATTCACTCATCGCAAGGAAATCCCCCATGACTGCCAGCGTCTCTGATGGCGCACACCTTCCACCTGGGGGCCCCCTTCACAAGGGGGTGCACCCGCCTTAGTTGATTGTTCACACCTCGGGCCCGCTTCCCGAACACCTGACAGAGGGATCAATCGGCAATTTTGGGGAAGGTTACAGCTCAGACAATGACCCCTCCCTGGGCCTGGCCTGTACTGGGATATGCACAAACACTACCTGTCGAGCCAGAGCTGGGAATTAAGTGGTTACCCAGTCACCTGTTACGCATCAGACACGTGGGCAGGCCTTCAGGAGTGCACAGGGAGGAAGAAGAAAAAAAAGAGGATCCTCAAATGCTGAAGTGGAGGAACGAGAGGAAAAGGGAAACAAAGAAAGGAAAAGGGAGCAAAAAAAAAAACGTGAGACCATTCTTACATCAGCGACAGAATGCATAACATTCCCAATAATACCCCAGACATGTTCTCCAACGAAAAAGAATAGCAAGAGGATAGACATGCAGCACGGAAGGGAAAAAATGCTGCAAAGGCTGGGGCACCGTTGTAGCCAAGCACGAACCCACCAAAGAGTGGCGAGCCCCTTGGGAGGGGGGGGGGGGGGGGGGGCAACTTTACAGTGAATGTAGTGTATCAATTTCCAGCAGAGCGCAGACTTTCATTTTTGAAAGTATACAGTAATATATACATGCAGTAGTGTACATAACAAGCTTGTTTAATGTATCCTTTGAATATATATTTTAGCTTTAATTTGTTTAATCCTATTCTTCATTATTGTGATATCATCACATTAGTTGATTTTATATTTATATACACTCCTGGAAATTGAAATAAGAACACCGTGAATTCATTGTCCCAGGAAGGGGAAACTTTATTGACACATTCCTGGGGTCAGATACATCACATGATCACACTGACAGAACCACAGGCACATAGACACAGGCAACAGAGCATGCACAATGTCGGCACTAGTACAGTGTATATCCACCTTTCGCAGCAATGCAGGCTGCTATTCTCCCATGGAGACGATCGTAGAGATGCTGGATGTAGTCCTGTGGAACGGCTTGCCATGCCATTTCCACCTGGCGCCTCAGTTGGACCAGCGTTCGTGCTGGACGTGCAGACCGCGTGAGACGACGCTTCATCCAGTCCCAAACATGCTCATTGAGGGACAGATCCGGAGATCTTGCTGGCCAGGGTAGTTGACTTACACCTTCTAGAGCACGTTGGGTGGCACGGGATACATGCGGACATGCATTGTCCTGTTGGAACAGCAAGTTCCCTTGCCGGTCTAGGAATGGTAGAACGATGGGTTCGATGACGGTTTGGATGTACCGTGCACTATTCAGTGTCCCCTCGACGATCACCAGTGGTGTACGGCCAGTGTAGGAGATCGCTCCCCACACCATGATGCCGGGTGTTGGCCCTGTGTGCCTCGGTCGTATGCAGTCCTGATTGTGGCGCTCACCTGCACGGCGCCAAACACGCATACGACCATCATTGGCACCAAGGCAGAAGCGACTCTCATCGCTGAAGACGACACGTCTCCATTCGTCCCTCCATTCACGCCTGTCGCGACACCACTGGAGGCGGGCTGCACGACGTTGGGGCTTGAGCGGAAGACGGCCTAACGGTGTGCGGGACCGTAGCCCAGCTTCATGGAGACGGTTGCGAATGGTCCTCGCCGATACCCCAGGAGCAACAGTGTCCCTAATTTGCTGGGAAGTGGCGGTGCGGTCCCCTACGGCACTGCGTAGGATCCTACGGTCTTGGCGTGCATCCGTGCGTCGCTGCGGTCCGGTCCCAGGTCGACGGGCACGTGCACCTTCCGCCGACCACTGGCGACAACATCGATGTACTGTGGAGACCTCACGCCCCACGTGCCCCACGTGCCCACGTGCCCACGTGAGCCTCACGCTCACGTGTTGAGCAATTCGGCGGTACGTCCACCCGGCCTCCCGCATGCCCACTATACGCCCTCGCTCAAAGTCCGTCAACTGCACATACGGTTCACGTCCACGCTGTCGCGGCATGCTACCAGTGTTAAAGACTGCGATGGAGCTCCGTATGCCACGGCAAACTGGCTGACACTGACAGCGGCGGTGCACAAATGCTGCGCAGCTAGCGCCATTCGACAGCCAACACCGCGGTTCCTGGTGTGTCCGCTGTGCCGTGCGTGTGATCATTGCTTGTACAGCCCTCTCGCAGTGTCCGGAGCAAGTATGGTGGGTCTGACACACCGGTGTCAATGTGTTCTTTTTTCCATTTCCAGGAGTGTATACTGTACAGTACTTAACATGATCTTACAGTTAATTCAGTTTTCATTTAACCAATACATACACTGTATTCCAAATTATAACTTCAGATAATAATCTCAAAAAATTTATATACTTCGATGTTCCAGTGATTTGGACTAGGACTCACCCCAATTAGTATGAAGTAGAGAGGTTTCAATGTAACTAAAAATTGTGGCTCTCGTACACTTTCTCTGGTGTGGTGATCCAACAAAGTGCACGATTATTTTGGTAGAGCCATATCTCATCTTTTGTCACAACACTTTTCCTGAAGTCTTTATCACTACCTGCATTTTGAAACCTCTCCTGATGAATGACAAAGCAATTCTCTTTCTATCCATTCAAACAAATATTTCAATAATGCAGTGCATGTACTGTTTAATGTTTCGATTGCAAGGCATAACGATGCCCACTTTGTTGGCAAGCTCTTTAACTTTTAACTAAAAATCTACATGAATCATTGCATCTTCACATCACAATCTGTCGCTATACAAGGTTATCCAGGCCCCAAGTCTCTGTGTACTGACATTCTGGCTTCCCTTGTGAGACAATAGAAGAACTCTGTATGGTTCATGTACTTCTATCAGTAAATTTGCTCAGAACAACTCGGATTTTTCCAAAATCCTTTTCACTAATTTCCAGAGAACTATGCAATTCTGGAACACACTGAAAGCCCTGTGACACAGTATTGTATCATATAGCCCATTGATTGGTTGGTTGATTTGGGGGAGGGGACCAAGCAGCAAGGTCACTGGTCTTATCAGATTAGGGAAGGAAGTCAGCCGTGCCCTTTCAAAGGAACCATCCCAGCATTTGCCTGACTATAGCCCACTGAGCAAAGTTGAGTACTGGATGGCAATTCATTTTCTGCATTTCAAAGGAAACAACACTGCAACAATCCATGCAGAGTGGATGAAAGTGTATGGCAACAATGCACTGTCATATAACTAAGTAGTTAAGTGGAGCAGATATTTCCAGTGGCACGAAAAATGTGGCAGACTCACTGTCTGTGAAGAACAAGGAATCACGACATAGACGATACAGGAAAAAAGTGAATATGAGTCACTGATTAGTTTTCAACATCTTGCACAACATTCTGAAGATGGCAAAGGTAACACCTGCTAGTTTCTGTGACTGTTCTCACTTATTCAAAGAGTCCACTAAAACTAAGCTTCCAGGAAATGCTGCAGCTGTGTTAGGCCAAGCCTGATGACTTCTTTAGCTACTTAATCATGGCAGATGAGTATTGAGTGTATCACTATGACCCCAAGATAAGGGAGCAAAGCAAGCAGTGGCCCCACACAGTTTCTCCACCACTAAAATAGGTGAAGACTCAACCATCAATGGACAAGGTAGTGAGGAGTGGTTTTTGAGACTGTCATGGAGTGGAGCTAACAGGAACACACTACCAAAATCTCCTGAGGCTTGTCAAGATGAAGCAATGTATGAAGGGGATGATTTTGCTTCACACAATGCCCCAGTTCACTCACAAAGGCACAATTACTACTTCTACAGGCTGTCAAATTTGGATCACCCATATTTTCTTGACATAGCAGCCAGTGACTTCTTCCTCTTTCCTCAGATGAAAAACCACTGCACGATTGCCATACCCATAAAAATGAAGAGGTGATTTTTGGGGTTGAATGTTTTCTAAACATCCAAAACGCAGACTTCTACAGCCGAGGTAGTCACCAAGTCATCCACCATTGGGAAAAATGTGTCACACAGAAGGGTGAAAATGCACACAGAAGGGCTAACACCATCAGCAAATTTCATGGTCACAGCTTGATTTTTGAAGCTATTATTAAAACTTTATGATTACTCTCATTCAATTGTTATAGACTGAAATATAGTGGAATGAAGTAAGCTTTTTGTCCAAACTTGCTGCTAGAAACACCTAGCATCAACACCTAGTTCACTTCATGGATGGAATATTGTTCCAAAATTTTGATTCTTTGTTTTGTTTCCTGCATCTCACCCTCTATGTCAGATGGTTGGCCAAGAGGGACGCAGTAGCAAGAAGCTAAATTGAAACAACAGCCAATGAATTACATCTCTGAAATGTTCTTATTGTATAATATGATAGCTGCAATAGATCTGTGTAAGACTGCCAAGAAATGGTTGTTAACAGTAAGGCAGCCAAAGTGTTAAATGTGGTGTCACCGCCAGACACCACACTTGCTAGGTGGTAGCTTTTAAATTGGCCGCAGTCCGGTAGTATACGTCGGACCTGCGTGTCGCCACTGTCAGTGATAGCAGATCGAGTGCCACCACACGGCAGGTCTAGAGAGACGTCCTGGCACTCGCCCAGTTGTACAGCCGACGTTGCTAGCCATGGATCACTGACAAATACGCTCTCATTTGCCGAGACGATAGTTAGCATAGCCTTCAGCTAAGTCAATTGCTACGACCTAGCAAGGCGCCATCACCAAGTTATATTGAGATGATAATACTGTATCAACAAGACCAATGTTCACCAATTATGGATTAAAGTTGAGTATTCCAGAAGCTATGTACTTTTCTTTATAGCATTCATTACGTATCCTGTTTCAGACCTCACGCCAGCCTGCGTGAGTTTAAGCGCGTGCCTTTCGGCTTCCTCTCATTGTGTCTAGGCTGTCTTGCCTAGACACAACATTAGACATCTATATTCTATTAAAATTCCTTGTCCACTCAGAAACAAACATTTAGTTTCAGTTTATAATCTATGACACAGCTTCAATGTGGAAAAAAATAGTACTGAATATTGAAAAGATCATGTAATAAAATAAAAGTAAGTTCATCTTACCATCATCTGTATCATTCAGATTGACAAAGCCAGCCGGAGAACGATGGATGTGAGTGAGTAACTCTTGATGTTTGTGCTGAAAAGGAAAGAAAGAAACCACCATAAATGACAGCTTCACAAGTCAGTCAATAAGTACTGTTACTGAACTACCCAATGTTGCAAATCAAACAAATAAAATTTCACCAAAACACAGTTTACAGTACTACATTTTTTTTACATAAAATATTTACCTCTAATTTCTCTAGCTGCAACTGTGCAGCATTTCTTTCTGCTGTAAGAGTTTCCACTGCACTCTGTTTTTGAACAAGTGCATGAGTAAGACTATGCAACCGAGATTCAATATCATTAGATGAAGGCAAAACTGGTCTTTGAGACAGTTGTTTACGTAGTTTATTGAGTTCAATTTCACGATCACGGACTTTAGTAGTTAATGTGCTCTGCTGCACAAACAAATCCTCTCTTACTGCTCGAAGTTCCTAAAAACGGAGTTTTCAAACAGTCAAATCAATATCTCTTAATCTGACAAAATAATTGGTAATGCAAACAACTTGATACAATTAAAAATACATTACGATAAAAGGACATGTTTTTACTTGATTACCTAAGTTTAAATATTTCCTGACATAAATATGGTCAGATTTGCATGCAAATTGTTATGTATACCACATTTTTAAAATTGCTTCACAATTTAAAATATTCTTAGTGTCATTTAAGACTCGCTAAACAAGTGAGTTGGTCTGAAAATGACAGTGGCACAAAGCAATATGAACTAAATAAATTACAAGGCACAGAAGGGAATATTTTAACAGTCAAATTTTCTAATTCCTATTGAAAGTGATGAGACATAAGAGAAACTCTTACTGCTTTACTGTCTTCACCTAATATTCACTGTCTTCACCTAATATTCATCAATATGAATTTAATATTCACAATTCAATTGTGAGTCAATAAGGAAACTCTGAACAGTCAGCCAAGTAACATTTACGAATCCAACATACCTCTATGTGTGCTCGACAATCATCCTCAGCTGCTTGACGAGCTCGTCGTTCACTTTCTAGAGCTTCCTGGAGCCTACGTTCTGTGTCACGAGCAGTAGCCAAGCGCCGCTCTGCCTCACATAATTCTTCTCTCATACCTTGCAAGCGTGCTTCCAATTGCAAAACTTCTTCACACACTACTTCGTGTTCGTGTCGGAGAGCCTGCAGTTCCAGATAGTGTGTGTCATCTGTCGGAGTGACTCCTGAATTGATATCTGAAACTAATAATTGACCAGATGCCGATAAAAGTAATGCTGACAGTTCTTTAAAAGTTACATAATTGATAAACACGTGTTGTCATTAGACACATTACCAGCAAAATTTATATTTTATTCATCATGGAGTTCTGCCAAGGGACTAAATGTAAGTATTGTATTGGAAATCAGTTCCCCCACAACAGCGAGAAAAGAGATTGAAGCTGTACTTAGCATATGCTTACTCACAGTTGTACTTTTGAGAACATGCTAGGTTAATCTATTACAGTTCCCATGCCTGCCTGCCAGCACATGGGTGTCTGTAGGCAGGGATGGGCAAATAGCTGATGTATGGGCAGTCAGAGGGCTGAACTTAAGTGTACATGACTGTACTGCCCTTGTCTCACACCCAAAGCAGGAGAGGCCATGTGCACAGAACGCATGCAATGGGGTTAACTGGCACGTACCCTATACCAGCAACGCCTGCCGGCGAGCGAGATGGTGGGCACTCCCTTGTGCTCATGCTCCATGGGGCAGACTTGGAACAGCCTATGCCAGGTGAAAATCCAGCTAGGTCTCACACAGATGAGATACAATAAAAGAATAAGTTGAACAAAACTGAACACAATCAGTAACTAAATCATTTCAGTAACACACATTATGGGTTGGAATCTATTACCAGAAAATCAGCTCTCAGTCCAAGTTAAACAACACTGGAAATATAGCCAACAGACGCATTCCAGAATGAGATTTTCACTCTGCAGTGGAGTGTGCGCTGATATGAAACTTCCTGGCAGATTAAAACTGTGTGCCCGACCGAGACTCGACCTCGGGCACATAGTTTTAATCTTAACAGACACATCACTCGTGTAGTCATCTAGTAGATTGCAGAAATTAAAATGGTGATGGAGTAAGCATAATTTATGAGTAGTGGTAATCCGGTGGTACTAAACTGCCACATGAAATAACATACATAGTAGTAGCACCTTGATACTAATGTTGAGTTATAAGAAAGATAGAATTATTTATGACAAAGAATAAAAACAGGGCAAGTGACAGGACTTAGACAAATAACAGAGCCACTATAAGAGGAAAGCAAATATTAAAAGTGTAGACTTTATATCTTCCTGAGGGAGTGAATATATCCGACAACTGAATTTTTGTGAAGTGGCAAGGGTCATTCTCTCTCAGAATTCTTCAACTCAGTTTTGCAACAGCACAGAAAGTCTGTTGATTGATGCTAATATGCCCAAAAAGACACAAAATAAAAATGGCAAAACTATCTTAATTAGAGCTCTTATGACATTAGCTGCATTATTCAGTCAACTCTCTGCGTTATCATCTCCAATTAGATTTCTCCGAGTACTGTCTCGTTGTCAACATGCAAGGTAAATCATTTACCTGGCAGCATCTGTATAAAACATGCAGCTCATCCTCAGCCTCCCTTGCCACAGACACAGACTGAGGCAGCTAGTTTTTGTATTTTTTTCCTCCACATTACATGATGTGAGCAAAAAACTGCAAAATATTTTCCTCTGTGCAATGCTGAAAATGATGGGACTGATTTTAAATACCCAATAGTCTAATTATTAGTGCTCTTACGAAAGCAATCCAAGGTGAATACGGTTAAAGTAATTAAAATATCAACACTAATTATATAAAAGCTTCGTTAAGATAAACCTTATTTTTCCCCCAGTCTCATTAACTTTCACTTAAAGATCAATCCCAAACAAAATTTTTACTAACTCTAGCTGTAAGTGTACTGAAATTACACATATAGAACACATGGTAATCCAATGTGTTATAAAAACGTGCCTCATTGATTATCAAATAGAAGGTCGAGCTCGCCATATTGAAAACACACATCAGATAGGCCTTTTATTTTTCTGTATTTTTTACGACACAATCACAAGAGCATTTCACAATGCTGCAACCAGGTCTGACTAACCAGTGGTCATCTGCAGACTAACGGCACATACCACAAACAGTTTCTGTGCATTGTATTGTTGACACAGTGTAAACCATTTGCAGCCTGTGGTTTTAGTCTGTAGATGACCACTGGTTGGGTGAAACTAGTTACAAAATTGTGAAATGCTCAAGTGATTGTCTCATAAAATAGATAACATGAAAGAACATAATCACTTAATGTCCAAGACAGTATGTCTTTTTTTTCCAAATTGAGATATTGGTAGCAGGGGTGTAGGGGTATATAGTAAACATTCTTTCTCCCATTGGGATACAATCATATGCATTAATGGCAAGGTGACAGCATTTTCAATGGAACGACAAACTGTGTCACAGTATGTCCAATACAGGAATCCTTAGCTGCTTTTCCTGAAGCATTATTTCCTAAAATTTACATGTGCCATGAGGGCCCTTTTTGTGCCATATTGGATTCTCTTCTCTGCTTGGTAAATGCACACTATTTTAAAAGGAAAAATGAGTATTTGGGAGGGAAAGAATTCTGTAGCATGATCAGATATTTTAAAGAAACAATATTTGAACTCCTCCATTTGATGAGCAGCAGCTGGAATGCTGGAAGAGAACATAAAAACAGGAAAACAATCTACAATGATCAGTAGATATAGATCTGCAACTAACAGTATTCACTCATGACCTCCCTACCCAATTAAGGGATCTAACATGCAACACACTGCCCACAGAATGCAAATTTTGTAATTCCGGAGCAATCACTGGCCAGAATCTGAATGGGGGACACTTTACCTTTGGAATATTTTACCCACAAGGAAGTTGTCATCATTTAGTAATACAGTAATGCCGCACATCCTTGGGAAAAATAACAACTGTAGTTTTCATATGCTTTCAGCCATTCACAGTACAAACATAGCAAAGGCCATTTTGGCTAAAATTAGGCCAGATCAGTCAGCCATCCAGACTGTTGCTACTGTGACAGATGCTGCCTCTCTTCAAGAACCACAGGTTTGTCTGGCTGCCTCTCACAGATAACCTTCTGCAGGTAAGGCACCTCACTTCAGCAAAATCCATGGGCAGTATGTCAACAGTGCCTTGGTACCTCATTTAACTTACTTACTGTATATAGCAACAAACTTATTTCCTGGAGTCTACCACTCAAGTAAGATATTAAGTACTTTTGCAATCCTGCACATTTCCCCACAACCAGAGAGAGCAGCAGTGGTGGGTACCTACTGAGAAAACACAGACCCTTCTGTGTTCATGTAGAAGTGTTCATCGAGGGTATAGAATGCTTCCATCCAGCCAAATTTTATGATAAAGCTAAATGGACTACTTCCACAACATGTCTTAAATGCTATAATATGATCTACTGAATTTGATATTCTTCAAGGAATATTTTACAATACCCAGGCAAAGCAGAATTCAGCAGTTTTACTCTTTATTATTGATGGAACCACAGTTACAGGTACCTCTTGCGGCCAGATCATTTCCTTGAACTTTCCAGAATGTTCTTCAAACCAATCGCGAACAATTGTGGCACAGTGACATGGTGCATCACCACCCATAAAAATTCCATTATTGTTGGGGAACATGAAGTCCTTGAATGGCTGCACTTGGTCTCCAGGTAGCCGAAACATTTCCCGTCAATAATCAGTTCAAGTGGACCAGAGGACCCAGTCTACTCCAAGTAAATGCAGCCCATACCATTATGGAACAACCACCAGGCTGCATAGTGCCTTGTTAACAACTTGAGACCATGGCTTTGTGGGATCTGTGTCACACTCAGACCCTACCATCAGCTCTTATCAAGTGAAATCGGGACTCATCTGACCAGGCCATGGTTTCCCAGTTGTCTAGTGTCCAACCGATATGGTCACGAGACCAGGAGAGGTACTGCAGACGATGTCATGCTGTTAGCAAAGGCACTCATGTCAGCTGTCTGCTGTCATAGCCCATTAATGCCAAATTTTGCCGCACTGTCCTAATGGATACGTTCATCGTATGTACCACTGATTTCTGGGGTTATATCATGCAGTGTTGCTTGTCTGTTAGCACTGACAATTCTATGCAAACATTGCTGCTCTCGATTGTTAAGTGAAGGCTGTTGGCCACTGAATTGTCCATGCTGACAGGTAATGCCTGAAGTCTCGTATTCTTGGTATACTCTTGACAATATAGATCTTGGAATATTGGATTCCCTTATGATTTCTGAAATGGAATGTCTCAAGCATCTAGCTCCAACTACCATTCCACATTCAAAGTCTTCATTCCCTTTGTGCAGCCATAACATTGTCGGAAACCTTTTCACATGAGACACCTGAGTAGAAACGACAGCCCCATCAATGCACTGTTCTTTTATACACTGCGCACGCAATACTACTGCCATCTGTATACGTGCATATTGCTATCCCATGAACTTTGTTGCCACAGTGTAATCTGTCCCAAGGGAAATCAAATACAAAATCAAAATACCATATTTATCTGAGTATACAACAATCCTGGATATAAGATGACCCACTTCAAGCATCTGCTTAAAAAGTTACCCTTTCTAAACTTATGTCATTTACTGACCATCTACATTTTGATAATACAAGCAGAAATAAAGTAAACAAAAAGAAATGGTTTACATTAATATGCAAAGAATTTTCTTTTCTATCCTTTTTGCTTGCTAACCCTGTCGTCTGCGAGAGCACTATTTTTAATCACCACCACCATCATCCGAACAGCACAGCTGTGAAATTTATATCTTTGTTGCTGTCAAAAATATTTAGCTGGTTCTTCTGAATGTGTTGTGATTTCTCAGGTTGTGGTTACAATGGGGCCTGAGAACCCAGCTTTTTTTCCCCAAATATATATCAGATTTCACTACTATACTGACATTAGGATATTATAATATTTCTTGTTTACAAACATACTGTCTGCCCGCTGCTCTCTCACTGACTGTGTAGAACCAGCAGCTGAAACAGCACCTTTTGTTCTAGTCATATGCCATGGAGACAAACATTGCGCCATGAAACATGAAAGTACCCCACTGGCCCATGTCTAGACTTGTATCATCTGAAAAAATGAATACTGTTATTGAGTATTTTTAAAGTCAGTTTAGTTCTGTCTAGAAGGGGATTCAGGCAAACTGCAGTTTAAATGTGGTAGGTGTTCATAAAATTCCAAACTAAATGGTATCGATTACCAATATTGGCAACACGATGTAGTTTCCAGCCCACTCACTACTCTCCTCTCTGCACTCATCCTTGTTCTCAGCCAAGCTGGTGTCACTGTTCTCCTCCTGTAGTGCCGTGCTTGAGCTACTGGGAAAAACAGACTGCAATATCATCTAGAGTGCACAGGTCATGTGTAACAACTGCAACTACAACACAAATAAAAGATTGCAATCACAATTCAGACCCATTCTAAAACTTTCGCTTGTCCTGTGATCTACTGACGTCTGTTGGTACTGTTTCCACAACGGGTCTTTCCACTGTAATTCATTCTTGCAATAACAATTACAGTCAGTTTAATATGATTTATTTTGTTTGTTAGACATGTCGTTCTGGATTAATTTTCATTCTTGTTTCGTCTGAATGTCACCACGTTCTAAAGCTGATTAAAAGCTGGTTATGTTGTTTCCTGATATTCTAATACATGAACAGCAACAGAATTTCTTACTTGCAACCCACTTAATAAATCATTACAATCTCTCATAATCAAATAAAAATATTGATCTGGATTCTGAATCAATGTTTTTGGATGCAAACATTTTCAGTTTTGAATGTTATCTTTTTTTAATCATCACTTCTGTCAATACACATTTCCTTCAAGAAGTCTTTGGAAAAAATCTTAACAGTATTCTTTTTATATGCCCTTCAGATGGCCTTTCCAATGCAGTAATGCAATTGTATGATGTTCCCTTCAAAGGACCATCCAGTTTTTGGAAACAGAAATAGTCACCAGTGCCAAATTTGGTGAGTACAAGATGAGGAGGAAGATTTGCTTGATTTTTGTCCAGAAACTGGCTGATAATAATCATGGCATGTCAAAAAGCACTGTCAAGCTGCAGAAACCACTCCTGGAGATGGTTCAGACTGATTCGTCATATTGGACTTTCAAGTAAGCGAACTATCGTATCTTTTGTAGAAGTCACCAGTAAACATTTGTTCTGCAGGCATTAACTGTCCTTGAAAGACAATATGACCACTGAAGAACACAATGACCATTGCTTTCCTCTTTGCTTTTGTAACTCTTACTTTCGTTAGCTTTGTTACCTGGAGGCCCATAGATTTGATTATTCGGTGACAAACTAGTTGCAGTACATGCCACCCTCTTCATCAATTCAAATATGTCCACTGCAGTTTTCCCACATTTGAAGAAAAGCCTGATTGTTCTACAATGCTCTATTTTACATCAGTCACTGACATAAAACACAACGATGACAACAACAACAACAACAACAAGAGAGATAGTACTAGTGGTTTTCCAGTGGAGAAGTGATTCTAGTAGCTCATCAGAAATACAACATATAACCTTTCATTCCTGTCTAGTACATTCATTCTTTCAGTGAAAACTGCCCTCTTTTGGAAACTGGGTACCATTAGATTAAGAATTACTTGCCCAAAAACAGAACAATATGAGATTTCTCCAAACTCTAAGTTTCAGTTTATTCATATTTGCATGTATGTTGTTACAACATATGATCCACCACAATAAGAGCACTGTCATTAGTGTGGTTTTTCCCTTAGCTGTTTCTCTCCTCATAGATGGAAAACCAAAGTGAAACACAATGTAAACTGAAAGCACTTGGTTGGTCATTCAACACACTTAAACTCTGATGTGGGACACATGATCATAGAGATTCCTGTTGTGAAGGAAGGAAGATTAGTGTTTAATCTCCCATTGTCAACAAGGTCATTAAAGATGGAGCACAATCTGGGACTGGCAAAAGACAGGGTAGAAAATCAACCATGCCCTTTCAAAGAAACCATCCTGTACTTGCCTTAAGTTTTTTATTAGGGAAATCATGGATAACATAAACCTGAATGGCTGAATAGCAATTTGAACTGCCATCCTCAATGTGAGTCAAGTGACTTACCACTGTACCACCTAGCTCAGCGGTTTCTGATGTGCTTGAAAACACTTTGCTTCCTAAATTTTCTGCTATTGGTTTCCTTTAGCTTCACCTTCCTGAAACTGTGATTGAATCTGTGTTGGAGCACACTGTATTTCTCTTACCTTTGCTACACCAACTGCTGAGAGTTTTCTGCCCAGTAGAACTCTCTAGCATTTGCAATGGCTCACTGAGAGATGCTGTTTTATAAGTGCATTTAAACAAGCAGTATTTAAGTTTGTCTTCACAATTCGTGTCTGCATTGATACGTCATTCTTTTAGGCAGACTTCTCCGAAGCTACTGTAAACAATGACACAGATAAAAGAGAATTAGGGATTTACTTGCCTTTTTGGCCTCAGTGTAGAATAGCAGTATGACTTCCCAAAACATAGATACAGACTTCAGAGTCAGGGGATGGGTGGAAGGGTGGTGGATGTGACCTCACCTGCACCTATTTACGTGTACACTCCACAAATGCATAGGCATATACTTTTCCCCCACAGGATACAGCACATTAATTCTGTGCACCACTGCAACTGTAGAGCCACAGGCATTTCCAAAGGGGACACGCAAGAAGGGGCACCGAGTGAGATGGTGCAGTGATTAGCATCCTGGACTCGTATTTGGGAGGACGACTGTTCAAACCCGTGTCTACCCATCCTGATTTAGGTTTTCGTGTTTTCCCTAAATCGCTACAGGCAAATGCGGGGATGGTTCCTTTGAAAGGGCATGGTCGACTTCCTTCCCCATCCTTTCCTAATCCAATGGGACCGATGACCTCACTGTTTGGTCTCTTCCCCCAAATCAACCAACCAACCAAGATGGGGCACTTGCCCCCTCCTCGTATCTCCGAGTATAGATTTTTTTTAATTCGTTACGGAATTCTAATAAACCTAAGACTTAAGATTTCTGAGTGCAACAGAAAATTCTGTCTCTTTAGCAAACACTGAGTAACTTGAATTTTTTGGCAGCTCACGGGAAAGTATACCATTTCCACGGTGCACATGTGGATTTGGCACTGTGTTGCAATCAAAGTGGACATGAATCTTTATGAAACAGAGACTCCAATCTCCTCTCTGTCATTTCCTCGCACTGCCCTTATTGAGCTGCTGAAAAGAACCACTCCAACACTCTGGTGTGATTCCACCAACTGTTCCCGAGTAACATAAATGTGGCTACAGTGTGCACCCTTTCTGCCTATTGTAAAACTTAATTACAAAGTAGATACCATTTGTCAGTGGACAAAGAACACCTGTGATGGCTTCCAGAGTCCACTTTCAGGTTCATATGGCAGAGCTATTTTGGTAGTCTCTCTAAGATCACAGCCATGTTACACTGTATGTATATATATATCTGTAGTTCACACACGAACCGAAACTCATCAGTCAAGGAGATACTGGACTGGACTGGACCAATGAGGTTTAAGGGACCAAACTGCAACTCTTAACTGTATTCTGGGACGTTTAGACACAAGAGTTTAGAAATACACCTATACAATCATTTTCACGTAAGTAGTCTTAGTCAGGCCAATACATTACGAGGTGTCTTTACAATGAATCCATGGTTTATAAAATAAATAACAAAATTTTACCAACTGTTCTGGTGAATACCAGGGCTTTTTTTCCCTTCCAAAAACTACTGAGGTCCTAAGTGCCCCCATCATAACCCTAGAACACAAATATGTGAAAGTTAAAAGTGATTACACATTAAGCCCAATCAACAGAAGGAAAGAGAGCTAAAAACGACAACCTGCCCTTAGAGAAAGGTTCACCAAGTATGTAGTAGAGACAGTGGAGGTCCCGAACCAAAGATTAAAAGTCCTACACCATACTGCTAACAGCCCATGTGTCTTTCGTTGAAACGGCCGATAATGCAGATGGCAAACATACACTGGAATGTAAAAGGTTATAAAAAGGGGTATTAGGCCAGGAAATGGCAAACTGTCAAAGGTTGATGACAGCAAGCACAAAGTGGTGGCGGATCACTGCTTAACAAATGGTAATGGTTAAAAAGACAGTGACCAAAAGGCAACTACCATAAAATGATCTCCTTGCGACAAAAGGGGCAAGAGGAGGTCGGCCAGCTGTTGGGAGAGGTTTAATTCCCTGGAGCTTGTGCCCATCCCGAGAAGACCAGTGGTAATGTCAAAGTGACACCATCTCCCAACACACAGCAACATGATCATCCAAAGGATTGGAAAAGCTAGTAGGCCGAGGTAGGAGGACTGCACCCTTGGCAGCAATGTCAGCAGCCTCATTTCCCATCAGACCGACATGACCATGAGCCCACCTGAACATGACAGTGGCTCCCTCAATAGCAAGCAAGTGAAAGCTTCTTGGATCCATTGCACTAAGGGGTGGACTGTGTACAGCACAGAGACTCAGAAGGGCACTGAGATAATCAGAGCATATGGCATAATTAAAAAGCCTGTATCCCCAGATGTACTGGGTAACATGACAGTGAGCAATGACCTCTGCTGTAAAAATTCTAGCAGTGTTCTGGAAGTTGATACCAAAATGGTCTGTGCCGATGAGGACACACCTGACACCATAGTGAGTCTTAAAGCCATCAGTGTACACAAAGGTGCTATTGCTAAGTTGTGGGTGAGGGTCGAGAAACTTACAGTTATAGATCAAATCTGGAAGTGAATGGAGCTCAAGATGATCATGGGCTGCCACACAAAGCCAAGGCTGTGAAGGGTTCACACCCACTGGGAATGTGGCATGTAGCAGGAAGTTAAGCTGCTAGAGCAGTAGCTGAAAGCAAACTCCGGGAGGTAACAGAGACGAAGGGTGTGCTTCATACTGACGGTCAAGGGAGTAATCGAAAAAGATGGCATAGGATGGATGACCAGGCATGGCAGACAAACGGCACATGTATCTGCTGAAGAAGACATCACACTGGTATGACTGTGGTAGTTCGGCAGCTTCTGCATAGTCTCTCTCAACCGGGCAAATGTAAAAGTCAACAGTGGCCACACACATTCCATGATGGTTGATTATGTTAAGATGGCAAAAGATGGAAGGATGTGCAGAGGAGCAAATGAAACACACAAAATCTAGTTTTGAATGGACAAAGGATCTGTACAAACGGAGGAGGGTGGTCCGATCAGCTCCCCAGGGAGTACTGCTTAGGACATGTAGCACACTGAGGGACTGAGTAGAGTTTGCAACCAGGTAAGACACGTGGGAAGACCAAGAAAGTTTCCTATCGAGCATGAGCCCCATGAATTTCTTCGTTTGGCAAATGGAAAAGCAATAGGCCGAAGATGTAAAGACAGTGGAAGAAGCCATTGTGCTGGCAGAAATTCATACAAACAGTTTTGTCAGTGGAAAAGTGAAAGTTACTGCCGATGCTCCATGACAGGGTGTATACGTGGACAAGGAAAAAAATTCCCGGATTTTTCCCGGATCTCCCAGTTAAAAATACATTTTCTCCTGGATGAAAATACACTTTTTCCGTGTTAAGTGACAGTATACTTGCCCTTGGAACTGTAAAGATTATCCTTTGAATGGATATGGTTTTATACAGCAGCGTAGAATTTCCTGGCACTTTAGAAAACGAAACTCATGGGGAAAAAACATGTTTTGGAAAGATCTTTGATGTGCAGCAACATGTACACTGCATATTTTCATATTATAAAAGCATAAATTCGAATTCCACCAACACGAAAAGTCAATGGTTTAAATCAGTATACATAGCGTTGCTACAAGAAAGGCAAAGCTTTCGCATATAATATTTGTCTCTAAGATTAATATGCTACAAGAAAAGCTAAGCTTTCACATATAATGTTGATCTGTTTAGCAGATGTTACACTTTAAGATACATCACACAAATACGCCAGTAAAATTTTAAATACTGACGTAAATGTCTCCTGGCCTTGAAATTCTTCTAAATGGCTTGTCATCAAAGAGTTGATTTTTAAAAGAGAGAAAACGCTCTGCGATTTAACAAATTAATTGTACATTCTTGCACATAGTTCATCTTGCGTGAAAGGATATTAACTTTGAAACTAACCCTTTTCGAACAACAATTCGCAATATTTTCCCGCGTCCTGTTAGAAATAGATTCATTTCAGCAGTTGCCAGAGAGCGCCAGATAAGAGGCGTCACTGCGCTTGCGCAGCTACGTATGTTCGTACGTGTAAAACATTAAAAGATCTTACATTATGTCATAAAAGAAACAAGACATCAGAGGATACTCCAAGAGCGTCTGAATTTCGTGAACCATACTAAAGTGCATAGTTTGCCGTAAAGTGCACATTTGTATGTCCAGATTCCCAATGATGTAGGCCTCGACCTGATATTAAGCTTTTCGGTGTGGTTTTCGGGACGTGAATTTTTCGTTATGGCATAAAGCCATACGTGCTAGAAGATGAAAACGTGCATTTGAAATGCAGCAAAAACAGTTGAAACTAGCCAATAGTGTGGAATTAAACACTTTGTTTCAAGTAAATTGACTGCCTCAGCAAGAAAGCTTAATAAAAGCCAAATTTCTTTAGCAAACCGACAAAAATAACTTTATTGTTCTGCAAGGCGATTACTGCTCAACTGTCAGAAAGGTGGAACTAAAATTAAATCTGAAACTAATAACACATTTTAGGCTTCCGTAATTATATGAATGTATTTTAATTCACTTGATAGCTCTCAGCCACAGAAATCCGCCTTGTTTGATTTGAGGTGAGAACAGTAAACGAAGAGGAAAAGAAAAATCAGTAAATGTGAACACGAGTCATGTGGAGATACACCCCCCACCAGGGGTGCATTTCAAAATCATATGAAAAATCGATAGACCAACATGCGCTGGATGCTAGGTGCGTTGTGAAACAAGGTTTTTTTTCCTCAAGAATATGAATTTGCCCCTCCCCCCGAAATTGCCGCCCGGTTCAGATACCCCGGTTTGCCACCAACCCCCAATAGATCCAGGCCTGATGCGCACGGATGAATATGGCAGCTTGGGCGCGCCAGTTAAATTTTTTCGGGTACCATGTGGCTGGTTGCTGCTTACACAGCCAACAGCCACATTTCTGTAGCCAGCAGAGGGAGAAGGAACTACTCATATGTGACAACTGCGCGTGCGCATGAGGCTGCTCGTAACTGATCAAATGAGTCTAATGTAAACAGTCGTGATCTCATGCTCATCGGAGGCAATTTGTTGTTATGAAGTATTGCATAGTCTTCCGAAAGCCTTTGACACATTTTGCTGTTGGCAGACGCTTGTACGAGCACTGTGTTATTTTATATGGTGCATTTCCATTGCAATGTAAGTTTTATTTTCGTTTTTTCTCTTGTTCATGTTTTTATTCTGCAGTAGCGGGATACAGTAATATCCTTTGTTGCAGTATCTGTTCTTACGAGTCAAAATTACAAAAATTTAACTGAAAACTAAAACAACAAAAAATTCTCGAGTTTTTCCCAGTTTTCTCCCGGATAAAAAAATTCCCGGGTTTTTCCCGGATCTCCTGGTTGTTCCGTGTAGTATACACCCTGCATAAGTAAACACATCGAAGACGGCGCTCAAGGAGACAAGTCTGTGGAGAACTGCAATAGCTCACAGAGTCATTTATGGAGCCAGAGGTGCCTGGTGGGAGACAGTCCACAATATGGTTAATGGCTATAGCAAAGAGGACGACACTCAGGATGGAGCCTTGAACCACCCTGTTCCCCTGGATAAAGCGGGTTCAACAAGGCCAACCCATATGTACCTTGAAAACCCTGTCTTTTGAAAATTCCTGAAGGAAATGGGGCAGGCGGCCTCAGAAGCCCCACATGTACAGGGTGCGGAGGACACCAGTCCTCCAGCAGGTGTCGTAGGCTTTCTCCAAATCAAAAAACATGGCCCACAGTCTGGTACTTGCACAGAAAACCGTTCATGACATGGGTTGACAAAGTGATGAGATGGTCAAGTGCAGAACCGCTTGCTCAAAATCCACATTGTGAGAGTGGAGCCACAATACCTGCTGGCCATGAATCGTACATTCCATCACCTTGCAAACACACCCGGTGAGAGAAATGAGGTGGTAGCTAGAAGAAAGGTGTTTGTCCTTACTGGGCTTATGTACGGGTATGGCAGCAGCTTCATGCCGGGATCTGGGACATGTGACATCTGTCCAAATACAACTGTTTATATGAAGGAGAAAATGCTTGCCCCCAAGAGGAAGTTGCTCCAACATCCAAATGAACATCGTCCCACCCTAGGGCGGAAGATCGGCATGAAGTCAGAGCATGGTCTAGCTGCCTCATAGTAAGGGTGGTATATAGCATTCATGATTCTGAGAGGAGAAGAATATCACCTGAGCCTCCTCCACTCATTTCTGAAGGAAGAATGTGGGGTGATAGTGGGTGGAGCTCAACATCTTTGTAAAATAACAGCCCAAGATGATGGAGATAGCAACAGGGCCCACAATGACATCACCTGTTATGGTCAGACTGGAAATTGGGATATGAACCTTGGTCCCTAAGAGCCGACTGAGGTTTCCCCACATGACGGAAAAGAGAATGAAACTATTAAAAGAACTAGTAAATGAAATCCAGTTAGCTTTTCTGCTATCCCAAAGAATGTGACAACACTGTGCACATAACTGTTTATAACAAATACAGTTCACCATTGTAGAATGATGGTTAAAAATGTGGAGGCACGTCCCCGCATGCATATCGCATCGTGGCATGCCTCAGTCCACCAGGGTACCAGTACACAGTGCGGTAAAGATGAACTGCGAGGTATGCCACGTTCTGTGGTGGTAAGGATAATGTTCATAAGATACTCTACCTTGTCATCACAACTGGGGAAATGTCGTTTGTCGAAGGGTGTCAAGGAGGAGCAAAGCCTCCAGTAGGCCTTAGAAACATGCCAATTGGGTTGATACTCAGATGGGGTAGGAGTCAGCAAACGGATAGTACATGGAAAATGGTCGCTCAAGTACTTGTCAGAGAGAACGAACCACTCAAGATGATGGGCAAGCTAGGGAGTGTAGAATTAGATGTCCAAACGGGAACAGGTGTGCGTGGAGTCTGAAAGGAACATGGGTGCTCAAGTGTTACGACAGATGAGGTTATGTTTTTTGAGGTCAGCCACGAGGGAACCTCTCAAACAGGTTTTTGAAGAGCTCCAGAGGGGATGGTGGGTGTCAACAGGCAGCAAAACAGTCTGAGGGAGCTGACCAATAAACTGGAGTAAGTCTGTCCAGCTGACAGCGAGTGATGGAGGGAAATAGACATTACAAAGCGAAAAGGTGAAACGAGGGAGGAAAATGTGAACAGCAACAGCTTGCAGCCAGCCAGGGGTTCAAGGAGATGGTTTGCCTAGGACCATCATCCCAGATGAGCAAATGACTTCCACATGAGATGGAATACCATCCTTGGGGGAGGGGGGCGTGGGTGAGGGGGGGGGTGAGGGGGGAAGGGGGGAGGGGGGGGAGGGGGGGGGGAGGGGTTGAAGCAAACCAGAAGGAAATGCAAGAGGTCAAAGCAGCTGCAGGTATGCAATTTTGTTTCTTGGCGGCAGAAAACAAGCAGATGCTGCAATTCCGAGAGCAGCCATAATTCTCCCTTGTTGGATCTAATGCTTCAAACGTTCTATTGGAGACAAGTCTTAACACCAGCCTTAGAAGACTCACTGCTACGGGGTGCAGGGGCTGGAGGATCCTGTTCCAAGTGATCTACAGAGGCATCAGCATCCTCTCTGGATCATCCATGGCAGAAAAACAGTAGGTGGTGCACACCAGCGAAATGGAGGTCGGCTGGGTGAGGTATCACGCACCGACACCATTGAAGAGAATCTCTGAGTTGGGAAAGGGGAAGACCGTTTACCTTTGTTTGATTTCCTAGAGCCTTTACAGATGGCAGACAAAGACTCAGATATTTGTTGGCTGGAGGGATGTAGAAAGTCTTCACGGGGGTATTCTTTTTGTTCTTTCTGGCCTGCTAGTTGTGTAGCAGGTGATTTCAATGCCAGGAGTGAAGATATGGTGGCTTGTTGCACAGCTGTAGGAGAAGGTGCTGCAGATGCTACGGTGATATTTGGCTGTTCCACAACTGCAGTATTGAATTCGACGTTGCAAGTCCGCATGGCAGTGTCCTTCATGGAGCGAGGCATAGCAAGAACAGTACTGTTAAGTGCCAGATGGTAAAATGCAGGGCTTTCGACTAACCAACAACTTGCAAGCAATAGGGTGGGGAACTTTTTCTTTCACCCAGACCTCATGGATGGCTTGCTCATCGAGACAAGTGGGACATTCACAGGACACGGTGGCATGGTTGCCATTACAACTCATACAGCAGGAAGGAGGAGGTGGGCAATTGTTCTTGTGAGCATCTCTACCACAAGAAACACATTTGGCCATGTTTTGACATGACACATGTGTCTGGTTATAATGTTGACACTGGTAGCAACACATCGAGTTTGGGATGTACAGTCAGATGACGATGACTTCATAGCCTGTCTTAATCTTTGATGGAAGCACTACTCAATCAAATGCGAGAAAAAGAGAGTGTCTAGGCACTAAGTTTGTACCAACCTTTTCCATTACCCGATGGACTGCAGTGATGCTCTGATCAGGGAGATATGTTTTAATTTCTCCCTTGGCCAGACCATCAAGCACCTGAGTATAAACAACACCACGAGAAGAATTCAGCATACGATGGATCTCAACATGAACAGGATAGCCATGGAGGAGTGAGGCTATGAGCAGTTGTTGGGCTTGAAAATCACAATTGGTCTCCAGAAGCAAAGTCCCATTACATAGGCAAGAGCAGGATTTCATAGAGCCTGAAACTGCATCAACACCTTTCTGAATAATAAGTGGATTAACTGTAGCAAAGGACTGACATCCTCCGGTACATGATACCACGAAGAATTGGGATGAAGCTAGGAGTTTTTTTGAATCTTTAGCCTCATTCCATTTGTGTTTAGTAGATATAGATTGATATGGGGATCAGCTCATTGTGGAAAAATCACCCATGTTTGTCAGTCTCCAATGGTGCACTCCTTCCAACTGGGGGCGGGGGGCTAGAAGGGAGGGCTGACCTCAGGTCACAGCCCCTAAACTTCTGACAGAGGTGCCAATCGACAATTGGGAAGGTAGCAGCTCACACAATCACCCCTCCTTGAGCCTGGCCTGTACCAGAGGGTACATGCAAACCCTACCTGTCAACCCGGGGCTGGGAATTACAAGTTACCCAGTCACCTGTTAAGCATCAAACGCATGAGCTGGCCTTCAGGAGCGCGCAGAGAGGATAAAGCAACAAAGAGAGAGCTCAAATGCTGAAGTGGAGGAGATAGAGAATGAAGAAAGAAAGAAAAAGATGAGGAGCTGTTCCGATGCTGGGCTATCGAAACTTCAGACCACATTACCAAAACTGTCCAAGACATGTTCCCCAAGGGAGGGGAAAAAGAATGGCAAGAGTATAGACATGCAGCATGGAAATGGGAGAGACGCTGCAAAGGCCGGGGTCCGGTGGTAATCAAGCACAAATTCACCAAAGTGTGGTGAGCCCCCTGGGGGGAATGCCAGTGGTGCGTACTATTAGTACGGGACGGTCACAGGCTAGAATTTCCTTCAACTTAAAAGCAGGTGGATTTTCTCCTCCTCTAGTTGTTTTTTTAAAAATGTGCTCACAAAACTGAGCTATTCTGTAAATAATAAAAATGTTGCTATGAACACAAGTAAGATAAATGCTGTTTTACTAACTTTCTCCACGTAGCTGAGCAAGGGCGCGTTCCTTGTCTTGAAGAATGCGCTGCGCTCGTAATTTATACTGGTCAAAGTCTTGTCGGGCTACAACAGCATCCCTGCGTGCAATCTCTTCCAATTGCAAGGCCTCCTGCCGTTCAGTTTCACTCTTCTTAACTGCTACAGATAAGACTTCCAGTTTGCGGCTAAAGTGCTCCAACAACTGATGCAGCAATCCTCTGAAATTCAACATGAGAAATTAGTGGCACTATTTTTGTTTAACAGCCCCATAGTTTGCTAAGTTTTATCACACAATAGAACAAATATTCATCTGGATTTTAAAAAGACATTAATTCCCCAGCACTTACAGCCATTTCAGTTCGTTCATGGAGAAAACAAAACCTACAATACATTCAAGCAAGGTTAAATGATTTTACAAGTATTCTAAATTTTTGCATTACAAAAACAGCAAAGAGTCATACGGCACTACAAACTGTCAAACAGTAGTTCATAAACCATCTGTAACTTTCAGGCCTTACACTTAGACACAAGCTTGGTTTGCACATACATAGTTTCCACATTCTATGAGTAAAAATAATCACATGGGAGCTGACCTGGGCAGCAAGCTGAATGCAGAAGACTCAGGAGTCCACAACACTTATTGTATTTTGACTACCCTCAGAACCGGTGCATTTCTGCGGTTCAATACGATCTCAAGGAGACACACCTTTTAGATGATTTGCTTGGATTCAAAAAGCTTAATACTATTTAGCACAACATATTGGCAGAGATATGTTTCCTTCGATTGTGGCAATATGTCCACTTTTAGCAAAGAAAGTTCACACTATTTTCAAGGTCCATTCAGCAAGCTGCAAACACATGACAGTCACATTTTGTCAGCAGTTGCGATGTTGAATATAACATATCGAGCATCTTTCACTAGAATTATCATAACTAAATCTCTATTCCTATTTTAAGACTGTGTGTTATCCACTCATTGCAAATACTCCCCTCTACCTGTTATACCCTGTAAGCTTTTAAAATCATGATACACAAATGATCTCATTTCTAATGGTAACCACAAATACATACAGAAAATCGGGAGCCCCAATGCCTATTTTGGGGGGTTTTGAAACAACAGCGGTAAACCAAGCACCAAGGAAAATGTAGTGACCTCGGCTCGCAGGCCACTTCACACTTATCCATTAGCACTGATGTCAATGACCAACACTGGTAAAACAGCGCTTTGAAACAATCATGAGACCACTACCTGCCGTAGCATGAGCACTGGAGTGTGTGCGGTTGTTGGACACACAACATGTGAAATAACCAGAGGGATGATAATAGTTTACACTTCAGTTATTTATCTTGTTGTTCAACAGATCAATAAAAGCACTTTTTTTCAGTGAAGTGTACCATTTATTAAGTACCTACAAAGTAGTGACAAAAGAAAGTATCATGGAACAGCTACAGCGACAGTTACACAGCATTAGCAAAAACTGATGTTATGGCAGCTACAGCTACTGCCTGATACGTAGTGACAGCACATGGAAGAGATGCCCATGCTGCAACAACTACACCAACAGTGGTTATGAACCCTAGTCAGAAGCAAAGAAACCACCTACGGGGCATCTAAAGGATTTGCTGCAGTCATGCAGCCAGGTGGTGTCACTTGCCAGCCACCTGCCACTGGCCACCACCACCTCTGCCTCTTCCCTGGCCATTACACTGCCTGCAGCACAGTCGAACGGCATGGCATTTAAGGCAACAGCCCTCTGGATGGATTGTCTGTTACTGTGATTCATGCACATGGACACCCATTTCATCACCACCGAGATAATGCATGACTCCACCAAATACGCACACGAGATGGGGCTACTGGACAGCAACTGTGCCAGTGAGGTTAGTGACATTATCACAAATGCACCTGCCTCCGTAAAGCATGACTTACTAAAGAGGCAAGCTCATTCATCGCTTTCCCTCTCCAACATGCAATGCGTAGGAAAATTGTCGCACAGGGAGGAAATTGGCAACATGGAGCTGTAACAGTTCATACAGCATCTCCGCACCTTGGCCCCACAGGAGGTCCGAGACTCACTCCTATGGTCCACGTGACTGTCTCAATTGCCTGAGATGCACCACACCCTGTTCTTGATAATGCAAAGATTGTGCACAGAGTAATGAAGGCTGCTACTCTGCATTTGTTTACTACAACACCTGCCAGAGACAGGTTGGATGACATCACCTCAGGTCTTGACAAGTTGACAAATTGCAGGTAGCAGCCCTAAGCACATACAACCAACCAGATTGCATGTCATCACAAAGACAATGCAGTGTGGTCTCTTCAAGCTCATCAGGCCAGAAAGAGTGTTTTTATCACTGTGATTTTGGCAAGAGAGCATGTAGGTGCAGATAACCCATCCCTGGGTGGTAAACATGAACAGTAGCCTCCAATACCCAAAGGCCAAGTCAGTCAGCATCCATCATGATGCTGGTGGTAATGGTTGATTTGGAGAGTAAAGGGACCAAACAACAGGGTCATCAGTCCCTGGTGGTAATGGACAGGACTACTGAGATGCAGTTGTTGGTGGATACTGGCTTATTCAAGTGGCAATTTATCACAGAAGATGCAAGCTGCACTATCATCAGGCTCGATTTCCTTTACTACTCTGACCTCAACCTTGATGTGAGGAATGCTTCCATTATGGACTGGGTCAAATAAGTTACGGTAGCATGCCAGCCCACACAGTACAGTGAACCACTGGTATAGTTCCTCACCGTGACATCAGTGCTGGTGTGTCTGCTAAACCAGTTCCTGTCGATTATACAACCCCCTGGAGTGCTGTCATGGCCCATCCACTCAGCAGTGCATCACATCAAGACCTGATCTTCCTGTTTTCTCATGGCCAGACGGTTGCCATCCAACAAACTTCGCATCGCAAGAGAAGAATTTGATTAAATGATCCAAGCGTGCCAGGCACAACAATCAAAAATCAACTGTGCTTTTCCCGTTCATCTGGTACAAAGGAGGCTGCCAACCCTTTGGTGACAATAGAGGCATAACATTCTGACAATTTCTGACCAGTACCCTGTACACCACATGGGAGATGATTTTGTATACCAACTGCTGCAGCACACCATTTTCTTAAAATTTGGATCTGTAAAAGCCTACAACCAAACACCTGTGACAACAGAGGACTTCCGAAAAACTGCAGTAAGTATGCCCTGTGGACTATTAGAATCCCATACACGTTATAAGCTCTACCGAATATGGCACAGATTTTTCAGTGTTTTATCAATGAAGTTTTGCAGGGATTGGACTTCTGCTCTGCATACAATGATGACACGTTGGTGGCAGTGTTATCCATAGAACATGAAATATATCTACACACAGTTTTACAAATGTTTGATAACTATGGAATCTGCAAAAATCTGGCTAAACATGCCATTGGTGCTAACAAATTGACGTTCATGGGAATCAGGGCGTCCACAACTGGTATGTATTTGGCAGCTGAGCACACTGCTGCACTTACAACTTACCCGCCCCTGAAAATGTTGTGTGAAGTGTGTCAGTACCTGAAATCCACGTTTACCAACATTTTTTACCCTCAGCTGCCAACCCATCCGTCACTCCACACCATTCTTGTCAGCCCCAAAGTGCACAGTTTCACACCTGTCACTTGGACTGATGAACTGGAGGCGCAGCATTTGAAGCCTTCCAGCCAAGTCCCACATAAGCCACCTTCATTGTGCATCCGATTGCTTGTGTCCCATTGATGATTTTTTTGGATGCCTTGTCCTACACTGTTGTTGCTGTGTTACAACAGAATGTGAATGGTTTCTGGCAGCCTTTGCATTTATTCCCAAGAACATCACAGAGCAGCAGCACTCTTCGTCACCACTTCACACAGAACTTTTAGCAGCCAAAGCAGCATTCAGGTATTTCCAATTCATGGTGGAGTGGCATGCCTTCACTATTTATACAGACCATTAGTTCACAACCATGATATAACTATCCTCTGTGCAAATCAACTAAGTTTGTTTTATTTTGCAATTTACAACAGACATTTGGCACGTAAGTTATTTGAAAAAGCAACCGCCGATGCTTTGTCTAGAGTTGACAGTATCTCTGCAACTGTGGATTTCTGTGACCAGCAACAGAGAAAAATGATGAAGGGTAATTATGGGATCTGCTGTAACACAAGATGAACCCTACACCAGTATGTGCCTGCCCTCTGCAAGGTCTCAGTCACCCAAGAATTCGTGCTACTAGGACACTAGTAATGCAGCATTTTGTGTGGATTGGTATACAGGACTGCCGTATGTGGATTTGGACCTGCATTCCCTGCCAGAAGCACAAAATACCATGGCAATGAGCTCCGTGCTGAAGTTCTGACATTCCACAGGGATGATTCTCAAACATCCACCTGGACTTAGTAGGTCCACATCCGGTCGCACTCAACTACCAGTACTGTCCCCCTTGTGATCAACAGATACACCAGGTGGCCAGAGGTAATACTGGTAACACAAATTGCGCTTGTTCATTTGCTGTTTGATTTCACATTTAAAGTGCTTCCAGCAAATTAGTTCTAACCAGAGTAGGCAGTGGGAGGCAGAAAAATTACTTGCAATAGCCTAGCTGCACAGGATACACAGGACAAGGAATTCACCATATCATACATCCAGAAAGAGCACTATGGAGTGCTTACACCATTTCTTGAATGCTGCTACAAGGTGTCATATAATGGTGTTGTGGACTGATACACTACCAGTATTGCTGCTGGGACTGCACAGTACATTAGATGACAACCTGCAGGCCTCTCCTGCAGAGCTGCTGTATGGAGAACCTCTGCATCTATCAGTAGAGTTTTTCAAACCATACCCAGGCCCCCTCTCACACTCTAGCAAAAATTTCCTTGTGGTGCTTTCGGAGGCAAATGGGGGCTATGTGACCAAGTGGAACAACATGATGCAGAAAACTCTCTACCTTTGTTTTCAAAGACCTAACAACGACAAAGCCCACTGCATAGATCATTGCAGCTGCCCTGCAATAAGAGCCCTTACACACTTATGAAACAAAAAGACAGTGTATTCCCTCTCTACATTAAAGAGTTAGATACAGTAGTGTCCACTAACTGATGCAAAGCACCTTACTTAAGTACACAAAATGCCACTGGAATACAGTCCACCACAGGATGCAGAACACACCTTAGGCTACATATGCCAGCATTGCAATGTCATTCAGAGCAGTGACACTCAGTTGGAAACTGATTGGCCTCCATCCACCTACATGCAGCAGTCCCCTTGCAACACTAGACAACTACCAGCATCCAGCCACAATGGAAACTTGTTATGGATGAAAAATGTGGTTCTGTTTCAATCCAGTAGTCATTTCATAGTTCAAGTTGGTACTTTTTGTCTTATGGCAGTGGTGGTGGTGGTGGTGGTGGTGGTGGTGGTGGTGGTGTAGGGATCTCAGCTCATAAGTCACTCCTGACCTACCCATTGGCAATGTCGCGAATGACCAACCCTCTCCAGCAGAAAGAAGACCACCACCTGTTGCAGAACAATTATTACTGGCGTGTGTGTGCAGTTGTCTGATGTGCAATGCAAGAAGTAACCAGCAGGAAGATTATAGTGTATGTGATAGTATTTATTTATCTTCTTGTTCTACTGATCAGTAAAGAGATTTACCTTTAGGTGAAGTGAAACAATTATTAAGTACCTACAAACACAATGCTCTAGTAAACAGCATGTTAAATTCAATAATACTGATAAGTGCATGGGTACACAGAAAATTAATGCATTCTTTATTGGATGTTTTGTGGTAATCGTGCCAGTAAGCAACACCGGAATTCCAATCTAAACTTCTACACAACACTTTGTTTTGTTCCTCTACGACAATTATTGTAAAGTTATTGGGTGATGATCTTTTATTACACCACCTCTCCACTTTTACCACAGTTTCTCCTTGTGTACCTCTCTTCTTTCAGCCTTTAAATATGAAAATTTGGTTCAAATCTTAAGGTACATTCTTAATTTGCTATACTGTTGACAGTGTTAAAAATATTGTATACATACTGCAGTATACTACTCGAACGGCTATTCTGGTTAACACAGACTTTTCACGTGTATAGATAAAGTGTGTATGAATGTGGTGCAAAGCCTATGGGGGTGCAGGGGAGTGGGGAGGGGGGGAGGATGATGGGAGGGGGGGGGGGGAGGAGAAGAAAGCTATACAGCTATAATTTGGGGAAAATGTCATTTATATTTCAGTTGACTTTCAAAATGTGTTTACAATGTTACGTGTATGTACAATAACCTAGCAGACATTCAAAAATTAATTAGCTCTTCATGCATAGTCCCATCAAGGACTGTCAACTTGTTGTCCAAAGTGCATGAATTTAAAGCCATCAACCTATTTAGGCCTATGGTACTATGGGAAATACTTTTAGCAACAGTCACAGCAAGGCTCTTTCAGACTAATTCCACACATTTTGTTATATGCACAGCTCTTTTAAAACCAAGATGCTTTTACACATTAATTCTTACAATAAAGTACAAAAAAGCCACTGTTAATAATGCAATTTTTTGAGAACAAACAGCAGCTTTACTGGTTTTGAACTGACATGTCATCAGATGGCTGTACACATTTAAAATTATTGTTTCACAGCCAAGACCCACTGGGAAAATTCTTGTAACATTCAAATGACACTTATAATCATGTCATGATCGCCATGGAAAAAAGAAAAAAAAACAAAGGGGGGGAAAAAAAAGACTGACCTCTTCCTCTTCTTAGGGTACACCTCTACTAAATATCCACCAAATGAAGACAGACTGAGTGTAATAAGAGCAATGCAAGATGTGTTCAATGAATTCTTGAGTACAATTTTGTCTGCCGATATGACAAAAACCTAAGAAGTTTTGGTCTTTCATAAAGTCAGTAAATGGACGAATGGTATTTACTGAATCATTCAGCAAAGCAGAAAATAGCACAGAAGAGCAAAATATTGAATTCCATTTTCCTAAACTGTTTCAATGAGAGTAGTGTACTGTGGTTTCTTCTTTTATTATAACTGAATACTGGACTGATATTGAAATAAATGATAATATATAATCATGTCAACTAGTATTGCTAAACAGACAAAACACAATGTGATCTGATGGGAAGCCTGTGATTGTGTTCAGTTCTACTTGCTCTGTTTGTCTTGGGGTACATACAAGCTTATGGAATTCTGGACCAGTTTTGTGATGGAACAAAAGACTTCTTAACATACTTAGCAAAACCTGCTGTTATTAATGATGAGAAAGCATAAGATGTGAAACACACAAGCTTCATATGTACCCAGTGGAATGTTATAGGACTCTTACTGCTCACAAAAAATATATATGAGCTAATGGATAACACTGAAAGCTGCATGAGGCTGTTTAGGGAAACTGCAATGCCAGAAAATCCAAAATACGCGTTCCTCCCGATTTTACATCTTCTTTCTCCTATCACTTGATATAAACAACATTACCAATTCATATTTAAAAACAAAATAGGAATAGTCCTTCACATTATTCAGAAATGAAAGTCAAGAGAATATTCGATAAAATCACTTCACTTTTAAAATGAGCTACAGTATTAGTTGTTATATTACTGAATATTTGTTCTATCTGAAACAGTGCACATACAATAAAAATTTATGTTATTGCTGTATGACAATATGACTAAAAACAGACATTTCTATCACTCTATAAGCCGTTTGTATTTTACTCACAATACCACACATATATATAGATAATTTTCTTAAATAATGGGAAGATTCTCCTACATTATTAACTTTCTTATCTTTCTCACAGTTTTCTGCAGTTATTATTCACTCTCTTCACATGCTCATACAATCATTACCATTCCACATGTCTTTTTCTTACATACTCGTAGTTTACCTGTCTTTCTTTGCTTCTATATTGCATAAAGGAAAAGCCAAATAATGCTCTCAGAGCTGCATCAAACCAGTCTCAGGACTGAGGACCGCAACAACAACAACAACACTATCAACACTAAATATGACAATGTTTTTGGGGAATCAGTGCGTTGTAAAATAGTCATTCACGAGTATATTAATGTTGGACTCTTACATTTTTGTTACCAAATTATGAAATGAAATAGGGTGCTCTTACAGCTGTTTCACAAGTTTCTGATCCTCCTTAGGCCCCTTGTCCTCATTTTTAATTTGCATGAACTCCTCAAGCAATTGAACAGTTTTATTTGTTCCGGTGACACCATTTTTTGTGTCACTGTCCTGGATGTGATGCCTAGGAAGAGAAAAAAAAGAGTCATCCATATCAGAGTATTTAATATAACAACAGGAGATTTCTCATGGTTTTTTTTATATAAATTAAGAAGGATAGTATTCTTACCAGTCAATGTCGTGAGTATTTTTAAGGATTTCTTCAAGAAAACTCATCTTTTCATTAACATCTCTCAAGTGAGTCTGCATTTTTGTCATAGTGTTCCATTGTTGCTGAAGATACGCAACTCTGTCTTTGTACTCATTACAATCTAGGTTCATACAGAATAAACCGTTTAAGTATCAGAAAGTAAAGGTCATTTATTATATAAAATCTACAGCAATAAAAATGGAGCAAAAATTAAAAAAGTGAACTTTAATATCAGTATATAAACAGCCAATAAAGAAACCAATGACTACTGTACTTAAAAAACATCTATATATGAACTATCACATGTGACAAAATTCAATTTTTTCCCAAGCAATTATGAGTTGTTTACAATGACATTATGTAACTAACTAAAAATAAGTTCTCCACCACGATCCAGAAATGAACAAAAATTGTAATTACTTCACATCTGGCTCCAGCAGTAGGATGATCTTTTACTACTGAGGAACTGTGCAGATAAATAAACTATATCTCAAGTTCTGTTTTGTTAAATATAGCTCCAGTGCGCATAATGAAAAAGCACTCCAATTCATAACTGAAAAAAGAATTTAACTCTCAAATGTCACAGGAATTGTTTTGACAGAATATTAGTTTTGACAGAATATTAAGTATTTGTTTTCATAATGTCACTTCACAACATAAAGAGTTATCCAAAGGTACATTTCTGTTGAAAGAATACAATTAATTTTTAAGTGGGACAGATCCAACAGAATAATTTATCAACAATGCTTTTCTTATAAAGTGGGTGACAATAAAAGCACTAATTGTGTTCATGAATGAAAATACACAGTCCAGTCACATTAATGTGACCACCACCTATGTTCGATGTCAATGTGCAATAACCACTCTCAGATATATAAAGCAAGTCAGGGAATGAGGGAAAACAATGCAGTCATTATGATATTGCAGAAACAGAGTAATTTATCCGATGTCCAGAAGGGCACGATCACTGGCTTTCGAGCCAAGGGTGGAAGCATTTCTGAAAGGGCTAAGTTTTAAACTGTTCATGTGCTGCCACAGTTAAAGTATACCAAGCATGGCAAAACGGCACTATCCAAAACTGGAACTGAGGCCACTGTGGTGCACTATGGGCCGCAGATGACTGGGGTGAACAATGGCTGCGGAGGTGTGTACAGGCAAATAGACTTGCAACTGTTGAGCAACTGACAGCCCATATCAACCAAGGGCTACCCTCAGAGTTTCCTCAACAACTGTTGCTGCGTATGGGCCTCACAGCAGGTGCCTGGTTCATGAACCCACACTGGCTCCTATCCATCAGCAATGAAGGCTGGAATTTGCATGTCAATTCTGCAACTGGACAGACTGAAAACAAACACCCTGCAACAACTGTTGGAAGGGTCCAGGTTGAAGAGGGAATGTTACAGTCTGAGGAACGTTTTTGTGGCATTCCCTCGGTTGATCTCACCATTCTGGAAGGCCTAACAGATCAACGCAACAAATTCATGTATCCTTGGAGACCATGTCCACCCTTACACACAATTTTTTTTTAACCTCTGCATGATGGTATCTACCAGCAGGACAATGCAATGTGTCACACAGCTCGAAATGTACATGTGTGGCCCAAAGAGCACTTGGACGAATTTAGCATACTCCCTTGCCATTAAACTCCAGATGTGTATACCCAATTGAGAATCTGTGGGACACCTCTGTTAGGTTATTCACACCACAGATCCTCATTCAAGAAATCTAGCCCAGATGACAACAGCACTGGAGTCGACACGGCTCCAGTCTCCCTGTCAATACCTTACAGAACCTCTTTCGTAGCGGCCCGTTATTGCTAGAGGGCCCTCCTTTCAGGAGCGCGGAAAGGAACATCGTCAGCGAACAGAAACAATAACAGACTTTCCAAATAAACATGGAACTACTTCACGAGACAACATGTGACAGTGTTCCACCAATAGGAACTCATACGGCTCATGTAGCACTCTGCCGACCTGGCTTTATAAGCACGCCTAGACTGTCAGACCGGCAGTGTTTACCAACCACTAGGAACATCTCCAGCCAGTACTTACACTGGCCCTAGCATCATATTCACTCACTGTAGTAATACACTGTATTTTTTAGATTAGATTTTGGTCAGTATTTTCTTCCATTGTTTTTTTTTTCCTTGCCTGGTTTGCCACCACAAGAGTTGTGGGGTTTTTCCTGTTTTTTCATGTGTTTAACACTTAGTGTATGCCAAGGTGTTTTTCTTTAATTACAATGAAGTACATTTAAATAGACTGTTAGTCCTTTCATGCCGACTGCAGTATACTACAGTTATTGGCAACGAGGAAAAAACTTTCATTTTCAAACGGAATGGTCTCCTCCGAAGAGCTTCTTCAGTCCTTGGTGGAAACTCTACAGCAGATTCAGCCAACGCTCACACATTCAGAAATTCACTCTCACTTGTCAGAGTTGCAAGAGGTAGCTCATGGAGTTGATTCCATCGCAGGTAAATTGAACACTTTGCATGTGGCTCCACTGGTGTTTCCGGCTTTCGATAGGTCTGTCTAACCATGGTCAAATTATCTCAAATGCTTGGAACAACATTTACTGGCACATGGGATCCATGATGAAAATCAAAGTCGAGCTTTTCTGAGCAACAGTCGGTCCACAAGTGCATCGTTTAGTTCAACAATTGAACCCCTAGCAGTCCCCTCGAGATATCTCATTTACTCACATCAAGGGCTGCCTTTTTGAGTACCCAGATGCCCAAATACATGTCACCTCTGCCCATCATATTTTATTTTCTTGTTGAAAGTCACCAGGTAAGATTTATCAGGAATGGATTACGATGCTCCAGGGTCTCTCTGGCGATTGTAAATTCTAGTGCGCCAACGTTGCCTGCAAGTCGCCTTATGCCTCATTGTTGATTCGTGATATGGTGGCGTTTCACACACCAAACAAGGGTCTTCGGGCTGATATTTTGAAGTTACAGGACTCATCCCTCGACACCTGTCTGCCGATCATTCGTGTGTTTCAACAGCCTCACCAGCTATGACCACCACGTCTTGATTCAGCTGCTTACGCAGGTCACCAGTTGTCTAGCGCTGAGTGGAAGCCTCGTCGATCCATTGGTCCACTCCGTGAGAGGAAGTCTTTCACCTGGCTTTCATCCTATCCGAACTGTTTCCAGACTCACCAATGGTTGGATTGCCCTCACCGGCGAGCAAGATGTACGGCTTGCAGCCCAGTGGGCCATATTGCCGTGGTGTGTCAGGCTTCGCAGACACATCACATAGATGCCACACTTCCTGCGGATGCACAGGTTCATCACGAATCATCATCTCTGGACCTGGAAGCCTCGCATTCCATTGATGGGCAAGTATTCTCCATCATTCCCCAATCAGGTGCCCGTTTTCTCCTTACCTTGGAGGTTGCACATATTCCGGTTGTCTTCCAAATTGACACGGCATCATCCATTTCTATTGGGGATGGTGCCACATACCAACATTTGGGCTCACCGGCATTATCCCCATACACTCGCACCTTGCGCAGTTTCAGTAATCACTCTATATCAGTCGATGGCATTTTTTCCACACAAATCTCTTACAACAGTTGTTCCTTCACTGCTCAGTTTCGGTGGTTGGATCCCCTGGCGCTACTAACCTTCTGGGTGTGGACAGTTTTGGTTGTAAGGGTTTATCAGTTAAGGATGTGGTACAGGCGGTGTCGATTCCCTCATCGGATACCCTCCTTGCCCTGTTGCTCAGCAAATATGAAATGCTCTTCTTATCCTCCACACCACTGGCGAAGGGTTTCACCGTGCATGTTCAGCTTCTTCCCTCTGCTGTTCCTCATTTTTTTAAGGCCCACCCAGTCCCCTTTGCTCTCTGAGACAGGCTCCAAGTGGAACTTCGCCACTGACAAAATGAAGGCATCCTTTCTCCCATTGCGCACAGTCACTAGGCGATGCCTATCATGGTAGTTGAGTAGTCGAACAGTGCTTTATGCATCAGTGGCTATTTTAAGGTCACAGTCAATTCTCAGTCCGTCACTGACGCCTATCCTGTTCCATCAGTGGATGATGTACTCACACATCTTGCGGGCTCTACCATTTTCGCCAAAATTGGTTTGCACAATGCTTATTTGCTGTTGCCACTGGACAAGAAACTGCAGCATATCCTAGTCATCAATACTCCGTGTGGACTTTACCGGCACCCCCGCCATTTTCCAACATTTGGAATGCCTCACAAACCCTGTTCCCGGGTGGCCAATTATCTAGACAATGTCATAGTCAGTGGCACGGCTGCAGTGGACCTCACGGACAAGCTGGATCAGCTGTTTCAGGTTTTTTCCAAGGCTAACCTGCATTGCCAGAAAGAAAAGTGTGACTTTTTGGCGTGGGAGGTCAGCTATCTCGGGTTCATGATAGATGCTCATGGCCTATACGCCTCTAAGGAGTATGTCAAGGTGATTCAAAACCTGCCTCCTCCCATCAACGTGAAGCAACTGCAATCTGTCCTTGGTCAAATCAACTATTATCAGTGTTTTATATTCCACGCTGCCAAGATTTTGGTGCCCCTGACTGGGTTATTGCGCAAGGGTACGCGTTGGGTTTGGGACACAGCGTGTGAGCAGGCTTTCACACATCTAAAGTCAGCTTTCTTCCACCCTTTTAGTCTGGCCGCTTACAATCCTTCCTTGCCTCTCATCGTCGCTGCCGATGCCTTGGACTACGGCCTGGCTGCAGTCTTCTCCCAAGTGGCTGATGGCATTGAAAGGCTCGTGGCTTTCGAATCCAAAAAACTGAGCAATGCTCAAACCAAATATAGTCAAACTAGAAAGGAAGCTTTGACACTGGTTTTCGCCCTGACAAAATTATACGATTTCGTGTATGGTCATCATTTCACGCTGCAGACTGACCACAAACCTTTGGTTTCTTTGTTTCACCTGGGTGCTGCTGTGCCCACCCATACAGCACGCCACCTCCAGCATTTTGCGTTCTTCCTGGTGATGTTCAACTTTGATATTGTCTACCGCATCTCTAAACAGCACACAAACGCCGATTTTCTGCCCCGGCTGCCTACCGTGGCAGAGCACGAGTTTGACACCTGCCCCTTGGTTTGTTTCCATGTGGAACTGGGCATGGACATAGCTCTGGATGCGCTTCCATTGGATGCTGATGCAGTCTGGTGGGCCACCACTCAGGATCAGAAACTACAAAGTTCTCTGCTGCCAAACTGCTGCAGGTTGGCCAACCAGCCGTCATAGTTTCCATGATGCAAAGGTCCAGCATTCTTGGGATCATGAGCACATGCTCTTTTTCCGCAGTGGCATCATCCTTTTTCATAGTGATTCCGACGTTACCCAGGTGGTCATACAGCATGCGTTGCGCCGCTGTGTCCTCGACCTCCTCCACAGAGGCCATTGGGGCATAGTCCTCACTAACCAGTTGGCCCGCTGATACCTTTATTGGCACGGTTTGGATAAAGACATTGACCCCCCTCATGTCAGTCAGCACCACATGCCAAACATGTCAGGCAGCATCCCCGTGCTAGTATTTTTCGTGGCTGGATGCAGCTGCTCCATAGGAACATCTCCATTTGGATTTCACAGGGCCGTTTCATGGTTCCCAGTGGCTCATATTTATCGACTCTGGGTCGGTCGGGATACCCTTATGTCTCCCGCATGATGAACACCACTTCTGCTGAGACTATCAAAATTCTTCAGTGCCTCTTTGCTGTCGAGGGCCTCCCCAAAACGATTGTTACAAATAACGATCCACAGTTTACTTCAACAAAGTTTAAGCAATTCTGTACTTTCAATGGAATTTCCCTCATCCATATCACCCCATTTCACCCTGCATCAAACGACCAGGTGGAACGTTTCATGTGGACGTCCAAGACCCAGCCCAATAAGCTGCTGAGCCATCACTCGCTAGAGGAGGCAGTGCTTTTTTTGGCTACATACCGCGCCACCCCCATGCCGGTGAAATTTCAGCAGAGATACTTCATGGTCGACCTTTCTGCTCTCCCTTATCTGTCCTCGTTCCCGAGGCTTCTCACCCTCCCACTTGCCGACGCACCCCTTTCGCATCGGGCACACGGTCTAGGCGTGGACCTTCTTTCATCCATGGGCGTGTTGGGTGCCTGCTGTCATCACCGAGCTCTGCAGCCAGGCGATGGCATCTCTCCGGTGGGCCAACAGTTCCACCGCCCGCCAGCAACTCAACCAGCTCTGTCTGGTGGACCACGACGCCCGGGGCGGGGGGGTGGGGGGTGGGGTGGGGTGGGGGGTGGTGGGGGGGAGGCTGCCAGTGCCTATCGCCAACCACCCTGTGATGGAACCTCCACTTCCGCCTTCGCCTCAGTCGCTGTCTCTACCACCAGCTGCCTGTGATGCGTTATCGCCGCCCCGGCCCTGGCAGCCACGAACCCATGGATGTCAACCAGGACACCCCTACTCCTATGGACATTTGTGGTGCTGTGCATTTTTTCCCCAGGGGGAGGAATGTTGTAGTGGCCCCTTACTGTTAGAGGACCCGCACAACTGACACACAAGATGGGTTGCCAACCTCCTTTCAGGAGTGCAGGGAGAAACATCGCCAGCAGACGGAAACAATAACAAACTTTCCAAATAAACATGGAACTACTTTGCCAGACAACATGTGACAGTGTTCCACCAATAGGAACTCGTAAGACTCATGTAGCACTCTGCCGACCTGGCTTTATAAGCACGCCTAAACCATCAGACCGACAGTGTTTACCAACTGCTAGGAACAGCTCCAGCCAATACTTACGACAGGCCCTAGCATTGTATTCACTCACTGTAGCATTGTAGTAGCACATTGTATTTTGTACAGTAGATTTTGGTCAGTATTTTCTTCCACTGTCTTGTTTCCTTATCTGATTTGCCACCACAAGAGTTGTGAGGTTTTTTCTATTTGTTCTTGCATTTAACACTTAGTGTGTGCCAAGAAGGTATTTTTCTTTAATTATAATAAAGTGTGTTCAAATTGACTGTTAGTTTTTCCCTGCCAACCACAGGACACTACAACTTCACTGACACTCTTCCTGCACATCTCACAGCAGTCTGTACTGCAAAAGGTGGTTATGCACGCTTTTGACAGCCATTACACATTAATGTGACTGGACAGTCAGTAAAACAGAATGACATTGACGGTAAAAATTTAAAAAGGCAGCAGCCATCAAGGAGAGAAACCACAGCCACAGCCTTCAATATTATTCCACAACCAAGGTGTGCACATCTTCCAATGAAATTGTGACCATATCGACTGTGGAACAAATAGCCAGATGAAGGAAATTTGAGACTCAATTCATTTAAAACAAAGTTAATGAATAAAGACTACAGAACAGCAAGACAAGTAGTGAAGTAAGAGGATAAGAGATAGATCATTCTGAAAAACTTAGAAAAAAAATCATAATGTGGACACAGTAATGCAGCACATATAAAACAAAAAACACCAAGTAAGTTAAAAAATGTCTCTATACTGAATGCATTAATTCAGTCAGGTAATGATGGAGAGTTACAACTAGATGATCACATTAGTGATGTGAGAAGTGGATGAAAGGTGTAGAAATCACTTGAAATTGAAATACAGAAGCATAAAAATAGAAATGTATAATGTTGAGGAAAGAAAATACGCAACAAGAAATCTTCTTCATATAGAGTACAACATGCAAAAGCAGGAGGAGGGGTTAGGGAAGGGTAGTTGACAGCTCACAGCAAGGTAGCAGGTGTGCGGAATAGGAAAGCAAAATGGAAAGGCAGTTGTACGGGATAGGAAAGTAACATACGGACACTGGAGCTGGTGAACTAGTGCAGCACAATATGACGATGACATGCAGTACTGGATTAGGAGAGAGGGATAGATCAGAGAAGTGGATACTGGGGGGGGGGGGGGGGGGGGGGGCAGGGGATGCGGGTGAAGAGGGTCAACAGTGATTGAGGCCGAGAGAATTGTGATAGCCAAGGATGTGTTGCAAGAACTACTTTCTGCATAGTTCAGAAATTCTAGTGCTGGGGGTAAGAATCCAGATGACACAGGTTTTGAAGCAGCCACCAACTTTGAGCATGTTGAGCTTGGCAGCGTGTTCTGCCACTGAGTGCTCAACTCTGCTCTTGGCTATCATCAGACTGTGGCCGAGAGCAGAGTTGATCACCCTGTGACAGAACACACTGCTGAGTGCTATGTTGTGCTAGAGTCCAATGATTGCTTCAGAAGCCGTGCCCTGTGGATTTCTCCCCCCCCCCCCCCCCAGCTTTTCTTAACTCCCATAATCTTCTCAGCCTCAGTCTCCGCTAAACCACTGCACCCGCACCCTCTGCCCCCAAGTTTCCTCCCCTATCCCGTCACCCTTTCCCCATAATGGCCATCATGGGCCGCACGAACTCACCGGCTCTGGTGCCCAAATGTTGCATTCCTATGCCATGCACCTGCTGCCGCCTCTCCTTTCCACATTCCAATTCTGCAAACCACCTACTGCCTCCTTCCAAGCCATCAGCTACCCTCTCCCAACTCCTCCTCCACTTCCACCTCTTTCTCCCTTTATCCACCATACCTGATACAGTCCCTCATTCCAGTCTACATGACAAACTACAGTCCTGACACTTTAGTGTTCAGTTGGCATGATGTAGCTACACATTATTTGGTGAGTTGTCTTCTTCACTTCTACATTATTTACCTATCAGCATTTACTATCTTCATTGTGTTCCTTACATCAATAAACACAATCTTCTTGTTCCTACTCACCTTTATACTCAATAACATCCATTCCCATTGGTCTCTGCAAGATACTGCACTCTTAATGAAATTCAGTGAAGCTCTGTAGGTATTGGTTATTCACCGAGCAATTTTGCCTTCTGTAGTTGTGTGGCTTGCAGAGATATACGAGGGCATGCTGGAAAGTAATGCCTCTGAATTTTTTTGTGAAAACTCTTAAGCTTTTTAAATAAAAACACTTTATGAACATTCTACATCCTTATTTTCATTTCTATGTATTTATTTCCCAACATAGTCACCCTGGCGACAAACACATTTCTCCTAACGAGCTATCAGTTTGCTGATACCATCACTGTGGAATGTTTGACTTTGTTACCACAACCACAACCTCACCTCTGTCAGCACAACTTTATCACTATCAAAGTGAAGCCATCGAAGGTGTTCTTTGTGTTTCGGAAATGGATGACAATCAGATGGGGCCCAGTTGGGACTTTATGGAGGATGATCAATGACAGTGAACCCAAGGCATCAGATTGCTGCAGGTGTCACAGTGCTTGTGCATGGCCTCACATTGCCATGCTGAAGGAGAGGGTTGCTCCATGTGTGGAGGAACTCTTCAAATGTGTGCTTTCAGTTTCTCACACATCGACATAGTCACATTACATGCTGCCATGTTACCCGCTACAATTCAAAGCTCTCTAGTGGCAAAGGGTTGCAACTTGCATCAGCTAAGTGGGAAAGTCAACCTAGTAATATACATGACTTGTAATACCTTGACCAACATTGTTAACAGAATAAAAAATTCAGTGGCACTACTTTTCAGCATGCCCTCACAGACATTTCTGAAGTCAATGTTGCACCCTTAAGTCACTATTCTAATTTAAAGATTCCCGAAGTACGCTAAATCACTTTATGAATACCTAAGGTTGAGACCCTCTCTTTAACCAAGATCCCCATTTTCTGGGAGACATGAAACTCCACTTTCATGCCTACCAGTTATTGCTGAAGTGTGCTCAAGGTTTAGGGTAATAGATGGCAGGTGCACCTGACCAGCACTAGTTCAGGAATCCTGTGTTTTCCAAGTTCAAACTTGGTCAACAAAGACTGGGCTCCTTTATGTGTTCCATTATTTAGCACCACCCCCGAGGCAGAATGCTAAGATGATGAGCACCCTCCTATCTGCATATCGTATACATGCCAACAATGCAGACAAACATTTTCAAAAGGAAAGCACATCACAGAGTGTTTGCCCAGGAGAAGCTAGTAACCACTCTCAGACAAAGACCAACTTCTATAACACAGAAAAAGTCTGGTGGTCCTGGCTTCAGATAACCAGTTTCATGCATCTTCCCTGCAAAGTGGTGCCCACAGACGGGCGTAAAGAAAACTGTCTCAATACATGCAAATAGTAAAAACATCTGTTTTTTTTTTTTTTTTTTTTTTTTTTTTTTTTTAATAGGAAACAAGAGTTCAATGAGAGAAAGATAAACTGAACTAGCTTGCTCTGCATTATCACCAGGCATATGGAACATGATATGGATGGAAGGAACTGAAATCCACGTTTGCTATTTGGACATGTAGACACACTGATAATCAATGGAGCCGCAGAAATTTCTGTAAGGAAGCTAATAGGCTTGCTTTGATTATGGGTACATTTGATTATGGGTACATACCAATAAATAACCTGAAATTTCTATTTTCTAACACACACAGCAAGCACTTGAGGCATTGTAGGTTGACTTATAGCAAGTAAGGTTATGTTCATTGTCAGCAAGAAAATTTATAAAAATATATGGTCAATATAATAAAGCAACAGCTGCCAAGGAATCTCACAAATGCTGAGCCCCTGCACAATTAACAGGATCAAGGTGGAAGGTAGAGAGATTAAGGTTCAACACCCCATTGGCAATGAGATAATTAGAGATGGAAATTAACAGGAGCAATGGAAATTATCTCTGAGGTAGGCAAGCATGCCTCCCCTCCTTCCTTTGTCTAGAAGTGATTACAACAGATCTCACAATTTTCTTCAATACAGTTTTTAATTATGTTGAACATATTACATCAGAAGTTAATTTCCACTAAATGTTGGCCATCTTACACTGATAGGAGATGAGCTGTTTTAAGTTGAATCAACCTTTCTCAATATAATATTTTACAAATTTTGCAGAAGCAGTTACAAATTCATATTCGTAAGAACTGTCACTTTACATCTAGTTTATATGAACTGTGTCATAAATGAGTTTCACCATAAGATCAATACATCTCAAAGAAGAATGAAGTAACAGTAAAGTTCAACACTGCACAAACAACAAGGTCAACAGAGACAGCACAAGCTCAGACTGGGCAAGGAAGGAGTAGGAAATCAGCTGTGGCCACTCCGAAGGAATGATTCCAATATTAATCTTAAGTAATAATGCAACAATGGAAACTCCATGCAGGAGTATCAACAATGTAGGTAAAGATAGATTGCTACTTACTGTTAAGATGACACGTCAACTTGCAGACAGGTAAAATTAGAAGACACTCACATATAGCTTTTGGCCATTTGTCACACACACACACACACACACACACACACACACACACACACACACACACACAAAAGCAAGTGCACACACGACTGCCAACTCCAGCATCTCAGGCTGGAACGCTGGAGCTGGCGCGCGCGCGTGCGTGCGTGCGTGTGTGTATGTGCGCGGTTTTACTGATGAAGGCTGTGGCTGAAAGCTCTATACGAGTGTCTTAATTGTGCCTGTCTACAACTTGACATGTCTTTGGGGTAGTTATCTTGAAGCTGTGAGAAAGAAGGACAGGCGTTCCAAGGCGTGGAAGCAGAGACAATGCTGAGGGCAGACGAAACTAGGAGAGGTATTGTTACATGAAGTAAACAGTAAGGGGAGAGCCTTGCAAAAATGCAGATGCCCCCAGATGCTGTCCCAGGGCGTTAGTTACTCTTCAAGGAATTAACATATAACTTCATATGTCGTCTAGACGCTGTAGTAGGTTGTCACCATAGAACTTTGTAACCACCAGGCACGTACTAGTGTATAAAGCCAGCTTAATACCAGCCATGAGAACAGCAATGTCAGTAGACTCACAAGGGTTAGAAAGAGAGCGAAAATCCCAAAAACTGTTGACCTAGCAGACCCTACTCTGGGGAGCCTGAGGGGCAGGGTTAAATGACGTATAACAATAATGTTGCAAGCTTTATTTGACAGAGCAGTTACGTTTAGCTTTCAGCTGAACAATGTTGATACCAAATAAGGACATAGTTAGTGCAACTGCATTAACATCCCCACTTTAGGAGCAGTAGAAGGGACCTAACTAAACCATGATTGGCAGGCACCTGCTAGAGACCTACGGGATTGGCTGGCTAGCTTTAAGTGGGAAAAACAGTGCCCCCATGTGACTCTTCAAAACCCCTAAACCCCTAGATTCTGCATTTTGGCAGAGTTCTCAGTCAGACGATCTGGGTGCCGAATCCACGTCCGTCGACGTCAGCCTTGGTCCAGCTCTGCGTAAGTCTGCTCTCTCTCTCTCTCTCTCTCTCTCTCTCTCTCTCTCTCTCTCCCCCTCTCCCTTTGAGTGCCTCAGTGAACAGTATCACTTTCAGTATGTTTTGTTTTGCAACTAAGTTGTTGCCTTAAGATGCTGCTAGTGTTTGCTAATGTGGTTAGCATCCACTCCTGGGACTTTTGCACTGGCTTCTGTTGTAACAGTGTTATTCATGCTTTTTCTAACCCTAGAACTAGCCTCCAGTGTATTAGTTAGTGCTGTCTGGAATAAAAAAACTATTTCAAAACCCTGTTTGTCCAAGAGTCTCCACAACGAGTTCCCTACCGAGTCTCACCACCTGCATTTCTAGTAAATGCCTGTACCAGTGTTGGCTCAGATAGAAGCAAACAATCAAATGCCTTCACTGTGAACTGTTCTTCTGCCTTCTGCTCTGTACCACACGGGAGCGCAGACTGACCAGCAACCCCTTTTTCCCTCTCCCACCTGTGTCAGGACATGACAGATAGTCTGACAAATTTAAAGTCTATCCTTCCATTGCTTTAACCATTGAATCTTTTTAGTAAAAACAACTCTTCTGACGAAGTCATATTTCCAATTAGTTACAGTCCAATAAACTTCACAAGCCCAGGCAAGGCATTACTTACTATGATGTAGGCTTAACACAGGCACTATTGAGTCTTGTGCTGCCGTATTCTATCAAAGATAATCAATAACTAATACGTCTGTCAGGCACATCTCAAGTTCCTGTGAGGTGCATCTATAGTTGATCCTGCATTACATTCTAATTTTATATTAAGCCCATAGTTTTTTCTGGTTCTCTTCAAAATTCTTGCTAATTGTTGATGGTCCTCATCACATATGAAATGTTTAATGCCTGTGAAATACTGGCAATTGTGTGGCCCATATATCAAACTCTTACAGCTAACACCTTCTCATATACTAAAATGTTTACCATTTCAGCAACTGTATCTTAGTCTGGAATAATCAAACAACTGAGAATGATGTGCGCATTCACAAGCCATTGAATGGTGGTGGTTAGTGTTTAACGTCCCGTCGACAACGAGGTCATTAGAGACGGAGCGCAAGCTCGGGTTAGGGAAGGAAATCGGCCATACCCTTTCAAAGGAACCATCTCGGCATTCGCCTGAAGCGATTTAGGGAAATCACGGAAAACCTAAATCAGGATGGCCGCAGACGGGATTGAACCGTCGTCCTCCCGAATGCGAGTCCAGTGTGCCATTGAATGCTGTACGTATTTGACAGTAAAAATCACTCTTACTATAGTCCCACCACTGAAGAGTGGATTATGCAGCTCATAAATGTTAATGAATTTTTGAATACGACAGTAATCATCTAACATACTAATTTTGAAATTAGTGTCACTCTATATGGCATAAGCCTGATAAAATGAATACAGATAGACTAAACACAAAAATTTGACATATGGCACAAAAAGCACAAAGTGAAATGTCAACACTTTCTGACAGTGTCTAATAACCGAAGTGCCAATGCCTGCTTTACACAAAGATCTGCTTATGGAAATCACCATGAAATACCAAGGGCACTATGAGAAAGATTTTTGTTCAAGTGCCATCTGTGATTTGTGCATGTTCTTGTACAAAACAGTAATACATGTGACATGACTTTTTGTTGCTAGCACATTATGATAATTTGGACAGGTATGTAGAATGTTTTCTGTTCTTAATTTTATATACTGAACAGAGTTGTCCGAAAATTATTTTTACAACCTCTGTCACAAGTCATTCAACAATTCCATGTACCCAAAACAAAGACTTTAGATTCTTTTTCATTACAAATCAGTAGTATTTCTTGTCATCTGACCATTAATATTATTATTAAAAGTGTTTGTTGATTGACAAGTCATGTAGCTTTAGAGCATTGCCACAGTAAAAATCAGTCGCCCCTTGGGAAAGGCTCAGTCAAACAACACGCAAGCTGCTAGTGTGAGTAGAACACATTTTACCCTGCTGTGCTCAGTGATAGTCAAGCAGCCAGCAGTATAGCATGTTGTCATATTATGAAAAGCAAATACACCTGTTAGGACTCGTTGCCTTGCCTAACCTGTGATTATATACCTTGAAAGAGTATCAAGCCACAGTCACAGTACAATATTCTCTATGGCCTGACCTCCCTGTTGCGGTACTTGTCTTAAATCCAATATTGATCTCTCTGTATCATTCTTAAGGTGATTCAAAACAATATTCTGCAATGTAATGTTACAAAAGTTCTGGTATATAAAGAAAAAGTAAACAAATCATATAAAATGAAAATCTCCTGCACAGAGATGACATGCTACTCTAAAATACAAACACTAAAGAAGAAAACAATTGGAATAACTTTTTAAACAATTCTTTAATACTCTCCTATTGGTTACATCAGTCAATAGTACCCACAATGAACTATTACTATTCATACTGCTTTAATGTATCCATATGGAGGTGCCAACTGGTCACTGCTGTAGAATTGCACACAATGCAGCTAAATGTGATATATAAGAAGCGATCAAGAAGTTCCTGTTTGAAGGCTATACAATCCTGAGTTGATACGCCTGTCAGGTAAAATTTTCATGTGCACTAAGGCGATCATCTCACCGGTGAACCAGGGTGACGATAATACATCATGTCCCGCTGTGTGAAGTCTGTAACTGCCTGTTGCACATCCTCATCTGATAGACATCATCGACAATTCTAACCCTTCTTTAGGAGACCGAAGGCATGATAATCGTGTGGGGAGAGATCAGGACTACAAAGCAGGTGTTTGAGTGTCTCCCAACTGAGCATTACAACATTTGTGCTGTGGGGATGTGCGTTATCATGAGGCAGCAGCGCCCCTTTTTGCAGTTTTCCTGGACATTTTGCCTTAATTGCATGCCATAATTTCTCCAGCATTGCACAGTGCTCTTCCCTACAGATGGAAACACCAAATTCCTCAAAATCAATAACCAATGCACCCTGATAAAGAACAGCGTGAGCATCACCTTTCCAGCATAAGGCTGGCTCTTTCATGTCTGAGGAGAAGGGGACAATAGGTGACAGCATTGCACCAGCAATGTTTCTGGCTCCACTTCCTAGTGGTGTAACCAGCTTTCATTGCCTGCAATAATGCGCTCAAGAAACATGTTGCCTTCAACATTGAAGCACGCCAGATACTTCAGGTAAACAGCCATTCACTTCGCTCTTTGTTCTCATTTTACATGCAGGAACCCACTCGCTGTTAACTTTTTGGTAGATTAACTCCTACCAAATAATGTGAAGCCTAGCTCCTGCCAGGTAATGTTATGCACACTACCAAAACTGATGTCAAGATACTTTGCTAGCTCAAAAATGGTTATGTGCTGGTCCACCCTGATTGCATCGTCAACTGGCTGCCTGTTCTTGTCCGTAATAGATGAGGCTGATCTCCCAGATTGACGGTGTGTTGTGTTGAATACCAACCAGCACAGAACTTGGCGCATCATGCACAATGCTGGTTTTTGACATAAATGCTGCCCTACACACATTTTTCATTCTCCTGTGGATATCTACCAGTGTTTGTCCTTCGGCAGCCAAGAAAATAATAACAGCGCATTGATCCTGTTTGGACGCATTAGGTAATAATGTCTCCATAGTTCACATTTTTTCATTTACTGCACCCATGTCAGAATGTCATGAATACCACACTAAAACCCTCCCCTAAAGCAGACAACACATTTTTCATATGGTGTCCCTTGAAAGTTTCCTTTGTCACTATGTCAGTTTCTTCATTCCTCTGGATTCTCAAGTGCACCAGTATGCAGTAGAATGCTACTTAATTCCTGTACCTTTCTAAAAAGAGAAGGGAATGATCTAAATCTTTCTCTCCTCTAATTAAAATTTGGGTTGTTTTATGGGTAGTTATGGGGAATCTGAACAGATGAGAAAACTCTTTCCCATCATGAATTCTCTCTTCCACAGCCACAAGCATCACACACAGTTTTGCACTGTGAATTTTGAATATGTCTAGTAGGTGGTGCCTATGGGCATGACAAAACTGTACAATAACTGTCAACTTCATGTATACTCCTGCCACAACACTGATATGCACTCAATGGGAATTTTAAAAAGAAAAATAAGTCATTACTATAGCTCTCCCGGCAATTGATAATACATGGGCAAGAGAAAAAAGGATTCAGTAGCTATTCTCACCTGTCTCAACAGCTGTCAGTCTTCGTTGCAAAAGTTCGTTATCCGTCTTTGCATTTTGCAGTTCTCTCATAGAAATAGCATGATCTGCCATTAATGATGATTTGGATTTAGCAGAACTATTTTCATGTTTTTCACTTTCAGTCTTTTCGGTTTCAGCCTGCTGCCATATGTGCATTGTTGTCACAAGCGCTTCAGTTAACTGATCATTCTGTTCATCTTGGGGTAGATCAGTTGGTACCTTCTTCACACTAATGGCATCATCAAACATTTCTTTATCAATGTTTCTTACTGATGTGGAATATTCTAATGCATCATTTGTTGCAACAGTAATAATTTCTGGCACATTGGGCACCTAAAAAATAACAAAACAACAATGAGAACAGCAAACAAAAAGTATCCTGGCTGTGGTTAATTACCCATAAATTTTAGATCTGTCCGACTAGGTTTTGTGTTATTTTCCTTTCACAACTTCAAAACTTTTCATTTCAGTTTAGTTTTTTACAGGTTCCAAAGGGCACATTCACAACAATTCATCAAGATGTGGAACATCAAATTAAAAACATTTTCTTTGTGAAAATATGGCTACACACTGCACATTGGTCATTAAAATAAATGTTTTTTTGTTTGTTTATACATACTATTTACTCAGAAATTCATCTATAGAGTAGGATTCGACAAATAATTATTTCAATTTTTTTAAAAAACTCTCATTATCTGCTAGCATCTTTAACTTACAAGGGAGGTGGTAATCCAATATTTTCATGTCTACTTACCTTGTTCCTTTCTGTACAAGACTAAGGTTAAGTTCTGGACAGTGCAAGCTATTTTTGTTCAAAGTGAAATATTGATGAATGCTACTATTATATTCAAACCGAATCTGATTCTTCACAACAAATTTCATACAGGATCAAATTTATTGTGAAGCTTTGTTAGGATGCCAAATTTTTCAAACAGTTGCATACATGAAATTGTTAGTATGCCAGTTTTTCAGACAGTTACCTACATGAAATTTTAGGATATGTTATCCTTACAGGACTTTTCTGTGTAATGAATACTTCATGTGTGCAATTGCCCCATAAAATTATTCTGTGTGATGCCAGTTAATGGAAACTGCACCGTAAACTAATTTTCCAATAGTTTCATCAACTAAATCAGCAATTACACATAAAGAAACTGTTGCTGAACTTGAGTGTTTGAAGAAAATCTATAAAATGTTATTTCCAATGCCAATTCTGACCAATATGCACACCTAGGAATTTTGATCAATGTGTTTTATATATTTCATTTCCCCCACGCTCTATTGTTATTAACGGTGATATATCTCACATGTACAAAATCGAATGAACTGTGTTTTTTCTAAGTTACAGACCCTTTACTGAGGACTAATCAATAATACTTCTGAATACTTCATTTCTCTCTCATTTTGTTGATGCAGCTCCGTTGAGCTTGATTATGTTGATTGGTTCATCAACAAAGATTTGCTTTATCAGCATAAAATGGTAGGTCATTAATATATAGCAAGGACAAGAGAGGTCCAGAACTGAGCCCTGTAGGGCACTCGTCGTAATTTGTGCCCATTCAAAGGTACATCAGAATCAAAATTTAAATATCTCATCACTTAGTTACATAAATCACTGATTTAACATACTGGTGATCTTGTAATATATATAATATCATTCAGACACACACAAGTGTCATAAAACCTAAATCCCTCATAATTTACAACCATCAGTACATGTTTATTACTTTATAATCAGTATTTAAAAATCCTGTGACTGAATAACAATATTTATACATAAGGATACAATATAATTTTCTTTCCGATTAACCTGGTTGCATATGAAAATGTTTTTACCTTTTAATTTATTATAAATTTTCATAGCCATGGGCAGCCTGGGAATGCTGCTGGGAATAAAGCTTTAATCCATGAGCTAGCAACATGAAATTTTCTCTGTTCCTAGTACTACATACATAAGTTGGAAATGGTTTCCTATAAATACAAGGGGCATTCAATAAGAAATGTAATGTTTTTTTTCTCAGGCCATTTTGGTTGATAATATGTGAAATGTGTTGTGTGATATAGTGGAATATTCCCACTTCAACCATTATAGTTTCATTAGCTGGTAAAGCCATGGAAACACTCTTCTGGGACTCTGAAGGTGTTACACTGTTTGATGTCCCCCCTCATGGTGCAATCAGAAACTCCTCCGAAAATTGAATAAACGGCTTCAGTGTGTTTGTCACCAGAAAATTGCAAATGCACTTCTCCTTCTCCATGAAAATGCAAGGCGTCACCCAAATCTGTGCACCTGAGAGGAGCTCACAAAACTTCACTGGACTGTTCTTCCTCAAACCCCATGCCAGTACAGACCTCGCACCTTCCGATTCCCATCTGTTTTGGCTCAATGAAGAATGCACTCTATGTGAAGCAGTATATGGATAATGTTTATGTTATTGATTCAGCAAGACAATGGCTCTGACGTCAACCAGTAGAATGGTACCATGCAATATAGGCCCTCCCAGTAAGGTGGCAGAGGGCCATCACACTGAATGGAGATTATGTTAAAAAACAGCATTTTGTAGCCAAAACAGTGGGGAATAATATGATGTACTGGAATCCTGAATAAAACCAACCTGCTTTCAGAAAAAAAAATGTGGTGCATTACTTTGAATGCCCTTCGTAATTCTGTATTGTTATGTTTAAATATCCTATTTACATGTCTTGTGTTCTCCCAAGAGATTATTCCATATTTTACAACAGATTAAGAGTAGCTTGATCATTTTTCTAGTGTCCATGTAACTTTCATAGCACAGCATTATAATGTCAAAGCCAAGAATATTTAGCTTCTTTGCCAAAATGTACAAGAGAAGACTACGATAATTTTCCAACAGATATCCCCAGGAAATTGACAGAAGCCTGCTTCCTTACATTCTTGAGTTTTAAGGATACTTTAGAAGTCATTTGATTTTGACTGTTTAGCTTTAAACTGTGTTAACTACATCTTTGTCATGTTTGATTTTAACCCATTTAGATAAAACCAATGTTCTAAGCTGTTTGGGGTGCCAGTGGCTTTTTGGAGAATTTGTTCTGTTGTCTTACTCTCAATGAGTACAGATATGTCAGTCTGCAAAGTTTTATTCAGAGGTGTGTGTGTGTGTGTGTGTGTGTGTGTGCAGGGAGGGTGGGGGGGTGGGGGGGGGGGGGAGGAGGGGGGAGGTGCGCAAAGCCTTGTTGGTGTCCCTGAAATAATGTTCCAGTCTGAGAAACAATAGGTGGTACTTGACACTACAAACACCCGTTGCCTTCTCTCTGTTACCGAGCGAGCTGGTGCAGTCATTAGCACACCGGAGTTGCATTTGGGACAATGGTAGTTCAAATACCTATCCGGCCATCCAGATTTAGGTTCACTGTGATTTCCCTAAATCTCCTAAGGCAAATACTGGGTTGGTTCTTTCAAAAGTGCATGGCCAATTTCCTTCCCCATATGTTCACAATAAGAGTTTATGCTCCATCTCTAACGACCTCGTCGTTGATGGGACGTGAAACTCTAATCCTTATTTTTCTCTCTCTATGTTAAATACAATCTGAATCATTTCAAAGCACTTTCTAATTTATGGACCATTAGGAAAAGGTCTGCATAGTTAAAAGGCTTTGTACAACATTATCTTTTAATGTGTCTTAGCTGCAACAGAAATATTTTTCCCCACTGGAAACTTCATATACTCAATTAAGAGTGTTCAATCTTAACGTCACACACAAGTGCTGCCAACTGTTGGGCATCACTATCAAAACATATCAACAAGTCAATCTAGCAGCACACAGCAACTTGTGAGCGCCAGAATACACGAAAGTGATTGGTTGGTTGGTTGTAGTCCACTGTATAACTGAATATTATTATTATTATTATTATTATTATTATTATGTGTTACAGTGAATGATCAGTTAATTTATTACAACAGTGAATATTTCAAAATTAGTTACTTTGGTAAATAAAAAGAAGTCAAGTGTAAAAACCATCATTCTGAAAATGGATACATATTTTTGTATAAATCTTGCATCTAAAGTCATAAAAAAAATCACCTAAGAGCATTACAGCATAAAGAAAAAATTTCCTTCATACAGAAAAGATTCAGGTTTGAAATGGTAAAATAATTGATTAATTCATCATAACAGCTGCATTAGCTTTTGCTTCCTACCAGTTAAATGTGAAGTGAATCACAAAAACCATTGTACATTTAAAGCCATAAACATTAAATTTCTCCAAATGAATGCTGCGACTTGCACAGTCAAATGCCTTAGATACCCCATAAAAAAAATCTTGTTACGAACCATCTTGTCATTCTGACACAGATGGGCAATGAAGTCGTAGATGGTATACTCAGTAAAGAGGCCTTTATGGAATACAAATTGTGAACAATTCCAAATATATACTTTTAGACATGCAAAACCGTTGTTACACATATTAACTTTCTCAAAATTTTTGAGAAGGAGCTTAATAGTGAAACCAATTAGTAGTAATTAATATCAGTATGCCTATATTTCTTAAAGAGTGATCTAACAACACACATTAGTTATGTCTAGAGAGACACCTTGTTAAATTGATGCATTAAAAATATGGTCGTATACAGGAACTACACAACACATTACCATGCCTAATATCGTGTAGGAAAATCACTGGCATTCAAAACAGCTTTCAGTTGTCTGAGAAGGATAAATACTGGTCCTGTATGGTTTTCAAGAGTATCTTATACCATTCTTCCTGCAAAATAGTGACAAATTAAGGAAATGATTATGGCAGTGGATAGTGATCACGCACCCTTCTTTCCACGACGAGTCAATAATATTGAGATCTGGTAGCTGCGGTGGCCACGAGAGATGCAACAGTTCATCCTCATGCTCACAAAACCAGTCGTGTACTGTGTAAGCTGTGAAAATAGGAGCTCTGTCAGCTTGGGACACCGCATCACCATTGGGAAACAAACGTTGTACGATGGGATGGGCCTGATCAGCCACAATGGTCACATTCCCCTGGGCAGTAATGTAATCTAGTAGATTAACCATGGAATACCACGATATGGGTGCCCAAATTATTACTGAACCCCCGCCATGTTTCACTTTGGGACATAACCTCGGCAAGAAGCTGGAAACCATGTGAAACAAAATTCATTTGACCAAACAACATTCTTCCATTGCTCCACAATCCATGTTTTATGGTTAAGGCACCATACTTTCCTGTTACATGCACATTCCTCACTGATAGTTGTTTTGGAATTCCAGCTTGCCCTGCAATTTCCTGTTTATGGTGCTTCCTTCATCTTGTCTTGGTATTAACGGGGTTTTGAGTGCGACATTCATTTCTGCTGTGACTTTTGCAGCTTTAATCCTCTTATTTTTTCTCTCTTCAACGACAGTCTGTCACGATCACTCAATAGGCACTTTCATCTGCATTCTGACTTTGTGAACGACGTTTTTCCACCTTCCTTGTATGCAGTATAAATCTTCAAGACAGTGCACCTTGAAACACCAAACACTGCAGCTATCTTATTTACAGGAGCACCCACCATACGAGCAACAACAATTTGCCCATGTTCGAATGCAGTGAGCTCTGACATAAATGAAGAATAATTTCTCCAAAGACAAGGATGGTTGTTTCACAGATGAAACTGAAATTAGCACTCTGACTGGAATCATTTTCCTTATTGGTTTTTGCCGTTGTAGCAGGACAAGTACTAGAGCAGTGTAAGACAACTCCAAAGGGTGTGGAACACAAGCCTGCTATTTAGCATTGAGCAAACATAGATTTGACTGGGTGTTCTAATCCCATTACAGGTTTTTTATCGCATTTGATCAGGAATGATATTTCTTGATGGTTCTTACAGCAGTAATGACAGTAATTATAATAACAATATCAAATATGGTATAAAGATATTCGCACTTGTAGATTGTAGAATAATGAACATGATGAATTTAGAAGTTTATTGTGGAAAACAGGAACCAGGGCCTTATTTAGTCAGCAATGCTGGAAGTGATGTCCTTCGCCTTGCCAGACCAATTTATAGTTCTAATAGGAACATTACTAGTGATAATTGGTTTTTACAGCATTCCTCTGCTGGAAGCATCACTTAAAAAAAAAAAAAAAAAATTACTTATGTTGGGTTACAAATAGATATCCTTAGAGTAGCAAAGTAGCTTATATCACTTAATAAAAGCAAGGCCTCCTGTCCAGATTTTATATCAGTCAGGTTCCTTTCAGAGTAAGCTGATAAAATAAGCTCTGTACTTAGCAACCATATACCACCACTTGCTGGTCGAAAGATCCATACCTAAACACTGGAAAACTGCACAAGTCACACCAATACCCAAGGAAGGAGATATGAGTAATTCTGAATTACAGACCCATATCACAAACGCAATTTGCAATAAGATTTTGGAACGTACACTCTGTTTGAACATTATGAACATGATTTACTGACAAATAGTCAGCACGGATTCAGAAAATATTGTCCTTGTGAAACATAACCAGCTCTCTATTCCGAGAAAGTAAATAGTGCTATCATAAGAGGATGTCAAATTATTTCCATATTTTTATATTTCCAGGTTTTCAACATCATTCCTCACAAGTGTCTTCTAACCAAATTGCCTCAATTGTGTGACCAGATTCATGAGTTCCTGTCAGAAAGGTCACAGTTCATAGTAATTGATGGAACGTCACCCAGTAAAACAGAGTAATATCTGGTGTTCCCCAAGGAATTGTTATAGGCCCTCTGCTGTTCCTGAGCTACATAAATGAAACAGGAGACAATATTGGGCAGCTCACTTAGTTTGTCCGCAGATGACACTGGCATTTACTGTCTTGTAAAGTCATCAGATGATTAAAATCAATTGCAAAATGATTTACACAAGATATTTATGTGGTGCAAAAAGTGGTAATCGACTCTAAATAATGAAAAGTGTGAAGTTATCTACATGGGTACTAAAGGAAATCTGCTAAATTTCAATTACATGATGATTCACACAAATCTAGAGGCTGTAAATTCAACTAAATACTTAGGGATTCGAATTATGAATAACCTAAATTGGAACAATCACAGAGACAACATTTTGAGGAAAGCAAACCAAAGGCTGTGATTTATTGGCACAACATTTAGAAAGTGCAACAGGTCTACTAAAGAGACTGCTTACACTATGTTTGTTTGCCCTCTTCAGGAGTATTGCTGTGCCGTATTGAGTCCGCATCTGATGGTACTGACGGAGGACATTGAAAAAGTTCAAAGAAGGGCAGCTCATTTTCTATTATCACGAAATAGGGGAGAGTGTCCCACAGAAGTTATACATGAATTAGGGTGGCAATAATATAAACAAATGTGTTTCTCATTGTGGCAGGATCTTCTTGTGAAATTTCTATCATCAACTTTCTCCTCTGACTGCAAAAATATTCTGTTGGCATCCAAATACATAGGTAAAAATGATGATCATAATAAAATAAGAGAAATCAGAAATCACAGAGAAAGATTTAATTGTTTGTTTTTCTCGCATGTTGTTTGAGAGTGGAACAGTAGAGAAATAGTTTGAAAGGCAGTGGCAGGCACTTAACTGTGGTGCAGAGTAATCAAATAGATGTAGATATATTCAATAGACAATGAGGGTTCAGTCAGTGCGTCTTCTTGAGATAAAAGAAAACCTGTAATAGCCACTTTTTACAATTAGGCAAAAGTTGGCATTGATGTAGTGGGACCAGCTTTGTGCAAACTATTCAGTGGCAAGGAACAGGAGATGGCATGCCATTATTTTCTTTGATCTTCTGAACTTGTCTGGGATAAACACACTGCATATACTCAGTGAATAACGGCTATACAACAGTCAAATGAGATGATTCTACAAAATCATTTTGCTGGGAGCTGATTTCACAGCAAATACAGAAACAAGTTGAAAATCCTTTGGTGCCAGTCAAAATTAGGAAGACAGATGTTGTTTTAGTCAATACGGAAGTATCTAAATCCAGTCATCCTGAATACTGGCCTGTAGGTTCAAGGTGCTGTAGATTCAAGGTGAAGGTGCCACGTGTGGCCGAGCAAAAAATAAAATTACCAGAAGGTCCTGCTAAAAGTGTGTAAATTGGGTATGCTCAGATAACTGTTTAAGAGTTTAGTGACTGTTTATTAGTGTTATCAGATTCAACTTGTATATTGTCTAATTTACCTTTACAAAATATACTGCAATGGTTTACTAAGTTTGCATACTTTATGTTTCATAATTGAAAGCTACTTTAAGGTGTAATTTGTTTTTAAACACATATTATGGCATAATACATTTTAATAAAAATAGACTGTGTAAACATATAACATTGAAAAACCCAATGGATGACAATTATCATCCACACAACCTATTGTAACATTTTTAGCAGTGACCACTGGCAGGTTAAAGAGGTTTGCTACATGTTTGATGGCATGTATCATTAGTTATTATTGTTAATTTTTAGATTATCTTGTTCCCTGCTAGATTCCTCTTCACTTTCTAACTACACTTCACACTGTTTTGATTTTATTTCCAAACCTGTTAATCACTAACATGACACACAAGCATTTTGATTTTCTTATAACTCTTCTCAATTAAAAAAATGCCTCTTTTACATGGGGGAGAGAGAGAGAGAGAGAGAGAGAGAGACAGAGAGAGAGAGAGAGAGAGAGAGAGAGAGGGAGAGAGAGAGGGAGAGAGAGAGGGAGAGAGAGAGAGAGAGAGGGAGAGAGAGAGAGAGAGGGAGAGAGAGAGAGAGAGAGAGAGTGTACAGATATGCTTATCTTAAACATTTCGTACAGTTCTCTCTTTCCTACATGTATTTTACTGCAGTTTGTTATCTATGGTTTCTTTGATACACTATTGGTAACATAGTTCACAGTTTTCACTGAGAAACAGCTGCTGAAGGCTCAAAAAAAATTAACTTAGACTGTATTTAATTTAACAATACGTGCCTTCTGCATCATATAGCTGACCCAAAATGATGCTTTGCAGATTCCTTCTAAATGTGTCTGTTGTGAGCTCAATAACTATTCTAATGATATTCCTGGTTAACAAATGATTCAGGCTCATCACATTGCCTGTTATGGCTAATTGGTCCTTCATGATCTGATAATCCATTTACAAGTGGTTGAATGAACACTAACTTTGACTGTGTCTTCACATACAAAAAATGTCTATTAGGGTGTTAGTTTCATGTTCCATGGATCATTTACATGATAAATCATAATCATGAGTAATTTTACATTGACATTGCAAATTAATTTATAAATATGGCTAAATGCTGAATATTTATAATAATTATAATTACTATTATTGTTATTAAATCTACAGATATGATTTAGTAAATCCTACCCACCACCTTTTACACTCACAATAATAGAAATTTTTCTACAGAATGGGAGGAGCTGTCAAGGAAGAACTGACCCAAAATATTAATTGCACCATTGTGCACCACTTTACGTGTAAAGACAACCTTAACATTGAGTAAGAATGCCACTTTTCCTTCTGGTATTGTAATTATGTACATCACTGCTCCTTTTGAACTGCAGGGGATTATTTACAACTAACTTCATGAGGGAATAAACTTAATGTGAAGCAGTAGTCAGAATGCCCAACTCCTTAAACAGATGTTTACAGTACGGCCATTGGGTCAGCACCACATCTTATTCTTACAGAACATTTTTGGGCAATGAAAACTTTCTTTCTTAAATATGTGTTACCCCAGGACATTATTCCATATGACATTACTGACAGAAGATATGCAAAATATGATAACTTATCACTCTGTCTCTCCCCAAGATATGCAATGATTCTAAGTGCAAATATGGCTGAACTATGTTGTTTCAGGAGTTCCAAAAGGTACTTTATCCATTTTAAATGTTGATCAGTAAGGGCACCAAAGATATTTGAAGTTTCCGCCTTATTCATCATTTTCTCACCATTTGTTAGACTTATCACTTGTGTAGTACCTCTAGATGTGTAGAACAGAATATGTTGTGTCTTTAAAATTGAGAGCAAGACCATTTGCAGAAAACCACTTTTAAGAACATTGTCTGCTATTTATTCTGTTGCTGTATTTATGTTTGTATTTATTATAATGCTAGTGTCATCTGCAAAAAGAACTAGTTTTGCTTGTTTTATATTAGATGGAAGATCATTTACACATGAGGAACAACAGCAGACCCAAGACTGAGCCTTGGGGAACACCGTACATGATTTCTCTCAGAGGAATCTCCCCTTATTATACTGGTTGAATTACTAAGTACAACTTTCTGCATTCTTTGGTTAGATATGACATTATCCATTGGTTGACTCTATCCTCAATTCCATACCACTTCAGTTTATCTAGGAGAATACTGTGCTACTGTCATGCACAATTTTAGTGGTAACCTTTACAAATGAAGTTGGGCTAAGTGTTAAGTAAAATTTTTACATCATGTTTTGTTCAGACTCTTTCAAAAAGTTAATAATGAAATCACAATAAATTATTATTTGTCTCCTTTTGTCAAACAGGTGATATAATGGGAATATCTAATTTTTCTATGAATTTCTGAAACATTCCCAGTGGAGATCTGTGAAGTGTAATAATCTTTACCCTCTTGTAAGGCATGATGACTTCACATACACCTGCTTCCATGTGGAATTCTGTTGAAAAGCTACCTACATTTTTAGTTTTGAACTTTTCACATATATGACAACTCCTGCCTCCATATTGCTTCTGCAATAGGAAGCTGGTAATTTATAATCTTCAACATTTAACATGCCTATTCCTGTTCTTACATGGTACTCACGCAGGTAAAGTAAATCAACTAAATTTCCACTTTCTAGTTCACAATGTTAAGTAATAAGATCATTAACTTGGTTTTTTAAGCCTCTAGCATTTTGGTGCTTGATATTAAATAGACATTGGAACTTCTCTGTTCCTGTAGTATTTTATTATATTCCATTCTATCTGTCTGAATGAAACGCTCTAACATAAAAAAAAGGAACCCCAATGCATCAGTTATGAGAGAAATTTTGTCATGTGTGATTGTGAGCCAACTTATCCTCTCAGCTAACAAATTCGCTAACCTGTTTCCCTCCAGCCAATAAGGTAGAGGCCATTCTTCGTGTATTCCCACCTCAAAACAGCATCAACTGAGCTAGATATATCATGAATTCTCCCCGAAGCCTGCAGCAATTCTCTTGGTTCCCAGTTAACTTGCTGTACAGCTTCATACATCCTGCTGAAGAGCCTGAACAAGACTCAAAATTTGTGTGCACAATTGCTGCTCCTGGTGTGACCAGGTCACTTCTGATACTATACCTCACATACTTGGCAGGCTGTTAACTGCTCCCAACTACCAGTACCTGGTTTTCATCATTAATGCCTTAATGTCCTTATGACCTGGACAAGAATTACATTTGGTTTCACAATACTTTTTACTTGGGACCCACGTCTTAATTTTTCCTGCAACTGTTGTCATATACTGCTGGATCAGGCTCATCACTTCAGTGATACCAATAAATATCAAACAGAATTAGTAAAAATTTATACAAATTAATAGCTGCTAACTCTCCTTTAGGTATTATGCGCTGATGGTAAATTTAGTAACAAGACAAATATTCTGGATAACATTTTAACTGACAAGAGAGCTCCATCACTGATGACCTAGTTGCTGACTGTGTGTTAAACCATAATCTCCCTTCTTTATTGACAATGGAGTTATTGTCACTGGGATGATTCTGACCCCCAGGTGGTAACACTGACCCTTGGGTCAATTTACCCTTTTCTTTCCATATCTGGATAAACTTCTATATCTTCTTGAAAATAAAAATTATACTATAATACAATGGTATTTGTTGATTTGAATTCATGCACTTTAAAATAAAATTCAAAACACATTATAGTTTAAAAAATTTTTAAGTGAGCCCTACATTTCTGCTTATAAATTCAGTTCGGTAAAATTTTCTTGGCCCAGAAGAAATGGTTAATTCAATCATTATCAGGTTCTTATATGTTCAGATTCACACATTTTAATGAAGCTAACTGACCTTGTAAACAGTACAAACAATTTTAACAATTAAAAATTCACAGTTATTTAAAAAAGGGTAGCACTGACCCCCTAAATATTATCAGTGAATTTCCTTCAATCCACATGTATTTGCCCAAATATAGCACAAAACAAAAGTGTAATTTATAATCATCATTTACAAATTAAGATTGGGGTAAAAATGAATTTAAATTCTTAGTTAGTCTTGGTCAGTCTCTGTTGTTACAAGTGTTCTGTTTATTGCACAAGTTTTAGATTGAGACTGGTGTTTTAACTGTAATGAATAGACACAATAGGCTACAATTTTATTAGACAATGACATTAAAGAATAAAGTGTCAGTCTGAATAGATAAAGTACAGCCATAACTGAATTAAGAATTGAACTGCACTGAACTTAATAAAGGTCTTCAGGTGCAAGACTGTACCTAAATGTGGTTATGGAAAAACTCGAAGAAGTGATCTTGTTAATTAAAAATAGCCAAGAAACAATAAATCGGGCTGCCAAGAGACTAGATAAAAAAAAGAAAGGCAGTGAGAAACCACTTAAGGAACAATGGACCAATTAAGGTAGGAAATCGAAGTGTACTAACATCAGAAGAGGAATCTATACCAGCAAATTCTATTGCCACTAGAGCTAATTGGGGGATTCCATTGCTTATTACAGTTATAACAACAACATTCCTAGACTTAGTTGGACACAATGAAAGATGATTCCAGAATAACTATACAAGTGATGATCTGGCCCATACATTTATCAAATGAAATAAGATTATCCTCACATCATGGATTGCAATCAATCTTAGTCGCAGCAAGGCACAAGTGACAAAAGATCAACTTATGAAATATTTCAATTTGGAAACAACTTCCAAAGATATACCAGTCTGTAATGTATTTAATTATGATGAATCTAATCTATGAGATGAACTGGGAAGAATTCGCTGTGGAGTTACATATCCTGACTGTGTTGTCAGTAATATGAAATCATCAAGCAGCAAGGGTAAAAGTTAAGAATGTATCTTTTTTAAAATAAAAAAAAAGAAAAAGACAGACAGATAGACAGAGAGAGAGAGAGAGAGAGAGAGAGAGAGAGAACACTAATTTTGCTGTTATAAAGAACCCGTGCGAAAACTGTAAGGACGAAATTAGCAAACTGAATGAACACACAACCAGTTTACAGTTTATTGTCAGTACTTTCAAAACAGATACCACGAAATTACAGCTTGAGAAATGTGAACTGAATACATTGAAATTTACATAAGATAGTGCAACCGTTATGGAAAAGTGAGCAAACGTGACATGCAACAACAGCAAGAAAAATGTGTTAAATCAAAAAAACTGTGACAGTAACATAATTTTTGCACTTGAAACTTATTTCGAGTACTTTCTACAACAACTGTAGAAGTGCAGACCTATGCAGTTCTCATGAATGAGATGAAGAGGGAAAGGACAATGTGCATGAAGCAGGAGAAGAAAATTTATTGACACTGGCAAATAACAAACCAGCGTGAAAGTGGACAGTGAGACTCTACCGACCCAAAGTTGGGCTGAAGTGTTCACGGAGGAGGAGATTAGTGTTTGTCCTATCAACAACAAGGTCATTAGAAACTTCCTGACAGATTAAAATTGTGTGCCGGACCGAGACACGAACTCGAGACTTTTGCCTTTCGCGGGCAAGTTTGGAAGGTAGGAGACGAGGTACTGGCAGAAGTGAAGCAGTGAGGACGGGGCTTGGGTAGCTCAGATGGTAGAGCACTTGCCCGCAAAAGGCAAAGGTCCTGAGTTCGAGTCTTGGTCTGGCACACAGTTTTAATCTGCCAGGAAGTTTCATATCAGCTCACATTCTGAGACAGAGCGAAAAATCTCATTCTGGAGGTCATTAGAGATGGAGCAAAAGCTCAGATTAGGGAAGAAGCCTGAAGCGATTTAGGGAAATGGTGGAAAACCTAAATCGGGGTGCCGGACTTGAATTTGAACAGCCGTCGTCCTGAATGTGAATCCAGTGTGTTAGCCACAGCACCACCTCGCTTGGGCTGAAGTGTTTAGTGAAATGACACAAAACTACTTCCAGGCTGTGCAATCCGATAGCTAACTGTTTGTGCTTTCAAACAGCCATGGTTGTGATCTTGCAAATAAAATAAGAGAAAAAAAACTAACATACACTCGTGGGTTGCAGGAACCCTGGGAGCCCCACATGATGAAATAAAAATATGATTGCATCTACTGATGCAAAAAAGTCTACACGATAAAGACTGTCATACCTTTGGGGGCTCTAACGACGTATACAAAAACAAAAACAAAACAGTGAGTGCTACGTGCGATCTTAGTGTCTGAAAAGTCTCACACATTTAAATGTTATAATTGTGAATATTCCACATCACCGCGATCTTATGAGGCAGTCGTGTGTTAATAAAGAGATACAAATTGCCAATAATCAGTTTGGTAAAATGTGCAAACATATTAAAAATGTTAAATCCACTGACGTGAGTAATATAGGGCATAGATTCCGCACACAACACGGACTACACTTGAAGGGCTTGGGAAAAGAATATCTGGCAAACCTGATTTAAAAAAACACCTTAAAATCTTCAAAACCAAACCCACAGTCACAACGCCATCACCAGACCCAACAGGAACAACAAAAAACACCTCAAAAGAAGGTAGAAGTGACAGAACCATCTGCAGTTGCAGCAAAACACGCAAAAAATGTGAGGAGTCATCAGAAACAACAGTGGATATTGAAATGAATGACAAGAAAACTATAGCTCATCATCATCCAAATGAATTTTTTAACCAAAGACAAGAGAAATGAGAAGTCTCCATGGTAAAGCTGCTCTGTGTTTTCAATTATCCACCAAACTATCCAGTCCATAAGAAATAAAGTGCAACAGCTAGAAGTGGAACTGCAGACTACTGATAGCTAATTTGTTTGCATAACAGAACATTGGTGTATGCAAAAATGGGAAAGATTCAGTTGTGTTTCAATCATGAAAATATGTTATTTTTAAAAGATCATTACTTTTATCACTATTTCATATGACCAAAATACTGATTACACAACGTCCCTTTTCTTAAAAAAAAAAAAATTTACTAGCATTAATGCACGACACATGTGGTGGGGGCTACAGCTTGTGAAACAAATGTGTGATCATCATCTCGATCACATAGTTTACCCACTACAGAAATACTTTATACCTTGAATCTATGGCAGTAAAACTGAGACATACACGACATATGCTTAAATATCTAATGAAAATGCCTAATCCAAGTATTATTATTATTAATTTTAGTGGCAGTGCCCGGAAACATTGGCACCTTGAAGTCTTCCAGTTTCTGCCAGTTCAGATGGAAGGACATCCTGCAATTTAGTGATTTACGGCCAAAGAATAACAATACTATGTATTCTCTCAGTGGTGACATAGATACATTCATAACAAAGTTAATCCGAGTTACTAAGCCTTGGGGTAAAATTATCATTTGTGGGGGACTTCAACATCAACACATTAAACCCAGATGGATTCTGCAACACATTTCTGAACATTATGTACAGCTATAGAATATCTCCATTGATTAACACAGCCACAAGGTTAACTAAGCATTCAGCATAAATCACTGACCTAATACTGACTGATTTGGAGAAAGAAAATTGTGATGTTGTTATAAGTAACCTGTGCCTTTCACACCATTCCAGTAAGCTCTCAAAATTAAACATAGCTGTTAAATACAAAACTAAAATATTCATGTATAGAAGGGTCTTCTCTAAGCAAAAAAGGGTTGAATTTATCAAGCAAGTGAACAATGGAACATGGGAAAAAATGTACACGGAGACTAGTACAGATAGGAAGTTTTCAAAGTTTCTATCATAATTTAAATTCAGTTTCGAAAATGTATTTCCAAAAGTACTACAAGTCACTAAAGCACAAAACTAAAGTAAATGGGTGACCAGCAGGATAAAAAAATCCTCTGTAGCATTCAAATATCTCAGCAGCATAAAAAAAAAACCAAAATGACCCCGAATTTCAAAAATATATGCAGAAAAATTTTATTAACAGCAAAAAGGTCTCAAAATGATAAAATTTCAGAAAAGGCAGGAAACAAAATAAAAGCAGCCTGGAATGTCACCAAACACAAAGAAATAATAAAAAAGACAAAACAGGTGAACATCCAATTACAGCACAATGGTACCACAATAAATGTACAAACACTGAACATGTTCTACACAATGATGTTGCGACTCACCACTTCATAGGAAATAAGCAATGTTGTCCAGAACTTAAGAGATAAAATCTCAGCAGGTACAAATCAAGTGCCTGTGTGCTTGCTGAAATGCTGTATAGGCAGTGCAAAGACCCTTTAGTGCACACCATAAATGAATGATTCACCACAGGTTGCTTCCCAGAGGCACTAAAGCATACAAAGGTTCTGCCCCTACATAAGAATGACGACCCCAAATATATAGAAAATTATAGGCCCATCTCTTTACTGTCATCACTTTCAAAAGCAATGGAGACCTTAATGAAAATTAGGCTCATGGGGTATCTAACAAAGTACAGTCTTTTGTGTAAAGAACAGTTTGGATTCAGGCCTGGTAAAAGCACACAATCAGCTACCTCTACAACTATCCCAGGCCCACCCAACTTACCCCTGTAATTAATATATTCAGAACAAACTTCACGACAAAAAGAATACCAGTCAAGCACTGTTCGCTCACTCACACCCACCTCATGTGCACAGATGATAACTCATCAACACAATCTCAGGCATGCCCAACCTAGATTTCTCGAACCAGGAACCTTGACGTATTGAGCACTATACGTTATCCTTCCAACATCTCCATATATAGCAGTCCCTGGTCCGAGATGCCGCAACTTTGGTAAGCCTCATAGGTTCTCCACACAACGAACACCACATGAATTCAGCCAAAAGACCGAAAAGTTGCAGGAAATTTATAAGCAGCAAGGGAATGTCACCCATAAGCCTCCATAACTGAAAACTATTAATCTTCTGGGTCATATCCATACCTAACAGAGACATAACAACATTAATATAAAAAATTCACACATGGCTAACCGAAAATGACACTACAGTAACTTACGCATAAAAAAGCTACACCATCAACTCACTGCAAAATATTCCACACACACAATCAGCACCATGACAAAAACAGTCAACGTCTACCAGTCAAATGAACCCAATACTACACACAACACGCAACCCACAAACACCACCAGAGAGCACCACAGACCCCAGGAAAACGCCACCTACAAACACACCGCAAGTGCAAACTAAACCCACATCACCTAACATGAAACCCCCAAACACACCACCAGAGAGCACCACCGACCGCATCAACATGATACCTACAAACACGCGAAACGCACAAACTAAATGTCGCGCCACAGTGACATCACACACCACAACAGCCTTATGTCATGGGTCAAACACGACGGGTGGAATCGGATGCTTCCGTTGACCCTATTTCCCCCCAAGTGTCAAACATGGTGTAGCAGTATTGTTTGCTGATGACAGTAACATTCTAATCAGTGAAACATCACCAATTATACAAAAGGACAAAGCTGAAGATACTCATATTTATGCAGATGAGTAGACAAATGAACTTTAAATGTAAAACACAGTGTTAGTTTCCACATATGCAGAAAACCTAAACTCAACTTTTAAAAAGTGGAAGATGAGCTCACAGAACGTGTATCACAAACAAGATTTCTAGGGGTGCTTGTTGACACATAACTAAAATGGACTGAACATGTTACTGTCCTAGGGAAACAAATAGCTTCAACATGCTTTGCATTTAAAATAATAAATTCTGTGTGTAGTAGTTCATGTACCAGAACAACGTATTTTGCGTATGTTCATTCTGTGATGAGTAATGGGATAATGTTCTGGGGAACAAATGAGCAGAACAGACAAACAGTCTTTAAGCTACAAAAAAGGGCTGTGTGAATTACAAAAAGTAGCAAGAGAAATCACTGCACTGAGTTCTTTAAATCTATGGGAATCTTTATTGTTCTATGTGAGTACATTTTGCAAACAGTGTTCCACATTAAAAGAAACATTGATCAGTACCCAATGAAAAGATCTCTACACAAACATGGAACCACATATCCAACAGCCAGTTACATCTAAATAGAAAAAAACAAAACAAAAACCCAAAACAGTGTGCTATACAATGGAATTAAACTATACAATAAACTATCACAAGGGAACAAAGACTATAGTGAAATACATGCTTTCAGGAATACCCTAAAAGCACTATTTGTCAGAAAAGTGTTTTTATACCATAAAGGATTACCTAAAATGATGAGTAAGTTTTGTTGACAATTATGCTAATGATTAATTACTGAAATTAAGAGGCATCATACAATATGTTCAATAGAATAGTTAAATACAGTGTCCAAATGGGTAACTCAGTAAGGCAAAAAATGTATGTAATTGTTTATATTTGTAATTGTGTACATTTAGGTATCTCCGTGTCTGTATTTTATGCATTAATATGCTGACAACACCCATACAATTTGCATCGTCTATGGATGGATAAATAAATAAATCCATAACTATTATGATGTGAGGGTCTGCTTCTGGTGTTTTGTTTCCAGTTTATGTTGTTTATAAAAGTGAAAATTTATATGATACTTGGACTCTGGGAGGACCAAAGGGTGCACCCTGTTGCAACGAATGGTGCTGCAGAGACAGAACACACTATAACAGAACTCAACATGGTTGCTTCGACAATGTAATATTTACAGATTGCTTTGAAAAAGAGCTGCTTCCTCATGCTACGAGGCTGCCTTGAACAAAGATAATGATAGGAGACAACCTAAGTTCACATTTCACAAGTGAAGTTCTTCAGCTATGTGAAGGAAATGACATGACAAAATTTCTGTGTATCCCAGCCAACACAACTCATTTAACACAACCTTTGCTTACAGGTTGTTTCATTCTTTGAATACTCACTGGAGGAAAATACTAACCAATTTTAAAAAATAGCAATCCACAATTCTCAGCTGTAACAAATGCAATGCAACCCTTCTTAATGACCTCATAAATACCCTAGAAGGTATGTTTAAGACGAATCTCCAAAATGTGTTCAAGGCACATGGCATATTTCCACTCAAAAAAGAAACTGTACCCTCTAAACTCCAACATGAATAGGATACAGAAGAGAAAAATGAAGCTCTAGCTGAACCTCTGATTTCTTATTTACAGTCTCTACGTGAAAAGAAAAAAACCAATAGCGCTTTCAAATACAAAAAGAAAGAAAATTAATACAAGCCCTGGTAAAGCTGTTTTAGCTGACCATGCATTGAACATTGGTCCAAAATTTTTCAAAGGATCATCAAATGAAAATGTGTCTGCACTGCATAAAAGATTCAAATTGTCTGCAAGTACAAATGATCCTCAGCCTGGTTGTTCTAAGTCATTCGCAGCAAGTGAATGACTCTCAGTGGCCACGAAATCTCTCTTCCAAAAGTGTGACGATTCTTCATCAGAAGATGACCTTGGTGTAATGAAATAGCCAGAGACTCTGGGAACTGATGAAAGTGATTTTGATCCTTCAGACAATCCTGCTGCCAAAGATTTTCTGCTCATTAAGTGTGAGTTTCAAGATCTTTCTCCAACTGACTTTGCTATGGTGAAAGTAGATGGGGGTAAAAGGAGGAAGCAAACTTTTCACTATATTTGTGTAATTCTAAAAGTCACAACAAGGGAAAAGTTATTTGAAGTTATGGGGCGTAACTCTACTGCCTCAATGAAAACTACAGTTAGTCCACAAGAAATACACTGATAAGCCAAGACGGAAATACGGAAGCGTCCGATCCCGCCCGTCTGCTTTGACCCATGACGTCACAAATATGGCGGAAACAAAAACAAACACACACACTTTCCACAAGAAGCTTGATGACACTAACGGGACAAGCGCAGGAAATGGGGTGTTTTGGGTGGGGGGCAAAAGAAATATAAACAAATTTAGACGCCTTGTGTAGCTACCACGTGTAAGTGAAGACAGCCGTGCATGAATACCCACCCACCTCCCCAGGGGTCGTAACCCCTGCAACCCATAGAAGATAAAGATACTTCAGTAGCTGATTAGTGTTTTTTGTCTTTAAAAAAAAAAAAAAATCTCACGGGATAGAACGAACAGATCAGAAAGATAAATTTAATAAACTAAAACAGAAATTGGAGGAAACAGGTAATTAAAATAAGTAATAAGTGTTTTTAAATTTAAAAAAAAAATCTCACGAGATAGGACGAACAGATCAGAAGAGTAAATAAAATAAAACAGAACTGGAGACAGCCACACTCAAACCAAACTCTGCGCCGTCATGAAGTCACACACGACAACACCCTTACGTCACGGGTCAAAGCCGACGCGTGGGATCGGATGCCAAGACATTATGACCACTGGCCACTGTGACATTGGACACTGCCTGGTGGTGTTGCGGGCACATGATACAGTAACAAAAGTACGTAAGTGGAGCAGACACAGATGGGGGAGCACCCTAGTGAAGATACGGGCTGCAAATTGGGGGAAATTCACTGAGATAAGCGACTTTCACAAAGACCAGATTATTAGTATGAAGAGACTGAACGAGTACCTCGAAAACAGTGAAGCTGGTTGAATGTTCACGTGCTACTCTCATGAGCATCTACAGAAAGAGTTAGGACGACAGTGAAACTACCACTAGGTTCTAAATGGTTGGATGTCCACAACTCTTCACAGAATGTGGGTTTGAAGGCTTGTAAAGCAGGACAGATGGTGATCTGTGGCACACCTGCCAAAAGAGCACGGTGCTGGTGTATGCACAAGTACATTGTTCGCTCCACAGCAAACTACGTCTACGTGTTCACATGTTGATTCAACAACATAGTCAATTATGAATGCGCGGCCACAGGACCATCGTCATTCAACCATCGATCAATGGAAATGTGTTGGTTCTTCAGGTGAATCACATTTTTGCTATACTAGGTCACTGCTTGTCTCTACAAATGCCCTCATTGAGGTGGACGTCAGCTGAAAACGTGTAGTGTGCCATGAATGCAGGCTGGTGGGAGCAGTATTATGCTATGGGAGACATTTTCCTGTACTTGCATGGGACCTGTGATAGTAATCGAAGAGACACTGACAGCTGTGAACCACCCACATCCCTACATGCTTGATGTCTTCCCCAATGGCGATGTCATCTTTCAGCAGTATAACTGTCTGTCTCTTGGAGCCAGAGCCATGCTACAGTGGCCTGAGGAGCATTATAATGAACTCAAGTCGTCGTCTCAGCAATCAAATTCACCTGATGTAAATCCTATGGAGCCCATCTGGATCACTATCAAAGGCCATCAGCATGCATGCAAATTAGCGGCCCATTAATTATGCAAATTACACGCACTGTGCATAGACATATGTATTTCATTCCAAACGCAGACAAATACGCTATTACGCAAGTGGTCATAATGTTTTGGCTCATCAGTGTATTCACTGTCCCATTCTGTGATGTAATTGGGAAGCTGCCTCCACTGGAGCTACAGGCTGATGAGCACAGAATTCTGTATAAATTTCCAGGGAGGATTTTAGTAATTAATAAGTTTAATGCATTTAGTCAATAGAAGTTTTTGTAGTGTGTTTCAAATAAAGGATTGATAATCATATTCATAGAAATGTGTTTCTCACCAATATCTATCTTAACATTTTACAATATATTCAGTTTTCAATGGAGATCATTGAGATCCCTTTGCAGGGCCATACTCATACTGCACTGCACTACTATTTATCCTTGGACCACTGTGCATGTGTTTACATACAAAAAAAATTGAAGGGTCAATGTAACCCCAAGTCATGGGATAACATTGACCCCTTTCACTTATGTTTTTCTAGTAACCTATGAAAAATATAGCATACGCAGTGCACAATAGGTGATTGTATAGAAATAATGTACAATAATAAAAATCACCATGAATAGAAACTGATAAATGCAAGAGATATTCTACATAAAAATAGGTTACTGAATCAACTGTTACCTATCCCACACACTTCTATACTTCAACCACTGTTGCCCAGCTGCAGTGATTACAGTCCAGGCAGTAATCAATAGTAATGACTTGTCCATTAATCTACAGGCAAATAAATCGTTTCCATGCTATGCTGTGGGAAAATGAAAGTTTCATATGGGGGGGGGGGTGGAAGGCCAGTGTTTAAACTCCCACCAACAAAAAGGTCTTTTGAGATAGAGCTAAAGATCAGATTGGGAAAGGATACGGAAGGAAACCAGTCTTGCCCTTTCAAAGGAATCATCCCAGAACTCACCTTAACCAGTTTACGGAAATCTTGTAAAACATAAATCTGGGGGTCCAGAGTGGGACTTTAAGTGATGACATTTCAATTACAAGTATGGTATCTTGCCATCGCAGCATATGATTCGGCTATGGGTGGGGGATTCATTTGCTGTATGGTAATATCACTGGAGCCACAATTTCACAGTTCTTAAAAACAAGAGTACTCTGGTCATTCAAACTGTTCAAATTGTGCTTTTTACGTCCCACTTATCGCGTAGCTACATTTTTTTATCGATTACTTTGGACACTGGAATGGAGATAATAGTTACTGAGATTTATTACACACTGATATACCTCAAATCCATTTTCATATGGTTCTGTGGTAAGAATCTGTTCTGAAGTCGTGGAACCGGAGTCAACAACGATTGCAAGTGCATCGGTTTCCTGATATGAATCCTTTGTTTCTGCCAGTTCACAACTCAAACTGCTGAAAAAAATTCAATTACAAATTGACATATTTCACAATGGTAACGTTGACATGGACTAATTGAAGTTGTTTGTACCCAGACTGAAATGACTCCCACGTTGGAGATGGCGAGTTCATCTTCTCTTTCTTTTCATTTTGGAAAGCAACCGCAGCATTTTGATCTATTTGATTCAATAGGTCTTCAGCTTTTCCAGCTAAATCTTTAAACCACGCCATTGAACGAATGGCATGTGCTAGCTGCTATTGCTGACCTTTTGTATTAATCAGTAGCTACCTACAAGTCATTTTAAATCACAAATTTTGACGTCTTTCCTGAACGTAAACAAATCTAAAACCCAACAAATCACCCCCTGTCAACTTATTAGCCACATACACCCATTTTCATATCAAACAAATTAACGTCAAAGATAGTCTTCACACTTTTGTGTTTAATAAATACTTCGGCAGCTGGTCTACTCAGTGCAATGATTACTGGCGAACTGATGTGCGCAATGAAAGGTCGTGAGCTAACTGAATTCAATCCTTTCGTAAATCTATGCTGCAAGAAGTGGACTTGCTTAAGCTCTGATGATTAGACTGCACACTTCTTTGGCCTCTTGCGTTCATTTATTCATCGTGTTGGCAAAAGGGTTAAATAATAAGACTGATAATCCTGTGCCGAAATGGCTTTCGTATAATATTTATATCTAACCATAGGCTATTTGATCTAACTAACAAGAAATAGCACATCATTTGTAAACGATAACAAAATTACTTTAATCGTTTCACTGCTCTCTACTTTAGCAAATAATATGACTGACTGCTCGTATGACTCTGTGATGAGTTCAGCAGCAGCAGCATAACACCAGAGTCTCTTTGGATTTTCTGCCAGATTTCGAGACAAAGTTTCGTTGTGGAAACTATTATACACATGTCACATTGAAGTCCACACTAAATTAAAGTTCACCGATCTTTGGGGTTTTGCATTCGTTTAAATTTGGCATTCTTTTTTCGTTGTTTCTGCAACAGTATTATGACCTGTTTTGTGTACCATTGGGGACCAACTCCGTTGTTTGTTAATTTATTTGGTATTAATCTCTCAATTGCTGTCGACACTATTTCTTTGAATTAAAGACACATCTGGTCTACACTTACATTGTTAATTCTAAAAGAGTGGAGATGGTCTTTCAGGAAGGCATCAAGCGAATTTTTATCTGCATTTTTGAACATATATATTTTTCATTTATGTTTGGTGGATTTGTCAGTTACGGTATTCAGTCTCGCTACGACAACCCTGTGCTCACTAATCTCTGTATCCGTTTTGAAGCTCGTTATTATCTCAAGATTATTTGTTGCTAAGAAGTCAAGTGGGTTTTCACATCCGTTTACTATTCGAGTGGGCTCATGAACTAACTCCTCGAAATAATTTTCATAGAATGAGTTTAGCACAATTTAGGATGATGTTTTATGCGGACCTCCGCATTTAAACATGTATTTTTGCCAACATATGGATGGCAAATTGAAGTCACCACCAACTGTAATTGCATGAGTCAGGTATGTGTTCGAAATTAGACTCAAGTTTTCCTTGAACCTTTCAGCAATTCTATCATCTGAGCTGGGAGGTCGATAAAAGGGTACAGTTATTATTTTATTTCGGTTCTCAAGAATGACCTCTAGCCATACTAACTCACAGGAACTGTCTACTTCAATTTCGCTACAAGATAAACTACTTCTAACAGCAAGAAACACGCCACTGCCAACAGTATGTATCCTTCCTGAACGCCGTTGGGTCATTCGCAAAAATGTGGGCTGAACTTATCACCAGCTTTAGCCAGCTTTCAGTGTTTACAAGGATTTGAGCGTCTGTGTTTTCTATTAGCGCTTGGAGCTCTGGTACTTTACCAACACAGCTATGGCAATTTACAATTGTTACTCCGATGCTTCCTAGAGCGACGTTCTTGTTGTGTTCGACCTTCACCTTTCCCTTCCTTTGTTTCCCTCTAATCTAAAAGTTTAATAACTATATCTGTTAGACTAATACTGTAATGTAAATTTTGACAGGTATTTGATGAAACCTAATGATCACTACTATAACACTACCCCATATTGAAATTCATATAGACTGCTGAAAATAGTCAATTTTGATAGCTTTAGAAAATAGCCAAGAACTCCAGTAAAGTGAAATAACTGTAAAAAATAATTATTTGTGAACATTTTGTGAGTGCACAATTTACTTACATACAATGCTCTTGAAGCAACTCTGCACCTGAAATTATTGTAAAATCTCATTAAATTTACACTTCAGCACGAACTATATTAAGAAAAGAATATAAATTTTAAGATTTTTGATTTGGCTTGATTGACGTTCAAGCATATAGTCATGAATTCCAAGCGACCATCAGTTGCCTACAGCACATTTCTAGAAAATAAATGTCAGAAAACGCCAGTTTGTTGTTAAGGAGCTCCAGATTGTCAAAAAGGAGAAGAGAAAAAAAGGGCAAATAATTGTGAAAGAAAAGATTTGGTGATTTTTGCAAAAACTTTCATAAAAATGTAGAGCAAATACAGTAAAAAACTGATTTGCAGGATATGGTAATGAGACATAAAGAAAACTTCTAGGTCAATAAACTGAGGAATGTGACTTAAATAAAATCAAAAATCTGTTGGGCACTAATTAGTCATTGGACATTATACAATATACCGAATACAGTGTAAACAGGAAGCCTGCAAGCATCTTAACATCATGCAGCAGTGTTATTGTAACATTGTGCCATAAATACCCTGAGGTGGTGTGCGTGAGGCATAAATTCATTGAAGATCTGTGCAGAAGATGGTCTGTGATATCACATTGTGCTTGGTTTGTCATGGACAGTAGGGGGCAGATGTTGTTCACTGTGTGAGATGTGTATAGAATAAAACGGAACTTTTTGGGTAATAGGATTATTCACCTTGCAGGTATTTGGTCCTTGTTCCCTTCATAAGTACTTTCCTCCTTCATTCACACAGTATTTCCACGTTGCTTCACAGCGCTGAAAACGTCTTTTGGAATGTCCGTCCCTTAGTGCTCACGACGAATTATTCTTAACGTCATCAATAATGTGGAGACGGCATCTTTTCAGACGTGACCGTAACCTTGGCAAAAAGAAAAACACACGTAAATTAAAGTCTATGAAGTAAATTGGCTGTGAGATAACAATCACATGATTTTTTTTACATAAAAGTCGCGAATTATCAAAGATGGTTGAGACGGTACATTGCCACAATTTTGATTTCTTCTTCAGAATTTTCTGAGGCAATCTTTTCAGTACGCTAGCGTAGTAGTAGTATGACAACAGTTCCGGTTAATGGCGAAACAACGATCTTGTCACATCTGCTGTTATGTTACACATCTGGAGTCAGGTTACCTAGTTGGGCTCCTTGGTGCTCCCTACTCCATCTCCCAGGGAAACTACCGGGAATTAATCAATGTCACAAAGTGGAATCACCAGTCCCTCCCATCCTCCCTGAGAACTTCAATCCTATATGGACCTCCACACCTTCGTCTTTTTTTTTTAACTTGGACGCTTATGTTCAAGGGAGCTGGACAGCATAAGGGAAAGGATGTGTCTATTTGTTTAATGACAATATTACATGACACCCGCAGAGACCACACCCTGGCAGATAAGTACACCCACTTTTACGCATTTTTCCATATTTTTCGTGATTCCCTCAATTTCACGTATTTTGCACCCATTTTCCACAATTTTCCTTTTTTATGTCTGAAGACACTCTGGAGCATAGAGAAAGGTTATAGACAGTGTCTATATGTTTATAACAAATTATGTCACTTTAGGTCTACAGACGTGTTCAAATTATTAGACTAAAGGCATTGTTTACAAAACTTTACATTTATTACACATTTACATCCACAAACAGAATATATTTGTGCACTCAACACTTTGTATGCATGCCTTTCTCCTTAATATACATTTTTGTCCTGTTTGGCATAGTTTTTATTATCTTTTCACAAGTCATTTTAATATCATTGTCATGGTACCAGATTTCCTCCAGTTCCTTCATGAGATCTTGTTTGGTGGTTATTGTAAATTTCTTTACCCTATGTTTTACAATAGGCGATAAATTTTCAGTTGGGTTCATATCAGGGCTATGCCCTGGCCATAGCAACACTTTCAGTGGCTTTTCTTCCAAATACTTAGAAACACTTTTGGCTTTGTGGCAAGGTGTCCCATCATGCATAAAAATGGCATCTTATTAGGAAACCACTCATTTATTTGGGAGAAAAGTTCCTTTCCAAGGATTTCTTTAGATTGTCCTTGCCTCGTTGACCCTTCAACAATGTGTAATTTGCCAGGACCTTTCACAGACATCACACTCCAGACCATAATGGAAGCTGGATGCTTCACACATTGCTGCACATACTCAGCTTTGAACTGTTCTCCAGGTGTGCTCCCTGCCACCGTTGTATAAGCAGCTGCAGCAGCAAGTCGTATACTCCTAGCTCACTCATTTGTTACATAGTTTAATTCTTAATTTCTTTGCGTGTTTTTGGTACTTGCATTGTTTAATTCATAAATCTCGGGCGTATTATAGTATTTGAGAGTTGTAGCATCGCGTGTTAGTACCTGAATAGTGTAAATTCGCGTAGTCGTTTGTCTTCTGTTTTTGTTTTGAACGGCCAGTGTCGGTTGGTCACAGTTAGTGTGCTCCCTGCCGCCGTTGGATAAGTAGCTGCAGCAGCAAGTCGTATACTCCTAGCTCACTCATTTGTTACATAGTTTAATTCTTAATTTCTTTGCGTGTTTTTGGTACTTGCATTGTTTAATTCATAAATTTCGGGCGTATTATAGTATTTGAGAGTTGTAGCATCGCGTTTTAGTACCTGAATAGTGTTTTTGGTACTTGCATTGTTTAATTCATAAATTTCTGGCGTATTATAGTATTTGAGAGTTGTAGCATCGCGTTTTAGTACCTGAATAGTGTAAATTCGCGTAGTCTCCTTCCGCCGCCGAGCAGTGTCAGCAGTGCGCAAGTAGCAGCATTACTGCGTTTACTAGGCAATCTTGTATTTTAATAACCGTTTAAATTTTGTCGATTTGTTTGCGCTCTCTGTAGATTAGTTCAGACGTTCTTTGCAAAACAGTTTTTAGCATGGATAGGGACTGCAACTGCTGTGTTCGGATGCAGGCTGAGTTGGCATCCCTTCGCTCCCAGTTTCAGGCAGTGTTGGCTTCGGTCACACAGCTTGAGGCTGTTGCCAATGGGCATCACTGTGGGGGTCCGGATGGGGGTTTGTCGGGGACGGCCAGCTCGTCCCACGCATCCCCCGATCGGACTACGACTGTGGTTGCCCGGGATACTGCCCGCATTGAGGCTGATCCCTCACCTGTGGTAGAGTGGGAGGTCGTCTCAAGGTGTGGCAGAGGGCAAAAGACATTCCGGAGGGCTGAACGGAAGGCCTCTCCAGTTTTTCTGACGAACCGGTTTCAGGCTCTGTCTCAGGCTGATACTGATCTTTGGCCTGACATGGCTGCTTGTCCTGTTCCAGAGGTTGCCCCTCAGTCTGCAAGATCCGGGCGGTCGCAGAGGGTGGGCTTACTGGTAGTTGGGAGCTCCAACGTCAGGCACGTAATGGGGCCCCTTAGGGAAATGGCAGCAAGAGAGGGTAAGAAAACCAATGTGCACTCCGTGTGCATACCGGGGGGAGTCATTCCAGATGTGGAAAGGGCCCTTCCGGATGCCATGAAGGGTACAGGGTGCACCCATCTGCAGGTGGTCGCTCATGTCGGCACCAATGATGTGTGTCGCTATGAATCGGAGGAAATCCTCTCTGGCTTCCGGCGGCTATCTGATTTGGTGAAGACTGCCAGTCTCGCTAGTGGGATGAAAGCAGAGCTCACCATCTGCAGCATCGTCGACGGGACTGACTGCGGACCTTTGGTACAGAGCCGGGTGGAGGGTCTGAATCAGAGGCTGAGGCGGTTCTGCGACCGTGTGGGCTGCAGATTCCTCGACTTGCGCCATAGGGTGGTGGGGTTTCGGGTTCCGCTGGATAGGTCAGGAGTCCACTACACGCAACAAGCGGCTACACGGGTAGCAGGGGTTGCGTGGCGTGGGCTGGGCGGTTTTTTAGGTTAGATGGCCTTGGGCAAGTACAGAAAGGGCAACAGCCTCAACGGGTGCGGGGCAAAGTCAGGACACGCGGGGACCAAGCAGCAATCGGTATTGTAATTGTCAACTGTCGAAGCTGCGTTGGTAAAGTACCAGAACTTCAAGCGCTGGTAGAAAGCACCGAAGCTGAAATCGTTATAGGTACAGAAAGCTGGCTTAAGCCAGAGATAAATTCTGCCGAAATTTTTACAAAGATACAGACGGTGTTTAGAAAGGATAGATTGCATGCAACCGGTGGTGGAGTGTTCGTCGCTGTTAGTAGTAGTTTATCCTGTAGTGAAGTAGAAGTGGATAGTTCCTGTGAATTATTATGGGTGGAGGTTACACTCAACAACCGAGCTAGGTTAATAATTGGCTCCTTTTACCGACCTCCCGACTCAGCAGCATTAGTGGCAGAACAACTGAGAGAAAATTTGGAATACATTTCACATAAATTTTCTCAGCGTGTTATAGTATTAGGTGGAGATTTCAATTTACCAGATATAGACTGGGACACTCAGATGTTTAGGACGGATGGTAGGGACAGAGCATTGAGTGACATTATACTGAGTGCACTATCCGAAAATTACCTCGAGCAATTAAACAGAGAACCGACTCGTGGAGATAACATCTTGGACCTACTGATAACAAACAGACCCGAACTTTTCGACTCTTTAAGTGCAGAACAGGGAATCAGTGATCATAAGGCCGATGCAGCAACCTTGAATATGGAAGTTAATAGGAATATAAAAAAAGGGAGGAAGGTTTATCTGTTTAGCAAGAGTAATAGAAGGCAGATTTCAGACTACCTAACAGATCAAAACGAAAATTTCTGTTCCGACACTGACAATGTTGAGTGTTTATGGAAAAAGTTCAAGGCAATCGTAAAATGCGTTTTAGACAGGTACGTGCCGAGTAAAACTGTGAGGGACGGGAAAAACCCACCGTGGTACAACAACATAGTTAGGAAACTACTGCAAAAGCAAAGAGAGCTTCACTCTAAGTTTAAACGCAGCCAAAACCTCTCAGACAAACAGAAGCTAAACGATGTCAAAGTTAGCGTAAGGAGGGCTATGCGTGAAGCGTTCAGTGAATTCGAAAGTAAAATTCTATGTACCGACTTGACAGAAAATCCTAGGAAGTTCTGGTCTTACGTTAAATCAGTAAGTGGCTCGAAACAGCATATCCAGACACTCCGGGATGATGACGGCATTGAAACAGAGGATGGCACGCGTAAAGCTGAAATATTAAACACCTTTTTCCAAAGCTGTTTCACAGAGGAAGACCGCACTGCAGTTCCTTCTCTAAATCCTCGCACAAACGAAAAAATGGCTGACATCGAAATAAGTGTCCAAGGAATAGAAAAGCAACTGGAATCATTCAGTAGAGGAAAGTCCACTGGACCTGACGGGATACCAATTCGATTGTACACAGAGTACGCGAAAGAACTTGCCCCCCTTCTAACAGCCATATACCGCAAGTCTCTAGAGGAACGGAGGGTTCCAAATGATTGGAAAAGAGCACAGGTAGTCCCAGTCTTCAAGAAGGGTCGTCGAGCAGATGCGCAAAACTATAGACCTATATCTCTGACGTCGATCTTTTGTAGAATTTTAGAACATGTTTTTTGCTCGAGTATCATGTCGTTTTTGGAAACCCAGAATCTACTATGTAGGAATCAACATGGATTCCGGAAACAGCGATCGTGTGAGACCCAACTCGCTTTATTTGTTCATGAGACCCAGAAAATATTAGATACAGGCTCCCAGGTAGATGCTATTTTTCTTGACTTTCGGAAGGCGTTCGATACAGTTCCGCACTGTCGCCTGATAAACAAAGTAAGAGCCTACAGAATATCAGACCAGCTGTGTGGCTGGATTGAAGAGTTTTTAGCAAACAGAACATAGCATGTTGTTATCAATGGAGAGACGTCTACAGACGTTAAAGTAACCTCTGGCGTGCCACAGGGGAGTGTTATGGGACCATTGCTTTTCACAATGTATATAAATGACCTAGTAGATAGTGTCGGAAGTTCCATGCGGCTTTTCGCGGATGATGCTGTAGTATACAGAGAAGTTGCAGCATTAGAAAATTGTAGCGAAATGCAGGAAGATCTGCAGCGGATACGCACTTGGTGCAGGGAGTGGCAACTGTCCCTTAACATAGACAAATGTAATGTATTGCGAATACATAGAAAGAAGGATCCTTTATTGTATGATTATATGATAGCGGAACAAACAGTGGTAGCAGTTACTTCCGTAAAATATCTGGGAGTATGCGTGCAGAACGATTTGAAGTGGAATGATCATATAAAATTAATTGTTGGTAAGGCGGGTACCAGGTTGAGATTCATTGGGAGAGTGCTTAGAAAATGTAGTCCATCAACAAAGGAGGTGGCTTACAAAACACTCGTTCGACCTATACTTGAGTATTGCTCATCAGTGTGGGATCCGTACCAGATCGGTTTGACGGAGGAGATAGGGAAGATCCAAAGAAGAGCGGCGCATTTCGTCACAGGGTTATTTGGTAACCATGATAGCGTTACGGAGATGTTTAATAAACTCAAGTGGCAGACTCTGCAAGAGAGGCGCTGTGCATCGCGGTGTAGATTGCTCGCCAGGTTTCGAGAGGGTGCGTTTCTGGATGAGGTATCGAATATATTGCTTCCCCCTACTTATACCTCCCGAAGAGATCACGAATGTAAAATTAGAGAGATTAGAGCGCGCACGGAGGCTTTCAGACAGTCGTTCTTCCCGCGAACCATACGCGACTGGAACAGGAAAGGGAGGTAATGACAGTGGCACGTAAAGTGCCCTCCGCCACACACCGTTGGGTGGCTTGCGGAGTATAAATGTAGATGTAGATGTAGAATGCGACGAACATACTGGCTGCTTTCTTCGATTCCAGTGAATACAATTGCATCACTGAAGCAGACCTGAAGCATGTGCACAAAATAGCAAATTAGAAAAGATGGGAATAGCAGCATAAGAGACCTCAACAGTCCCAAAATTCTTATGTGCATTTCTTTAGTATCATTAAAACATCACAGTTTCAAGCCAAAACTCCTAATGTTGAGATCAGACCCACTTAATTGACCATATCATTGCACATACCTTAGCGTAGTCCTCACTTGTCCACTCCTGAAGTTGTTTAGCCCTTTACAATCTTTTAGTTTTCATGGTAGGTGTGATTTTCGTTTTTTTCCATGGTCAGCATGCCTTTAAACCACATTCAAACAGCCTCCTCCTCACTGTCACAGGTGAAACTTCAACACACAAACCTTTCGGCTAATGGCTCATGTCTGTAGAAGAAAGTTGCCCTGTTTTTAAATCTTTTAATTGTTCTACGTCTGATTTTTCTTTCACATCCACATTTTCCTTTCCTGTTTGGTTTTTATTCACCACATTTCTGCACTTAAAGTTTGATTCTGGTGGCAGTTTTCTGTGATATTCTCATTCTGTCAGCAATGTTTTGCTGCGTATAACGATTTTCAGTAATAAGTTCTACCACAGCCGAAACTTTTCGAAGTGAAACATCTTTCGCCTTCCCTATGACCTCACGTTCTTTGGAAATTCTACGATTTATCCCTATAGCTAAAGACATACAAGTCCACAAGCTATATAATGGCTTGTTAATGTAGCAAGAAGTTGATAGAATAAAGAGCAAGCTGAAGTACACCACAGAAACGTAAAATATTACTGTAAACACAGTTTCAAAGTATGTACACAGACAACTAACACCAATACGATTTGGAGGGAAAATGGCAAATTTTACCAATTGTGAAAAATTCAGTGATCTGTGAGTTGCTTGGAAGGCAAATATTGTGACATCAATCAAAAGTTTAAAACAAAACAATTATTACACTTTTCTCTCCTATTTTTACACCAGAAAACTTAAGAGTATAAAAAATAATCATTTAGTCTAATAATCTGAGCACGTCTGTATTTGTTAATAACAGGTTAGTCATACACGGCATCAGCAGAGACCACAATTAGTCAGATATATAAGTACTCTCATTATTCCATGTTTTACATGTTCTTTCACCGATCATTCTATTTTACAACTGGAGGCGCTCTGGAGCTGGGTAGCTTAGGGAGAAGTTGTAACGTGTGTCTACCGTTCAAACAAATGATATCACTTGAGTTCCGTTTGTTAATACCAATATTGCGTCATTTGAGGCACCAGTAGAGACCACACCCAGATAGATATGGGATTACTCTCATGTATCGCAAATTTTATGTATTTTTTTTATATTTTCCTCAATTTTAGGCATTTTGACCAATTACGCAAGACTGTTCGCCACGTAGCGTCGACGTCATGATGATCTCAGGATATCAGAATGCAGTCCGGGCTCGAATTAGGTATAGCTGATAAGGCAGCATACCTCCCCAAATGCATCTTTTATATTTGTGTCACTTGAGAGCTATTTTTTATAGCAGTCTAATATTTAGAGGCACCAGCATAGGCCTCATCTAGACAGATGTGTAAGTACTCTCATTCATCCCAAATATTACGTATTTTTTTCGCATTTTCCGAAATTTTGCGCACTGTACCTAATTACGCCAGTTATGTGTAAAAACCGCGTCGCATCGTGTCACAACGTCACGTCATGATGTCACATCAGTGTCAAGTCTCGTACATGATGCCAGTCAATCACAATGCAGCATGGCCCCGATTTACGTATCATTGCTAAACCATCGTTCCATCGCTACAATGTGACATCACAGTGTTAGAAACGAACACATTGGTAGAAATAGTGATATCACAGAGAATTCTATAAGTACTACCGATTTCTAACCAAAGATATTGTATAAGAAATACCACTCTACATTACTAGATTGTGTGATGTCATAGTAAAATTCTGAAGCCTCAACCAAAGACACTGTATTTGTAACACATCGCTACAAAATACACCTCTAGAGAGGTGAGCAGTGGAAATCAAGTCGCCTGCAGGGTTGATACTCTATATCACTCCTCAGACTCCGACGTATGTGTGTATAACCACGAGCGCTGATACTTGCAGACACACTGCCCAGCAATAGTCGTTAAAGTTGCGTTATAACGCTCTCCAGCTTGTTGGGTGACATTGCTGCTATAACAGTTCTGGCCGAGAGATTCCCCGCCCGCGATAATAACGGCAAAACATCCTATGGCTTATGAGGAAATACCGAAGACTGGCGCAGATCCACACTGCTCTCCCCCCTGTATTCGCCGGATACTGCCGTACGGTACGGAACTCCCCATACGATAATGGCCACCAGGTCGCGAACAGGAGGCGCTTAGCAAGGAAGTGCGACATACCGATATTGCCGGAGGGTGATGAGAATATAGAGCTGATGAAAGCAGTTACTAAGGTGGTGAGGACAGCTGCATCAACCAGGAAGAGAGCCGTTGCGGCCTCCCCTTGACCATGGTCAGCCGAATTGGGACAGATGCGCCAGTCTGTAAGGAGGACGAGGAGGCATTACCAGCGAAGTGTCGTCTGGGGAGAAAAGCAGCGATGGCTGCAAGTGTACAGAGAAACCAAAGAACAGCTCCAACAGGAGCTCAGGGCAGTTAGGCTGAGGAGTTGCGACAAGTATGTACAAAGACAATTGGCTACTGACCCCTGGGGTGTCCCGTACAAATTAGTACAGGAAAACATAAGGTCGCCTATAGTGCTATCTACCGTCAGGGATGGGGACCGGATGACCGGGACATGGCGGGAAACTGCCGAGGTCCTCCTCCAGATCCTGTTACCTGACGATACAGAGGAAGACGACTCAGATGAACAACAAAGGATCAGGAGAGAAAACCAACAGGTCTACATAAATAACACCATGGTTTATCCCTTCTCCGAAGAGGAGATAGGTGCCCAAATAAAGGACCTTAAGAAGGGCAAGGCTCCTGGCCCTGACGGCATTACAGCGGAAGTAGTGCAGTTCCTCGCCCCCCCCCCCCCCCAGCTGGTGGCACCTCTCACTAAATTATACAATGAGTGTCTATGACTGAGAAAATTTCCATCCGTTTGGAAAAAAGCAAATGTGGTAATAATCGAAAAAAGTCCAGATAAAGACCCCAAAGAAGTGAAATCTTACAGACCAATCTGCTTACTGGGCCTGCTGGGCAAACTTTTTGAGAGGTTGCTAGCAGACAGAGTTGCTGTGTGTTGACGAGGGACAGACAATTCGGCTTCCGGTCGGGACGATCAGCGTCTGATGCAATCGCCCTGGCTGCAGATGTCTGTGACTCTGACACAAGTACATTGTCGGCATCATGGTGGACATCAGTAGCGCCTTTGACAACCTGTGGTGGTCTGCGCTCTTCTAAGCTTGTGGGAGAAGAACTGTCCAGGGCCGCTATACAGCTGTCTTAGGAGCTATTACGAAGAGAGGGAGGTCTGGCTATCGGCCTCTAGCGGAAGAATTAGCTAGAAAATAACAAAGGGGTGTCCTCAGGGCTCTGTCCTGGGGCCTCTCTTTTGGCACTTAAACATGGAACCCTTTCTGGATGAGTTAAAAGCAGTAACGATCTGCTAGAAGTCATAGCCTACGCAGACGACCTTCTCCTGCTGGTTGGCAGCTGTAGCTGTGAGGATTTAGAACCAAAAGTTGAAAGAGCTATATCTATTCTCACGGCATTGTGTCACAAAGCAAAAATGATAAGAGAGCCAAGCAAGTCCACATACTTGCTACTAAAAGGACAACTTATTAGGAATCCAACTGTTAGGATAAACAGCTCTCCATTTCTTCAGCGCCGTGAGGCGCGATATCTAGGTGTAGTCGTCGACGAGAGGTGGAACTATGCATCATATATTGACACCATAACACAAAGATCATTAGAAACGCTAAATAACCTAATTGTAATTGCCCACAAATGCTTCCATCTCTCACCCGACCTAACTAAATTTTATCACAGTAGCATCGTAACGTCAATCGTGGAATACGGGTCAGGGGTCTGGGCACACAGGTTCACGAGGGTTATGCCTGCTATGGCGGGAAGAAGGGTGCAGCAAAACATGACCTGGGGCGGGAGGGGGGGGGGGGGGCACTGCTAGTACTGAAGGGGCTCTGTCTCCTTGACATAAAAATCAGAGAACAAGCCACCTGGTACTGGGTGAAGAAGAAAAGAAGGGAAAAGGTAATAGAAATAATGGGGGTATACGTTGGGGATAAGATTGGAATAAAAAGAAGGGGGGAAGAATTATGTCAAGAGCAGTGGGATAATGATGAAACGGGGCGAAGAACATATGAGTTGTTGCCACACATTGAGGAGCGATTACAGTTTAAATATCTCAGACCAACCATAGGACTGCTGCACTTTCTTACTGGACATGGACCCTACGCGACACACCTATGTCGGTTCGGGAAGCGGGCTACATCACCGTGTGACTGTGGTGCCGTGCAAGGCACTCCAGACCATGTGGTGTACGAGTGCGCCCTCTTCGACGACGTTGCAGAGGAACTTAGACAACAACTTCCTAACCACGACACGCTCAGACATCAGAACACCTTTCACGTCCTGAATAAACTTTCAGATGCAATTTTCAGTAAAGTTCTCAAATATTTCTTACGGAACAATCGACAATATTTAATACCCGAATTAGACTCCCAGCACCTATCCTGTTCCGCCGGGACATGGACTTGGCCAGCCGCTTCACGGCTGAGATCCGCCATATCTCGGATTTGGGGGGGAGGTGCACACTTTTCACCGAACATGAGAAGCACCGACAATGAAAGTATAGAAATAGGTTAGTTGTAGAGTAAGCTAGGAAAACCCCTTAGGACAGCACTGCAGCGATTAACGTCTCCGGCCAGCCTAGTGCCAGGGGCACGCCCACTGGGGTTAGCTCGGTGGGCAAGGCCAACAACAACATAGGTTTGTTAAACGCTGGCACATCTGTAACGCTGCAGGTAGTGTAGATTAGTTAGGTATAGATAGTAGCATATACGTCAACAATAACAACTGTAGAGAAATAATAGTACGAGTAGAATCTGCAAACTTGTAGGGTTGTAGTTGTAAAATGATTGTAATATTAGGACCCACTAATGTTGTAAGGTGGTGGGTTAATATGTATCCTTGTAATTAATTTGAATAAAGATTTTTTTTTTCCGCTCCGGCCTTGTCAGGGCGTACGAATCTCAATCGCCACTTGCTCTCAGCAGCACCTATGTAGAGAACTTACAGTAAATTCGATCAATCAAAGTCTGCTCAGCGTCAGATCAATTCAGATTGCGTTATCCACATTTTTAGGGTCAGAGTACTTGACTCACTTCTGCCACGCAGGATCCTTGCCCATTGTGCTCTTAAACCACCCGTTAGTTGTTTACGGTATTCAATCTGTTGTGGATTGGCAAGAGAGCCAACCCACTATGAGAGGAAGCCGAAAGGCACGCGTTTTAGCTCACGCAGGCTAGCGTGAGGTCTGGAACAGGTCAAGGAATTAGACTAGCAAAAAAGGACGTAGCTGTGGAATACTTAACTTTAATCCATAAATGGTGAACATCGCTCTTGACGGTACATGTTTTACAGCATCAATAGTAACTGGTAATGGCGCCTTGCTAGGTCGTAGCAAATGACGTAGCTGAAGGCTATACTAACTATCGTCTCGGCAAATGAGAGCGTATTTTGGCAGTGAACCATCGCTAGCAAAGTCGGCTGTACAACTGGGTCGAGTGCTAGGAAGTCTCTCTAGACCTGCCGTGTGGCGGCGCTCGGTCTGCAATCACTGATAGTGGCGACACGCGGGTCCGACGTATACTAACGGACCGCGGCCGATTTAAAGGCTACCACCTAGCAAGTGTGGTGTCTGGCGGTGACACCACACAATCAATAACTTGTTGAGCATAATTTATGTCTGTCTTTGTTTTGGGAAAATAAGTGTTATTAGTAAACTAAATTCTGCATACATTCTCGTTCATTTATATAGCCTCCAAATAGGGTGACCTTCTATTGTGGCGTCCTCTGCCAGGATCTCGGATTGATGGCACCTTCTGTGACCGTCAGATCGTGTTGCCTAGCGTAGTCATTCAATTTGACTTCCATTGCGCAGAATTTTGAATTGATGGCACCTTCAGTGACCGTCAGATAGTAGATAGTATTACCTAGTGAAGTTTCTGTTTCCCATGTTTTAAGTGGTGCACTGGGTAGAGTAGATTCGCCTTACTGGCACCTAGACATAGTGCTAATATTTAATTATTGTATCTGTGTATTTTCATGTTGTGGTTGTGACTTCTGTGTCACTTGATTGTTTATTTCCGATGGCGAACGGCGTTGTGCAGATTTGTTCGGATAGATTGAGGTTTTTGTTTGTTAGCATAGACAAGCGTGCTGTTATTTGAATTCGTTGTCAGGAACTAGGAATCAGTAGCTCACTGGAGCGTAATTTAGAGTAGAATCTGTGTAGCATAGGGATGTGTAGTGTTTAAATTGGTTTGGGTCAGAATTAGAGTGCATGCTTACAAGAAGCAAGGCACGTTCGCTACAGAGTAGCGGAAGTAATTGTGTTTTATTAACCATGGATCCACGTCAGATTATTAGCGGTGACCAGACAGATATTACACAGGATTCTCAGGTAAATTCAGTTGCAGACCGGGCAGAAACGTCGAACGTAGAACTTGCGGAGTATGACGACATGTCTCAGTCAGGTGACGAAAGTGAACAGGAGGCCGCAGCAGAACGAAATGTAGGCACTGCTGGTACACGACTCACTATCAGTGAGACTGGCAGACCAGAATCAAGAACGAAACGTCACAGAATGATAGAATGTCGTTCACCTAGTCTGGAAGGTGTCAGCGGTGGATCTCAGTTTGAGGCTCTCATGCAAGAAAGGAAGAGACAAGAGGCAGAGAAAAAGAGACACGAGGAAGAGGAGGAAAAACACAAATTAGTCATAAGAACGGTCACAGAGGATTAGATGGAGTCAAGAAAGAGATCACAGAAATCCAAGAAGAGCTAGAGAATACCAATAAAACGACAGTAGAAACGCGTGAGGTCACGGACCAAGCGAAGCGCCATGCCACAACAGCGCGATTGGTAGCACGAAAGGAAACATCAGTGGCCAAAGAACAAGTTAAACTGGCAAGAACTGAGGTGCGTAAGGCAAAAAAGGCCCTTGCAAGTCACCAAAAGCAAGGCAAAAAAATAGTTCAAGAAACGCAGGAAAAAATGAGTGAGCCTGCGAAGCGAATTGAAGAAACAGAAATCAAACAGGCCGAAATCTCTGAAGTTAAAGATCAGTAGGCTCGAGTCGCAGCGCAACAAAACTAGATGGCTAACGAGGTTCGGCAGGCACATGAGCGGGTCGCGCAATTGCAAACACAAACTCTTCCGGTAGAGCGCCATCGAGAGGATGACAGAAGTGAAGAAAATGTTTTGCGACGCCCCGAACCGCTATATGAGGACACACCCCCTGCACATGGGTGAATGCAGCAGGGATATGCTTCTGCCACGGCGAAACGCGTAATAGTCGGTAACACGCGGCATATCAGAGACCGAGCCGCAAAACAGTTGTACACGTCTGCGGAGGTCAGAAACGTTATTACGTGAAACTGACAACACGAAGGGATACCATAACAGTGCACAATGATCGTTTGGGCACGGATACATGGAATCACGGGCTGCAGATGAGAGGGAAAATTCATACGGCGGATACGTCGAACCTATCGACCACAAACTTTTCTTGACCACCCAGAATTTTCAATTCTACAAGGAGGCAAACAACGCATTACATCGAAAGACCTGGATGGCACTTTATGATCACGTGCTACCAGAATATTGGCCACAGAAGTACAAGCTCCACTTTATCTGTGGTTTCTTAGAAGGGTCGATTGCAGAACATATGCGCGGAGTTGCAGAGAGTTGTCGCTCCTACCAATAATTTAAGGACGCATTCCTTAGCACATATTGGTCGCAAGACACACAGGAGTGGATAAAACAGGAGATCACGTTAGGAAAGGACTTAGAAGCGTCAGGATTTCGCAATCCTGTCAAATTCTTCGAATCTCTGGTCAAGAAGAACCGATTCGTGGATCAACCGTATAGTCCCAAGGAAATTATAAGGCACTGCTACATTAAGTTACCTTTACGTTACCAGCAACTGCTCATCGGTAGATGCTGGGATGCAACCGTAGCTTTCAAGAGTGCGCTGTGCGAACTCGAGTACATGAATAAAATTCAAAACTCGCTGGAAATAAGTAAAAACAATAACCGTAACTGGCCAGATTGGCCAGAGAGGAATGACGAAGGACGAAATAGGGGAAAACATCGATCGAATCGAAACGAAAATTCTAACTTCAATGGGAATGACCAGCCATCATGGGAAAATAGAGGAAGAGGAGGAAATTATAATCATAACAACAATAACTACCGATGAAACGAAAACTGGAGACAGCAACAGAACTTTAACCAGGATCAACAGAATTCTAGGGACCAACAGCAGAGCAATATCCGGACATACAACGGTCAAGGTCAGTGGAATGACCAACGTAGCGAATATGTGGAATTGAGGCCTCCTAACCCATCGCAGGGGTCACGCAGAGAAAATTCAACCTGGAATTGATACACAGCGGCTGCAGACTCCGCTCAAAACAATGCCGCAGAAACTATCGGAAAGAGCGATATTAACCTGTTAGAGTACGAAGATACAACAGAACTGTTACGGAAAGTGAAGGAGATCATGGCACAACCGGATTTACTCCCCATCATTTGCATCACAGTTGGCAAGGTCAATCTAACCGGGATTGTGGACAGTGGGAGCCAAGTGACTGCGATATCGGATTCGGCAGACAAGAGTGCACTGCGAATCATTCTTCGCCGGCACCCACGCCGAAGAAAACCAAAATCACAGGCGCTCTGAGAGGGAAGCATACAGAAGTGCAGTTACAAACCAGGTTGACCTTCAGCTGCCAAGGGAATACCTTGGAAGCGAACTTTCTGGTCGTCCCTTCTTTGGCAATTGAGAGAATATTTGGCATGGATTTTCTAAATCAACAATAGGCTGTATTGTACGTAGGGCGAGGAGAACTGACTTTACATAAGGACGGCGCAATGAAGATTTCCTTTGCAGACTACGCAATACGTACGAAAATCCCTGCCAAATGCTTCAATCTAAACAACGCAAAAAAGAAGGGAAGAGGAAACTCAATCGTGGAATCGTGGCACCATGAGTATAGCCACAACACCCAAGATGTTGAGCAAATTCGACGAGAGGTGCGCGATGCTATTGATCGCATGCTAGGGAATTTAGTAAACATCCCGACGCAGGAAATCCAAGAGCTAGAGGGAATATTAAAGCAAAAATCGGATGTCTTTCTACCAAAAACTGAAGCAATCCGAAATTTCATGTATGCGTTCCAGGTGGGGGAACACACTAAATTCTTCTTGCCTCCCTACCAAATCTCACACGCCTACAGACAGAAGGTTCCTCTCGAGATCAAGAGGATGCTTGACGAAGAAATCATTGAAGCCGGCCGGAGTGGCCGAGCGGTTCTAGGCGCTACAGTATGCAACCGCGCGGCCGCTACGGTCGCAGGTTGGAATCCTGCCTCAGGCATGGATGTGTGTGTTGTCCTTAGGTTAGTTAGGTTTAAGTAGTTCTAAGTTCTAGGGGACTGATGACCTCAGAAGTTAAGTCCCATAGTGCTCAGAGACATTTGAACCATTTTTGAACATCATTGAACCAACAGGCTCCACGTACAACAACCCACTCACAGTGGTCGAGAAGGCTGACGGCTAGATCCGTATGGTGCTGGTTTCGCGCCAAATCAACAGAATCATTGAGCCAGTGACAGATCGTCCGGAAAAGCTGGAAGAACTCCTGCAAAATTTCCGTGGTGTTACGGTTTTTCATCTCTTGACATGTGGTCCAGTTTCTAGCAAATTATGCTCCACCTAGACTGCAGGAAATACACGGCGTTCCTTGCATTTGGGAAATGCTATCGATTTAAACGTCTACCATTCGCGCTAACCGTGTCTTCATCTGCCTTCATCAGAGGACTTGATAGCATCTTAAAGGATTCCATGCAGCGAAGGATCACCGCCTACGTAGACGACCTCTTAATAGAGGAACCGACGTGGAGAGGTCACAATGCGATCCTCGGATAAACCCTACAGACCTCCAAAGAATGCGGCGTAACCGCCAACATCACGAAGTCATGCATAGGAACTTAAAGAGTAAAATTCCTCGGACATATCATTATCGCGGAAGGAATCACACCAGACCCGGACAAAATAGAGGCAATTACGAAATTTGCCACGCCAGCAACCAAGAAACAACTACGAGGCATCCTTATCATCGCAAATTTCAATAAATGATTCGTCCATGTGAAGAAATTAGCGGCACCGCGACTATGTCAGCTCACAGGAAAAAAGACGCCGTGGGAATGGGACAACGTGGTGGAAGATGAATTCCAAGGACTCAAAACCGCGCTGATTAATGCGCCAATTCTTTCGCACCCCAACCTGGAGGAGGACTTTTGCATAGTGTCAGACAGCTCTGGGATTGCTGTAGTGATTTTCCAACGATATCAACAAGGGGGAAACATGGTGCCCAAGACCATCTCGTTTGAAAGCCGAGTCCTTAGCAAGTGTGAAAGAAATTATTCGGTTACTGAATTAGAAGCTTTGGTGGTTGTTTTGGGCTTCGAAAATTTCGTTTTTTCTTGTATGGGGGGGAAACAAGAGTATATTCCGACCACAAAGCCTTGGAATTCCTACTCACAGTGAAATGCCGAAACAAACGTCTAACGAGATGGGCACTCTTGCTCAAGGAGTATGACTTTTCGATCACACACATACCAGGGAAGGAGAACATCATTGCGGATTCGCTGTCACGTGCACATGTGGGGCTAGAAACAAGTGAGGCCAGCCGACTGGAAGACGAACACTGCAGCTTGTTCTATATGAAAAAGGTAGCATTTAAAAATTATGTAACCTCGAACCTCAAGGACATCAGCAAGGAGCAGGACATTTTGCTATATTTGCTCTAAAACAGAGGGTGAAAGGCAAGAGGGAATCTAAACTGAGGCAGTGTTACTTAGTACGAAAAGGCATTCTGTTCTTTCGAAGTGAGGGAGAAGGAGTGCCCTGGCGCGTTTGCATTCCAGATGAACTGGTGAACAAGATCATCTGGCACGCGCACCTGAGTCACAAACATTTTGGACCCAGGAAGTGCTACTTAAAATTATGCACACTGTGCTATTTCAAGAATATGGACAGAAGAGTCAGGAAGGTTTTGGCTGACTGCGAAGCGTGTCAGAAGTCAAAGCACGTCACTGTGGCAACGCAAGCACCTCTACATCCCATCATCTCATCAAAGTTGAAGCATCTTGCAGCAACAGATTTAATGGGCCCACTAGTGCGAACAAATAGAGGATACTGCTACATCCTTATGGTAGCAGAGCTGACATCCAAGTATGTCACTTTAATCCCGCTCAAGAAAGCAACTGCGCAGTCAGTATGTAGAGCATTTTGCAAGGATTTCCTCACGCAAGTCGGCCAAGTCGACAGGATCATCTCCGAAATGGACCTCAGTTCCAGTCAGAGAAGTGGAAAGAGATGTGGCGGAAACACAGAATCAAACCCATATTCGCTTCTATACGACATCTACAATCGTCGCCAGCAGAGAGTGTGATGAAAAGTCTGGGAAACCTCTGCCGTACCTACTACGCGAAACGACACGCCACCTGGGGTATTTTCCTACGTGACTTCCAGGACGTGATGGACGAGTGTCACCAAAATAGCATCAATAACAATTCTCAAGAACAGGCAACCTACAGATCTCATCCGTGAAGTTGTAAATTTTCCCCCGTGAACTCATTAACAACACCTACAAGTTGTTGACCTTGCGCTCATGAGATTGTGTGAGGCAGAAGAGAAACGGAAAGAGAGTTGGGATAGAAAAGCACGCGAGAAAAGGTACCGATCTGGGCAAAAAGCGCTCGTTAGAAGTTTCAGTCTATCTAACAAACAGAAACAGCTCTGTCACAAATTCTATCCCATCTATTATGGACCTGTCCGTGTCCGGAGAATCGCTCACTTGAACTCTCTGGAGTTAGAGACCTTGAAATCAAGGAAATCTCTTGGCATCCATCATGTCTGTCATGTCAAGCCATTCGTAGAATAAGTGTACATAGTAGATTTATAGATCAGAGAAGGTGCAGTATGTAAATAGTCCCCATGGATGAACTGTTTAACGTAAATGTTGATACTGTGTTAATTAGGGTAATTTTCCATTTGTTCTATTTCGATTTTATTCTGTTTGTTTGTCATCTCAATTAGTTTTCATCATGAGTCCTTATTGGACGTGGTCAAATGAGTTGCGCATTTGTGACATCTTCACGCCAACATTCACTGGCAGGCAGCAGATTGAATTAAAATTCCGTTGCCAATTATATCTCATCACCAATTGGCACTTGTTGTGGCATACCAAACCAGGCACGTTGCAATACTGAGTACTCCAAACAACTGAATACTGCTGTTAGTTCTTTGGACCTCACAACTGTTGTCCGCTTTCCGCAATTGAGCATCGTACTCTGTCATAGCATTCTCGTAGAAGAGCCTTCACAATTATCACCGTGGTCGATGAAATTATTTCTGTTGCCTTTCCGTGGTTTGTTGTACACTGTCCAAGGGACGGATATACGTCACTTTATGTTTTCCATGGTGTCTAGACGGTAAATCGTGCGATAGAGCATGTGCGTCTCGATTTTCTGATGTGTTTCGTATGATGTTAGCTGTCCACACTTTGTGCATGTGTCGACGCTAAGACTGGGTGTGATATGAGCCATCGTCTGTCGTGCGATGTAGCCTGTCTCGTGGTGGAATTTTGCCAGCGCCATGTGCGCGCCGTCGGCGAAATATTGTGTATGAGGAATTAGCATGGACAAGTGCAAGTCATGATAGAGTGAAAAACCCCAGACCCAGAAATAGGAAGCAGAAACGAAATGATGGACCATGGATGAGACTTAAATTAGAAAAATATTTATATGTATATAATGCAAATGCTTCTGTTTCATTTGAGCAGCAGTGATCCTGACAGAGGAGATAGGAGGCATCCTTGCACTACGTACAATTATGTGTACACAATCATGAAATGGCAGTTCAAAGTTTTCAGGTAAATCACCAGCACCTGAGTGAGTAGACGCATTTCCTGGCCACTTCAGCGTCAGCAGACAATACCGCCAGATATCGAAAAATAAAAGAGGAGTATCCAAGAAATAAAATGCATGAAATTTCGCTTCGGCAGTATTAGCAAAGGGTGAATACTAACAATAAGTTAGTATTTAGTATTGGGAGAAGTCTGCACGTTTGGTGGAGGTATAGAGGTAGCGCCAGCGTAAAATTAGTGTGCATGACAGAACTAACCAAAAACTAACAAAAACAACTGCACACACAAACAAAGACACCTCACACCATAACATTTACGTCCATACAACGTTAACAGGGCCTGCAGTTTTGTATTCGTCATTATTTTATTTTTATGTAAATGGATAATATCGATGTGATGACATTTGTGAGAGAATATGGCACTTGACCACGCTTGAGGATTGCGCAGACTCCGGAATCAATAATTGTTATGTGTATACAGCATGGTGGGAAGAATGCATGTCTAAAGCTTTAGACGATTAGGGGTGTACAGGATGTGGAAGGCACTAGCCACATCTGCCACTTCTATCGGCGACAGTGGCAATAATCCGCCTGGGTATCGAGTTGAACTCAGTCTGGATGGCAGATAACGGTACGTCATTCGATTTCATCCATCGTAGTGACTGACGCCTTGTTATGTGCCAGTCTCTCAACAATACATGATCATATATTTTCAAGGGCTGAGAGAAATGCTGGGCAGGGCAACAGCCGAACACTTTCTATATCGAGACAGGTCACGACAGCACAGGTAACACATAGTCTTGCTTTATACAGGGTGAATATTAAACAAACCGAGAAGCTACAGAAACCGACTCCTGTTTGCATATGGAGGGAAAAAAGTCCTATGAACATGTGTCCGGAAATATACTGTGTGCATGCAACGACAACAGATCGCCCTGGAACACAGTACAGATCTGCATCTCATCCACGTTACAACAGATGTTAAAAGTGGCCTCAACGGGAGGCAATGTGCTGTTCTGCGTCGAGGCGTTGTGGAATAATAGCCGATACAAGTATGTGGTCACCAATAATCTCTGCCCACACATGATGCTGAACTGATGCTGATGAGACGCCTCAATCATTTCCTGGTGATTGTCTGTAGCCCACAGAAGACGACTATACAGATTAATGATGACAGTTCTGGTGAAGGAAATTTTCTGCTGATAATCCCCGCACTCGTTGCAGGTGACAGGGGTAGTAGCGGTTGCCATGAAGGATACACATAATAGTACTTTGGCTTCCATAATGTTGGAGAGTCACTTGCCTGGAGCTTGTGCTAGGGTTCGTCTCAATATCCTGTAGGACCTCGTCCTCCAAATCTGGCGTACGCAGGGTCCGCCGCCTCCCTGCACTTGATCACACAAACGTCCATAAAAGGCTTGAAATGTTGTGTGATGGAGTTGGTGTGTGTGACGGTACTTGTTTTGTTTAAGCTGTGCTGCCTCTGGACTATTTCCATATCCGTGGCCGTACACAAACACCATCTCGGCTTGTTCCCGACATGAATACCGGACCATTCTGCTGCTTACAGTACGCTGTGTCAGTCACACAGTCTGCAACACACATGTAACACACGGCGCGTGGTCAGAGGACCTTTCATTCGCCAGCGCCATCTACCGTGGTGACGACGCGTTTCTGGACACATGTTCATAGGACCTTTATTCCTTCATTTTCAGTCAGGAATCCGCCCCTGCAATTTGTCGGTTTTGTATATGTTCACCCTGTGAAACTGAATGACAATGTTATGGAGATTTCCAACAAATGTCAGAAACGTAATACCTGCTGTCAAAATTACTGACCATGCGAATAGAAGATGATCGCGTTGTGTACCCAATGACACCACACACTATCACGCCACCTGCTGGGTCCGTATGAGGATTGCGAATGCAGTCTGGTGACGTTATTCTCGCCGAAACATCCACACACGAATGCGTCCATCGTAATGACTTTGGTACGGACCTCCTGATCCAATCGATTTCATAGGCGCATGATAGTTGCTGGATACTCACGGGTGCGAGCAGCAATATAACGGAACCATAAATCGCTATCTCTATAGGCCACCATCCAGCCAGTGTTAGATACCGACACTGGTTAGTAGACATTTCTCCTTCTTACATAATTCGTAACATGATCTTCTCACAAACAACGAAAACTGGGATGTCATTTCCGAATGAGAAACCTACAGCGTAATCTTTCCCTGTATACAAAATGTAGATGGCGTTATCGTTTGTACTTTTGTGTGGTTATGCTGAAATGCTAATCATTTGCATATGAAAGCATGTAGTACTCTTCATCCTAGTTCCATGATTTTTGCCTGTTGTCCTCATGGTATCGCAATTTTAATGAGTTACATTGTAGTAGCCCGCATCTCGTGGTCGTGCGGTAGCGTTCTCGCTTCCCACGCCCGGGTTCCTGGGTTCGATTCCCGGCGGGGTCAGGGATTTTCTCTGCCTCGTGATGGCTGGGTGTTGTGTGCTGTCCTTAGGTTAGTTAGGTTTAAGTAGTTCTAAGTTCTAGGGGACTGATGACCATAGATGTTAGGTCCCATAGTGCTCAGAGCCATTTGAACCATTTGAACATTGTAGTTACTATGATGATGTGGATGTCATTTGGCTTGGCTCCTAATGTCTTGGTCTTTAGCATTCCTACTAAAATACTCAAACACAGTGGATGTCAATAACGAAAAAAAGATCCCATTAAATCAAATACAAAATATCTCGCCCCTCCCTCCACAGGAACGCGCGAGTGAACGCGTGCCCCCCCCCCCCCCCTCCCCCCACGCACAGAGAGAGAGAGAGAGAGAGAGAGAGAGAGGGAGGGAGGGAGAGAGAGGAAAGAGAGAGAGAGAGAGAGAGAGAGAATGAATGGCGATAAACTGAGCCCTCAGCATGAAAGCCTGTGAGAGACATCTGACGATGTATTTAAAAAGGATAGGGAATTCGTGATACACACTAAGACAAAAAAAAGACACACCACGAAGGAATTATGCGAATGAGACGAAAATCGGTAGAAATCATGTATATGTACAGGCAAAGAAATGATTGCAATCTGCACAAAACTGGATGAATTATTCAAGAGAAAAAGCTTCGCAAATTGAGCAAGTCAATAATGTTCTGGTTCACCTCTGATGGCCTTATGCAAGCAGCTATTCGACTTGGCATTGACTGATAGAGTTATTGCATGTCCTCCTGAGAGATATCGCGTCAAATTCTGTTCAATTAGCGCGTTAAATCGTCAAAATCCCGAGCTGGTTGGAGAGCCCTGCCCATAATACTCCAAACCTTAACTGGAGACAGATGCGGCGATCTTGCCGGCCAAGGTAGGGTTTCGCAAGCGCGGAGACAAACTGTAGAAACTCTCGCCGTGTGCGGGTGGGCGTTATCTTGCTGACATGTAAGCCCAGGATAACTTCCCACGAAGAGCAACAAAACGGGGCGTAAAATATCACTGTGCTGCAACGGTGCAATGGGTGGGTCCTGCTAGGAAAAGCAATGGCACGCCAGACCATCACTCCTGGTTGTCAGGCTGTATGGAGGGTGACAGTCTGGTTGATATCGCATGGCTGTCTGGACCGTCTGCAGAAATGTCTTCGACTTGGAATCTTATTGATTAGAGTAGAATTGTCTTCATGGATGAATCTCGCTTCGAACTGAGTCCCTGTGACCAGCAAAGACGTGCATGGTGCGTCGTTTTTCTTTTATTGCTTAGAATGTACTTACATATAAATAAACTTATATTCCCTGTCTTCCTTCCTCTCTCTCTCTCTCTCTCTCTCTCTCTCTCTCTCTCTCTCTCTCACACACACACACACACACACACTGATATACTTGCTACGAGATTTTTGACTTGTAATGAAACAAATAACACTTTAGAATGGTTACAACTATTTTTAAGCCGAGATGTGCACAGTGTGCAAAAGTTAATGACGAAAGTAACTTTGAATGATATGTCACTGACAAATAACATTGCTCAGTAAAACTTGGACCATACATGGGATGAACTGCTACAGTATCGTACAGAAGGTACACGAAATAATACGCAATGAGACGAAAAGAAAAGACACTTTTATTAAAAGACAATAGTTACATTGAAGTCATCGCGACATCGCAGATGGCGGGAGATGGTAGTTAATTAGTTGTGTGATGACCACGGGCGGCCGTGCCTTGCTCTGCAGAGTGCTCCAGGAGTTCTTATGGTAGGGCATCCATTCCTCCACCAGCGCGGTTGACAACTGCTGGATGAACGTTGGTGTATGCGACGTTGTGTAACACGTGTCTCCAATGCATCCCCCAAGTACTCGATGTGATTTAAGTCTGGGGAACGTGCCGGCCAGTCCATTCGCTGAATATCCTCTCGTTCCAAGACTACCTCTACCTGTGCAGCTAGATCTTGTAGCGCATTGTCATCCATCAAAATGAAATCAGGGCCGAATGCATACCTGAAAATCCTGGAAAGACACAAATGTGAAGGGAGGGCAGTGTCAATAACGTTGGCCAATGAATGTAACGTGTTCAAAGGTTTGGATATCAGTACACCTACGCAACGTTATGCCTCCCCACACCACAACACTTGGGTACCACCAAAACGTTCATGTTCGACAATGTTCCTGGATGCATTATACACTGAAGCGCCAAAGAAACTGGTATAGGCATGTGCATTCAAATACAGAGATTATAAACAGGCAAAAGATGTCGCTGAGGTCGGCAACGTCTATATAAGACAAGTGTCTGGCGCAGTTGTTAGATCGGTTACTGCTGTTACAATGGCAGATTATGAAGATTAAAGTGAGTTTGAACATGGTGTTATAGTCAGCGCACGGGCGATGGGACACAGTAACTCCAAGGTGGTGATGAAGTGGGGATTTTCCCGTACAACCATTTCACGAGTGTACCGTGAATATCAGGAATCCGGTAAAACACCGAATATCCGTCATCACTGTAGCTAGGAAAAGACCGTTCAAGAACGGGACTAACGACGACTGAAGAGAATCGTTCAAAGTGACAGATGTGCAACCCTTCCGCAAATTGCTGCAGATTTCAATGCTGGGCCACAACAAGTGTCAGCATGCGAATCATTCATCTAAACATCATCGATATGGGCTTTCTGAGCCGAAGACCCACTCGTGTGCCCTTGATGCCTGCACGACGCAAAGCTTTACGAATCGCCTAGGCGCGTCAAAATCGACATTGGACTGTTGATCACTGGAAAATGGTGCCTGGTCGGACGAGTCTCGTTTCAAATTGTATCGAGCGGATAGACGTTTACGGGTATGGAGAAAACCTCATGAATCCATGGATCCTGCATGTCAGCAGGGGACTGTTCAGGCTAGTGGAGGCTCCGTAATGGTGTGGGTCGTGTGCAGTTGGAGTGATATGGGACCCCTGATACTTCTAGATACCATCCTGACGTGTGACACGTACGCAAGCATCCTGTCTGATCACTTGCATCCATTCATGTCCATTGTGCATTCCGACGGAGTTTGGCAATTCTAGCAGGACAATGCGACACCCCACACGTCCAGAATTGCCACAGAGTGGCGCCAGGAACACTCTTCTGAGTTTAAACACTTTCGCTGACCACCAAACTCCCCATACATTAACATGCTGAACGTGCTGTTCAGAAGAGATCTCCACTCCCCCGTCCTCTTATGGATTTATGGACAGCCATGCAGGATTCATGGTGTCACTTTCCACCAGCACTACTTCACACATTAGTCGCGTCCATGCAACGTCGTGTTGTGGCACATCTGCGTGCTCACGGGGGTCGTACACGATATCAGGCAGGTGTATCAGTTTCTTTGCCTTTTCAGGATATATTTCCACCTCTCGACATATGGAGGTACGTTCAGTACTGTCGAACGTAATCTTCTAGAGGTCCAGGTATTACGGTATGAGGAGGCAGAATGTTACACTGGCGTACTGACCTCCAAATCTCTGAACTTGGTACACACACCAGTCAACGTTATTGTGACACTGTACTGTACTCCTTCCCCACGTGTGTTTTTTCAGGGGTGCATGCAACCACGATTTTATTTTTATGGATCATAATACGCGACTGCATCGAACAGAGCAGATGGAGGGGCTCTTGGCACGGAGAATATTCGGCGAATAGACTGGCCTGCCAATACTCCCGACTAAAATCCCATCGAGCACATGTGAGATGCTTTGTGAAGACGTATTGGAGCATGTCCCGGTGCACCTTCGATCATCTAATAGTTATCAACCTCGCTAGTGGAGGAAAGGAACACCATTCCGCAAGAATTCCTCACCAGCCATAATGCCATCACGGCAGCGCGTTGCAGAGCATGCGCTGCCGTCAGTGGTGATCACACACCCTGTTAAGAACTATGTACTACCTTTTGTAATGTCCAGGGGACCATCACAAATAGCGGTGACTTCAAGGTGGCTACGTTTTTGAATAAAAGTATCGTTTCTGATCGTTTCGTTGCGTGTTTCTTTCAATTATCTTCTGTACTATACTCTAGCAGCTCTTCCTATGTATAGTCAAAGTTTCTTCAGCGAATTTTACTTGGCTGTGACACATCAAGCGGAAGTTAGTTTCATCCTTAAGATTTGCACACCAGTGCATGCTACATTTTTTTAAACTTGCTTTGAAATTGCACACATGTAGTGGACAAAAAGGAACTACGTTAGAATACGTTAGAACTCTCAGAATCACTTTTAAGTCCATTCTTCTACGATTTTTCTCAATACAGTGACACTAAATTTGAAGTTTATGATGTGAGTAAAAAACATGTTTTAGGACTATGAATTAGTTTAATCACAGCCTACACATATGGCTATAATAACTTAAACGACATATTCATATAACAGCCAAAAATACTTCTCCACACAGTGACAAAACTAATTTGTACTCTACGTGATGTGACGATACGTTGAGTCGGATATCGTCGTTTCCACCTCTTTACATATTTGGCTTTCATATATCTTTTTTCCCCAATTATATTCAACGCCTCCTCGTAAGTTATTTGACCTACTCAGTATCATTCTGTAGCATCACATTTCAAAAGCTTGTATTCTCTTCTTGTTTGAGTCGTTTACTGCTTACATTTCACTTCCAAATGAGATTACACTCAACACAAATACTTTCAGAAAATATTTTCCTAACGTCTAGATTTATATTCCATGTTAATAAATTTCTCTTCGTTAGAAATGACTTCCTCACGATTGCTAGTATGCATTTCATATCCTCTGCTTTGGTCATCAAGAGTTACTTAGCAAAACTCATCTACTACTTTCAGTGTCTCATTTCCTAATATCGCATCGCCTGATTTAATTTGTCTACGTTCCTTTAGCTTTATTTTACCTTTGTTGATGTTCATCTTATAATCTCTTTTCAAGACACTATCCATTCCGATTAACTGCTTTTCTAACTCCTTTGCCACCTCCGACAGAATTACACTGTCATCAATAAACGTAAAAGTTTCTATTTCTTGTCCTTGAAATTTAATTTCGTTTCCAGACGTCTTGTTGGTTTCCTTCACGTTCCAGCTCGTCAGACGTTCGATTCACCTCGGTGGTACTTCCCCGTGACATCACTATGACGTTAACATGTCCAGTTTCGACTGTTTGGGAAGTCTATCGACTTTCGTGGTCGTACCGAGTTCTGAGACGTGTAGAAGCCATAATGGAATTCGCCGGTTGACTCGAAGCTCGTTTTTGATAGGTTTTAAACTAGAAAGTATGTCCTATGAATATAAGTTGCTTCAAACGTTGAGGATCTTATATAAATACTCAAAACAAACCACAAATCCTGTATTTATCAACTACTTTAAACAATATAAACAAATACTTAGACAAGTTATAACAAAAGCAAAGAAAATGGAAAATGACAAACAAATAAAAAATTCCAGGAATAAGACTAAACCAACCTGGAGTATCATAAAAAGAGAGAAAGTTACTACATCATTAGCCCACAATAATATAGAACTTCATGAAAACAACAATAAAATAATCAACCCCACATTAGTAGCTAACATATTTAACAACTACTTTTCTAATGTAGCACACCACCTGATTACCAAACATTAGAACTCACAACCAAACAGCAATACACTCCAGTCAGATACAAAAATTCTTACAAGAACCCTATTCATGTCTCCAACAACACCTGAGGAATTATCTGTCATTATAAAAAGGTTACCCAATAAGTGTTCCCCCCCCCCCCCCCATGAACCATGGACCTTGTCGTTGGTGGGGAGGCTTGCGTGCCTCAGCGATACAGATGGCCGTACTGTAGGTGCAACCACAACGGAGGGGTATCTGTTAAGAGGCCAGACAAACATGTGGTTCCTGAAGAGGGGCAGCAGCCTTTTCAGTAGTTGCAGGGGCAACAGTCTGGATGATTGACTGATCTGGCCTTCTAACACTAACCAAAACGGCCCTGCTGTGCTGGTACTGCAAACGGCTGAAAGCAAGGGGAAACTACAGCCATAATTTTTCCCGAAGACATGCAGCTTTAGTGTATGGTTAAATGATGATGGCGTCCTCTTGGGTAAAATATTCCGGAGGTAAAATAGTCCCCCATTTGGATCTCCAGGCGGGGACTACTCAAGAGGACGTCGTTATCAGGAGAAAGAAAACTGGCGTTCTACGGATTGGAGCACGGAATGTCAGATCACTTAATCGGGCAGGTAGGTTAGAAAATTTAAAAAGGGAAATGGATAGGTTAAAGCTAGATATAGTGGGAATTAGTGAAGTTCGGTGGCAGGAGGAACAAGACTTTTGGTCAGGTGAATACAGGGCTATAAATACAAAATCAAATAGGGGTAATTCAGGAGTAGGTTTAATAATGAATAAAAAAATAGGAGTGCGGATAAGCTACTACAAACAGCATAGTGAACGCATTATTGTGGCCAAGATAGATACGAAGCCCATGCCAACCACAGTAGTACAAGTTTATATGCCAACTAGCTCTACAGGTGATGAAGAAATTGATAACATGTATGATGAGGTAAAAGAAATTATTCAGGTAGTGAAGGGAGACGAAAATTTAATAGTCATGGGTGACTGGAATTCGAGAGTAGGAAAAGGGAGAGATGGAAACATAGTGGGTGAATATGGATTGGGGGAGAGAAATGAAAGAGGAAGCCGTCTGGTAGAATTTTGCACAGAGCATAACTTAATCATACCTAACACTTGGTTCAAGAATCATAAAAGAAGGTTGTATACATGGAAGAATCCTGGAGATACTAGAAGGTATTAGGGTAAGGCAGAGATTTAGGAAACACATTATAAGTTGTAAGATATTTCCAGGGGCAGATGTGGACTCTGACCACAATCTATTGGTTATGAACTGTAGATTAAAACTGAAGAAACTGCAAAAAGGTGGGAATTTAAGGAGATGGGACCTGGATAAATTGACTAAACCAGAGATTGTACAGAGTTACAGGGAGAGCATAAGGGAACAACTGGCAGGAATGGGGGAAAGAAATACAGTAGAAGAAGAATGGGTAGCTCTGAGGGGTGAAGTAGTGAAGGCAGCAGAGGATAAAGTAGGCAAAATGACAAGGGCTAGTAGAAATCCTTGGGTGACAGAAGAAATATTGAATTTAATTGATGAAAGGAGAAAATATAAAAACGCAGTAAATGAAGCAGGCAAAAAGGAATACAAACGTCTCAAAAATGAGATCGACAGGAAGTGCAAAATGGCTAAGCAGGGATGGCTAGAGGACAAATGTAAGGATGTAGAGGCTTATCTCACTAGGGGCAAGATAGATACTGCCTACAGGAAAATTAAAGAGACCTTTCGAGAAAGGAGAACCACTTGTATGAATATCAAGAGCTCAGATGGAAACCCAGTTCTTAGCAAAGAAGGAAAAGCAGAAAGGTGGAAGGAGTATATATAGGGTCTATACAAGGGCGATGTACTTGAGGACAATATTATGGAATTGGAAGAGGATATAGATGAAGATGAAATGGGAGATACGATACTGCGTGAAGAGTTTGACAGAGCACTGAAAGACAAAACTCTATCATCTGGTGAGCAAGATGTATGAGACAGTTGAAATACCCTGAGACCTCAAGAAGAATATAATAATTCCAATCCCAAAGAAAGCAGGTGCTGACAGATGTGAAAATTACCGAACTATCAGTTTAATAAGTCACAGCTGCAAAATACTAGCGCGAAGTCTTTACAGACGAATGGAAAAACTGGTAGAAGTCGACCTCGGGGAAGATCAGTTTGGATCCCATAGAAATGTTGGAACACGTGAGGCAATACTGACCCTACGACTTATCTTAGAAGCTAGATTAAGGAAAGGCAAACCTACGTTTCTAGCATTTGTAGACTTAGAGAAAGCTTTTGACGATGTTGACTGGAATAATCTCTTTCCAATTCTGAAGGTGGAAGGGGTAAAATACAGGGAGCGAAAGGCTATTTACAATTTGTACAGAAACCAGATGGCAGTTATAAGAGTCGAGGGGCATGAAAGGGAAGCAGCAGTTGGGAAGGGAGTGAGACAGGGTTGTTGCCTGTCCCCGATGTTATTCAATCTGTATATTGAGCAAGCAGTAAAGGAAGCAAAAGAAAAATTCGGAGTAGGTATTGAAATCCATGGAGAAGAAATAAAAACTTTGAGGTTCGCCGATGACATTGTAATTCTGTCAGAGACAGCAAAGGACTTGGAAGAGCAGTTGAACGGAATGGACAGTGTCTTGAAAGGAGGATATAAGATGAACATCAACAAAAGCAAAGCGAGGATAATGGAATGTGGTCAAATTAAATCGGGTGATGCTGAGGGAATTAGATTAGGAAATGAGACACTTAAAGTAGGAAAGGAGTTTTGCTATTTGGGGAGCAAAATAACTAAAATGTAAACTGGCAATGGCAAGGAAAGCGTTTCTGAAGAAGAGAAATTTGTTAACATCGAGTATAGATTCAGGTGTCAGGAAGTCGTTTCTGAAAGTATTTGTATGGAGTGTAGCCATGTATGGAAGTGAAACATGGACGATAAACAGTTTGGACAAGAGAATAGAAGCTTTCGAAATGTGGTGCTACAGAAGATTGCTGAAGATTAGATGGGTAGATCACATAACTAATGAGGAGGTTTTGAATAGGATTGGGGAGAAGAGGAGTTTGGGGCACAACTTGACAGGAAGAAGGGACCGGTTGGTAGGACATGTTCTGAGGCATCAAGGGATCACAAATTTAGCATTGGAGGGCAGCGTGGGGGGTGAAAATCGTAGAGGGCGACAAAGAGATGAATACACTAAACAGATTCAGAAGGATGTAGGTTGCAGTAAGTACTGGGAGATGAAGAAGCTTGCACAGGATAGAGTAGCATGGAGAGCTGCATCAAACCAGTCTCAGGTCTGAAGACCACAAGACCAACAATAAGTATTCAGCAGGTACTGATTAAATAGCAGATATTATCATCAAAGCAAGTGTAACATCTATCGTAGAACCATTAACAGATATTTTCAATTCATCATTCATGAGTGGTATATTGCCAAAAAATCTGAAAATGGCAAAAGTGACAACACTGTACAAGAAAGGGGACAAACATGAAGCTGCAAACTATAGACCAGTATCAGTATTGTCAGGCTTTGGTAAAATTCTTGAAAAACTATTTCTTAGAAGGCTGACAGCCTTTCTAAATAAAGAAAACATAATAAATGTGCAACACGGATTCAGAACTGGAAGATCAACACAGTCAGCTATTTATACCTTCTTAAATGAAATTCTAACTGCAGTAGATAATAAGCAACATGTATCTGGCATATTTCTTGACCTTAGTAAAGCCTTCGATGTAACTGATCATAATACTCTGTTGCAGAAGGTAGGTAATTATGGAATACAAGGCGTGCCAAACTAGTGGATACATTCCTTCCTTAATGACCGTCAACCGATCACTCAAACAAAATACAAAGACATAAAACCACAAAAAATTTGTAATTTTTACAGTAATGCACAAAACATTACATATGGAGTTCCTCAAGGGTCAGTCCTTGGGCCAATTCTTTTTGTTCTTTATGTTATTGATTTGTCAGAAAAAATAACTAAAGGGACAACAGTACTTTTTGCAGATGACACAAATATCCTAATCAAATCACGTGATGAAGAAAGCCTACAAAAAACAGCTACAGGTATAATACAAAATTTGACACAACGGTTCAGAACAAACAAGCTAATAATAAATAATGAAAAAAACAGTGACAGTCAATTTCCACAATTCACAGAAACTACATCCTGCAAGACCAATTTTTAAAATTTATGGAAAAACTGTCTCATCTGCGAGCGACACAAAATTTTTAGGTATACATATTCAGCAAAACCTAAAATGGGAGACACATTTTAACCATGTAAATAAAAAGGTAAACACACTTACGTACGCAGTAAGAATCCTCGCACAAAATACAAGCCATGTGTCTGTGATCACAATGTACTATGGCAGTATTCAGTCACTGCTGATGTACATCATTATCTTTTGGGGGAACTCCATAGGTACAAACAAAACATTTACACTACAGAAAAAGATTGTTAGAATAATAAACCATGCTAAGTACAGAGACTCCTATAGACCAATATTTAAAAAATTCAGTATACTGCCTCTTCCTTCCTTATATATGTATGAAATATTACATTTCACAAAAGGAAGTATTTTAAAAGATGGAAAAATCTTCAAGTATAACTGTGATTACCACCCTCATGATACTAGGCAGAAGCTTTACTTGCCTGTCAATACAGTAAGTACAAACATTTGTAAGAGAGGAGTCTATCATACTGGCATAATGCTGTACAATCACATGCCACCCTAAAATTTACAAAAGTTTAAAGTGAAACTGAAAGAGTACTTGCTTGACCACTGCTTCTATTCTGTTTCTGAGTTTTTAGAGTACCAGAAAAGTGTAGTGTAACTGCTCAAATATTCTTAATAAGTCTATCATTTTGTTTCATGTATTAAATTTGTCATCAATGTTCAACATGTATTGAATAATTTTTAATTATTTATCCTTTAAAAATAACAATGTGTCTGATGTTGATATATTGTACAAACCTGACTTGTCCTACATCGTTTGTGCAAAATATGTACCACACATGATTTACAGGACCAATAAAGAAATACAAATACAAATCTCATGAAAACATGTCGTGTACTTAAATGGGAGAAACAGTCGTCAGTTATAAGTGTCTGTAGTGGCATAGTGGATAGCAAGTTGGGTTATGTTGATAAGTATAACTATTGCACTAGTTGGCGTATTGCTACTTTTAATTCTATTTTTACGTTCACTTTTCTAAAATATGTTATGTAATATTTGATGACAATTACATGTAATAGCGTTCTCGTACAGGAGTGAACTGTCATTGTCAATAACTTACAAATTGAGCATGAAACACGCAAATGTCAGCAATACGTTTGAAATACGTTGACTGTCTGATAAAACAAACTAAGTACCACTCAGTGTAAAAAGTATAAAAAACTAATACATCTGAAAAACTTAAAAGGTAATTACGTCTCAGCCGACTATAAAGTATAAAAGAAAACTTACAAGATATTCTTTTCTAAACCAGAACATCTTACAGAGGTGCAGACGAAATGTATTCTGGTACTGGTGGAGGAATGTGCCTTCTGCTGTTTTTTGTCGTTGCTTGAGTTACTTTCAAGTGCAAAGGAAGAAGTTCATCTTCCTTGCAGAGAAATTAGAACATACTTCACAGAACCAGTACACTTCCACTATTGGGAAAGCTTATTGTTAAGTACTTTTCACAATATATAATTATGTAAATAACAGGTATGAAGTTGTCAGATGCTCACTTTCAAAGAGAGAAAGCCAACAACAGTTTCCTAAATTGCAGTGAATCTACAAAATGAAGATATGAGTTGCTGCTGTAATTCGTGCGCAAGAGTGGCTACTACATGCACGTCGATTCTCCGTGTTTGAATCTTTGTACGGTTTCAGGAGAGTGTTATGGTAATACTACATTTATTATTCTGGTGTGCAAAGCACGTGTAATTCTGTATATGTAACTAGACGACATCACGTTACGTATATTGCCCTCAAAAGAAAAAATAGGTCATAACACACTGTCAACAAATCGAATAACATGAGGGAATGACACTATAAAAACAAATCAAAGTCCGCTGTTTCAATTGAATTCAAATTTATAATGTCATCACAAGACTTGTATCACGCTGCGGGCTCAGAAGAACGAAAGAGATGAGGGAAGTGGTGACTTATCCACTGGTGCGCAACATTCAAACACGTTCTATTTATTAAGACACACACGACGACTGTGCATTTGTAGAAGGCTTTCCTGAAATGATCATAATCTGGTTAGCCACTATTAGTTTCATGCTTGAAAGTAAATGGAGACTAAAAACAGCTTTGACGTATATTGCTTCTAAGAGGCATTAAGTTACAGCCGTAAGTAAATGTATGCCAGATGTGAGCGTTGTGCCACGAGAGGCTCACCGCCCTCAGTCTCGATACGACCACGAAAGTCGATAGACATCCCACGCAGTCGAAACTGGGCATGTTCACGTCATGGTGACATCACGGAGACGTATGACCGAAATGAAGCTAACGTCTCCCTCACGGCTTGTTCAATGTACAGGCTGTGTTTTTGTTGTTGTTATTGTTTTCTTCAGTCCAGAGAATGGTTTGATGCAGCTCTCCATGCTACTGTATCCTGTGCAAGCCTCTTCATCTCCGAGTAACTACCGCAACCAACACCCTCCTGAATATGCGTAGTGTACTCACCTCCTGATCTCCCTCTGCGATTTTTACCCTCCATGCTTTCCGCCAGTACTAAATTGGTGATCCCTTGATGCCTCAGAACGTGTCCTACCAACCGATCCCTTCTTCTAGACAAGTTCTGCCACAAATACCTCTTCTCTCCAATTCTGTTCAGTGCCTCCTCATTAGTTACATGATCTACCCATCCGATCTTCAGCATTCTTCTGTAGCACCACGTTTCGAAAGCTTCTATTCTCTTCTTGTCTAAACTATTTATTGTCCATGTTTCACTTTCATACATAGCTACACTTCATACGAATACATTCAGAAAGGATTTCCTGGCACTTAATTCTATACTCGATGTTAACACATTTCTCTTCCTCAGAAAAGCTTTCCTTGCCATTGCCAATCTCCATTTTATATCCTCTCTACTTCCACTATCATCAATTATTTTGCTCCCCAAATAGTAAAACTCATTTACTACTTTAAGTGTCTCATTTTCTAATCTAATTCCCTCAGCATCACCCGGGTTAACTCGACTACATTCCATTATCGTCATTTAGCTTTTGTTGATGGTCACCTTATATCCTGCTTTGAAGACACTCTCCATTCCGTTCAAGTGCTCTTCCAGGCCCTTTGCTGTATCTGACACAATGTCGTCAGCAAACCTCAAAGTTTTTGTTTCTTCTCCACAGATTGGAGTTCCTACTCCTAATTTTCCTTTTGTTTCATTTACTGCACAAATAAAGTACAGATTGAATAACATTGGGGGTAGGCTACAGCCCTGTCTCACTCCCTTCTCGCCCTGCTTCCGTTTCATGTCCCTGGACTCCTATAGCTGCTATTTGATTTCTGAACAAATTGTAAATAGCCTCACGCTCCCTGTATTTTACCCCTGACACCTTCAGAAATTTGCAGAAGTGTATTCCAGTGAACATTGTCAAAAGCATTCTCTAAGTCTACAAATGCTGGAAACATAGGTTTGCCTTTCCTTAATCTATCTTCTAAGATACGTCGTAGGATCAGTATTGCCTCACGAGTTCCAACATTTCTACGGAATCCAAATTGACCTTCCCCTGAGGTCGGCTTCTACCTGTTTTTCCATTCGCCTGCAAAGAATTCATGTAAGTATTTTGCAACCGCGACTTATCAAAGTGATAGTTTGGCAGTTTTTACACCTGTAAACACCTCCATTCTTTGGGACTGGAATTACTATATTCTTCTTAAAGTCTGGCGGTATTTAACCTGTCTCATACATCTTGCTCGCCGTGCGGGATTAGCCGAGCGGTCTCAGGCGCTGCAGTCATGGACTGTGAGGCTGGTTCCGGCGGAGGTTCGAGTCCTCCCTCGGGCATGGGGGTGTGTGTTTGTCCTTAGGCTAATTTAGGTTTAGTGTGTAAGCTTAGAGACTGATGACCTTAGCAGTTAAGTCCCATAAGATTTCACACACATTTGAACATCTTGCTTACCAAATGGAAGAGATTTCTCATGGCTGGCTCACCTAAGGTTTTCAGTAGTTCTAATGGAATGTTGTCTACTCCCAGGGCCTTGTTTCGACTTCGGTCTTTCAGTGCTCTGTCAAATTCTTCACGCAGTATCATATCTCCCGTTTCATCTTCATCTACGTCCTCTTCCATTTCTGTAATATTGCCCTCAATTACATCGCCATTGTATAGACACTCTATATATTCTTTCCACCTTTCTGCTTTCCCTTCTTTGCTTAGGACTGGTTTTCCGTCTGAGCTCTTGATATTCATACAGGTGATTCTCTTTTCTCCAAAGGTCTCTTCAGTTTTCCTGTAGGCAGTATGTCTTACCCTTAGAGATATGTGCTTCTACATCCTGACACTTGTCGACTAGCCATCCCTGCTTAGCCATTTTCCGCTTCCTGTCGATCTCACTTTTGAGACGTTTGTATTCCTTTTCGCCTGCTTCATTTATTGCATTTTTATATTTTCTCCTTTCATCAGTTAAATTCAACATCTCTTCTGCTACCCGAGGATTTCTACTAACCCTCGCCTTTTTACCTACATGATCCTCTGCTGCCTTCACTATTTCATCTCTCAAAGCTATCCATTTTCTTCTGTTGTATTTCTTTCTCTTGTTCTTGTCAAACGTTCCCTAACGCTCTGTCTAACACTCTCTACAACCTCTGGTTCTTTCAGTTTATCCAGATCTCATCTTCTTAAATTACTACATTTTTGCGGTTTCTTCAGTTTCAATCTACAGTTCATAACCAATAAATTGTGGTCAGAATCCACATCTGCCCCTGGAATTGTCTTACAATTTAAAACCCGGTTCGTAAATCTCTGTCTTACAATTTTGCAGCCTATGTGAAACCTTCCAGTGTCTCCACGCCTCTTCCACGTATACAACCTCCTTTCATGAATCTGAAACCAAGTGGTAGCTATGATTAAGTTGTGCTCTGTGCAAAATTCTACTAGGGGGCTTCCTCTTTCATTCCTTATCCTCAGTCCATATTCATCTACTACTTTTCCTTCTCTTCCTTTTCCTACTATCGAATTCCAGTCCCCGTGACTATTAAATTTTCATCTCTCTTAACTATCGAATAGTTACTTTTATCGCATCATATATTTCTTCAATCCCTTCATCTGCGGAACTAGTCGGCATGTAAACTTGTACTACTTTGGTAGGCATGGGCTTTGTGTCTGTCTTGGCTGCAGTAATGCGGCCACTATACTGTTCGTAGTAGCTTATCTGTATTCGTATTTTCTTTTCATTATTAAACCTACTGCAGCATTACCCATATTTGATTTTGTATTTATAACCCTGTATTCACCTGACCAGAAGTCTTGCTCCTCCTGCCACCGAACTTCACTAATTTCCGCTATATTTAACTTTAATGTATCCGTTTCCGTTTTTAAATTTTCTAACCTACCTGGCCGATTAAGTGATCTGACATTCCACGCTACGATCCATAGAATGCCACTTTTGTTTCTCCTGATAATGACGTCCTTCTGAGTAGTCCCCGCGCAGAGATCCGAATGGGGGACTATTTTACCTCCGGAATATTTTACCCAAGAGGACGCCATCACCATTCAACCATACAGTAAAACTGCATGCCCTCGGGAAAAATTACAGCTTTAGTTTCCCTTTGCTTTCATCCGTTCACAGTACCAGCACATCAAGACCGTTTTGGTTGATGGTACAAGGCTACTTCAGTCAATCATCCAGACTGTTGCTCCTGCAACTACTGAAAAGGCTGCTGCCCCTCTTAGGAAACCACACGTTTGTCTGGCCTCTCAACAGACAACACTCCATTGTGGTTGCACCTCTGGTATGGCTATCTGTATCGCTGAGGTACACAAGCCTCCCCACCAGAGACAAGGTCCATGTTTCGTAGGGGGTGGGGGGGTGGGGTGGGGGTGGGGGGGGCAGAGACAAGCTGAGTAAGATGGAAATAGTGTATAACTCTGTGTCACTCCCTTATCAACTAATGCCTTCCTTTCATGTCCATAGACTCTTATATCTGCAATCTGGCTTCTGTACAATTTGGGAATAACCCTGTAAGCCGTAGCTAAATGTTATTATCTTTACATAAAGAAAAAATTTTATCTTGGCCAATAATCTTCAAATCGTGTGCTGCTCACATGAGTCTTTATATGAATTGCTGAATTTATTCATGGCACTTTATTTGTCCTATGCATGTAATCGCTTTCAGAAGTCAAATTGATAATCAAATTACCTAATTTAATAATACTGAACCTTAAATTGCTGGTGTAAACATATACCACCACAATAAAATAAAAACTGTGAATAGTAGAGGGAGTATGAATGAGAACAGTGGTGTAATTAAGTTTAGACAATAATGACAAGTGTTATTAAACATTTAGTAACCACAACTTTTTGGAGTATCAGCTCATAAATCCCACACAAAAATGACAAACACAAATCAGTTAAGAAATGGTATTTGATAGGCATAGCATACATTGGTGTGGAAGCTATACAAATTCGCCCAAGAATTTGTCCCTTTTACAACGCAATCAACCTTTGTTTACACGAATTCACTGTGAGGTGCAACTCTATTCAAATGGAGTCAACTACGATCAACTATAGCAAAAACTATGGTTCACATGAGAACAGGGAGCTGTGGATCTCATTTAACAGCCCCACGCCAGTGCAGCAGTACTTTACCGTTTCATCTTAATTTTGGCGGCAGCAGAAAACGGCGCGTTGTAGCAGTTGTAATGTTCTGACACGTCCACGAAAATATGCAAACTACGTGCCCTGGCGTTCTGATTATCAGAACGCAGCATGTCTTTCTCAATGGAGAGAAGTCTTCCGAAGTAAGAGTGACTTCAGGTGTGCCACAGGGGAGTTTCTTAGGACCGTTGATATTCACAATATACATAAATGACCTTGTGGATGACATCGGACGTTTACTGAGGCTTTTTGCGGATGATGCTGTGGTATATCGAGAGGTTGTAACACTGGAAAATTGTACTGAAATGCAGGAGGATCTGCAGCGAATTGACGCATGGTGCAGGGAATGGCAATTGAATCTCAATGTAGACAAGTGTAATGTGGTGCGAATACATAGAAAGAAAGATCCCTTATCATTTAGCTACAATATAGCAGGTCAGCAACTGGAAGCAGTTAATTCCATAAATTATCTGGGAGTACGCATTAGGAGTGATTTAAAACGTAATGATCATATAAAGTTGATCGTCGGTAAAGCAGATGCCAGATTGAGATTCATTGGAAGAATCCTAAGGAAATGCAATCCGAAAACAAAGGAAATAGGTTACAGTACGCTTGTTCGCCCACTGCTTGAATACTGTTCAGCAGTGTGGGATCCATACCAGATAGGGTTGATAGAAGAGATAGAGAAGATCCAACGAAGAGCAGCGCGCTTCGTTACAGGATCATTTAGTAATCGCGAAAGCGTTACGGAGATGATAAATAAACTCCAGTGGAAGACTCTGCAGGAGAGACGCTCAGTAGCTCGGTACGGGCTTTTGTTGAAGTTTCGCGAACATACCTTCACCGAGGAGTCAAGCAGTATATTGCTCCCTCCTACGTATATCTCGCGAAGAGACCATGGGGATAAAATCAGAGAGATTAGAGCCCACATAGAGGCATACCGAGAATCCTTCTTTCCACGAACAATACGAGACTGGAATAGAAGGGAGAACCGACAGAGGTACTCAAGGTACCCTCCGCCACACACCGTCAGGTGGCTTGCGGAGTATGGATGTAGATGTAGAAAGCGGGAATCTTTCCTAACAGAGTCCTAAAATCCTGGCAGATCTCAGTTTGAGGTGCACCCGTTTGCTTACCTGGCCAAACCAATTTGACTCACAGGCATGACGGTGCGTGGTTGAATTACCACCTATCTGATGGCCAAGTCAGGACGAATAAGGTCATCCTCGTGACACCCTATATGTCCGAGATGATGTGCAGTTCCACTGTTGGTACAGTTCTAAGCTCTCACAGCTCTTAGTCCACCACAAGACACAGACCACACGTCTCACCTACTAGGGAAAGACCTGAAAGTTAGCCACCAGGGGAGGCCCAGAAGACGAGGACCCCAAAGAATCACAACCACTTTCCACCAAGCCTCAGTATGGGAGCCTAATTAGCAACACGAAACTGCCCCCACATTGCAAAAACTTTACTCATGAATCGCCCCTCTTGACTGTTCTGTTGGCCTGGTAGACATTCCAGACACAGCATTGGGATTCTCATGCTGAGCAGAAATCCTCTCCTTTGCATATACTGAGAGGACCCAACCAGCGCCTCCAAATCTCTCTTGTATGAAAAAAGAAGACTTTAGACTAGGGAAGCGTCGTTCTCACAGTAAGCATGGCCATGTTTTGCCAAAAAACATCTACCTAGACGGGACCACATGCGGCAGAAGTGTCTCTGAGGTTCACTGTCACTAAAGCAAACTGCAAATTGATATTCACCTACCTCAGATCGGCGTCTGCTCATTGTCCCGTCACTCTGCAACGTAGACACTTACAAGGTGATGAAAAAGCAGCACTGATGAAAACAGCACCTTATATCTACAATTACTGAGGCCGCGTAAATCTCGTTATGATTGTTTCTGTAAATATTCATAATAAATTTTCGGGTGGACAAAGGAGTTCTGATCTTCATTGAAAGTTCGGAAATCTGGTAAAAGTAGGTTTTATTTTCTTTGCTTAAACATGTGTAATCAGCCCTCATTTCTTACGTAAGTCATTCAGTGGATTTCTTTCACAAAGATTGCTCGCCAAATATATTTTGTAGTAGAACACAGAACATCACCACGCAGAAGTTTCTAAGTCCAACAAGTCACATGCGTATATCTCCCGAACAAAATATCCAACGACTCTCAAACTTTTACAAAATGTTTGTAGTAACAAAAGCCACCATTACAAATACATCTGAACGCGAAGGACCGAACATGTCTTCATCTTACACATTTTACGGACGGACACATTTAACATGACCTTCGCGTCTCAAAAGCTAGTTCACGAGTCTCTCAATGCTGTTGCTCATCAGAGAGCTGGAAAGACTTCACTCTGATTGGTTGATCAAATGAACAGCCAATCAGATCAGTCTTTCAACATGATATTTGCGCCTAAACTGTGCTGAGCCAATCACTACATCAGATTCATTGGCGTCTCTTCCACAAGCAAATTATCACTGTAATGTTTATTAATTCAAACTAAACGAAAATTAATATTGAGATAACTTTAGGAAGATATTACTCTACAAATAACTATTCTGGCTGCCTTCTTACAAAAGCAAGTACGCTCGGACATACATCATCAGCAATGTGGGTACAAACATCTTTCCCACGCTATGATTGCGTAATGCTTTACATAAAATTAATTTTGAAATTTAACATATGTCCCACATACGCACTCTCACCCACTCTTATTTACTCCCACAATGACATACGACACAAATAATAATTTTGTCTGAATTTTATATTACGAAAATAAAAATTAAAGTTTTAATACGAAAAATCTCAATTAATTAATTCTGCACACTGAGAGAACTGTGTATGTTTTTAAATAATACCAAAAGATAAACTATTATAGTTACTAACTGAATTTAATTCCTAAGTGTCAGTTTTTGGTATTTTAGGTAATTTTCTCTAATTTTGAAAATACCCCAGCCAGAAAGCTGAGATTTTGCAACCAGCTTCTTTTTAATAACAAAAGGATACATATTAAGTTTTATCAAAATTTAATAATATTTGATACCGTTTATTTAGATTCTTAGGGGGTCGAATATTCTGTGGCTGTAACTGACACAAGTAGCACTTCCCACGGCCGTGCTAGCGACAGGTGCGAATGAATCAAGCCGAGATACAAGCGGCTGTCACTGCCACCAACCCCAAAGCTACGAGCCCGTACTGCATTAAAACACTATTGCGGATTGACTCGCGACGTTACACACAGTCCCTCATTTACGGAGTGATCTAATCGTTCTGGGCCAACCATTTAGAATTTCTGAAAGAAGGCCGTTAAGCTTCCCAGACAGTTGTGCTGATGAAATACATGTTTTCTCCGCTCACTAAGGGAACCTGGTCACTTCCTGGTGACAAGTTGGGGTGGGGATTTACAGTTGTACCTCCACTAGGCATGTACGCCAGCTGCTCTGTCTTTATTGTCCCAACTCCTAACATGAGAATGCACGGAGTTTTATCACCTTCGCACCTTTTGCACAAAAGCTCAGTTTACAGCAGTCTCTCTTAAATGGCTTCCTCCACCCACCTGCAGCCATCCGTGCATCTTCCACGATGGTCTGGCGCTTAGTTCAGGTAAAATGTCTTGCAATTCGGCGCCCTTCTGTCCGATGCTAAGTGGATGGAGGAAAGAGCTTCGGCCAGAAGTCCCTTCGCACGTAAGAACCACTGAACATTGTTACCAGAGTCACCCTCACAGCCAGTTCGCTGCACTCAGCATTTATGGCCCACAATTCGGCTTACTCTCTGTTCTCAGTCACTACTGCTACAGCTGCCTCCGTATCCACTATCTACAGGTTACACATGGAGTTACAAGGACATTGTGCCCACAATATCCTCATGTAGAAAAAGTCATTAACCATACATAACAAATGTAGTACCAGGGAGCACCAAGATCATGACCTAAAATATGAACGTTAATCTGAGGGATAATGTTGTTAAAGTAAGAGAGGGGCGTGTCACCTCTCAACATTCTGCTCGTTTTAACTTACCCTGATTCTTACGGAAATAAACAAAAATATATCCATACAACATTATCAAAAACATTCTCTAAACCTACAAGGCTCAGTATTATGTAAATTGAAGGTGGAGAGGAAGAAAGGAAAGGAAAGGGACTATTGATGTCAACTACACTGGGATTTTATGCGGAAGCAGCGGCGGTGAGTGAAAATGTGGGCCAGACTGGGAATCGAAACCAGGATCTCCTGTTTACTAGGCAGCACAGTGTTCATCACAAATGTCCAGACTATCTCTGCTATCCCCAATTCCCACCTAGCGCCGACTGTCTGCAGTCCCTTTCCATATCCTCCGTGCTCGCTACTTTGAGATTCCTGCAGGAGGTCATACATAATTGTGTATCCACAATGAAGGAGCTGGATTAATTGCCCATCAAGATGAATCAATTATACAAATGCGTGATGTCTGTTGTTTTATATGTGTCCGAAACAACAGATACCACCCAAGTAGTGGAACAAAGTTCATGTCACCCCACTCTCCATTGTTGCCAAATTTATTCAAGATGGTGGATCCAAGATAACAGCGATAGATATGACAATGTCGCAATGACGTCATGGCGGAAATTTAAAAATTTGGCGGAAAGATAGATCAATTGGGCTACCTCCACTAACCTAAGCCCATCCCTCCTCCCCTCCCCTCCCCCAGAAAATGGCGGGAAGTTCAAATATTTGGGGTGGGGGAGAAAGCTCAATTGGGCTACCTCCACTAACGTAAGAAAATGGCAGGAAAGTAGGTCACTTGGGCTACCTACACTAACCTAAGTCATCTGACCACCACCTCTTCCTAGGAATTGGAGGGGAAACTGTGCTGGATAGGACAGATATAAGTCTTCATTTAAACAGTCTTTATTTAAACAATTTGAGGCAGTAGCTCCATCCAGTTTGTACTCCATGAGGTCCAGAGTCCAACTGACCTAGTACACAGTACTGCCACCAGAGGCCGCCGTCAGCCCTCCCGTGACATAATCCAAGATGACGGTATGGGGGAAAATGGCGGGAAAAGGACTCAGCCTGCGCTGGGCTGCTGGAGAGAGGAAGGGGTGTACTTTATTTATTTTTGAAACAATTTATTTAGGGATGAATTTCACATAGTTTATTTATTACACTGATACAAAACACTCACCCTAGTGTGCTAGGGGTCACTGTAAATCGTCTGCAGACATGCAAACTACTTGTAAACTGTCGAAATAATGCAGTACACCGATGTACAAACACGCATACAACCCGTGTCTTACCGAAATAATGCAGTACACAGCATACAGAAAAGCAAACTACTCGTAAATCACCGAAATAATGCGGTACACAGATGTACAGACACGCAAACAACTCCTAAACTGTCGAAATAATGCATTGCATAGCCTACAGACACGCAAACAACTAGTAAATTGTCAAAATAATGCATGTAAAACGCTCTGCAGACACGCTCACAACGCTTAAATAGCCAAAATTAATGCAGTGCACAAACACTTAGTTCACGTTAAAATCGCTTTTGAACTCTCATCAACTGCAATGTATCAGTGAACAGTTCCAACGCGCACACGCATCGACGGCACCGTGAGTTATTGATTTCGGGCTGCTGCAGATGGCAGCCAGCAGGTGAAAGTTTCGTCTATTTTCGTGTATACAGTTAGAGTTCTTCGAGTGTTATACTGATGTCACATGTCTATGTAAATAAGAGCCAAGTCACACTCTGGGCCATGCACGAGTGTTTACTGTTGCTAGCACAATACTTCACTACCTGTGGATACCGATATCACAGGTTGCGCTATAGAAATCTATTCCAATGCTTCCCAGAATAGCACAGGGTGCATTGTTCCTAATGATCCTAACGGGACAAGCGAGCTGCATCTAGTCATGCATGTGTTTTTACCTGCCCAGTGTGGCTGGTGCATCGCCACAAAATGTTTGTGTGGCAACTCACCATCTAAAAGGTTCTCAGTGTTATACTGACGTCACATGGCTATGTAAATAAGAGCCAAGTCCACCGCTTGGAAATTGTAAAGTGCTGCAGAAATAGTTAACGGTCACTTTGGTAGAGCTTTCGTGATGACTCATTTTGTTTGAATCGAAATTCTTGTCCTAACAGGACCTGTTAACGAAAATAGCCCAGAATAACACCGATTCCATTCTTCCTGATGGTCCTAACGAGGCATCATGTGTTACCTTCCCTGGAAATCATAATCTCCTGCTTTCAACATAAGTCTCAGAAACAGTAAACTTCTCACCACTAAAAGCCTTCATCATATATGTTCATGCTTGCGAAAACACCGTTAATCACTAAAAGCATTTTTGTTACTTGGAGAGAGAGAGAGAGAGAGATGATGGTCACATCAAGCCCTTCCAGAAATAGAGACCTCCCATAAGAGTTTCTCATTGGGTGAACATTCAAATGAAGCTCTCTCATTGGTCGCCTCAGTCTATATATAAACCCACAATCAACCTCCATGGTCCTCAGTCCGCTGCGGTCCGTCTTGTTGTGCGTTCCATTGTCTCTGTGTGTGTACTTGTTCTTTTCTCTCCACAAGATGAAGATAGGTAGCTGTAGCAACGCTTCAGAGAGTAGCGCTCAGAGGTTTAGAGTTCTGTAGACAGGATTACCAAGTGAGTAAATAATTTCTATTTTGAGTGTAAATTTTCGTGTGTTTATGTTAAATTCGCCTTCTTAATTCCGTCTTCTTGTTATAGTACAACTCCAGGATTCTGTCTAGGAGTGTGAGGAGAAACAGGATGGGGCTGGACTGTGGCAGACTCTCGATGTCCAACCTCCTGTGTTGGGTTCACAGCCAGAATTGCCATGTGAGTATAATTTTCATTGTAATTTGTTGTTGTATAGCAGCGATTCAAAATTTTCTTATTTCATACTTGTTTTTTTCCCCTCTATCTCACTTGAGGCAACTGCAAACTCAGCTGGAGGCAGAGCTGGGGGCTGAAAAAAAAGAACTATCTACTACAGCGGCAGCACTGCTATGTGGAACAGCCTCCAACTGTGGATAACCAACAACAATATATGAAACGTCCCCTTAGAACAATTATACGTGACTGTGCTTAAACTGACACACAATGTTTTCAGCGCAACGCAATCTGACTTCCAAAAATCCCTACAATGGCCCTGACTAACATTAACCTATACCCTTCACAAATCCTTACCTCACAAAAATCTTCGTTACTCGAACTACTGCAATACAGCGAGCGCCACTACTGCCAGCTAAATAAAAGATTCAAACTACTACTACTGATAAGCATAGTTAGCAAATGAAAGATTTTGATAGAGAACAAACAATGTATTTACCTTAATAGTGATCAAAAGTCATAATATATATAGCAGTTCATGATATCGATTCTTACAAATGTACTGTTTCTCATGGACACACGTCCAGATCATCCGCTCTCAAAAATAAGCCATCTCACTTCCCCACATCCACCACTGCTGGCGGCTCACCTCCCACTGCGCAACGCTACGCGCTGTTTACAGCCAACTGCCCAACACTACAATAGCCAACAACAATGCAAACCAGCCACAGACTGCACGTAGCACAGCCAGTGATTTTCATACAGAGCGCTACGTGGCGTTACCAATAAAAAAACCTAAACAGCCTACTTACAAATACTCAAGTAGGTATAGAAAAAAAATATCCATATGTGATATTTCTGTGGGACTCAACATTCAAAATAAATAAAATTATGTCTTGTCATCTTACAGAAACAGCTCTAGAGGAGTTAGAGTAGTTGGACAGGCAGCTGGAGCAGATGCAGGAACAGCTTCCAGCAAATAATGTGATGTGTGAGCAGCATACTTGTAAGTTTTAAAGAAAAAGGAAGATTACGTTTGTGCGGCGCGCTAGTAGTATTGTTAGCAGTATAGGAAGTTTTCTTCTGTAACAAATCGGTTTATATATCTTGTTTGTTGTTGTAGGCGAGACAGACCAATTTCCAGATTCTGACGAGGACAGACAAATGTGCTCTGATCTGGCCCTATTAAATGATGATGATGACTTTTTTGAGGGTCTGGTGGAGTCACCCGATGAAGTGTTAATGCCCTGGAGGCAGAGCGAAAAAGGTAATTACTCACACTGCTTATAACCTTGTGATCGTCAGAGTTCTTTCTTTCACCATGCCATCAGCGGTAAGCAATGTACACTCCTGGAATTTGAAATAAGAACACCGTGAATTCATTGTCCCAGGAAGGGGAAACTTTATTGACACATTCCTGGGGTCAGATACATCACATGATCACACTGACAGAACCACAGGCACATAGACACAGGCAACAGAGCATGCACAATGTCGGCACTAGTACAGTGTATATCCACCTTTCGCAGCAATGCAGGCTGCTATTCTCCCATGGAGACGATCGTAGAGATGCTGGATGTAGTCCTGTGGAACGGCTTGCCATGCCATTTCCACCTGGCGCCTCAGTTGGACCAGCGTTCGTGCTGGACGTGCAGACCGCGTGAGACGACGCTTCATCCAGTCCCAAACATGCTCAATGGGGGACAGATCCGGAGATCTTGCTGGCCAGGGTAGTTGACTTACACCTTCTAGAGCACGTTGGGTGGCACGGGATACATGCGGACGTGCATTGTCCTGTTGGAACAGCAAGTTCCCTTGCCGGTCTAGGAATGGTAGAACGATGGGTTCGATGACGGTTTGGATGTACCGTGCACTATTCAGTGTCCCCTCGACGATCACCAGTGGTGTACGGCCAGTGTAGGAGATCGCTCCCCACACCATTATGCCGGGTGTTGGCCCTGTGTGCCTCGGTCGTATGCAGTCCTGATTGTGGCGCTCACCTGCACGGTGCCAAACACGCATACGACCATCATTGGCACCAAGGCAGAAGCGACTCTCATCGCTGAAGACGACACGTCTCCATTCGTCCCTCCATTCACGCCTGTCACGACACCACTGGAGGCGGGCTGCACGATGTTGGGGCGTGAGCGGAAGACGGCCTAACGGTGTGCGGGACCGTAGCCCAGCTTCATGGAGACGGTTGCGAATGGTCCTCGCCGATACCCCAGGAGCAACAGTGTCCCTAATTTGCTGGGAAGTGGCGGTGCGGTCCCCTACGGCACTGCGTAGGATCCTACGGTCTTGGCGTGCACCCGTGCGTCGCTGCGGTCCGGTCCCAGGTCGACGGGCACGTGCACCTTCCGCCGACCACTGGCGACAATATCGATGTACTGTGGAGACCTCACGCCCCACGTGTTGAGCAATTCGGCGGTACGTCCACCAGGCCTCCCGCATGCCCACTATACGCCCTCGCTCAAAGTCCGTCAACTGCACATATGGTTCACGTCCACGCTGTCGCGGCATGCTACCAGTGTTAAAGACTGCGATGGAGCTCCGTATGCCACGGCAAACTGGCTGACACTGACGGCGGTGGTGCACAAATGCTGCGCAGCTAGCGCCATTCGACGGCCAACACCGCGGCTCCTGGTGTGTCCGCTGTGCCATGCGTGTGATCATTGCTTGTACAGCCCTCTCGCAGTGTCCGGAGCAAGTATGGTGGGTCTGACACACCGGTGTCAATGTGTTCTTTTTTCCATTTCCAGGAGTGTATTTAACTATTATTTATTTTAACTCTTCTTCTCTACAGTGGTCGTGTCTCCGCGAACTCAACACGGTGCGGTGCGCATACCGGTGGTAGCTAAACCTTCTTCCTCACCAAAGTTGTGTCTGCTAAGGCAAGCCTCGTCTATAAGGGCGCCGCTACTCTCTGCATGGGAAGCCACCGCCGCCGCCGCCGCCACCGCCCCGGCACCGCCGCACTGGCGTCCATGGGCCAGGCAACGAACCACCACCCCTCAAGTTACTGGGCTGGGTCTACAATAGCATCAGGAGTCATTGCCGCAGCCTGGCCGTTCCCATTGCTCTGACCCGGTAGTACCACAACATCCTCCTCTGCCATCATCATCATCATCATCATCGTATGAGCCTTGTTCGAATCGACATACACACAAGGTACGTGCGCCTCTCCACATACTGACTTGTCCCTCCCCAACACCATCATATACGGGGTGGACTCAGAACAGTATTAACACTAATATAGATGATGTTGTGGGTAGTGGCTGTTCTCTCTCCCGTCCATTTAGTGAAGGGCATCAGGTCAGTGATACCATACCGCAGTTAGGATACTCGGTGATTGACGACACTTTTGAGGAGCGAATCTCGTTCACGAGGGTTGACAACATGGCAGGAGGGTACGACGACCCTGTTGGTTTTCTAGGGCGTGCCTTCCTGTCATGGAAATGGAGCTCCTCAAGGTAGTCAATGATCTGCGGTATCCCGCCATTAAATGCAGTGAGGTGCTTTGTATCGAATTATTGCACCCCCCAAAGTTGAGTATGGTGTTGAAGAGACAACTCTTCATTATCTTTGGGGGGGGAGGGGGGAATAGCGTGATAACGCGGAGCACATCAATCAACGTTTGGTTTCGTAAATCCACCTTGAGTGCTATACTGGCTCAGTTTTCCGAAATGGAGGTTAGAGGGTCAGCTAAAGCAGGCAGCCGAATACTACACCTGGACATCCATACACATGCCTATGATCCAATAAATGGAGGGTCAAGCTATATCAAGCTCTCTAAAGATATAGCTAACAAAAGGGCATGTATTAATGTCGAAAATAGAAACGATGAGACTTGTTTTGCGTGGTCAATCCTGGCTTGCGGAAGAAACTGCAATTACAGAGATCATTCGTGGCGTTCGAGTACATACCATGGGTGTTACAACTTTGATGGTAACTGCTGTCTGTTTCACATTTCCTGTGCAGCAAACTAAGTAAATTTAACTATTAACTGTGTTTTTCTTACTTTTCACTTCTTTTTCCGTGTGTTTTTGCTTTGAGGAAGCTTTAATTTTCGAGTACTAGTAATATTGTTCCATAGATTTGGTGTTTGTTTTGAATACAGTACAGATACAGATAGTGCTTATTTTCATTGTTTCCAACAAGAAGTGTCTAGTAACCACAGTTTAGTCAGCTATCAGCCGCCTTTAGTGAATTAGCAGTCTAGTTAAGAGTTGATTACTTAACTCCCTATAGTGAATTATTGATTTCGTAGGATGGATAGAATGTGTGACTGCTGTGTACGGACGAAGGAGGAGCTGCCGCTGTTCGCGAACAAATGAGCATGCTGATGGCCGCGGTCAGCCGTCTTCAGGCTGCTGCCTCGGAGTGTAGCGGCAGTGGGGAGTCTGGTGTGTCACATGGTACACCCCAGGTGTTACATGTTTCACCCATGGTCCCTGCTGTCGAGACATCTTCCCGGGTACCGGGCGCAGTTGGGCCACCCTCTACCCAAGGGGAGTGTCGGGTTCAACGGCGTTCGCGTCGCACAAGGCGGAGGGTCAATGAAGAGGCTGGCCATGTGGCATCGCCTGCTCTGCCTGTGAGTGGACATGTGGCCGCTCCTTCAGCAAGGTCCGAGCAGGCACACGGGGGAGGGGTTTATTAGTGATTGGGAGCTCCAATGTTAGGCGGGTGATGGAGCCCCTTAGGGAAACAGCGGAAAGGTCGGGGAAGAAGGCCAGTGTTCACTCTGTCTGCTTGCCGGGGGATCTCATCCGAGATGTGGAGGAGGCCCTGCTGGTGGCGATAGAGAGCACTGGGTGCACCCGACTGCAAATTGTTGCTCATGTCTGCACCAATGACTCCTGCCGTCTGGGATCAGAGGTCATACTCAGTTCATACAGGCGATTGGCGGAGTTGGTGAAGGCGAAAAGCCTCGCTCGCGGGGTGGAATCTGAGCTATTTGTAGTATCGTTCCCAGAACCGATCGCGGTCCTCTGGTTTGGAGCCGAGTGGAAGGCTTAAACCAGAGGGTCAGACGATTCTGCGGAGATCTGGGGTGCAAATTTCTATCGGGTGGAGAAATGTAGGGTCCCCCTGAATAGGTCAGGCGTGCACTACACACGAGAAGCGGCTACAAGGGTAGCGGAGTAAGTGTGGAGTACACATGTGGGTTTTTTAGGTTAGAGAATTCCCTCCCTAGACCCGACCAGACGCCTTCTGAGACGCGACAAGGTAGCAGCAGGCAAAAAGCAACAGCGAATGACAATATTAATGTGGTAATAGTAAACTGCAGGAGCGTTTATATTAAGGTCCCAGAACTGCTATCATTAATACACGGTCACAGTGCCCACATAGTACTAGGGACGGAAAGTTTGGCTGAAACCAGATGCAAACAGTAATGAAATTCTAATCTCAGATTGGAATGTATACCGCAGAGACAGGCTGGGCAGTGAAGGGGTAGGAGTGTTTATAGCGATAAAAAGTGCAATAGTATCGAAGGAAATTGACGGAGATCCGAAATGTGAAATAATTAGGGTGAAGGTCACGGTTAAAGCAGGCTCAAACATGGTAACTGGATGTCTCTATAGGCCCCCTGGCTCAGCAGCTGTTGTGGCAAAACACCTGAAGGAAAATATGGAATATATTTCGAGTAGATTTCCCGACCATGTTATAGTTTTGGATGGAGATTTTAATTTACCAGATATAGACTGGGAGACTCGAACTTTTATAACGTGTGGCAGGGACAAAGAACCAAGTGAAATTTTTTAAGTGCATTATCTGAAACCTACCTTGAGCAGTTAAACAGAGAACCGACTCGTGGCGATAACATATTAGACCTTCTGGTGACAAACAGACGCCGGCCGGGGTGGTCGAGCGGTTCCAGGCGCTACAGTCTGGAACTGCGCGACCGCTACGGTCGGAGGTTCGAATCCTGCCTCGGACATGGATGTTTGTGATGTCCTTAGGTTAGTTAGGTTTAAGTAGTTCTAAGTTCTAGGGGACTGATGACCTCAGAAGTTAAGTCCCATAGTGCTCAGAGCCATTTTTTTGACAAACAGACCGGAACTATTTGAAAAAGGTAGGAAGATTTTTCTGTTTAGCAAAAGTGACAAAAAGCAGATTTCAGATTACTTGACTGCTCAACACAAAAGTTTTATCTCAAGTACAGGTAGTGTTGAGGATCAGTGGACAAAGTTCAAAACCATCGTACGATATGCATTAGATGAGTATGTGCCAAACAAGAACGTAAGAGATGGAAAAGATTAGATTAGATTAGATTAATACTAGTTCCATGGATCATGAATACGATATTTCGTAGTGATGTGGAACGAGTCAAATTTTCCAATACATGACATAATTAAGTTAATTTAACAACATAATTAAGTTTTTTATTTATTTTTATTTTTTTAAATAATTTTTTTGTTTGGTTTTTTCTTTTTTTTCTTAATTTATATCTAAAAATTCCTCTGTGGAGTAGAAGGAGTTGTCATTCAAATTCTTTTAATTTCTTCTTACATACTTGTTGGTTATCTGTCAGACTTTTGATACTACTTGGTAAGTGACCAAAGACTTTAGTGGCAGTATAATTCACCCCTTTCTGTCCCAAAGTTAGAATTAATCTTGAATAGTGAAGATCATCCTTTCTCCTAGTATTGTAGTTATGCACACTGCTATTACTTTTGAATTGGGTTTGGTTGTTAATAACAAATTTCATAAGAGAGTCTATATACTGAGAAGCTACTGTGAATATCCCTAGATCCTTAAATAAATGTCTGCAGGATGATGTTGGGTGGACTCCAGTTATTATTCTGATTACACGCTTTTGTGCAATAAATACTTTGTTCCTCAGTGATGAATTACCTCAAAATATGATGCCATATGCAAGCAATGAGTAAAAATAGTCGTAGTAAGCTAATTTACTAAGATGTTTATCACCAAAATTTGCAATGGCCCTTGTTGCATAAGTAGCTGAACTCAAACGTTTCAGCAGATCATCAATGTGTGAAACGTCCCCTTAGAAAAATTGTAAATGACTGCACTTAAACTGACACACAATATTTTTAGCGCAACGCAATCTGACTTTCAAAAATCCCTACAAAAGAATGGCCCTGACTAACAATAACCTATACCTTTCATGAATCACTGACCTCACAAAAATCTTCGTTACTCAAATTACTGCAATACAGCGAGCGCCAATATTGCCAGATAAATCAAAGATTCTAACTACTGAAGTCACTAACTACCGATAAGCGTAGTTAGCAAATGAAAGATTTTGATAGAGAACAAACAATGTATTTACCTTAATAGTGTTCAAAGGTCATAATATTTATATCAGTTCATGACATCCAGTCTTACAAATTTACTCTTTCTGATGGACACACGTCCAGATCGTCCGCTCTCAAAATTCCGCCATCTCTCTCCCCATATGTGTTTCTTCCAATTTAATCTCTCATCAATGGACACACCTAAAAATTTTGAATATTCTACCTTAGCTATATGCTTCTGATTAAGGTCTATATTTATTAATGGCATCATACCACTTACTGTACGGAACTGTATGTACTGTGTCTTATCAAAACTCAGTGAGAGTCCGTTTACAAGGAACCACTCAGTAATTTTCTGAAAGACAATATTGACAATTTCATCAGTTAATTCCTGTTTGTCGGGTGTGATTACTATACTTGTATCATCAGCAAAGAGAACTAACTTTGCCTCTTCATGAATATACAGGGTTATTACAAATGATTGAAGCGATTTCACAGCTCTACAATAACTTTATTATTTGAGATATTTTCACAATGCTTTGCACACACATACAAAAACTCAAAAAGTTTTTTTAGGCATTCACAAATGTTCGATATGTGCCCCTTTAGTGATTCGGCAGACATCAAGCCGATAATCAAGTTCCTCCCACACTCGGCGCAGCATGTCCCCATCAATGAGTTCGAAAGCATCGTTGATGCGAGCTCGCAGGTCTGGCACGTTTCTTGGTAGAGGAGGTTTAAACACTGAATCTTTCACATAACCCCACAAAAAGAAATCGCATGGGGTTAAGTCGGGAGAGCGTGGAGGCCATGACATGAATTGCTGATCATGATCTCCACCACGACCGATCCATCGGTTTTCCAGTCTCCTGTTTCAGAAATGCCAAACATCATGATGGAAGTGCGATGGAGCACCATCGTGCTGAAAGATGAAGTCGGCGCTGTCGGTCTTCAGTTGTGGCATGAGCCAATTTTCCAGCATGTCCAGGTACACGTGTCCTGTAACGTTCTTTTCGCAGAAGAAAAAGGGGCCGTAAATTTTAAACCGTGAGGCATCCAGAAGCTTTAAACTGTGCATACCATCGCCGAATGGAGTTAGCAGTTGGTGGATCTTTGTTGAACTTCGTCCTGAAGTGTCGTTGCACTGTTATGACTGGCTGATGTGAGTGCATTTCAAGCACGACATACGCTTTCTCGGCTCCTGTCGCCATTTTATCTCACTGCGCTCTCGAGCGCTCTGGCGGCAGAAACCTGAAGTGTGGCTTCAGCCGAACAAAACTTTAGGAGTTTTTATACGTATCTGTAGTGTGTCGTGACCATATGTCAATGAATGGAGCTACAGTGAATTTATGAAATCGCTTCAATCATTTGTAATAGCCCTGTAGAATGGCAAGTCATTAATATATATTAAGAACAACAAAGGACCCAAGACCGACCCTTGTGGAATCCCATTCTTGATAGTTCCCCAGTTTGAGGAATGTGCTGATCTTTGCATGTTATGAGAACTGCTTATTTCAACTTTCTGCACTCTTTCAGTTAGGTACGAATTAAACCATTTGTGCACTGTCCCACTCATGCCACAATACTTGAGCTTGTCTAGCAGAATTTCATGATTTACACAATCAAAAGCCTTTGAGAGATCACAAAAAATCCCAATGGGTGGTGTTCGGTTATTCAGATCATTCAAAATTTGATTGCTGAAAGCATATATGGCATTTTCTGTTAAAAAACCTTTCTGGAAACCAAACAGATATTTTGTTAGTACTTCGTTTTTACAGATATGTGAAGCTACTCTTGAATACATCACTTTCTCAAAAATTTTGGATAAAGCTGTTAGAAGGGAGATTGGACGGTAATTGTTGACATCAGATCGATCCCCTTTTTTATGCAAAAGAGCCACCGTGGTACAGCAACAGAGTTAGAAAACTGCTACGGAAGCAAAGGGAACTTCACAGCAAACATAAACATAGCCAAAGCCTTGCAGACAAACAAAAATTACACGAAGCGAAATATAGTGTGAGGAGGGCTATGCGAGAGGTGTTCAACGAATTTGAAAGTAAAGTTCTATGTACTGACTTGGCAGAAAATCCTAAGAAATTTTGGTGTTATGTCAAAGCGGTAGGTGGATCGAAACAAAATGTCCAGATACTCTGTGACCAAAATGGTACTGAAACAGAGGATAACAGACTAAAGGACGAAATACTAAATGTCTTTTTCCAAAGCTGTTTCACAGAAGAAGGCTGCACTGCAGTTCCTTCTCTAGATTGTCGCACAGATGACAGAATGGTACATATCGAAACAGATGACAGAGGGATAGAAAAACAATTAAGATCGCTCGAAAGAGGAAAGGGTGCTGGACCTGATGTGATACCAGTTCGATTTTACACAGAGTATGCGAAGGAACTTGCCCCCCTTCTTGCAGCGGTGCACCGTAGGTCTCTAGAAGAGTGTAGCGTTCCAAAAGAGTGGAAAAGGGCACAGGTCACCCCCGTTTTCAAGAAGGGACGTCGAACAGATGTGCAGAACTATAGACCTATATCTCTAACGTCGATCAGTTGTAGAATTTTGGAACACTTATTACGTTCGAGCGTAATGACTTTTCTGGAGACTAGAAATCTACTCTGTAGGAATCAGCATGGGTTTTGAAAAAGACGATAGTGCGAAACCCAGCTCGAGCTATTCGTCCACGAGACTCAGAGGACCATAGAAACGGGTTTCCAGGTATATACCGTATTTCTTGACTTCCGCAATGCGTTTGATACAGTTCCCCACAGTCGTTTAATGAACAAAGTAAGAGCATATGGACTATCAGACCGATTGTGTGATTGGATTGAAGAGTTCCTAGATAACAAAACGCAGCATGTCATTCTCAATGGAGAGAAGTCTTCCGAAGTAAGAGTGATTTCAGGTGTGCCACAGAGGAGTGTCGTAGGATCGTTGCTATTCACAATATATATAAGTTCACTGAGGCTATTTGCGGATGATCCTGTAGTATACCGAGAGGTTGCAACAATGGAAAATTGTACTGAAATGCAGGCGGATCTGCAACGAATTGACGCATGGTGCAGGGAATGGCAATTGAATCTCAATGTAGACAAGTGTAATATGCTGCGAATACATAGAAAGAAAGATGCTTTATCATTTAGCTACAATATAGCAGGTAAGCAACTGAAAGCCGTTAATTCCATAAATTATCTGGGAGTAGGCATTAGGAGTGATTTAAAACGGAATGACCATATAAAATTAATCGTCGGTAAAGCAGATGCCAGATTCAGATTCATTGGAAGAATCCTAAGGAAATGCAATCCGGAAGCAAAGGAAGTAGGTTACAGTACGCTTGTTCGCCCACTGCTTGAATACTGCTCACTGGTGTGGGATTCGTACCAGATAGGGTTGATAGAAGAGATAGAGAAGATCCAACGGAGAGCAGCGCACTTCGGTACAGGATCATTTAGTAATCGCGAAAGCGTTACAGAGATGATAGATAAACTCCAGTGGAAGACTCTGCAAGAGAGACGCTCAGTAGCTCGGTATGGGCTTTTGTTGAAGTTTCGAGAACATACCTTCACAGAGGAGTCAAGCAGTAAATTGCTCTCTCCTACGTATATCTCGTGAAGAGACTATGAGGATAAAATTAGAAAGATTAGAACCCACACAGAGGCATATCGACAGTCTTTCTTTCCACGAACAATACGAGACTGGAACAGAAGGGAGAACCGATAGAGGTACTCAAGGTACCCTCCGCCGCACAGCGTCAGGTGGCTTGCAGAGTATGGATGTAGATGTAGATGTATAGAGTTCCCGTCAAGAGCCAGAAGATAGCTAAATTTGAGGCGCAGAATACCGGCATATCGGTTCATGTTTATGGTCTGGAGAAGAAAAGCAAGTCAGATGAGCAAGACAAGCATATTGTTGTCGGCCCACTCCATTTTTCAAAATTTGCCTTTGAGCATGAGCTGCATGTAAACATGTTGCTCTTCTCTGAAGGTGACAATTATCACTATGTTTGCATCAAACCCATGTCCCGACTCCTTTCCGCCCAACTATCGTCTAATCACCGTGTAAAACATATTTGCTTAAGATGTCTGAATTATTTCTTCTCAGACAAGTTATTAGTGGCGCATCTAGTAGTCTGTGCTTCCAAGGACCCGGTACGTGTTATTATGCCTACTGAGGAAAACAAATTCATAAAGTCCAATAATGCTCACCACCAGGAGCAATGGGCGTTTGCAGTGTACACCGACTTTGAATGCCTCCTCGCTCCTGTGACCCGCTGTGAAGGTGACCCTGCAGCCTCACATATCACCTTTACAGAAAAACACGTACCATATAGGGCAGCGTACCAAATTGTGTCATCATATGATTCCAGTCCTACCTGCTACAAATCTTATATCGGGGATAATCCTGCGGTTTGGCTGCTCGAAAAATTTTCACAGGAGATTGATAAGCTTTACAGCAACAATGTGTCCATGACCAAATTGAAGGAGAGTGAAAATTTGTATGATAACGTGGTTGATTGTCATATTTAAGGGCTGCTGTTAGACATAAAAGCAGAAACTCCTCTTAGGGACCACTGTCATATTACGGGGAAGTTCCGTGGGACAGCTCACAATGCGTGCAATTTGAAGTACCAGTTAGCAAGGCACATACCCGTTTTCTTTCATAATTTAAGCGGGTATGATGCTCACTTTCTAGTTGAGCACCTGGCTGATTTCGGCTTGGAGAACAATCAGGTCAATCTCCTACCTGAGAGCGTCGAGAAATACATTTCATTCTCCAAACAAATGACGCCAAGAATTACTCTCTGGTTCCTTGATACGCTACGCTTTATGAAGGACCACTCCAGAAACTCGTTGAAACTCTACCTTGGGAGGATGTGCATATCACTCCAGCTGCATTTCCCGGCGAGGAGAAGTTTCAACTTGTGACTAGGAAGGGGATTTTCCCATATGAGTATATGGATAGTCTGGAAAAACTCAATGACACCAGGCTACCTGACATAACTGCATTCTCCAGCAACCTTATAGACGATGCCATAATGGATACAGGGTACGAGGATGCCATGAATGTCTGACGGGAATTCAATATTTTCACTTCAGGAGAATACGCATAGCTTTACGTGGACACAGACGTGCACTTGCTTGAGGATGTTTTCGAGAAATTCCGGAGTCTATGTATGACCACATACTCTCTGAATCCCGCCTTTTATTACACTGCACCTGGGCTGTCTTGGGTTGCAAGGCTGAAGAAAACGAAGTACAGCATTCAATTATTGACCGATGCTCACAAGCTACTTTTCTTTGAGCGAGGGATCTGTGGGGGACTTTGCCAATGTGTCCATAGGCACGGGAAATCAAATGACCTGTGGATGGGTTACAGGTTCAACACATCCCTTGATTCGAGTTACATAATGTACCTGGGCGTAAATAACTTATATGGGCACACCATGCAGCAATCGCTGCCGATTGCAGAGTTTCGATGGGTGCCCGAAGACGAAAGTAAGGGATTAGGTGGAACAATCATGGGGGGTATGGCAGCTGATTCTGATGTAGAGTATGTGGTTGAGGCAGAACTCACATACCCTATTAGTTTGCATGATGTGCATGCCGATTTGCCACTGTGTCCAGAGCAACTAGTGCCGCGAGCAGACTCCACGCCAAAACTGATGACAACGCTGGGGGATAAGTGGAGATACATTATTCATTATTGTAATCACCAGCAGTGTCTCAGCTTCGGTATGGAGCTGTTTAGTATCACCTGGGCTGTCTCGTTCAAGCAGTCCCCCTGCTTGAAGGCGTATATGGATATGAATATGAGACAGAGCTTCCGCAACGTATGACTTTGAAAAAGATTTTTATAAATTACTTAATAATTCAATTTTCGATAAAACAATGGAGAATTTGAGGGAACGACGTGAAATTTTTATTAGAACTGAATGGGATGGGGGTTATGGCGTAAGAAAATGCGTAGACAGACCAATTTTAAGCAGGTCACCATATTCAATAAAAACTTTGTTGCCATGGAGATGGCAAAGACTGTAGTAGAGTTTACGAAACCTATTTATGTGGGGATGTGCATACTAGACCTGTGCAAACTCCACATGTACCGCTTTCATTATGAGTTTGCGAAAACTCATTTTACGGATCCTCAATCACTTTATATGGATACAGATAGCTTCATCTATTGGGTGAATATCTGCTATCCATATGAAGTAATGAGGCACCATGGTAATGAATTCGACTCGTCCTCAAACACAGCCGATAATCCTTATGGTATTATTCCACAGAACAAGAAGGTTATCGGTCTTATGAAGGACGAGGCGAATGGGTTGCCGATTGTGGAGTTTGTAAGTCTATGCTCAAAAATGTATGCGTATCACACATTGGAAAGTGCAATCTAGAGGCGGGCTAAGGGTGTGCGTCGTATGGTATAGAGAGCCATCTCTGTCGAAGACTATTTGCAGTACCTGTGCAGTGGTGTTAATGGTGTTGCACCACAGCCACTGCATATGGTACGGCAGACTAATATTCTATAGAAAGAACACAAGGTGTACACTGTACTGCAAACTAAAATCAGTCTGTCACCTCATGATGATAAAAGGGTCATTTGTGATTACGGGATTGAAACTGTCCTGTACTCACACTATTCACTTGTAGTGAGAGAAGGGGTGGGGAACTCTGATTGAGTGATAGTGAGAGAGAATGAGGTAGAGAGAGAGAGAGAGAGAGAGAGAGAGAGAGAGAGAGTCTGCAGAGTAGTAGTATGACCCTTTTATCATAGTGTAAGTAATTTTGTGTGTGTGTGTGTGTGGTGTAAATACATTTGTGTACTATGAACGCGTATATATACATACATAGAGAGAATGTGTGGAAAAGGAAGCATAAAAAGGAAGAGAACAATATATATATATATATATATATATATATATATATATATATATACCATGTGTGTGAAAGAAAGAAAAATTTAAAAAGAAGTCATAAACATAAAAAATTATAGATTGACTTATTTGTTCCTATGCAATGTATGTGCATCTTGTAAATAGAATAGCTTTTAAGTTTTTTACCTGCCGCTAGCCACCCAAGTCAGAATAGTTTTTGTGGTGTCACCGCCAGACACCACACTTGCTAGGTGGTAGCTTTAAATCGGCCGCGGTCCATTAGTATACGACGGACCTGCATGTCGCCACTGTCAGTGATCGCAGACCGAGCGCCACCACACGGCAGGTCTCGAGAGACTTACTAGCACTCGCCCCAGTTGTACGGACGACTTAGCTAGCAATGCAACACTGACGAAGCCTCGTTTATTTGCAGAGAAGATAGTTAGAATAGCCTTCAGCTAAGTCAATGGCTACGACCTAGCAAGGCGCCATAGCAATTGATAGTTATCGTATGAAGCATGTCTCATCAAGAACGATGTATACAAATGATGGATTAAAGTTAAGTATTCCAGCAGCTACGTACTTTTCTTTATAGCATTCATTACGTATCCTGTTTCAGACCTCACGCCATCCTGCGTGAGCTTATAGCGTGCATTTCGGCTTCCTCTCATTGTGTCTAGGCTGTCTTGTCTAGACACAACAGTTTTTAAGTGTACATATATCTATATAGCTAACAGTCCATCAGAATTGTTACTGTAAAAATCTTTGCTATTGGGGACTGTTGAAATTAGCTTCTAAACCTGCACAGCCCAACAGAATTATTGTAAAAGCTGTGCTACTGGGGCTGTGGAATTTAGTTGTAGTAAAGAAAGTATCTCTACGTTAGTTTTTAGCGTAGATTTATATTTTAAAAAATTCCTACCAGCGTTGCTGTTGTAGCGTGTAAGTTAATAGCATTTCTGCATTGGAATAGCAGAGTCAATTTATACCTCAAGAATATTATATTGTACCTCAAAAACTACATTGTACCTCAAGAATTATATTGTACCTTAGGGACTATATTGTATTTGTGTGAACTGAATAAACGGAGAAAAAAATTAGTCATTATGCGTCTTTGTTGTTGTTATTTACAAAAAAAACCCTATCCCCTATTGCATTATGTATGTATATGTATATAAAGGCTGTGCAGGACTCAAATGACATTAGTTTTGCTGAAGATGAGTGCTATTAAGAAGGTGAAGCTTAAGATGGAAGATAACAAAATATATAGAATGATTGCATGGAATTACACCTATCGTGCAGCACGAATTGGGTTGTGGGAGCAGGAGGTATGTGAACGTGTTCTCTTACAAAGATATATAACAGACATGTCTAAAATTATATCTCCTGTGCTTGAAGAAAACTACTCCTTCCCCTTCACATAGACGATAGTATCCGTGTGATCGAATAATTTAAACGCTGTCACTATATCTTTGTAGGGTATGCCAGGATCATCCCAGTGAATTCCATGGTAGAAATGTGTTAACCACTTTGCACTCTTCGGTGTCTTAGCACACTTCACATACTTCAAAGACCTCGATGATGCAATGTGTGCTGAGAATGTCTCTATTATTCCTGCATCTTGTGTGTATGCTACGAATGCCACATCTTTAAATATAAACTGTCTACGCAGACAATCATAGAAGCCCCGAGTGTCTGCAATGATGTTCACGCCTTAAGATGCCATTGGTGCAGCGCCTGTTCATTTGTACATCTCGTTGCACAACACCAGTGACTGGGCAGTAGTTGATCACACGGCCATGTAGAACTAGAGCATACACCGCAGTGTGTTCTGGTAAATTTGTCGAAGTTTCAAATTCAATCAGCACATCTATAGGTCCAGACTTAATTATCTCGTTCTGTTTCGAGCAGTCTATTACGATGAGCAGTGAAAGCTCCTTGAACTTCCGTGGACTGAGTAGACATCCTCCTCCCTCTCCTTCAGCAATTTCATAGTAAGAAGCACGAAACCTTGCATACATGTCATATGCTAGATCGTATACATTTTCATTCCACTGCAGGTCTAAATTTTCATATGGGTAGAATTCTGAATTCAGGCAGACTTTGGCATTAGTTAACTTGCAGTTGTCGAACACTGTGGAATCATTTGCTATATTACCTCTTCTATTAGTCAGAAACGCAAGTATGATGAATCTAGGTGTCTATAGCTGCGAGGAGATTTCAGTAGCTCATGTTTGTCTGTTCGCCGTCGGTAACACTGGGTACGCGAAAACGTCCCACGAGCGAAATGTCAGTGATAGAAATGTACCAGAATTCAGGACTTTTAATAGTTTCAAACGCTCCTCGTCTGATACACTGATGTGAGTCATTTTCCATATTATCTTGCTGATTGTGATGACATTCTCTTCTTGAGCTCCTTTAATGTATGAGTTATTATCCATTGCACTCCGTCCCAGAATGAGTTCTGGTTTGGCGTTCATAACAATCTGTCTCATGTCCTCAAGTAGCTCATGAACATTTTTAGAAGTATGCATGCAGAAAATCGCTTGTACTCTGCAACTGTTCTATTCTACGGATCATCTATGAACCACCCCGCATTTTCTAAATTATACAAATTAGCGGGTGATGCAGAGACGTATGTTTTAAGGGTTTATGTTATGCTGACATTGCGTGTATGGTCGATCGCAGACCCACTGATTTCATAGCGTACCTCTTGGAACAAGAATGCTAAAGCGTTACGTGTAAGCTTGGATCCCACTGTATAACTGCCGTCAGTTCTCTTGAATGACCCCTCTGGATAAATGAAACTCTTGCTTGGAAGCGTCAGTGCGTCCTGCTGCTGGATGACAATCCTAATTTCATCGTTCTTGTTAAATGTGGTTGAAGCGTAAGGTTTATGAAAGAAGTATTCCTGACGTATAATTCTCTCATAATACTCTACTGGACTGGTTATATTGAGTGAGGACGTCATTGCAAGGTTTCAAGCCAACTGATTTCAGAAACTCGTGGTTCGCGCGTGTTATCACTTTGTGGTTCGGTAGCGAAGTGACGTGCTGTGGATTGCGTGCACTTGTTTTATAACGTACGTCCATCCTGCCTTAGATGTAATCGTACAATGTTTTTCTCACCACGAAAGTCAACAGGTTGATTATTCTGGTCCACAAAATGCAGCTCCAAATAGTCCAATGTCTGAGCTGTCATTGGAAGATATATTGCATTGGCAGGGGTCTCAACAATTTTATACCCCGTTGCAACTGAGAGGAAGAATCCATAAATAGTATGAATCAGACTGTCTTTGAGATAGGAGTTCGTTGCAATGTTGCACTCGACTCGGATTGTGCTGACGGGAAGTATGTCAACAGTCTGATCTGAATCGTAAAATTTACTTGGATCCTTCTTCAAAACCTGCTCTTTTGTGAAACCCTGTAGGCGCCCTATTGAACCTTTCTGATTAAAGCCAATGGTTGCATTTACAGTCATTGTTTCAGATTTAATTGTATTGATGATTGCACGTAGCTCAATACCTTTTCCAGACTGTTTTAAGACTTCCTTTAAATCATAGATATCGTATGTACCCGGTTCTATTTCCACAATGTCTTTTTCACCATTAATATCCAGATGCAGTTTGTTGCTAGTCTGTTATATTTGGGATGCTGTTGTACGCCTCCAGTCCAATCAATGCAATACTCCATTCACCAACGCTCAAATCATTTGGCGGGAAGTAATTTGCATGCAATAGAGATGATCGTTCTTTTAACGTCAAAGTGTATGACATTGCATCTGAACCTCAACTGATGAAGGAATGTTTAAAGCTCCTCCTTATATAGCATGCTTCTTCTTCTTCTTTGTAAAAATCAAGAGAAACATGATGCATAGATGTCTACAGAGATATGTATTAAAGTCCTGATAGCGCCGATAATTGTAGAACACACGTCTTCTGTGAGTGAAGTATCACTGTAATTCTTCTGGCGGTTGCAGGTCATCAGATGAGTTGAAATAGTATATGGTATCCGCATTTTTCATAACATATGATACCCAGTGGGTGCCGGGGCCTCCAGCAGCATCTAAATTCACAATGTCACATTCACCAGTTTTCCACATAGCCTTCGGTAATGTATCCCGCATAAACGCACCACGGAATCTTGGGCTGTTGAATTTCTTTCTAACAAACTTAAGAAGATCAGTATTTGTGAGTGGTCGATCTGGTAGAACCGCTAATGGGCTTTTTTTGTTTATTTATGAATAGACCTAGCCCTTTACTGTACGGTTTAAAGTATAGTCCTTTTCCGATGGCTGCCGCTTCCATCATGTGGTTATGTCTTCTTGCCTCTTCTAACTACGCTTGGGAGTTTTGTCCGTTGTTGACCGTTCGAGCAATAGCTGCAGCACCACCAGCGAGGGATCCTACCGCCGAGAGAGTGGAGAGGACCGGGATGAGAAATGGAAGAAAACCGCCAGATGTCTTGGGTATTTGTAGAACTCGAGGTGCTTTAACCGATCCTCTTCTTCTCCGTATCGCCTTAGCCTTCTCAGCTAAAATCCTGTGTGCAATGTGACGACTTGATAGATCTTTATTTGCCGCGTATGACATGTCATGTTCCATACACGATTCATCGAGCAGATTAACCCCCTTATCACCTCGTGCTAAGCGTTTCTGAAGCTTTGTCCCAGTTCCACAATAGTTATACGCAGCGATGTGTAATTCAACGGGCAGTTTGTCTAGAATACCTCCACCTCCTCTAATGCGTCTCCTAGCACGTATGTTATGCGACTGCGATGGTTCTGAACTGTGCGCCCCCATTATATATCAAGTAGTTAGCATCAATCCAGGTGTTTTTTGCAGCAGGAAAACCAAGCCATTTGACTTCTGGTTTATTTCCCCGTCGTCTTATGATTCTCTCCAAGAGAAACACATCCGGCTCTGAGCTTTTCTGCAGCTCCTCGGTGTAGAAGCAGCCTGCAATTTCTTTACCTTTACTGATCTTCAATATATAAGTTCCAGGATTCGTTCGTTACACCTTTGAAACAGTAAATATCTCTGTTGACCAGTTCAGTAGGTATGATTTCTCAAATGCCATCTTGTGCTTTAAAATACGTACCAAATCACCTATATTAAATTTCTGTCTGCGTGGATCCAGTACACCTATCCATGAGTCCATTATCACGAACGTCGATTGGTCCCATTTTTTTGTGGTATGTTTGGTTCGATTATACAGAGCAGTTATTCCTGGGAGATATCTGTCCATTTGTATGAACCGCGAAGGTTAAAACACATCCACATTCGACCTTTTATTGTTTTATTTATTTATTTATTGTTCCGTGGGACCAAATTAAGGAGAAGTCTCCATGGTCGTGGAACGAGTCAATACATGAAATTGTAACATGATATTAGAAACAGATGAAATGAAATATAAAAAAACATATTCAGGTGACAAGTCGTAAGTTTAAATGAAGAAAATCAACAATGTAACACTGGAATTTCCTTAATTTTTTAGCTCTTCCAGGAGCTCCTCGACAGAATAGAAGGAGTGAGCCATGAGGAAACTCTTCAGTTTAGACTTAAAAGAGTTTGGGCTACTGCTAAGATTTTTGAGTTCTTGTGGTAGCTCATTGAAAATGGGTGCAGCAGAATACTGCACTCCTTTCTGCACAAGAGTCAAGGAAGTGCATTCTACATGCAGATTTGATTTCTGCCTAGTATTAACTGAGTGAAAGCTGCTAACTCTTGGCAATAGGCTAATATTGCTAACAACAATTCTGTTCAGACGCTCCACGATACTTGCCTTCAGGTGAGTGAATGTAGAGAAGTGATGTATTCCGTACCGCTGCATCACAGTCTTGAAATACCTGTTGTAAAACTCTCCGCCGTGATCGGTTTGGAGGTTGTCTGGGTATCGATTCGTCCCTGTCTGTAGCAAACGCTCAAAAACATCCGCGACATTTCTACCCACTTTTGTTTTAACAGGTAATGCCCAGGCAAATTTGGAGTATGTATCAATAACCATTAAAATATATTTTAATCCATTATTCTCATGTGAAATTTCCCTCATATCTACAAGATCAGCTTGCCATAAGTCATCCAAACCTTTAATCGCAACATGCCTACAAGGGTATGTTTTATGTGGTAGTTTGTGCAGTTCTAGAACTACTGTCTCCATGCTTATTCGATGATACCTCTCTCTCTAAGCTCAGAGATCGCTGAAACAGCCTCATTCGAATGAGCTGTATTACCAACATGCCTACGAGGGTATGATTTATGTGGTAGTTTGTGCAGTTCTAGAACTACTGTCTACATACTTATTCGATGATACCTCTCTCTCTAAGCTCAGAGATCGCTGAAACAGCCTCATTCCAATGAGCTGTATTACCTCCAGTAGCTGATGGCATGAATAGCCGTAGTCGATCTATTAGCTCGTTGAGGTCGTCATGATATATATACTGCGGGATTGGATTGTTCCCTGCTTTATGCTCAATGTCAATACCATCACCGCTGCTGCTGCTGTTGTTGTTGTTTTCGCCATCAGGTATTGGTTTTATAACGGTTTTATATTTCTTGTTGGTCAGGCTTTTCGCTATCTTATGTACACCAGTCATGTGTATTTCACGGCAGTTTCCTTATCATTAACTGAATAATTTATAGGTTTTTTGGTAGGCCTTAGGAAAATAAGATTCATTAAGTCAGGTGTTCTCTCAAACCACCTATCACCAGTGTGGATTGTGTCATCAGTTACAGTTATAGGATGTATGCCCAACATGTACAGTCTTCCCCTGCTAATGCGGAATGTTCTATCTATCTGACCAGGGGCGTGACGTATAATGAATTCGTCAATGACAACGCCATCCTCATCGCGTGTTTTTGTTTTTGCTGAGATCTCTCCGAGAGATTCAGTAATCGGCTTAAAGGTCTCTCTTAGTGTTTGCTGTCGATCCATATGCCCTAACCTCAGCAACCGCAATTTCTCTCGAACAGCTTTCCGCGCTTGAATCACTTTCTGCTTCGTTGATGTCTCGGTGTGTACTAATCAGACATCATTGCAGCGTTAAGCTTTATATATCCGCTCTTCTTCTTCCTCTTACTTTGTTCCTGCTCCCTCTTCTCAACAACAAGGAACTCTACATCTCTTTTCCCGTCAATAGCCTCGACCTTTTCGCTTAAGTCGTTTACTTTCTTACTGCCTTCATTAACTAACTCATTTGACGCATTCACCATTCTCAGAAGAGTCTGGTAATACGTCTCTTGTTCCCAGCGTATACCTCCAACTTTATGCACAAAAGCCTGAATTTTCGCATCCATGTACAGGGGAATGTTCTGTCTGTGTACACCCATTCCCTCGGGTTGAGAGCTAGACATGCGGGCGAATTTGTCCATGGTGCAGCGTATACAGATGCATTAACCTCTCTTACCGTGCTATACAGGGTGGTCCATTGATAATGACCGGGCCAAATATCTCACGAAATAAGCATCAAACGAGAAAACTACAAAGAACGAAACTCATCTAGCCTGAAGGGGGAAACCAGATGGCGCTATGGTTGGCCCGCTAGATGGCGCTGCCATAGGACAAACGGATATCAACTGCGTTTTTTTGAGTAGGACCCCCCCCCCACTTTTTATTACATATTCATGTAGTACGTAAAGAAATATGAATGTTTTAGTTGGACCCCTTGTTTCGCTTTGTGATAGATGGCGCTGTAATAGTCACAAACGTATAAGTACGTGGTATCACGTAACATTCCGCCAGTGCGGACGGTATTTGCTTCGTGATACATTACCCGTGTTAAAATGGACCGTTTACCAATTGCGGAAAATGTCGATATCGTGTTTATGTATGGCTATTGTGATCAAAATGCCCAACGGGCGTGTGCTATGTATGCTGCCCGGTATCCTGGACGACATCATCCAAGTGTCCGGACCGTTCGCCGGATAGTTAGGTTATTTAAGGAAACAGGAAGTGTTCAGCCACATGTGAAACGTCAACCACGAGCTGCAACAAATGATGATGCCCAAGTAGGTGTTTTAGCTGCTGTCACGGCTAATCCGCTAATCAGTAGCAGACAAATTGCGCGAGAATCGGGAATCTCAAAAACGTCGGTGATGAGAATGCTACATCAACATTGATTGCACCCGTACCATATTTCAATGCACCAGCAACTGCATTTGAACGTCGTGTACAATTCTACCACTGGGCACAAGAGAAACTACGGGACGATGACAGATTTTTTGCACGCGTTCTATTTAACGACGAAGCGTCATTCACCTACAGCGGTAACGTATACCGGCATAATATGCACTATTGGGCAACGGAAAATCCACGATGGCTGCGACAAGTGGAACGTCAGCGACCTTAGCGGGTTAATGTATGGTGCGGCATTATGGGAGGAAGAATAATTGGCCCCCATTTTATCGACGGCAATCTAAATGGTACAATGTATGCTGATTTCCTGCGTAATGTTCTACCGATGTTACTACAAGATGTGTCACTGCATGACAGAATGGCGATGTACTTCCAACATGATCGATGTCCGGCACGCAGCTCGCGTGCGGTTGAAGCGGTATTGAACAGCATATTTCATGACAGGTGGATTGGTCGTCGAATCACCATACCGTGGCCCGCACGTTCATCGGATCTGACGTCCCCGGATTTCTTTCTGTGGGGAAAGTTGAAGGGTATTTGCTATCGTGATCCACCGACAACGCCTGACAACATGCGTTAGCGCATTGTCAATGCATGTGCGAACATTACGGAAGGCGAACTACTCGCTGTTGAGAGGAATGTCGTTACACGTATTGCCAAATGCATTGAGGTTGATGGACATAATTTTGAGCATTTATTGCATTAATGTGGTATTTACAGGTAATCACGCTGTAACAGCATGCGTTCTCAGAAATGATAAGTTCACAAAGGTACATGTATCGCATTGGAACAACCGAAATTAAATGTTCAAACGTACCTACGTTCTGTATTTTAATTTAAAAACACCTACCTGTTACCAACTGTTCGTCTAAAATTGTGAGCCATATGTTTGTGTCTATTGCAGCGCCATCTATCACAAATCAGAAGAAGTGGTCCAACTAAAACATTCATATTTCTTGACGTACTACACGAATAAGTAATAAAAATGGGGGTTCCTATTAAAAAAAACGCAGTTGATATCCGTTTGACCTATGGCAGCGCCATCTAGCGGGCCAACCATAGCGCCGTCTGGTTTCCCCCTTCAAGCTAGATAAGTTTCGTTCTTTGTAGTTTTTTCGTTTGAAGCTTATTTCGTGAGATATTAGGCCCGGTCACGATCAATGGACCACCCTGTATATGCAGAAACTCTTGAAAGTTTTCGTCTGTACCTACCAATATTCAGTTTTCGTGTTTTATCAATAACGAGAAAACCATACTGTGAATGATTCCAGCAATCAGCACATATCTTTACAAAATCATTGAACGACATGTCAGTTCCTACATGTGCCTGGTAAATGTGTTTTAAATTCAGATTGTCTTGTTTGAAGGCTATAATGGGGTTTGCAATGCCCCTAACCAACTGTTTCGCGATTCTGGAATATGTTTGGCTTAGATAAAATACATCAGCACCCATATGACGACCGAAACAGAAATATTTTCGAATTTGGTCTTGGTTTTCCACAGCAACATCGTCAAATGTGGGGACAGTGTTTGGCTTTGCTTTTTCAGGTGGAGGGATATCACCGCTTTCACTGAATGTCGTGTATGTAACACCATCTACACCGCGCAATATCTCCTGTAATAGCTGATACTTGGGTTGAAACAGTGTTTTTGAGAATACACAAACATGTTAAAATCGGACTCCATCTACATGCGTTAGCAGCGTTATGAGGACATAAGTCTTGCCACAATTGGATGGACCTACTGTGGTATCGATAGCTACGATGCCACAAGGTAGGTGCGCTCTACTAGGTTGGCAATACGACAGACACCGACGACAGCGCTCTCTAGCCGGCGCTGTGCAGCTCTACGAGCGCCGCTCCAGATTCAGCTTATTTGATTCCGAGTAGACGACCAAGCAACATTGTTTCTATTTCATAGTGGGCGAGCCAGTACAGATTTTGCCTTTGTACCTTCTAGCCGGTATTTGATTGATGGACGGCTTCGCACCTACGTGCTCATCTGTACTGCTTGCTGCCATAAATGGACTGGTCACACTACAAACTGCAGCTACTTCGGCGCCTCCGACGCCACCGCCTGTACCGACGCCGACGACACCTCCAGCGCCGCCATTTAGTGCCTTCAATCCTGACTTTGAACGCTGGCCAGAATGAATCACCCAGCTTGAGGCACACTTCGCAGCGTACAACATACCAGGTACAGAGCGGCTTGCCTTCTTCATTGCCAACGCGGGTGTTGTGTTATACCGTGTGCTCGTAAAATTATTTCCCACCACCTGCCCAGAAGCTAAAACTTACGACGAAGTGATTGATGCTTTGAACTCCCACTTCCTTGACAGTGTAAATGTGGTAGCTGCCCGCTACAAATTCTTTCGCCTCCGGCGTGGCCCTACTCAGTCTAATATGGCTTGGTTAGCGGACTTTCAGGAACTAACTTCTGATTGTGACTTTAATTGCTCGTGTGGACGCACATTTGTGGATATAATGATTAGAGACGCTATTGCGCTGAATGTGGCGGATCACTACATCCGCGAGCAGATCCTCAAATTTAAAAACACTTCTTTGCAGGAAGTAGTGGACTTGCTAGACAGACAAGATACATAAGACATGGCTACTTCCGCGTTCGCCGTGACCCCGGGTGTGTGTACTGTTAGGGCGGCACAGCACGTGCACTGCTGCCCGGTCCCAGCACAGCCAGCCACGCCGCGCCGCTCGCACGCACGTAAACAAGTTTCAAACCAGGCACCCACTCAGAAAATGAAATCATATCCGAACTGCTTTCGTGCCCACCCACGGGACAGTTGCCCATCCCGTCAAGCACAGTGTTATTTTTGTAATAAGAAATGACATGTGTAAGCTGTGTGTAGTAAGAGAAACTCTAATTCCCAACTTGTCTCCCATTCGCGTGGCTCGCGTGGGCGTCACCGCAACGGAAACAGCCATAATCATGGTTCACATCAGCCTGTGGACGTTAATGCCATTTATTCAAAGCCTTCTGCATCACGTGCGTCAACAGCTCGCCATGTGAATCAAGTTTTGCCAGACACTTCCTCTTGCATTCAGAGCAATACAAGAAAACTTTTTCTGACTTTGAACATTTGTGGACGTTCTGTTCGCATGCAACTGAACACTGGTGCGTCAGTTTCTTTACTGAACTGATCAACGTATGACTTGCTTGGTTCGCCCCCGCTTCGTCGTTCGCATTCCACGCTGACTGCATTTACTGGACAGGAAATCTGTGCTCAGTGTGTGTAGTTTGCAAGCCATGTATGGTGTAATGACCCGTACAGTGTCTTTCCATATGCTCCGCTCTAGTGATGCTACGAAAATTTTGGGCATGGACGCATTTGAACTTTTTGGCCTCGCCATTCAGGACAATGTACTTTGCGTCAACGCTAGTGACCATGCAGACAGTGTTGCCGCACTGTGCGATGATTTTGCTAGACTCTTTTTCTGATGGACTTGGTTGCGCCGCAGACTTTGCAGTGCAAATGGCTCTGAGCACTATGGGACTTATCATCAGAGGTCATCAGTCCCCTAGAACTTAGAACTACTTAAACCTAACTAACCTAAGGACATCACACACATCAATGCCCGAGGCAGGATTCGAACCTGCGACCGTAGCGGTCACGCGGTTCCAGACTGAAACGCCTAGAACCGCTCGGCCACTCCGGCCGGCTCTTTGCAGTGAATGTTGTAGTTAAAGACAATGCCATGCCTATTTTACGGCGCGCACGCCCGGTACCGCACGCACTGCACGACGCCATAGCTGCTGAACTTACGCATTTGCAAGTCAATGGTGTCATTGAACCTGTTTCTGCTTCGCCATGGGCTTCGCCTGTAGTGTGTGAGAAGAAACCAAACGGTCGTCTCCGTATTTGTGCTGACTTTAAGTCTACAGTAAATTCACAGACAATGGTCGCTACGTTTCCCTTACCGTGTCCTGAAGACATTTTTGATAAGCTTGTTGCGAAAAAATTCTTTTCCACAATTGACTTGCAGGACGCATATTTTCAGATTCCGCTCGACGAACAGTCGCAGCGCTATTTTGTGATAAACACCCACCTTGGATTGTTCAAGTTTCGCCGCCTTCCGTTCGGTTGTGCTTCGGCTACTGCTATTGTTCAGTCTTATTTGCAGCAGTTGTATGACACTGTCCCTGCTTGTTTAAATTATCTGAACGATATAGTTGTATCAGGCCGCACCCGTGATGAACATTTGCAGAACTTGCGTGCCTTATTTACTGTACTTTGGCAGGCAGGACTTAGGTGTAACAGAGAAATTTTTTTTTTCTTTTTTTTTTTTTTCAAACGCATGGGAAAGCGGTCTGCGTGGCGCCACCTGGGGAAGGTGTGTTGCCTTCCGAAACTGGGTTAAAACCGCCAGGAGACCCTCTGATTCCCGGAAATCTTCAGAATGTCTGAAGTGCTCTGTGACTCAGAGGAACCTGAGTGGGACTGGCGCTCAGTAACCCCCTTAGATGGGGTGAAGCTAACACTGGAAGGGCCGTCCATGCATGACGTTAAAAGGCTAGCCCTTAACTGGGTGCAATCCTCACTGAACCGCACTGGCCAACCGTGAATTATCAAAAGCGGTGGGTGAGACATGGTCGGCCATGATCCCCCAGTACGTGTGGAGGCCCTCCAGGGAACGTAACTCGGGTTTGAGTGCCTCACCGTCTCGATGATGTCAAACTCCACAACATAAGACCCGGGTCATACCATCATTTTTTATCGCATCATCACTCTCATAACACCTCCGGGCTGTGGAACGGTGAGGGTTGTCGTTGTGTCAAGGAAGGACGTTAAACTCCCGTCAAGGTAGGACGTTAAACGCCCCCAACCCAAGGCGAAAGCGAAGGGTGTGTGGCACAGGGGGAGCTGTGTCTGAGGGACTAACCATCTGTCCCTCCCTCAATTCGCAGGGCACAAGACCAGCTGGTGCTCTGCATGCCGGCGACCTCGTTTGTCGGCGTGGGACCTCGGCGCGAGTCGGCAAGTGCGCTTCGCCGCTCTCGTGGGTAACTGGGGCGTGTTCTGCCAAACCCAGGGGGTGGTGACATCGCCTGGGCCAGGTTAGCTGGGTCCAGACCGTCGAACGACTGGGTGACCGGCCCGCCACCTGAGTAGGAGCGGGCTCTTGGCCTGCAGGTGGGAGCTCGGGCTAGTAGGCGGCGAAGGACGAGAAGTGCATCTGCTTCTCCGGAGTGCAGAGTGCACTTGCCGATGAACACTGGCAGAAATCGTCGGTGACGAGGCCACTGAAGGGGACCAGGACACTGGCAACGGTGTGCTGAACTCGGCGGCTCAGGGATGCCCTTGACCTAGGGACGAGGTTGGTGGGCGAGCTGCATCTTAGTCCCCCCCATGCCAGAGGAGCCGGTCCGGGGTTAGAGACGGGCTTCCAACCCTTTTTTTCGCTTGTCTAACAATGATGGCCACTGAAGAGACAAGCGACCTAAGTGCGCCCATAAGGGCTTCGATGCTAGCTGATCCCTCGCCACAGGACGGCCTGGGTCAGACGACGGAGGAGAGCAATTTAGAGAGACATATGGGAATTACCCAGTTTTTAGACCAAAACGTCAAAAATGGGAAAATCAGTCAGGCCGCAGTGCAGGCAATTAAAAATGAACTGGCGGCATGGGCGATAGCCAATGCAAAGCTAGAAGGGAGAATCAAAGAGCTAGAAAAGGAAAATGAACGACTTAGGAAACAACCAGGGAAGACATGGGCCGGCGTCGCATCACAGGCTGCACCAAAGGCCCAAACAACAAAAGAGACTATTGCAAAGGTCTCTAAACGACCGGACACTGCAGTCTTCTTAAGACCATTACCCGGCCAGGACATTAAGAAGGTACAGGAAGTGCTTGCTACCACCGTAAACCCCGTGAGAGAAAATATTAAGATTAATAAAGTAAAAGTAATTAAAAATGTAGTTATTGTAGATGTAGCTTCGGAGGATGACAAAAATAAGCTCTTAGGAAACCAAAAATTGTGCAAGTCAGTTAAATGTGAACCCCCCCCCCCCCCCCCCCGAAAGCGAAATCCACTTGTCATCCTGTATGACGTCCCAAAATCAATGACAGATGAAGACCTATGCGAGACCCTATACCAACAAAACCGTGAGGATTCAGATACAAGCATGGAAACTTTCCTAAAAGATTTTAAACTTAGATTTAAGACGGGACCTAGGGACAGAGATGTAGTTCATCATGTTGCTGAAGTTACAGGGGGATTATGGAGGAAATTGACAGCTATGAGCAGGGTGTACATAGGTTTTCACGCCATAAACGTGAAGGACTACCTGATCGTACCCCGTTGCCACAATTGTGGGGACATTGACCATATCCATAAATACTGCAGTAGGAAGCAGACTTGCTCCAGGTGCGGAGAGGAAGACCATGTAAGAAAGGACTGTAGGAAATCCGCTGTCTGCATACCATGTACACGAAGGGGCAAAAAGACCTGTGGCACAACCGGGAGGAACTGCCCAACATATAAATTACTCGAACAACACCTAATCTCTAGAACAGATTATGGCTGATGGCAACAACAAAACCGGATCAACCAAGAAAAGAAAGTCTCCAAGTAAGAAGAAAAGGGATGTGGAAAGAGCAGAGAAATTCAAAGAATTTTTGAAATCTCTCCAGGAGACAAAGAAAAAGGAGACAATTATGGTTGATTCAAGCATCCAAACTGACTCAGACAATCTGACAGAGCCCAAGACTCTGGTTCATCTGAGTGTCAACTCAACACTCAACCCAGAGGCAGAAAGCTTCGTCACCAATCAAGAAAAAACAAGATCGCAACAGAAATCACGGTTGACCTATGCATACAGACGGAGCCAGAAGAGGAAACAGAAGACAGTCTGCAACCATCAGAGAGTAATAGCATTGTTCCGGTTCAAAAAGGATCTCTCCAAACTGTTGTACAAGACAATACAATCACGAGTACAATGCAGTTGGAAGTATTTCCGAGAGCCCCAGATCCGGATCCTAGAAGGATCTACCAGAACTTGGAGCTTGCTATGCAACTTTCATGCTTGGAGCAGCCAGCTGTCCTCACCACGGCGCTCAGGCACGTCGTACGTATAGGGCATAAATATGGCAGAAAGGTCACCTTCTCAACAATGGAGGCTGTGGATAGGATACAGTTAAAGTCAATGAATCTTCCCACAGATCTCGGAGCTCTGTGTGACTTGCTCAGAAGGGTTTTCGAGAGAAGAGGAGAGGATTTCAACATGAAAGAGATCTACGTACAATCTGTCCTTGCAAATGGCCGAATTGCTTCAGATTACAACAAACCATGGCCTGATTGCAATTTCCACACTTACTTCCCATGACATCTGAAATTGTAATAGGACAAATAAACACCCACAACAGTCGGCTGGTCATGCAGGAGCTTCGGAAGGTAGTGGAGGAGAGGAGACTGGATGTAGTCTGTCTGCAGGAGCCATACTCCCGGGCGGGGCAGATCTCCTTCATGTCTACCACTTGGCAGACAATCTCTACCGGAGAAGAGCCGAAGGCAGTCTTAATAGTCACAAACAAGGCCCTAAGGGCCACTACACTAACACAGCTTTCCAACAGTCACTGCAATGTAGTAGAACTACAAACACCAGTAGGATTAATATACCTCGTGAACATGTATTTCCAATATGGTGGAAATTTTGAAGATTTCTCAGACCACCTTGCGAGAACCATCACGGTGCTACGCGGGCATAGGGTTATTGTTACGGCAGACATCAATGCCAAGTCCCCTATGTGGTACAGCAGCACAAGGGATGCTAATGGTGAGAAGGCTGAAGAACTAATCATGGCTTCCCAACTTGTAGTGGCAAACAAACCTGGTAACCCCCCCACGCACAGAGGAGGCGGAGGGCAGGGGACAAACATTGATGTCACCCTGGCAACTCCTAACGCCATCAGCATCATTGAAGGTTGGAAGGTTTTTGAGCACGCCACTACAAGTGATCACAACTTAATTACCTTCTGCCTCAGAGAAGAAGGGTGCCGCTGGGACCTAGGATGGGAAATCCAACTTAATTACAATAAAACCGATTGGGACTGCCTGGCTCGGGAGTGTGACATTCCGCCGTTGCCAGAAGGTGACCTGAACATAGACAGGTACGCCGAAGAGCTGGTAGGGTCAATAGTCAGCGCGGTCAAGGCCGCTGTGCCAACCAGGAGGAGAGCCGTGGCAGCTTCCCCATCACTATGGTCTGCCGATCTTGAACATATGCGTCAGTCTGTGAGACAGGCGAGGAGGTACTACCAGCGGAGTGCCGTCTGGCAAGAAAAACGGTTCTGGCTGCAGCAGTACAGGGAGGAAAAAGAAATATTCCAAAAATAATTAAAGGAAGTAAGAATGAAAAGTTGGGAGAGGTATGTTCTGAGCCAGCTAGCCACTGATCCTTGGGGAATACCATACAAACTGGTCAGGGAAAAAATCAGGTCCCCTGCAGTCCTCTCGACAATCAGAGACGGAGGTAGAATGACAGAGTCGTGGCAGGAAACTGCTGAAGTTCTCCTGCACACTCTGCTGCCAGATGACGAGGAAAATGAGGAGGATGAACTCCAACAACAAATTCGCAGAGAGGATCTAAATGAATACACCAACAACACCATGGTGTACCCCTTTTTAGAAGAAGTGGCTGCACAAATCAAATCATTGAAAAAGGGCAAAGCACCGGGGCCAGACGGCATAGTCGCGGAAGTGGTGCAGTTCCTTGCCCCTCAGCTAGTAGCGTCTCTCACGGGACTGTTCACTGAATGTCTAAGAACTGGGAGATTCCCTAAAATCTGGAAAAGGGGTAATGTAATAATTATTCAAAAAGGGAAGGATAAGGACCCCACAGAACCCAAATCTTACAGGCCAATCTGCCTCCTAGACAACCTAGGAAAACTGTTGGAGAAGCTACTGGCTAACAGACTGACAACGCACAGGATACTGCGCGGGATGAGCAACAGGCAGTTCGGTTTTAGGCCGGGGCGATCGGCGTCTGACGCAATTGCCCTGGCAGCTGAGGTCTGCAGCTCAACCCCGCACAAGTATGTGGTAGGCATCATGGTGGACATCAGTGGCGCCTTCGACAACCTGTGGTGGCCCTCGCTCTTCTCCCGCTTGCGTGAGAAGGAGTGCCCAGGGCCCCTCTATGGCTGTCTGAGGAGCTATTGCATGGACAGGGAGGTATGGCTATCATCACGTAGCGGAAGAACAAGTAAAACCATCACGAAAGGGTGTCCCCAGGGATCAGTTCTGGGGCCACTCTTTTGGGATATAAACATAGAACCCCTCCTAGAGAAATTACAATTAAGTGAGGATGTGCTAGACGTGATAGCTTATGCTGACGACCTCCTCCTGCTGGTAGGCGGCCGCAGCCGAGAGGAACTTGAGCCTAAGGTAGAGCAAGCAATGATAGTGCTTCAGAAATGGTGCCAAGAAGCAAAAATGAAAGTTGCACCACACAAATCCACATATTTGTTAATGAAAGGCAGTCTCGTCAGAAATCCAACTGTCAGAATTGAAGGAACTCCAGTTCTTCGGCGCCGGGAGGCCAGATACCTAGGAGTCACAATAGACGAAAAATGGAATTATAATGCACACATAGAAAACATAACGCAGCGAGCACTAGAAGTTCTAAATAATCTCGTCAGTATAGGCCATAGGAGATTCCACCTACCTCCCAACTTGATCAAACTATACCACAACAGTATCCTAACGTCCTTAGTAGGATATGCGAGCGGGGTTTGGGCACACAGGCTTACGAGGGTGGTGCCCGCAGTGACCGTGAGAAGGGTGCAGCGGAACATGCTCTTGCGTTCTGTCGGGGCATACCGAACAACACCTGGGGGGGCCTTACTGATAATAATAGGATTATGTCCTTTAGGCATAAAAATTAGAGAACAGGGAGCGTGGTACTGGGTCTGCAAAGGAAAAATAGATAAGACCAGGGAAATCATGGGGGTACAAGTTGGGGATAAATATGCAATAAAGAGAAGAGGCGAAGAGTTATGGCAACAGCAATGGGAAATCAAGGAAACGGGAAGAAGGGTTTACCAGCTACTACCAAATATCCGCCCCGGTAGCTGAGTGGTCAGCGTGACAGACTGTCAATCCTAAGGGCCTGGGTTCGATTCCTGGCTGGGTCGGAAATTTTCTCCGCTCAGGGACTGGGTGTTGTGTTGTCCTAATCATCATCATTTCATCCCCATCGACACGCAGGTCGCCGAAGTGGCGTCAAATCGAAAGACCTGCACCAGGCGAACGGTCTACCCGACGGGAGGCCCTAGCCACACGACAATTCCATTTTTTCCATCAGAGAAAGGTTTCAAATGAGCCACTTTGAGCCGAGCAGAGGTCTGCTGCACTTTCTTACAGGTCACGGGCCATATCCAACATATTTATGTCGATTTGGAAAACGGACAACACCAGCGTGCGACTGTGGTGCTCCGGATGGAACACCCGAACGTGTCGTCTATGACTGCACGTTATATGACGATGTGGCGCTCGAACTTAGAAATCAATTACCAAACAGAGACACATACACACTACTGCGACGTGCCGAGACCTTTAATGTCCTCAACAATTTGGCAAATGAAATATCCCAAAAGATCTTGAGGGATTTTATTAGAAACCAACACGGTTGGAGACCAAAAAATATAACCCGATGAAGACTTAGGTGCACCTGCAATTGCCGCCGAGCGCGGTACTGGCCGGTTGTTTCACGACCGGAATCCGCCGCGTTGTCGGATCAGGGGAGCAGGTGCACCATTCCCGGACTTGACTTATGCACTAGACTCTATAGCAAGTAGTTACACTAGAATAATGTAAAATTAGAACACTAACATTACTAACATAGGTAGGGACTGCAGCGATTTCAAAAGTAGTTGGCCAGCCCAGTGCCAGGGGCACACTCACTGGGATTAGCTCAGTGAGCAGGCCTTATTAGTAGGTTTATATATCATCTGGCACACCTGTAACGCTGCAGGGTAGCTAGTCTTAGAATAACCAGAGTAGTCAAGTAGTTAGATTAACCCGGTCCGTAGCAAGTGCCATTAATCAATTAGTATAAGCTGCTTGTTTTAAGTTCCTGAAGTTGTCTCCGACAATGGCACCCAATTTGTGTCCTAAGCGTCTGAAACGTTCTGTGCTGCTAATGGCATACGCCACTTGACCTCGGCCCCGTTCCACCCCCAGACGAACGGCGACGCTGAACGCTTTGTGCGTACGTATAAATCGTAGGTGAGCAGGCTGTGTGCCATGCACTCTCGGGAGTGCGCACTATGGATTTTCCTTGCTTTCTATTGCTCCCAGCCACGCGCCACCCATTTCCCAGCGGAATTGCTACACGGCCACAGCCATCGGTCGCTCCTGCATCTATTGCAACCGCCACGGTGCGCTCCCGCTGCTTCGCCTCGTTCTGGCTTGGCGCCACAGGATTGGGTGTTCTATCGCGTTTTCTCTGGCAGGTGGCGCTGGGAGCAGGGGCGCATTCTTCGCCAGCTTGGCTGCGCCTTATGTCATTTCTGGTCCCTCCGGCACTGTCAAGAGACACCGGAACCAAATCCGTTTGTGCCGTCTTCGGTTTTCTGCTGCTGGTTGCTTTCAGGCAGAATTGAAGGCTTTGCGGCTTCCACCGCCTCAGCCCACGACTCCACCGACAGCGCCTCCGCCGCTCGCGCCTCCGCCGCTCGCGCCTCCGCCGCTCGCGCCTCCGCCGCTCGCGCCTCCGCCGCTCGCGCCTCTGCCGCTCGCGCCGCCTCCGCCGCTCGCGCCTCATCTGAGCATACCCAGTGGCGGTGCGTGGCCTGGGCAGGTTTTCCATGGGGCGTTTTCCTCGCCCCCTCGTGAGGAATTCGGGGTCGTGGGTGGACAGCGCACCCTGGCAGTTCCACTGTCCATCCCCTCAGTTGCGCCGCCCCTGGATCCCTCCACCCACCGTCGGAAGCCCTACTCAATGACAGTGCGTCGTTTCAGGGGGGAGGGATGTCATACCGATAGCTACAATGCCACAACGTAGGTGTGCTCTACTAGGTTGGCACTACAACAGACACCAACCTCTAGCTTTGCAGCTCTACGAGCGTCGCTCCAGATTCAGTCCATTTGATTCCGAGTAGACTACCAAGCAACATTGTTTCTATTTCATAGTGGGCGAGCCACTACAAATTTTGCCTTTGTACCTCCTAGCCGATGTTTGACTGATGAACGGCTTCACACCTACGTTCTCATCTGTACGCAAAGTTAAGTAAGAGCTATAACCCATACACAGTAGGGTCCACAACTCTTCTGTGGATACGTGCGTAGCAAGCACGGGACCCTGAGCTAATGTGGCCTTCCTTCCTTTCCAGGCTGCATACCTTCCCTTTCCGCATCCTTCCCCATCCCCCATCATCGCCCCCCCCCCCCCACTCACCACCGCCTCTTTCCTTGCCTTTCTCACCCTCTGGGAGTGTGTTTTTTGCCTACGTCGGGAGACGGATGCTCGAAACTGTAACAAATTCTTTGCTTTCTCCACTTGCAAGTCTTCGCCCTTCCTTTGTCCTTCTCTTTTCCTTACCTCTTCTCTTTGCCCTTTTCTCCGCTGCGGCGTTTGAGACCTCTCTTCTTTCCTTTCCCTTTCTCTTTTTTCCTCCCTGTGTGTGTCTGAAGGCCGACCCACGCATTTCCATGCATAGCCAGTGACGGGGTAACGCGTAATTCCCTGCCCCGCGTAGACAGGTAGGACACGTACGTACCCCCTGGTAACGGCCAGGCCCAGGGAGGGGTGATTACCCGAGCTGATACCTTCCGAAAGTGCCGATTGGTCACTCCGTCCGTTTGTCGGGAGGTGTGACCTGAGGTGTGAACAATTACCTAAGGGGGAGTGCCCTCAGAGAGGGCCCCCACAAGGAAGGAGCGCGCCATCGGAGACGCCAGTAATCATGGGGGATACTTTCGCAATGGTTTCCTCATTACGAAATGGTGCTTTGTTTTTAGAAACAGTCAGTGCCCTCCAGACACAAAAATTGCTGCGTACTTCACTGCTACACACCTTCCCTGTCCGGTTGGAACCGCACCATACTTTAAATTCATCACGTGGGGTCGTTTATACACGCTTCCTCGACGGATTGTCCGACGAGGAAATTCAACACTACCTGTCTGACCAGGGGGTAACTGCTGTTCATAGTCATGAAAAGGGTTGACACGAACATCATTCCAACCTGTACTGTCATCTTGACATTTGACAAAGTTCAATTCCATCGAAAATCAAAGCAGGCTATGAGAATTTCCGTTCACCCTTACATCCCAAACCCTACGCGTTGCTATCGGTGTCAGCGGTTCAATCACACCAGCCAGTCCTGTTCCAATCCGCCCAAATTAGTTACGTGTGGACAAGGATGCCCATGAGGGTGCTTGTCCACCTCCATCCCCTCGTTGCATCAACTGTATGGGTGACCACGCTGCATCCTCTCGAGGTTGCCCCATTTTTAAAGACGAAAAGCTCATCCAGGAAATCAGAGTGAAGGAAAAGGTGTCGACCTTTGCTGCTCGCAGATTATTCGCCAGTCGACAGCCCACCGTGCCTCAGACAGGAAAATACAGCGCTGTCCTTGCCTCTCCGCGGCCAACAAAGGAGGTGGCCACGCAGACTTGTGACCTTACCTTTAGTGCCACGGTCGTCAGATCAGTCAGCGCAAAGATCGCCCGTTCAAACTCCCCACTTTCGCAGTCCACTCTATGGCTCACACTTCATTGGGTTCTGCTAAATCTCGAGCCCAAAACTGAGACACCAAGACTTCGAAAAAAGACCATACTCGTGAAGATTTTTTACGTACCCCACCTTCATAACCATCGGTTCCTCCTTCATCTAAACATCAAGTTTCCAAGAAGGCTAGTAAGAAACCCAGTTCATCTCCTTCTCCACCACAGCGTGTCTCATCTACAGCACCACCTGGCGGTAATCGCCCTCGGCCGTCTTCTGTGTCGCCGAGGCGCACTGCTGGCGGCCGATCAACCGGCCGATCGCTGGTGGCAGGAGCTGCTCCTGAACAACCTATGGATCAGGATCTTCTGCCTTCGGCTGAATGCCATTCCATGCTGTCGGTCACAAGCTCTGAGCAGTCGCTGAGTTGACGGCAACCTTGGTCACACTCCTCCATTTTCTGTTCATTATCCACTGGAATATCCGCGGCCTTCGAGCCAATCGGGATGAATTGTCGATCCTCTTACGATCCTACTCGCCGGTCATCTTCTGTCTTCAGGAAACAAAGCTGCATCCCCATGACTGCCTTGTTCTCCCCCATTTTCAGTCCATCCGATATGATCTCCCCTCTGTTGAAGGCACTCCAGCACATGGACTCATGATTCTTCTCCATGATACTCTCCATTATCACCCAATCCATTTAAACACTTCCTTCCAAGCTGTCGCTGTCCGTCTTTCCCTTTCTGGATATACCTTTTCTCTTTGTACTGTATACATTCCATCATCCACACCAATGGCACGAGCTGATCTCCTTCATCTTTTTGGTCAGCTTCCACCCCCCTCTTTGCTGGTTGGGGACTTCAAAGCCCACCACCCACTTTGGGGATCTCCACATCCTTGTCCACATGGCTCACTATTGCTAGACGTCTTCCATCAAGCAGATCTAGTTTGCCCCAACACTGGGGACCCTACATTTTTGTCTGCCTCCACGACAAATTTCTCTAATTTGGACCTTTCGGTCGGTACTGTTCCGCTAGCTCGGCGCTTCGAATGGTTCGCCCACGATACACACTCGAGTAACTACTTTCCATGTGTCCTTAGACTGCAGCCTCAAAAGCCATATATGCGCCCGCGATGCTGGAAGTTTGGCCAAGCCGATTGGACACTTTTTTTCGTCTCTAGCGACATTCAATGACCATCCCCCCAGGGGGTCCACAACTCTTTTGTGGATACGTGGGTGGCGAGCACTGGGCCCCGAGCCATTGCAGCCTTCTTTCTCTCCAGGGCTGCATTTCCTTTCCCTTCCCCTTCTTCCCCCCCCCCCTTGCTCCTTTCCCCTCGCCCTCTCCTCTCCCTCTCTTGGTGTCCTTGCTTATGTTGGCCCCCGCTATCCTCCTGGATCTGTTGGTTTTCCAATTCGGCTTTGTTGCATAATCATCTCCTCCTTTTGGCATTCCTTGGTCCCCCTCTGGGGTTTGACCTCCATTACAAAATTTCTCCTCCGTAGTGTGAGCCATTTGGGGAAGAGCACCTTACCTAGTGTCTCCGACGTGCGCCCTCCTAGTACGTTCCACCTTTTCTTTCACGTCGTTGTCTGATACTAGGGTGCATAGCCAGCACGGTAGCCAGCCCGTGTGGTGGGGTCGCTATGTACCCTTTTGGTTGAGGCTCCTGAACACACAGGGATCACACTTCTGATACCTGAGCTGTGACCTCCTCATGCATGCCTTGGAGTGGTTGCTCGTCATCCTGGAGTATTGGAACTCCTGGCAATGGCCGCCGTGCCAGACGGCCCTTGCTGTTGCTGGGTGGCGCCCGTGAGGAGAGCCCATGATCGGAGTGGGTGGTATCAGGGCGGTTGCTATGCAAACGAAACGCATACGGGTCCAGAACTCTGACTGTTCTTCTGCGGCCGTCTCTCTGCGTGGAACTGATTCCTCAAGTGCTGCTTCTCTTGCCTCTTTGGCCTTCCCTTCCATGGCTACCCCCTGGGAAGAGGGTCAGGCCCGTCGGCTAGGGGCAAAACCTTTCCCCCATTATCTAGTTTGCACCAGGTCTGATGGAGATACTTTCACCAATACCAAACCTTTATTATTTGTGGAACACATTGAAGATAAGTTTGGCGAAGTGGACTCCCTGAGCAAGATGCGGTCGGGTTCGTTGCTGATAAAAACTGGTTCAGCTGCCCAATCTGCGGCCCTTCGTGCCTGTACCCATCTTGGCACAATTTCTGTGTCCATTACCCCACACCAGTCTCTAAATATGGTACAAGGTGTGATTTTTCACAGGGACCTCATCCTTCAAACTGATGAGGAACTTCGGGACAATCTCGGACAGTGGGGTGTTCACTTTGTTCGGCGTGTTCAGAAGGGTCCTAAAGACAATCGTATTGATACTGGTGCCTTTATCCTGGCCTTTGAAGGGGATACCCTCCCTGAGAAAATTAAGATTATGGTCTAGCGCTGTGATGTGAAGCCGTACATCCCACCTCCTATGAGGTGTTTTAAGTGCTTGCGTTTTGGCCACATGTCTTCCCGCTGTTCCCAGGCCCCTCTCTGTGGTGACTGTGGACGTCCACTCCATGAGGGGAGTCCCTGTGTTCCCCCTCCTGTATGTGTAAATTGTCATGGTAGTCATTCTCCACGTTCACCAGATTGCCCAGTATATAAGAAGGAAAAAAAGATACAGGAATATAAGTCCCTCGATCGTTTAACCTACACAGAGGCCCGTAAGAAATATACACGACTTCACCCTGTGTCCATGACATCTAGTTACGCCTTGGTTACATCTACACCCCTTCCTCCCCCTTCCTTACCCCCATCCCGGACCCCTCTCCTCCCCCCCACCCCTGTGGCTCCCACACCTTCTTCTATGGGCGCTGCTCCCCCTCCCCAGCCGAAGAAGTGTCCCACTCCTTCGGCGTCTGCCGGTCAAGGGCGCCTCTCCCGGGATGCCCCTTCCCGGCACCTTCCAGGCCAAAGGTCTGCTGCCGCGCGACGACCGTGAGAGCCGCGGTCTGTCGGCCCCCAGGTCGCCCGGTCTCTTTCTGTTCCTGATCTTGCTGCAGCTGGCTCCTTTATGCCACACAGCCCTCCTCGATCTCAGCCTGAAAAGAAGAAGAAACATAAGTCCCGGGAGAAAGAGCCTCTGGTGTCACCGGAGGTCCCTTCCCCGACTTCACAACCGGATTCTGACCTGTCGTTCACGGATGTCGCCCCCTCCTTGTCGGTGACGGGTGGGGACCCGGCGGTATGACTGGATTTAGCATGTTCAGCCCTCATTTAAACCATCGTTCTGTGGTTCTCCAATGGAATTGTAATGGATACTATCGTCACCTTCCGGAATTGAAATCCCTTCTTTTGTCCTACTCTGCAGCTTGTGTGGTTCTCCAGGAATCTCATTTTATTGATGCTCACTCACCGACCCTCCGTGGGTTCCGTGTTTTCTGTCGAAATCGGGTCGGACCCCTGCGGGCTTTTGGTGGCGTTTGTACGTTGGTCCGTACAGACATTGCTAGCACGTGGATTCCTCTTCAATCTGCATTGGAAGTAGTTGCTGTTAGGGTCCACTTAGTCTCTGCGGTCACAGTTTGCAATCTTTATCTCCCTCCTGACAGGACTCTTACACCTGCTGCCTTAACTGCCCTTCTTCAGCAACTTCCTTCTCCCTTCCTCCTCCTTGGGGATTTTAAAGCTCATCATCCCTTGTGGGGCAGTGCTTTTCCATCTAGACGAGGTCTTCTTATAGACCAATTCATTGCAGACCACGACCTGTGCCTTCTTAATGATGGCTCCCCTATTCATTTCAGTGCCGGTCATGGTACCTTTTCTGCCATTGATCATTCTCTTTCTTCTCCCTCTCTCCTCCCTTCATTATACTGGTCACCACACGACGACATTTGTGATAGCGACCATTTCCCGTTGATTATCACGCTCCCTTCCCGCTCCCCGATGGACAGGTTACCTCGTTGGTCTTTCCAACGCGCCGATTGGCCTCTATACACTGCACAGGTCGTGTTTTCTCCCTCTTTGTCAGGTTGTATTGATGACGTCCTACGTGACGTGTCTGACGCGATTGTTCGCGCTGCTAGCCTTGCTGTCCCGCGCTCATCTGGACCCTTTCGTCGCCGGCAAGTCCCATGGTGGAGTACGGCCATTGCCATTGCCATCCGTGATCGCCGTCGAGCTTTGCAACACTTTAAGAGGCACCCATCCGTAGCCAGCCTTACTACCTTTAAACGCCTTCGCGCTAAAGCCCATTATTTAATCAAACAGAGCAAGCGGATATGTTGGAAACGATTCGTTTCTTCCCTTGGTTCTACTGTCCCTCTGTCACGGGTATGGGCTACACTTCACTCTCTCCAAGGTTTCCATCGGCAGTCCACCCTCCCAGGCCTTCACCTCCCAGATGCCATTTGTATGGACCCATTAGTTCTTGCAGAACATCTTGCGACCCATTTTGCAGTGGCATCAGCGTCAGCCTCCTATCCAGCTGCTTTCCTTCACCAAAAACAGCGGGCTGAAGCTTCCACCTTATGTTTCACCCCTTGTGAGTCATAATCTTACAACGAACCTTTTACTGAATGGGAATTTCTTTCTGCTCTATCCTCTTCTTATGATATGGCCCCTGGTCCAGATTCCATTCATATCCAACTGCTTCAACATCTCAGTGCTCCACAACGGCAACATCTTCTTTGGGTGTTTAACTGTATCTGGTTCCAGGGTGACTTCCCTTCTCAGTGGAGGGATAGCATTGTGGTTCCTGTCCTTAAGCCTGGTAAGAACCCCCTATCGACTGCTATCGGCCAATTAGTTTGACCAATGTGGTTTGTAAGTTACTTGAACGGATGGTAGCCCGTCGGCTCAATTGGGTCCTCGAAACCCGCGGATCTATTGTCCCCTTACCAGTGTGGCTTTCGAGAGGGACGGTCTCCAATCGATCATTTACTTCGCTTGGAATCCGCAGTTTGGCAGGCTTTTTCCCAGCACCGCCATTTGGTTGCAGTGGTTTTTGACCTTCGCAGGGCCTATGACACGCCCTGGCGCCATCACATTTTACTTACCCTTCATCAGTGGGGTCTTCGGGGCCCACTCCCGATTTTTATCCGCCAGTTCCTGATCCATCGGTCATTCAGAGTTCGAGTTGGTACTGCTTTTAGTTCTCCACGGACCCAGGAGATGGGCATCCCACAGGGTTCTGTCTTGAGTGTCCTTCTTTTCCTCATTGCTATCGATGGACTTGTGGCCTCTGTCGGTCCCTTGGTCGCCCCTGCCCTGTATGTGGATGATTTCTGCATTTGGGTTAGTTCCTCCTCGATGCCATCTGCAGAACGGCAGCTCCAGGTAGCTATACGGCGTGCCTCTGCATGGACCCTCTCACACGGGTTTCGATTCTCTCCTTTAAAATCGCGGGTGGTCCACTTCTGTCGCCGTACTACGATCCACCCTGATCCAGAGCTCTATCTCGCTGCACAACGATTGCCTGTGGTCCCACGGTTTCGTTTCCTGGGTCTTCTTTTCGACAACAAGCTCACTTGGCTGCCCCATATCAGACTCCTGAAGGTAGGCTGTTTCCATAAACTCAATGTCCTTCGCTTCCTTGCCCACTCCTCTTGGGGTGCGGACCGTTCCCTCCTCCTCAGTCTTTATCGTGCTCTATTTCTGTCTCGCTTGGACTATGGTTGTCAAGTTTATGGTTCAGCTGCTCCTTCCACACTGCACGTGCTGGATCCAGTCCACCATCGTGGTATCCGTTTGGCCACCGGTGCCTTCCCTACTAGCCCTGTTGATAGTCTCCTAGTTGAAGCTGGGATCCCCCCCCCCCTTTCTGTTCGGCGGTCCCAGCTTCTGGTGTCTTATGCACTCACTATCCGTTCCTCTCCCACTCATCCTTCCTATTCTATCCTGTTCCCAGACCATGGACGTCGCCCACCTGACTCCCGCCCTCAGGCGGGTTTACTGGTTGGGCTCCGCCTTGCGTGTCTTTGCCGTGATTTTCAGCTGTCCTGTCTTCCTCGATCCCTCCCCTCCACTCCTCCTTGGTTAGTTCCTCGGCCTCGAGTTCGGATGGATCTCCGCCGAGGTCCGAAAGATTCCATCCCCCCCGGTGGTGTTCCGTTCCTTTTTCCGCCAAATTTTATGGGAGTTTCGGGATGCTGTTGTTTTTTACACTGATAGCTCTAAATCTGCTGATCATGTTTGGTATGCTTTCACGTCCTCTGTTGGAACGGAAAGTCATCTGCTGCCACCAACATGTGGGGTGTTTACTGCAGAATTGATGGAAATTTCCCAGGCCCTTACCTTTATTAAACAGTCCCAACACAACCGCGTTTTGTTATGTAAGGACTCGATGAGTGGCCTTCTTGCTATTGACCAGTGTTTTTCGCGCCATCCCTTGGTCTCTGCCATCCATGACCATCTCGCTGATATTCACCGTGCTGCTTGCTCCATAGACTTCCCTTGGGTCCCTGGCCATGTGGGTATCCCAGGTAATGAGCTCGCTGATCGTTTGGCTGGGGGAGCAGTTACTTACCCCCCGTTTTCTGTAACCCCTCCTGCGGCAGATTTACGGCTTCACATAAAATCCCACTTCGCACAGTCATGGACCAATTCTTGGGAGGCTACTCCCCTGTCTAATAAACTTCGTGTGATTAAGGTGACACCAGGCCGGTGGCGTTCTTCCTTTCGCCTCTCCCAAAAGGACTCGACCACACTGTGTCGTCTCCGCATTGGCCATACCAGGCTGACCCATGGTTTTCTTTTGCGTGATGAGCCACCCCCACTATGTGGTTGTGGAGCCTTCCAGTCAGTAGCCCACATTTTGGTTGAATGCCCCCTTCTTTTGGCTCTGCGTGCTAAGTTACAGACTCCCCCACACTTTATCTTTGATGTTGGCTGACGATTCCTGGATGGTCTCTCTGGTTCTCGGTTTCCTCCAGGAAAGTGGTTTTTATTCTCAGTTTTAAGGTTTTTAATCTCTCTCTGGTGTTGGGGCAGGACGGTGAGTGTTTGGGTGTCTCCCATGGTAAGCCGTGTTTGGAGATTCCCGATTCACCTCCCTGACCGAGATCCTCTTTTCTTCCCCTTTTACTCTGTTTTTACCTTTTTTTTTTTAAGGATTGGTTAGTCTCCTTTTCCCATACGTATTTCTACATTCTAGCGGTTGCACCTTTTAAGTCACAGGTGGTCTTGCCTATGCTGCTTCAGCATAGTGTTGGGTTCGTTCTCTTGCCGACTTCCCTCATTTTGTTTTTTACCAATGACAACATGACTGCCCTTTTACGTTCTTACCTTTTTCCGCTTTATTGTTCTGACTTTCCTGAGATGTCCCATTAGCGGAATGGAGCATATTTGAAACAAGGGACTGATGACCTTGCTGTTTGGTCCCTTAAACCTCAAACAACCAACCAAATTTTCCACATCCTTCCCTATCCCCCGTCTTGGCCCCCCCCCTTCCCCTCACCGCTGGCTCTTTTCTTCCCTTTCTCCCCTCTGGGAGTTTGGTTTGTGCCTACGTCCGGAGACGGACGCTCGTAAATGTAACGCATTCTTCTCCTTCTCTGGTTGTATGTCTTCATCCTTCCTTTGTCCTTCTCTTTTCCATACCTCTTCTCTTTACCCTTTTCTCCGCTGTGGCGTTTGAGACCTCTCTTCTTTCCTTTCCCTTTCTTTGTTTTTCCCTTTCTCTTTCTTCCTCCCTGTGTGTGTCTGAAGGCCGACCCACGCATTTTCGTGCATAGCCGGTGACGGGGTAACGCGTAATTCCCCACCCCAGGTAGACAGGTAGGATACGTACGTACCCCCTGGTAACGGCCAGGCCCAGGGAGGGGTGATCACCCGAGCTGATACCTTCTGAAAGTGCCGATTGGTCCCTCCATTCGTTTGTCGAGAGGTGTGACATGAGGTGTGAACAATCACCTAAGGCGGGAGTGCCCTCAGAGAGGGCCCCCACAAGGAAGGAGCGCGCTATGGGAGACGCCGGTAATCATGGGGGATTCTTCCGCAATGGTTTCCTCACCTCCCACAATGTCTGCTCACAAGCATAATTTCACTGAGTCACAGCCACAGACAGTTCTTACATCATTGCCACAGTTCCTTGTTGTTTCTCGGTCTGATGAAGGTCACGACTTCTCCACGGTCAACCCTTTCATTATTCAGAAAGGTGTCGACGCAATTGCAGGTCCTGTAAAGTCTTGTTCCAGATTACGGAATGGCACCTTGTTGTTAGAAACAGTCAGTGCCCTCCAGGCACAAAAATTGCTGCGTACTTCACTTCTCCACTCCTTTCCTGTCCGGGTGGAACTGCACTGTACTTTAAATTCCTCGCGTGGAGTCGTTTATACACGCTCCCTCTATGGATTGTCTGACGACGAAATTCAGCATTACCTGTCTGACCAGGGCGTAACGGCTGTTCATAGAGTTATGAAAAGGGTTGACACGAACATCATTCCAACCTGTACTGTCTTCTTGACATTTGATAAAGTTCAACTCCCATCCAAAATCAAAGCAGGCTATGAGATAATTTCCGTTCTCCCTTACGTCCCAAACTCTACACGTTGCTATCGGTGTCAGCGGTTCAATCACACCAGCCAGTCCTGTTCCAATCTGGCCAAATGCTTTACGTGTGGCAAGGATGCCCATGAGGGTGCTTGTCCACCTCCATCCCCTCGCTGCATCAACTGTATGGGTGACCACGCTGCTTCCTCTAGAGATTGCCCCATTTTTAGAGACGAAAAGCTCATCCAGGAAATCAGAGTGAAGGAAAAGGTGTCGACCTTTGCTGTTCGAAAGTTATTCGCCAGTCGACAGCCCACCGTGCCTCAGACAGGAAAATACAGCACTGTCCTTGCTTCTCCTCGGCCAACAAAGGAGGCGGCCATGCAGACTTGTGACCTCACCTTTAGTGCCACGGTCGTCAGATCGGCCAGTGCAAAGATCGCCCATTCAACCTCACCGCTTTCGCCTGCCCACTCTACAGCTCACCCTTCATCGGGTTCTGCTAAATCTCGAGCCCAAAACTGAGACACCAAGACTTCGAAAAAAGACCATACTCGTGAAGATTTTTTACGTGCCCAACCTTCACAACCATCGGTTCCTCCTTCATTCAAACATCATATTTCCAAGAAGGCTAATAACAAACCCACTTCATCTCCTTCTCCGCCAAGGCGTGTCTCACCTACAGCACCACCTGGCGGCAATCGCCCTCGGCCGTCTTCTGTGTCGCCGAGGCGCACTGCTGGCGGCCGATCAACCAGCCGATCGCTGATGGCAGGAGCTGCTCCCGATCAACCTATCGATCAGGATCTTCTGCCTTCGGCTGAATGCCATTCCGTGCTATCGGTCGCAAGCTCTGAGCAGTCGTTGAGTTGAAGGCAACCTTGGTCACATTCCTCCATTTTCTGTTCACCCTATGTCCATTATCCACTGGAATATTCGCGGCCTTCGAGCCAATCGGGATGAATTGTCGATCCTCTTACGATCCTACTCGCCGGTCATCTTCTGTCTTCAGGAAACAAAGCTGCGTCCCCATGAACGCTTTGTTCTCCCCCATTTTCAGTCCATCTGATTTGATCTCCCCTCTGTTGAAAGCACTCCAGCCCATGGAGGACTCATGATTCTTCTCCATGATACTCTCCATTATCACCCAATCCATTTAAACACTTCCTTCCAAGCTGTCGCTGTCCGTCTTTCCCTTTCTGGATATACCTTTTCTCTTTATACTGTATACATTCCATCGTCCACACCAATGGCACGAGCTTATCTCCATCATCTTCTTGGTCAGCTTCCACCCCCCTATTTGCTGGTTGGGGACTTCAATGCCCACCACCCACTTTGGGGATCTCCACATCCTTGTCCACGTGGCTCACTATTGCTAGACGTCTTCCACCAAGCGGATCTAGTTTGCCTCAACACTGGGGTCCCTACATTTTTGTCTACCTCCACGACAAATTTCTCTCATTTGGACCTTTCGGTCGGTACTGTTCCGCTAGCTCGGCCCTTCGAATGGTTCGCCCTTGATGATACACACTCGAGTGACCACTTTCCATGTGTCCTTAGACTACAACCTCAACTGCCATATATGCGCCCGTGACGCTGGAAGTTTGCCCAAGCCGATTGGACAATTTTTTCGTCTCTAGCGACATTCGATGACCGTCACTTTCCCAGCGTCGACGATGAGGTCACACACATTACCAACGTTATTCTTACAGCTGCGGAGCGTTCAATACCACGCACCTCCGAATTGCCCCGGCGCCCCCCCCCCCCCCCAGTTCCTTGGTGGAACGAGGCGTGCCGTGGCGCAATACGTGATCGGCGACGTGCTCTTCGCGTTTTCCGCCACCATCCTACTTTGGCCAACTGTATCCGCTATAAGCAGTTCCGTGCGCGATGCCGTCGCGTCATCCGCGATAGCAAGAAGGCAAGCTGGAAATTCTTTACTAGCTCATTTAACACCTTCACTCCCTCCTCGGAAGTTTGGAGTCGGCTTCGACAGTTATCAGGCGCGCCTAGTTTCTCCCCGGTCTCTGGGCTCACTGTCGCGCATGTTACATTAGTGGACCCCGTCGCAATTTCTAACTCATTGGTTCAGCACTTTGCTGAGATTTCGAGCTCTTCAAATTACCCGCCAGCGTTTCTCCTGGAGAAACGTGCCGCGGAAGTGCGACCTCTTGCTTTCTCCTCTCAAAATCGCGAAAGCTACAATACTGTTTTCTCCATGCGGGAACTCCAACATGCACTCTCTTCTTCTCGCTCCTCCGCCCCAGGACCGGATGGTATCCACGTCCAAATGTTGCTGCATTTATCAACCCATAGTCTGCGTTACCTCCTTCGCCTTTATAATCGAATTTGGACCGACAGTACTTTTCCCAGACGATGGCGGGAAGCTATCGTCGTTCCTGTTCCGAAACCTGGAAAGGACAAACATCTGCCCTCTAACTATCACCCCATTTCTCTCACGAGTAGTGTATGTAAGGTTTTGGAGCGTATGGTGAATTGCCGTTTAGCTTGGTGGCTGGAGTCCCGCAGTCTTTTAACACCTGTCCAATGCGGATTCCGAAAGCATCGTTCTGCAGTTGACCATCTTGTTGCTCTCTCCACTTATATCATGAACAATTTTCTCCGGAAACGCCAAACAGTAGCAATATTTTTTGATCTGGAAAGAGCATACGATACTTGTTGGAGGACAGGCATCCTCCGCACACTGTTCTCTTGGGGCTTTCGAGGTCGGCTGCTCCTTTTTCTTCGCGAATTTATGGCAGAGCGCACATTTAGAGTGCGGGTGAACACTACTCTCTCCCGTACTTTCTCCCAAGAAAACGGGGTACCCCAGGTCTCCGTGCTGAGTGTTGTACTGTTTGCCATTGCCATAAATCCAATTATGGATTGTCTCCTTCCTGATGTCTCGGGCTCCCTCTTTGTGGACGATTTTGCGATCTACTACAGCTCTCAACGGACCAGCCTTCTTGAACGACGTCTTCAAGGATGTCTCGATCGCCTCCACTCTTGGAGCATCGAAACCGGCTTCCGTTTTTCTCCCAGTAAGACCGTTTGTGTTAATTTTTGGCGACGTAAGGAGTTTCTTCCACCCTCCATACATCTAGGACCTATCAACCTACCCCATGCGGGTCTGGGGTTAGAATAGGCCAGAGGTATTCCTGCCTGTTGTAAGAGGCGACTAAAAGGTGTCCCTCCCCCTCAAGGGGGTAGTTAGCACCTGCGTCCGGAGACGGACGGTTCCACGACCTATATTTGCGGTCATTTTGGTTTTTCACTTCTTCTCGTTTCTTACTTCCTGTGGTTGGTTCCTTTCTTTGTTCTTCTCCATCTCACTGTCTTCCTTACTCTTTCCCTTGCCTTCTTCTCCTTGCCTTCTTCTCCTTGCCTTCTTCTCCTTGCCTTCTTGTCCTTGCCTTCTCTGGTCTCCGCCTCGGTGTTTGAGACAGTCTGTCCTCTCTCTCTTCTTTTTCCTCTTCTTCCTTCCACCCTGTGCGCGCCTGAAGGCCGACCCACGCGTTCGCACGCGTAGACGGTGACGCGGTAACGCGTAATTCCCCGCCCTGGGTAGACAAGTAAGGCATGCACGTACCCCCTGGTAAAGGCCAGGCCCAGGGAGGGGTGATTGCCTGAGCTGATACCTTCTGATCATGCCGATAGGTCCCTCCATCTGTTTCTCGGGAGGTGTGACCTGATGTGTATACATTCACCTAAGGCAGGAGTGCCCTCCGAGAGGGTCCCCACAAGGAAGGAGCGCGCCATCGGAGACGCTGGCAATCATGGAGGATTCCTCCACAATGGATTTCTTCTTCTTCTCTCTCGACTTCTGCCCACAAACGGAAACTTGACCAGCCACCAGTGACGAAAGTACTACCGCCTGCCCCACAGTTCCTCGTCGTTTCTCGATCTGAGGACGGAAAGGATTTTTCCTCTGTCAACCCTTTCGTTATCCAGAAGGGCGTAGATGCCATAGCCGGAACTGTTAAGTCTTGTACAAGGTTGCGTAATGGTACCTTGTTAATAGAAACTGAGAGCGCCTTTCAGGCACAAAAACTGCTTCGGGTCACACTCCTGTACACGTTCCCTGTCCAGGTGGAGGCTCACCGCACTTTGAATTCGTCTCGTGGTGTGGTATATACTAGATCACTCGACGGATTGACTGACGAGGAGATTCAGTCTTTCCTCACTGAGCAGGGCGTGACGGCTGTCCATAGGGTCATGAAAAAGGTCAACAATGACCTTGTACCGACCCGAACACTTTTCTTGACCTTTGATAGTGTTAAGCTGCCATCGCGCATCAAGGCGGGCTACGAGGTTATATCTGTTCGCCCCCATGTCCCGACACCTACTCGCTGCTACCAGTGTCAGCGTTTCAATCACACTCGACAGTCTTGTTCCAATGCGGCTCAATGTGTCACTTGTGGCAGGGATGCCCATGAGGGTGACTGTCCACCTCCATCTCCTCGTTGTGTGAACTGTCAGGGTGACCATGCAGCATCCTCCCGTGACTGTCCCATCTATAAGGAAGAACGCTGTATCCAAGAAATTCGGGTCAAAGAGAAAGTGTCCACCTCGGCTGCTCGCAAGCTATTTGCTAGTAGGAAGCCCACGCTGCTCCCATCAGGGAAATACAGTACTGTCCTCGCCTCTCCTCGGACTACCAGGGAGGTGGCGACACAGACATGCGATCTGACCTTCAGCACCACGGTCGTCCGTTGGGCCAGTGCTAAGATCGCGCGGTCGACGTCTCCTCTTCCTCCCGTCACCCCTCAGACACAAGCACTCCCATCAGCTTCTGCGAAGACGAAGACCCAGAAGTCAGATGCACGGGCCTTCAAGAAGGACCCGTTCCGTGCAGACTTCCTACGTACCTCGAACTCCCAGCCATCGACCTGTACTTCCACAAAACGACCTTCCAAGAAGGCTCATAGGAAGCACAGTTCTCCTTCTCCGCCACGGCGCATTTCTTCTCCTGCGCCACCCAGCGGTTGCCGCCCCAGGCCGTCATCCGTTTCGCCTGGTCGCACCGCTGGTAGCCGAACATCTGGCCGTTCACCCGCAGAGGAAGCTCCCCCTCCCAGCCATCTTAACAAGATGGCCGATGAACCTATAGAACCAATGGACGATGACTGTCCGCCTACTGATAGCGGCAGCAGTGCTCGCTCGAAGCCAGGCCCTCAGCGGCCTTCGAGGTGACCCCTTCTTTCATCTTCCTTTTCTTCTCACGATGGCACTTATTCACTGGAATATTCGCAGCATTCGTTCCAATCGAGAGGACTTGAAGTTGCTGCTCCGCTTGCACCGTCCGCTCGTCGTAGCCCTCCAGGAAACGAAGCTACGCCCATGTGATCAAATTGCCTTGGCACACTACACCTCTGTGCGTTTTGACCTACCCCCTGTGGTAGGTATTCCGGCTCATGGTGGGGTTATGTTGCTGGTCCGGGATGATATTCACTACAATCTCATCACATTGCACACCGGCCTGCAGGCAGTTGCCATCCGACTTACTCTCCCCACTTTTACATTTTACATTTGTACCGTTTACACTCCATCGTCGTCTGCCGTTACCAGGGCAGACATGATGCAAATTATTGCTCAGCTACCTGCGCCATTTTTGTTAACTGGAGACTTCAATGCCCACCATCCCCTTTGGGGCTCTCCTGCATCCTGCCCGAGGGGCTCCCTGTTAGCAGACCTTCTCAACCAGCTCAATCTTGTCTGCCTCAATACTGGCGCCCCTACTTTTCTTTCGAACACATCTTACACCTATTCCCATTTAGACCTCTATATGTACTACCCAACTTGCACGCCGGTTTGAGTGGTATGCACTTTCTGATACATATTCGAGCGACCACTTCCCGTGTGTTATCCATCTCCTGCATCATACCCCCTTTCCGTGCTCAACTAGTTGGAACATCTCCAAAGCAGACTGGAGGCTCTTCTCTTCCAGGGTGACCTTTCAGGATCAAACCTTCACAAGCTGCGATAGTCAGGTCGCACACCTCACGGAAGTCATTCTCACTGCTGCTGAATATTCCATCCGTCACACTACTTCTTCTCCACGTCGCGTACCGGTCCCCTGGTGGACCGCAGCATGTAGAGACGCTTTACGTGCTCGTCAACGTGCTTTACGCACCTTTAAACGCCACTCTACAGTGGCGAATTGTATCAATTATAAACGATTACGTGCGCAGTGTCGTCGTATTATTAAAGAAAGCAAGAAAGCCAGCTGGGCTGCTTTCACAAGCACCTTCAACAGTTTTACTCCTTCTTCTGTTGTCGGGGGTAGCCTGCGCCGGCTATCTGGCACTAAGGTCCACTCACCAGTTTCTGGCTTGACGGTCGCGAATGACGTCCTTGTGGCCCCTGAGGATGTCTCCAATGCCTTCGGCCGATTTTTCGCAGAGGTTTCGAGCTCCGCTTATTACCACCCTGCCTTCCTCCCCCGAAAACAGGCAGAGGAGGCTAGGCCACCTAACTTCCACTCCTCGCATCGTGAAAGTTATAATGCCCCATTCACCATGCGGGAACTCGAAAACGCACTTGCCCGGTCACGGTCCTCCGCTCCAGGGCCTGATTCTATTCATATTCAGATGCTGAAGAACCTTTCTCCTGCGGGTAAAGGTTTCCTTCTTCGTACTTATAATCGCATCTGGATTGAGGGACATGTTCCCGCATGCTGGCGCGAGTCTATTGTTGTACCGATTCCTAAGCCGGGGAAGTACAAGCACTTGCCTTCCAGTTATCGACCCATCTCGCTTACCGGCTGTGTCTGTAAGGTGATGGAGCGAATGGTTAACTCTCGTTTGGTTTGGCTGCTCGAATCTCGACGCCTACTTACCAATGTACAATGTGGATTTCGTAGGCGCCGCTCTGCTGTTGACCATCTGGTTACCTTGTCGACCTTCATTATGAATAACTTCTTGCAGAAGCGCCCGACCGCGGCTGTGTTCTTTGATTTGGAGAAGGCTTACGACACCTGTTGGAGGGCGGGCATTCTGCGCACCATGCATACATGGGGCCTTCGCGGTCGCCTCCCTCTTTTTATTCGTTCTTTTTTAATGGATCAACAGTTCAGGGTACGTGTGGGTTCTGTCCTGTCAGACACCTTTCGCCAGGAGAATGGGGTGCCACAGGGCTCAGTTTTGAGCGTCGCTCTCTTCGCCATAGCGATCAATCCAATAATGGATTGCCTCCCAGCTGATGTATCAGGCTCCCTTTTCGTGAACGATTTCGCCATCTATTGCAGCGCGCAGCGTACATGTTTCCTGGTGCGCTGTCTTCAGCGTTCTCTTGACCGTCTTTACTCCTGGAGTGTCGCCAATGGCTTCCGTTTTTCTGCCGAGAAGACGGTCTGTATTAACTTCTGGCACTACAAAGAGTTTCTCCCACCGTCCTTACGACTCGGTCCCGTTGCTCTCCCATTCGTGGAGACAACAAAATTTTTAGGTCTTACATTTGACAGGAAACTTAGCTGGTCTCCACATGCGTCATATTTGGCTGCCCGTTGTACCCATTCTCTAAATGTCCTCCGTGTTCTCAGTGGTATGTCGTGGGGAGCGGATCGAACCGTCCTACTTCGCCTATATCGGTCGACCGTCCGCTCCAAGCTGGATTATGGGAGCTTCGTATACTCCTCTGCACGGCCGTCCACCTTACGCCGCCTCAACTCCATACAACATCGGGATTTACGTCTTGCGATCGGAGCGTTTTGTACTAGTCCCGTCGAGAGTCTTCATGCTGAAGCCGGTGAATTACCACTCACCTACCGGCGCGATATACTGCTTTGCCGGTATGCCTGTCGGCTACTGTCAATGCCTGACCACCCGTTTTATCGTTCCTTTTTTGACGACTCTCTCGACCGTCAATACGGGTTGTATGTCTCTGCCCTGCTACCCCCTGGAGTTCGCTTTCGTGGCCTCCTTCAACACCTTGATTTTTCACTTCCTGCAGCCTTTCGAGTGGGCGAGAGCCAAACGCCACCTTGGCTCCAGGCTCAGGTTCGCGTTCACCTTGACCTCAGCTCGCTCCCGAAGGAGGTTACCCCGGTTCGGTATACCACTCCCGTTTTGTCGAACTTCGTTCGAAGTTCATTAATATGACCTTCATTTATACAGATGGCTCTAAGACCAATGATGGGGTCAGGTGTTCTTTTATTGTCGGGGCACAAAGTTTCGAATACCGGCTCCATGGCCATTGTTTGGTCTTCACAGCTGAGCTCTTTGCCCTCTACCAGGCTATTCTTAACATCTGCCGCCACCGACATTCTGCTTATGTCATCTGCTCCGATTCCCTGAGCGCCATCTAGAGCCTCAGTGATCCGTATCCGGTTCACCCTTTTGTGCACCGGATCCAACGCTCCCTTCAGCAGCTGGTGGACGATGGTTCTCCGGTTAGCTTTATGTGGGTTCCTGGCCATGTCGGTATCCCTGGGAACGAAGCTGCAGATGCCGTGGCTAAGGCTGTGGTCCTCCAGCCTCGGATAGCTTCTTGTTGTGTCCCTTCATCAGGTTGTAGCAGGGTCATTTGTTGGCGCATTTTATCGCTGTGGTATGCCGATTGGGGTGCACTTACGGACAACAAGCTTCAGGCCTTGAAACCTCTTCCCGCGGCTTGGACGTCCTCCTCACGCCCTTCTTGGCGGGAGGAGGTCGTTTTGGCCCGGTTACGAATTGGACTCCGGCGGTTCAGCCATCGCCATCTGCTGACGGCTGCGCCGGCGCCGTTCTGCCCATGTGGGCAATTGCTGACGGTCCGCCACATTTTAACGTCCTGTCCGGATTTTAATACACTGCGTCTTGATCTTGGCCTGCCATGTACTCTAGATGCCATTTTAGCGGATGACCCAGGAGCAGCTGCTCGCGTTCTTCAATTTATCAACTTGACAAACCTCTCTAAGGACATTTTATTATGCTGTTTTTTTTAATCTTATGCCTATCAATCTGTCTTTTATCGTGTTTTCCCTTTTAGTTGGTGTTTTAAACTTGTGCCTCGCGGTGCATTCCTAACGCAGTCTGGGCGCTAATGACCATTGAAGTTGTGTGCCCTAAAACCACAAAATAAAAAACCTGTCAACCTTCCGTTTTTGGACGTCGCTATATTCTTGGGAAGACCCAAGTTTTGACAGAAAACTTTGCTGGTCCTCCCACGTTTCCTATCTTTCGGCTTGCTGTCTGTGATCCCTCAACACCCTCCGGGTCCTGAATGGTACCTCCTGGGGAGTGGGCCGAGTGGTCCTTCTCCGCCTCTATCGCGCCTTAGTGTGCACGAAATTGGACTATGGAAGCATAGTTTACTCCTCTGCTCCGCCGTCTATTCTTCGGCGTCTCGACTCTATCCACCACCGTGGATTACGTTTAGTGTCTGGAGCTTTTTACACCAGCCCTGTGGAAAGCCTTTATGCTGTGACTGCTGAACCTCCGCTGTCCAATCGGCGAGCTGTCCTTCTGAGTTGTTATGCTAGCCATCTGTCTTCCATGCTTGCTAATCCGGCCCATGACATTTTTTTCGACGCCTCCTTGGATGTAGGGTATGCAGGCCGCCCTTCCTCCCTACTACCACCGGGAGTCCGCTTCCGTCAACTGCTCCATTCTCTTTCCTTCCTCTTTCCTAAAACCTTCTTGACAACTTGGGGTACAGCACCGCCTTGGCTCCGTCCCCGGATCTGCCTGCTCCGTGACCTTTGTCAATTTCCCAAGGATGGTACCCCTTCACTTGTTTATCTTCGGGCATTTGCTGCTCTATGTGCACAATTGAAGGAAGCCACATTTATTTACACTGATGGCTCGAAAACATCGTTAGGTGTAAGGTGTGCCTATATTGTTGGCGACACCCCAAATCGATTTCGGCTTCCCGACCAGTGTTTGGTTTATACTGCGGAGCCTTACGCTGTTCTCCAGGCTGTCCACTACATCCGACACCATCAGCAGATACAGTATGTTATCTGTTCAGATTCTCTCAGCTCTCTCCTCAGTCTCCAAGCTCTCTACCCTGTCCACCCTCTGGTCCACGGGATTCAGGACTGCCTGCGCTTGCTCCATTTTGGGGGCGTCTCTGTGGCGTTCCTCTGGCTCCCAGGACACATTGGTATCTGTGGCAATGAGGCGGCCGATATAGCGGCCAAGGCTGCAGTCTCTCTTCTTCGGCCAGCTATTCGATCGATTCCCTTCGCTGATCTGCGGAGCGTTTTATGTCGTCATGTTCTTTTATGGCGCGCACATTGGTCGACACTTCCCCATAATAAATTGCGGGACATGAAAGCTCTTCCTTGTGCTTGGACCTCTTCCTCCCGAACGCGTCGTCGGAAGGAGGTAATTTTAACTAGACTCCGGATAGGGCACTGTCTTTTTAGCCATCGACATCTTTTAAGCGGCGATCCTCCCCCACTCTGTCCCCACTGCTCTCAGCTGTGGACGGTAAGACACCTTTTGAGTGCCCCTATTTTACTCCGTTACGCGCCCGTCTACAGCTGTCGCCTGATATATCGTCCATTTTAGCAGATGAAACGCGCTCGGCCGATCGCGTTCTCGAGTTTATTAGTGCTAGTGAGATGACGTCAGTCATTTGAAGCTCTTTGGGGACAACCAACCCCTTTCTGTAGTGGATTTTTAAACTTTCCGTGTGCTTTTAGTTTCTCCAATTTTTTGAGTTTCGTTCCCATTGCTGCTGCTTTCCATTTTCGTTTTCTACCGTTTCCTAAGTCACAGACCGGGTGATAATGACCATAGCAGTTTTGCGCCCTAAAACCAAAACAATACAAAACCATACACAGTACCGAAGCATTTCACCTTTTCCTGCTCCTACTCACTTTCTCCATTCGGCCTACCTTTCAGTTTACAGGAGTAGACCCACGCGCCACCTTCCAGGCGGGATACATAACCTACAATAATTGCACGTATATTATCAAGAAGGAAAATTCCATTCTTCTTCTTCTTCTTCTTCTTCTTCTGCAGGTCTTCTTTTGGATCTTCACAGGACCGGTCACCAACAATAAAGCCATTTTGATGAGGATGTTTTACCCACCTTGCCATCATACTAACTACACCAGGTACTGACGAGTAGTTAGCATATATAGAAAGATACACTTGATGGGACAGTAATAATATGTGTAGCCACTACAACTAAATCACTTAACCGACTGAGATGTATTGGCTACACAGAAAAAGCGCATATATATAAAACCATGAAGAGTAACTACATCATTCATATTCATTTTTTTAGTAACTGGTGTAGCATTGAAAAATAATGATCTTAATAACTGTAATATTTGTAATACTTTGACTATAATGAGAGAAGTATGAAATAAAACACAAACACGGTTTGAGATTATATATACATACATTATTTATTTAAATAATTAAATATTTCAAGAAAATCATCACTCTTTCTCTACTTCTTCTTCTTCTTCTTCGCACCTGTGCAGTATTTGCCAAACAAAGCTTTTTGACATGCAATAAATTCTGCGTGTATCTCCCTCAATCCAATGGATGCCTCACAGTACTCGGGTTTTTCACACACACACTTAATCTGCTTCTGTTCTGGTTCAGCGTTCTTGAGCAAACAACGATAATGCTCCAAATCATCAACATGTACACTATGCACTCATAGGAAGTTTAGATCATTGTATGCAAAGCCTATGCTCGGCAACCAATGGTTCAGTCTCTCCAATGCAAGACGTAGCGCAGTATCCAGATCGTATAAGTTCATAACTGAGGTGTGCCTTAAATAAACACAGTCGTCACCTGATTACACACAGTGCACAGTCATCATATACTATTGTAATAGTGACACACCAGTAAGTTGAATGTCTGGGGGAGAAAGAGTTGGATAATACTCTGTAGTCATCTGCTGACTGATGTAGCGCTCTGCACGACATATTTCGTCCCAGTCGAACTCAGAAACTGGCACTTTAGCACCCTTCGATGCATTTTCCATTTCTATTTTAGCATACAAACCCCAGACATGATGTGCTACTATACCAACTTTTACACATTTCGTTCCACTGGGAGTTAAATTGTATTTAGAACTGAAAAGCATGGGTTTCCTCAATGCCTTCTTATCAACAGCATATGTACTCTGTGCCTGCACTAGCACAGGGATGTTCTGCTGAGATGGGTCATAAGTTGGTGACCGGTACTGTCTTCCATCTTGCTGTTGGTTAGGACCACCAGCAGCATTCGATGTGTTGATAGCAGATCGCATGTCCTCATCTCAAATGTCTGTGAGTGGGACAGACAACAAAGATGAGTAAGCATTTCACATGGACCAAGCTGCGAAAAGAACCAATGATGATGATGATGATGATGATGACATTCAGCAACAGAAAGATTCACATTAAGCAGAAAGGACGGAGGAAGGGGATTCATCGATATAAAAAACCTACATTATGGACAGGTAGACAATTTAAGAAAATTCTTTCTAGAACGAGCAGAAACTAGAAAAATACACAAAACAATCACTCATATAAATACATCGGCTACACCACTGCAACTTCATAACCACTTCTACAACCCTTTAGATCACATAACCTCAACAGATACAAAGAAAGTAAATTGGAAAAAGAAAACACTACATGGCAAGCACCTGTATCATCTAATACAGCCACACATCGATCAAGACGCATCCAACACACGGCTAAGAAAAGGCAATATATACAGTGAGATGGAAGGATTCATGATTGCAATACAGGATCAAACAATAAACACCAGATATTACAGCAAGCATATTATTAAAGAGCCCAATACCACAACAGATAAATGCAGACTTTGCCAACAACAAATAGGAACAGTAGATCACATCACAATCGGATGTACAATATTAGCAAATACAGAATACCCCAGAAGACATGACAATGTAGCAAAAATAATTCGCCAACAACTTGCCATACAATATAAACTAATAAAACAACACGTTCCCACAAAAAAGTATGCCACACAAAAAGTACTGGAGAATGATGAATACAAATTATACTGGAACAGAACCATTATAACAGATAAAACAACACCACATAACAAACCTGACATCATACTCACCAATAAAAAGAAGAAATTAACACAACTAATCGAAATATCCATACCCAATACAACAAATATACAAAAGAAAACAGGACAAAAATTGAAAAGTACTTCCAACTGGCTGAGGAAGTCAAGGACATGTGACATCGGGATAAAGTTGACATTATACCAATTATACTATCAACTACGGGAGTCATACCACACAATATCCACCAGTACATCAATGCAATACAGCTACATCCAAATGTATATATACAACTACAGAAATCCGTAATTATTGATACATGTTCAATTACCTGAAAGTTCCTAAATGCAATATAACATATACTGTACAGTTAAAAGGAAGTCATGCTTGTCAAGGTCCACGTCACTTTCCATTTTTTACCAGACATAACGTCTGAGAAAGTAAAGAAATAATAATAATAATAGGCCTCTGGTATGTTCTGCCAGTCGTAAAAGGCGACGAAAGGAACAAACTACTAATAGGGCTAACCCCCCTTTTAGTGTGATTAGTTGGTTCAGGACAGAACTAAAGAAGCCTCGGACAAGCGCCGTCATGGTCGGGGACGACGTTTGAACCCTGTGCCCGCCCACAATGGTAACGACAGTGCTAGCCAACTCGAAAATGATTTAAATCCAAATAGAGGTGTTTTGCAGGACATGCTTCCTGCAACCCCCCTAGAAGGAAAACAAAGACAGAGGATGAGATGGTCAGATGAAGTTAATCGACACCTCATGTTCTGTTATTACCAAGCAACAAACCTAGGAACCAACATAACTGGATACAGATCACAAGTATACACAACATTTATTATCAGATACCCAGAATTAAAATTTTTAACAGAACAACGACTAGCTGATCAGATCCGTGTAATAATCAAAAATAACAGAATACCCCAGTCAGAATTAGAAAACATCAAACAACAAGTACAACAAATACTGGAACAAAATAATGTGCAATCAGAAGAAGAAGAAAATACAGTAATGGACTCAAACATCCCAGAGCAAACAAACGAAGAACAACACGTATCAATTAAACAATCAGAGGAAAACGAAATCTTAAGACAGCCACCAGAACAAGCACAAATAGAACTCGAAGTAACACACATGTTACATATAGAAGAAAAATATCAGCTAACATATATAGAATACAAAGACACAAATACAGACATTAGACCATTCTTGCATAGACCGCCAAATAACCCACAAGTCGAAACAACAGTAAAAACTATCAACACAATCATACACAACAAAATAAATGAAAACACAACTATGGAAGAGTTACAACTACTGGTTTATATAGGAGCACTCACTACACTAAATACACACACTAGGCAGAGATCAGAACCAACCAACACACAGAAGAAACCCACAAAACCAGCACGGCAACACAGGCTACAGACCAGAATAGAAAAACTGAGAAAAGACATCGGACAGCTAACACAATTTATAAGAAATGAAATGTCAGACAAAAAACGATGAAGGTTAGGTAAAATCTCACAACAAGAAGCGATAGAGCAATTAGATGAAAAGAAGCAGAAATTACAAGCATTGGCCAAACGACTTAGAAGATACAAAAAAAGTGAAAATAGAAGGAAAAAAAAACCAAACATTCAACACAAACCAAAAGAAATTTTACCAGACAATAGATAACACACACATTAAAATAGACAATCCACCAAGCATAACAGACATGGAACACTTCTGGAGCAACATATGGTCAAACCCGGCACAACGTAACAGGCATGCACGGTGGATACAACCAGAAACAGACACATACAAGATGATACCACAAATGCCTGAAGTGATAATTTTGCAACATGAAGTCACCCAAGCAATTAATTCTACTTACAATTGGAAAGCCCCTGGAAAAGATAAAATAGCAAATTTCTGGCTATAGAAGTTCACCTCAACACATTCACATTTAACTAAATTATTTAACAGTTACATTGCAGACCCATACACATTCCCTGATACACGTACACATGGAATAACTTATCTGAAACCTAAAAATCAAGCACACACAGCAAACCCAGCTAAATATTGCCCCATAATATGCCTACCAACAATATGCAAAATATTAACTTCAGTCATTACACAGAAATTAATGACACATACTACACAGAACAAAATTGTAAATGAAGAACAAAAAGGCTGTTGCAAAGGAGCACGAGGATGTAAAGAGCAACTGATAATAGATGCAGAGGTGACATATCAAGCTAAAACTAAACAAAGGTTGCTACACTATGCGTACATTGATTACCAAAAAGCTTTTGATAGTGTACCCCACTCATGGTTACTACAAATATTGGAAATATACAAAGTAGATCCTAAATTGATACAGTTCCTAAACATAGTAATGAAAAATTGGAAAACCACACTTAATATACAAACAAATTCAAATAATATCACATCAGAGCCAATACAGATTAAGCGTGGAATATACCAAGGAGACTCATTAAGTCCTTTCTGGTTCTGCCTTGCTCTGAACCCACTATCCAACATGCTAAATAATACAAAATGGGTCAAATGGCTCTGAGCACTATGGGACTCAACTGCTGAGGTCATTAGTCCCCTAGAACGTAGACCTAGTTAAACCTAACTAACTTAAGGACATCACTAACATCCATGCCCGAGGCAGGATTCGAACCTGCGACCGTAGCGGTCTTGCGGTTCCAGACTGCAGCGCCTTTAACCGCACGGCCACTTCGGCCGGCTAAATAATACAAATTATGGATACAATATTACCGGAACATACCCACACAAAATCACACATTTGCTATACATGGATGATCTAAAACTGCTAGCAGCAACAAATCAACAACTCAACCAATTACTAAAGATAACAGAAGTATTCAGCAATGATATAAATATAGCTTTTGGAACAGACAAATGTAAGAAAAATAGCATTGTCAAGGGAAAACACACTAAACAAGAAGGTTACATATTGGATAACCACAGCGACTGCATAGAAGCGATGGAAAAAACAGATGCCTATAAATATCTAGGATACAGACAAAAAATAGGAATAGATAATACAAATATTAAAGAAGAACTAGAAGAAAAATATAGACAAAGACTAACAAAAATACTGAAAACAGAATCGACAGCAAGAAACAAGACAAAAGCTATAAATACTTATGCTGTACCAATATTGACCTACTCATTTTGGAGTAGTGAAATGGAGTAACACAGACCTAGAAGCACTCAATACACTTACACGATCACAATGCCACAAATATAGAATACATCACATACATTCAGCAACAGAAAGACTCACATTAAGCAGAAAGGAAGGAGGAAGGGGATTTATCGACATAAAAAACCTACATTATGGACAGGTAGACAATTTAAGAAAATTCTTCCTAGAACGAGCAGAAACTAGCAAAATACACAAAGCAATCACTCATATAAATACATCAGCTACACCACTGCAATTTCATAACCACTTCTACAACCCTCTAGATCACATATCATCAACAGATACGAAGAAAGTAAATTGGAAAAAGAAAACACTACATGGCAAGCACCCGTATCATCTAACACAGCCACACATCGATCAAGATGCATCCAACACATGGCTAAGAAAAGGCAATATATACAGTGAGATGGAAGGATTCATGATTGCAATACAGGATCAAACAATAAGCACCAGATATTACAGCAAGCATATTATTAAAGATCCCAATACCACAACAGATAAATGCAGACTTTGCAAACAACAAATAGGTTCCTATTTGTTCTACTGTTCAGTAGATCACATCACAAGCGGATGTACAATATTAGCAAATACAGAATACCCCAGAAGACATGACAATGTAGCAAAAATAATTCACCAACAACTTGCCATACAATATAAACTAATAAAACAACACGTTCCAACAAACAAGTATGCAACACAAAATGTACTGGAGAATGATGAATACAAATTATACTGGAACAGAACCATTATAACAGATAAAGCAACACCACATAACAAACCTGACATCATATTCACCAATAAAAAGAAGAAATTAACACAACTAATCGAAATATCCATACCCAATACAACAAATATACAAAAGAAAACAGGAGAAAAAATTGAAAAATACATCCAACTGGCTGAGGAAGTCAAGGACATGTGACATCGGGATAAAGTTGACATTATACCAATTATACTATCAACTACAGGAGTCATACCACACATTATCCACCAGTACATCAATGCAATACAGCTACATCCAAACGTATATATACAACTACAGAAATCCGTAATTATTGATACATGTTCAATTACCTGAAAGTTCCTAAATGCAATATAACATATACTGTACAGTTAAAAGGAAGTCACGCTTGTCAAGGTCCGCGTCACTTTCCATTTTTTACCAGACATAACGTCTGAGAAAGTAAAGAAATAATAATAATAATAATAATAGTGCTAACCACAGAGAAAGATGTCATATGGGATACTTACTTTTCCTCTTCTTCCTGTTCTGCAGGGCTGTGCTGCATTGCGACTGCTGTTGATGCTTCATGGTGCTACTTCTGCTGCTGCTGGATTACTGAGGTCCCAGAGCTGCTGAGCCTGTCCTATATCCCCTCCAATGACGTTACCAGATACCGCCATCCTACTTAAGGGTTCCTATTGGTTCCGACCATTTTCTCCCCCAGACCGCCATCTTGGATTACATGATTAGAGTGATGATGGCGCTCTCTGGTGGCAGTACTGTGTACTAGGCCAGTTGGATTCCGGACCTCATGAAGAACACATTGGATCGAGCTACTGCCTCAAATTGTCTAAATAAAGACTGTTTAAACAAAGACTTACATCCATCCTATCCAGCACAGGCCGAGTTTTTCCCCACTAATTCCAGGGGAGAAGTGGTGGTCGAATGACTTAGGTTAGTGGAGGCAGCCCAAGTGACCTATTTTCCCGCCATTTTCTTAGCTTTTTCCCCCTCAGCAATATTTGAACTTCCAGCTATTTTCTGGGAGAGGGGAGGGGGGATGGGAGGGGGTTAGGTTAATGGAGGTAACCCAATTGACCTATCTTCCCACCAAAATTTGAACTTCCCACCTGAAGTCATTGCGACATTGCCATATCTATCACCGCCATCTTGTATCCGCCATCTTGAACAAATTTGGCAACAGTGTAGAGTGGAGCGACATGAACTTTGTTCCACTACTACATTCGTATTGTCACAGAGTAACAAGTGCCAGCATGGCGATGAAGAACAGAACAGGAGACGTCAGCCAGTAGTACACCGACTAGGATGACACTGAGACAGGAGCCATTTGCTTGCAACACCCCTTTGAAAGTCGTTGGGCAAATCATCTGTCATCATCGCAACAAGGTCTCGCAAGTGCTGACTGGCCGCACACAGAAGTGACTCCTGGAATGTTGGAACATGCGGACACTCTCATTCGAGGTGATCAATGGATCACTTTCAAACACATCGGTGGTCAAATGGACGTATCTGCTGGTAGTGATGAACGCTAGTCCACCAGTTGGGGTACTCAAGGGCGTATCCTCACTGGGTTCCTTGCCGCCTAACGGAAGACCATAAAAAGCAACGAAGTACCATCTGAACGGAATTGCTTGCACGTCATGAGGCTGATCGTGACAATTTTTTGTCGGATATCGTCACAGGCGATGAAACATGAGTTCATCACTTCGAACCAGAAACGAAACAGCAATCCATGGAGTGACACCACACCACCTCTCTTCCAAAGAAAAAGTTCAAAGCCACACCCTCAGCCGGTAAAGTGATGGCAACTGTCGCCTGGGAATTCTGTTTGATGTTGCCCTTATAGTGCAACGATCAGCTTTGAAGTGTATTGTGCTATCCTCAAGAAATTGAAAAATGACTTCAGCAGGTTCGTCACTACAAAAATGTGAACGAACGTCTCCTTCTCCATGAAAGCGCAAAGCCTCACCCAAGTCTGTGCACCCGAAAGGGGCAGAAAAAACTTCCTTGGACTGTGTTCCTCATCCATCCTACAGCCCGGATCTTACACCTTCCGACTACCATCTGTTTGGCCCAATGATGGATGCTCTTCGCAGGATGCAGTACATGGATGATGGGGAGGTTGTTGATGCAGCAAAACGTTGACTCCGACATTGATCAGTAGGGTGGTACCAGGCGGGCATACAGGTCCACCAAGTAACATGCAGTAACGCCCTCGCATTGAACGGAAATTATGTTGAAAAATAGTATTTTGTAGCCGAAATAGTGAGGAATAATGTGGTGTATTGGAAACTTCAATAAAACCGACCTGCTGTCAGCAAAAAAGTGTTGCATTACTTATTGAATGCCCCTCGTACTAGGGGTTGCACCAGCGTTCTTAATATACCTTACACTGTCTTGTATCTGCAGGATGACAGTTGTCATTGTGGTCAACGTGAAGGATACTTCTTACCTTGGTTCACATGGCACCTGCCGTTTCGGACCTTAAGAGTTAGTCAGCTGAGTTAGCCCATCTCGAAGTCACCTTCCTTCAGAATGGTTACAGTGAAAGACAAATTAGACGTGCGTTGTCCTGTCGATCAACTGTGCACCGGGTGAGAGATTTTTTTTTTTATTTAATCGTATGGCGAGAGGCCCCCATCGGGCAGACCTTTCGCCGGGTGTCGGTCTTTCAATTTGACGCCACTTCGGCGACCTGCAGTCGATGAGGTTGATAGGGTGATGATGACAGCACAACACACAGTCCCTGGGCGGAGAAAATTCCCCGACCCAGCCGGGAATCGAACCCGGGCCCAGAGATAGACAATCCGTCACACTGACCATTCAGCTACCGGGGGCGGACAAGGGTGAGCGATGGTAATACCGAGGTGACTCCAAAGTCTCCCTACCCAGGGAGCGTTTCGAACAGGATTGGTCATATTTTGCGGAAATTTGATTTGAAGTGTGTTTTTTCGACTACCATCTAAAATCAGTATCTTGCGTAAGGCTGGTGTGTATCGTATTCATATCAGTTGTGGCATGTCATACATTCTTCAGACTATGCCCCTCGTACAAGGTGTTGCACCAGCGTCCTTAATATGCGATTCTCACCCAGAATTAGATTAGAAAGTGTATGTCTAATGTGAATGTATCTCATTAGTGCACGTTGATTATTGCTCATAATTGTTAGAGTTTTTCTCATTGAATTAAATCGTTGCTCCTTTTGGACTGTTTTCATTTCTTCCCCTTTTAAAGAAAGATCTTAAACAATATAGTGAAAGTTGCATTTATCTGGTAAGCGTATGATTAACGAAAAAGTACGTTCAAATTAGGACCGGCGACAGTTTGTTAAAACTGCACAGTTTGCATGAGACTGTATTACCTGACTTTCTGTACTAGTACTCTTCTGTATTAATAACAATGCTACGCTTTAAATCTTCTTTATAACATTGTAAAAATACAGGAAATCGCATTGATATCTGTTTATTTCAATCTCTACTAAATGAAGTAGAATGACTTATCCTAAATTTAGATATCCCTTTTCGGGTCTGTCATCGCAACAAAAGTAAAATTAGAAGGTACAGCTTTAAGTAAACACGATTAGTGCTACTATTTTATCTCTTGTGACATGACGTTCTGGTAGGAAACATTCCGACCAAAGGATTACTACATCTTCTCTAAGCAATATTCCCCCACGGCCATTTGATTCATGTGACACGAGTGCACAGCACTTAACGAGAAGATGAATGTCTTGTCCTGGGTAGATTCTGCCGCATTCGTAGTGAATACTGTGCACGCATGCCACACCCAGACCTACGTCACCTTAGTGGGATGCAACAACTCCCGAATCTCACATTTTCCTATTCGTCGCGCCAGAAAGCTGAACAAATGATGCTTGCTTAGCCTGTTCTAATTCGTCACGATTAAACCAGCGCTTAGATGCACTTGAAAGCGTTTCTTGATGAATTCAAAGGTTCCTGTTGCGTTTCTGCACTAAATTTGAGTTTTTTTTTAAAAACCACCTAATGCAAAAGAAAAGTCTTTACTTTTTTTTAATTTTTGTTATGCAAATATGTCTAGATACTTTCGTGGCAGCTTCCGCTGTCTCGTTTATTTCTGTAATATAATGCACAAAATTCTTATTTGTTTCTTTGAGGCCTAAAAATATTACTTGTGCTTTATTTTGTTATGATTGCTTACCTTATGAACACTCACAAAACAGTAATTACATATGTGATATTTTAGGCCTAAAATAATTAAGTTAAAAGATATTTGTATGATGTTCACAGAAATAAGTACGAGAACCATAGAAGATATCAGATAGACGTCAGAGCATATTTGGATAAAAAATAAGAAAAAGTAGAAACACTGTATTTCAAATAATGTAGGGTGTCGGTTGAGCCGTTTAGCATAGCTGTAAGATGCTGTAGGTCCGATCCCGGGTGACCTACAAAAAAGGAAAGAAGGGAAGCTCCCCACTGAATCACGCAAATTTTAAAAAAACGAGAATTTCACACAACGGAAATGTCTTATTGAATGATAATAGTAGTTCATAAAGCATGAAAACATGGGTACCGCACGCACAACACATGGATATATTAATGAGAAGGTGGGATCATCTATCTATACCAGAAACAAGCGGTTACTGTAATAATGAGATTTATTGCTGCAGAGCATCAACTTTTAATTGTCCACTAAGATAAGTAAATGAACATTTAGCAAATGGGAAAGGGATTATAATGGAGAAATGTTAACACTGACACTGGTGGGTAAGCACAATAAAAGCAAAATTGAGGATAAATTGCTGATACGGGCAATGACTGTAATAATGGTTAGTGGCTTAAAGAAACAACCCAGAAAAATAAGTATGAACACTAGTAGAATCGCCCAAGTGCGTGATGGAGGCAACGAACTGGCCACGAACGTTAAAACTGTGCAACTAGACCCTGATGAAAGCTAACTAGCATCGTGTCCCTTCCGAATCAGTGATTGCATCGCTCATTCACGCTTATCACTCTTTTGATAGTGGAAGGCGGTGGCAGTAACGGCTGGAGAGCTTGCATCCAGCTCACCTTCTTTATTCCGTACTCAAGTGGAGATATCCTTCGGTATGACAAGATTCGTCTCATCAGTCACCCAGAAGCAAGTCTTTACTCATCGGTCACCTATCAGCAAGTCTTATCTATTTTAACCGTATGAAACTTGGCTGTTTCTACTATTATAGGAAGCTCGCCATCCAGTTGCAGTGTGCTGCCTGGGGCACGTCCACCTAACAAGGGAAACTCCCCATCAAAATCCCCTGAGATTTAGTGGTAAGATGGCCCAGTGGATAGCCTGTCAAAAACTGAATACAGATCAAGCATGAAAACAGGAAGAAGGTGTACTGAACTGTGGAATAAAAAGCAAAATACACTACTAGCCATTAAAATTGCTACACCACGAAGATGATGTGCTACAGACGCGAAATTTAACCGACAGGAAGAAGATGCTGTGATATGCAAATGATTAGCTTTTCAGAGCATTCACACAAGGTTGGCGCCGGTGGCGACACCTACAACGTGCTGACATTAGAAAGTTTCCAACCGATTTCTCATACACAAACAGCAGTTGACCGGCGTTGCCTGGTGAAAAATGGTTCAAATGGCTCTGAGCACTATGGGACTTAACATATTAGGGCATCAGTCCCCTAGGACTTAGAACTACTTAAAGCTAACTAACCTAAGGACATCACACACATCCATGCCCGAGGCAGGATTCGAACCCGCGACCGTAGCAGTCGCGCGGTTCCGGACTGACGCGCCTAGAACCGCTCGGCCACCGCAGCCGGCTGCCTGGTGAAACGTTGTTGTGATGCCTCGTGTAAGGAGGAGAAATGCGTACCATCACGTTTACGACTTTGATAAAGGTCGAATTGTAACCTATCGCGATTGCGGTTTATCGTATCGCGACATTGCTGCTCGCGTCGCTCGAGGTCCAATGACTGTCAGCAGAATATGGAATCGGTGGGTTCAGGAGGGTAATACGGAACGCTGTGCTGGATCACAACGGCCTCGTATCACTAGCAGTCGAGATGACAGGCATCTTATCCGCACCGCTGTGGCGGATCGTGCAGTCACGTCTCGATCCCTGAGTCAACAGATGGGGACGTTTGCAAGACAACAACCATCTGCACGAACAGTTCGACGACGTTTGCAGCAGCATCGACTATCAGCTCGGAGACCATGGCTGCGGTTATCCTTGACGCTACATCACAGACAGGAGCGCCTGCGATGGTGTACTCAACGACGAACCTGGGTGCACGAATGGCAAAACGTCATTTTTTCGGATGAACCCAGTTTCTGTTTACAGCATCATGGTGGTCCCATCCGTGTCTGGCGACATCGCGGTGAACGCACATTGGAAGCGTGTATTCGTCATCGCCATACTGGCGTATCACCCGGCGTGATGGTATAGGGTGCCATTGGTTACACGTCTCGGTCACCTCTTGTTCGCACTGACGGCACTTTGAACAGTGGACGTTACATTTCAGATGTGTTACGACCCGTGGCTCTACCCTTCATTCGATCCCTGCGAATCCCTACATTTCAGCAGGATAATGCACGACCGCATGTTGCAGGTCCTGTACAGGCTTTTCTGGGTACAGAAAATGTTCGACTGCTGCCCTGGCCAGCACGTTCTCCATATCCCTCACCAACTGAAAACGTCTGGTCAATGGAGGCCGAGCAACTGGCTCGTCACAATACGCCAGTCGTTACTCTTGATGAACTGTGGTATCGTGTTGAAGCTGCATGGGCAGCTGTACCTGTACACGCCATCCAAGCTCTGACTCAATGCCCAGGCGTGTCAAGGCCATTATTGCGGCCAGAGGTGGTTGTTCTGGGTACTGATTTCTCAGGATCTATGCACCCAAATTGCGTGAAAATGTAATCACATGTCATTTCTAGTATAATATATTTGTCGAATGAATACCCGATTATCATCTGCAGTTCTTCTTCGTGTAGAAATTTTAATGGCCAGTAGTGAAGAAACTGTGAGCGGTCCAAGCTTAACTAGTATAATATTGAGCGAAGACGACTAGCCGCAGCGTCGTGGTTCTGTGGTCACGATATTGGTCGGTGAAACGGCCGAGCCTTGTTCAAAACTCTCTAGTGCCGTTTCTCTTTTTTATTCTTTTTCACATTATGAACTGTCCGTCCAGTCATTGAAATGTTTTTTCTCTTTCTGTAGTTTTGGCATTTGTCATACCATAAATTGATTACAGAATATGAGTCATGCGGTAAGAATACGTCACCATCACAAGTAAACGTGATGAATAGTGAGAGCAGGCGAGATATCACATAGACGTCTCACAGAAATGAAAACCACAAATGAACGCCTGTGAACTATGTTACAACAAAGGAATTAAAGAGTCAAAACTTCCAAAATTGAATGCAACTTCAAAAACGTGAAGAACGTATGTTTTGACTGAGCACAGAGAACCTGTGTGATTGTGAAACTATTGCGTTCATTTGTTGCAGTCCATATGACAAACTGTAAGTGTGCGTCGTTTTCTTGGGAGTGATCACATTCGCCTTCGTACGAACACCTACATCGTGCAAGGAGGTGTATCTCACTCATTTACCAGGCATACAAATTAGGTGCCTCGGTAAGAGATTCCTATCATATGACATACGTATTGTCAGTAATGCCGTTTAAGACACACCAGACGTGTTTTCCGGTGGATGATTCGGCTGACTTGTCGCCTGGTCATCAAACATTTGCGGTTCCCTTTCAAAAGCCACTTCCTTTCGGATGCTAATAGAGTAGTTGTGCAGAATCAACTGTCATTATAGGTCCCTTCCTTCCACCTCGCTGATGCAAGCGGACGTTACACCACGACACAGACACAAATTTGAGTACAGAGAACAGCGTAGAAAAAAAATTGACATGAGGGAGGTTTGAATACGGCTCACTCGTTTGGCAGTCCAACACCGTGACCACTTAAACATGACACCGTTTTGTTTACAGGCTGCTGTATTTCAGTTGTTGTCCTCGGACGGTTCACTGTTTGTTTGGCTTTTTTTCACTGTTCAGTACTTTCTTCCTGTTTTTATGGTTGATCTGTGTTTAGGTTTTAACGGGCTGTCCACTGGGCCATCTTACCACTAAATCTGAGAGAGGTGCGATGGGGTGTTTCCTTTGTAAGTGTAATATCATAGCGGCTGAGAGGGCTGCTTTATGCTCAGTAAGAGTTGATCTGCATATTGCAAAACATGCTGTGTTTTCTGCCTGATTCAGAGTATTGTAGGACCGGTGCTGACCCCACGAAAATTGCTGAGAGAAAGACTGAAGAAAGTTACCATATCTAGCAGACTATCAAGAGAAAAAAATGGTTCTGAGCACTATGGGACTTAACATCTGAGGACATCAGTCCCCTAGAACTTAGAACTACTTAAACCTAACTAACCTAAGGACATCACACACATATATGCCCGAGGCAGGATTCGAACCTGCGATCGTAGCGGTCGTGTGGTTCCAGACTGAAGTGCCTAGAACCGCTCGGCCACAGCGGCCGGCACTATCTAGAGAGTCTCAATTCTTATTGTGCTGTTCCCCCTACGTTATATGGTCTCTCTAAGGTCCGCAAGGAACGTGTCCCTCTTCGTCCGATTGTAACTAACATTGGTGCTCCGATGTATCGTGTAGCAAAACACCTTGCTACTGTGTTGAGTCCTATAGTAGGTCGGTGTGAACACCACATTAAGAATTCTGCGGATTTTTTACGTCGATTAGAGCCAATGTATTTGAATGACTGATATTCTAGTAAGTTTTGATGTGATATGTCTCTTAACTGAGGTTCCCCTGCCTGGTTCGTTATGGTTAATTCATGTTAGGTTTGGTGCTAAATTAACGAACTTATTTCGACATGTGTTGATTTCCACTTACTTGTAATTCAATGACCAGTAGTATGAGGAGACAGGTGGAGTTGAGATGGGAAGCACATTGTCACCTAATATTGCCAATTAGTTTGTGCTGCCATAAGCTGTCGCCACCACACTGATCGGCAAAGACGTAGCAAGAAGATCGATAGTCGGCGCAAGATCAAGCGCACCTACCAGAAGAGAGGCCAAGGACACACTCACAAGCAATATTCCGCCAACTCCCTCTGGACAGCAAGTATTTAGAAGGCCGCTACTGACCGGAGAAGCTGTCAGTCTGTTACTAGCGCAGTCGCTGTCACTGGAGCACTAGCTCGCACTCCAAGTTGGCGTCTGTCAGTACATTGAGACCTGATTAGTGCACATAGAGGGACTTCTACTTTACCCATAGCGATACTAAAATTTGTAATAGCTAGAACACCGATATTGTGTGCAAGAGGACCATTTCGGAAGAGCTTGTACCACAACACATGGACTCTCTTAGAGATAAGTAACTTCCTGTTTACGTAAATAAAGAACCCTTTTAATTCACGTGTGCAGTTGTGTTGTAGAAAGAAGATACCGGCCACCAAACAACATCCTCTCCCTTGATTCCTATGGTACAACTCTCTGCAGTGGCGACGAGGACACTACAGTTTCTTTTAGATTTCCAAGAACGTGCCTTAGAACATTTGAATTCAATCCACCCGAGTATTCGTGGTGGAAAAGAATCGCTGTCTTCCTTTCTTTATGTGTGTGAATTCCTAAGGGACCAAACTGCTGAGGTCATCAGTCTCTAGACTTGCACACTACTTAAACTAACTCACGCTAAGAACAACACACACACCCATGCCCGGGGAACGACTCGAACCTCCGGCGTGAGGGACTGCGCAATCCGTGACATGGCGCCTCAAACCGCGCGGCCACTCCTCGCGGCTCCTTTCTTTGATGTGTTGGTGAGGAGGAAGGTGGATGGTACGTTGGGACGTGCTATTTATAGGAAGCCTTCATTGTCTTATACCTGCAGGATGACAGTTGTCATCGTGGTCAACGTGAAGGGATACTTCTTACCTTGGTTCACAGGGCACCTGTCATTTCGGGCCTTGAGAGTTAGCCCATATCGAAGTCACCTTCCTTAAGAATGGTTACAGTGAAAGACAAATTAGACGTGCGTTGTCCTATCGACAAACTGTGCACCGGGTGAGCGATTTATTTTATTTTTTTATTTAATCGTATGGGGAGAGGCCCCCCCCCCTCCCTCCCCCATCGGACAAACCTTTCGCGGGTATCGGTCTTTCAATTTGACGCCACGTCGGCGACCTACAGTCGGTGAGGATGATAGGATGATGATGACAGCACAACACCCAGTCCCTGGGCGGAGAAAATTCCCCGACCCAGCCGGGAATCGAACCCGGGCTCAGAGGACTGACAATCCGTCATGGTGACCATTCAGCTACTGGGGGCGGACAAGGATGAGCGATGATAATACCGAGGTGATTCCAAAGTCTGCGGCCTGTTTGCCATACCCAGGGAGCGTTTCGAACAGGATTGGTCGTATTTTGCGGAAATTTGATGTGAAATGTGTTTTTTCGACTACCATCTAAAATCAGGATCTTGCGTAAGGCGGGTGCGTATTCATATCAGTTGTGGCATGTCATACATTGTTCAGACCACCAGAACTGTGGGGGACCGGTGTACCGACCACAGGCGGCACAGCCAAGTAAATCCGCCATTCCAGAACATTGTCTTGGCACCGATAACCCTATGGAATATAACACGGAGATTCCGGCATGCACTCCCAGCTGTTGGGATACGGTATTAAGGAAGCTGTTCAAATTAATTAGCAAATAACCTTATTAATAGATATGGTGGTTTTTGTTTAAATTCTGCGTGGAATCCTGCTCTCACACTTGCCAGGAAACAGAGGGACAGAGTTTATGCTGCCTCCCCCGTTTATTGTTAATTCCGCTATCGATTACTTCTGACGTCTGTCATCTTTGGCTTATGCTGATGTTAGTGTTTACTGGGCGTGTGTGTGTTGTCTTTAAGGAGTTTCTTTGAAAACCGATGCTTTAAATTTGCTTGCACAGCGCTTACTTGCTGCAGTTTTGCCTTCAAAATGGCAGCGTGTGCTCCTGTTGAAAAACCGGCGGTTGTCGATGACGTTACCTGACTGCACTCCCGTAAATTATTTGAACATTGTATACGCCGAGAGAAACTTAAGTCTCACATTACTTGTGAAGTGTTTACGAAAGTACCTGGACTCCACGGTCTCTAAAACTGGAAGAATGAAATTCAGGCTGCTAGAGCCGTTAACAAATGATCAACTCATTTAAATATAAAAATATAAGCATGGCATTATATTAGCCAAATTACCACAGATCTTAGCGAGGTTCATTGGAAATTAGATGATAAATTGGTGTTGCTAATAGCAGTTAGTGGAAATGCAATGTAGTTAATGTATATTACTTCCTGATTATCATGATGTGCTTTCCTCTCTGATACTTACTTCTGTTTATCATCCTCCAATAAAAATGTTTTCTTTAATCTGCAACTGGTATGAAAGTTCTGAAATACACAAAAGTATATGGGCTTAACTTAAGTCTGACGACTCTGTAAACCTTTATGATGACACTTATCACAATTGCAAAATATTTACATATTCTACTTACAATACTTTTATATGTCTCCTCATATTATCCATATTTTTTTACGTTAAGATGTTCCTCACTAAATTCTACACACATCAAAAAAAGGTTTTGCATCACCTCGGTTCCGACAGTTCCGAAACCTGTACAGAAAATTGGAACAGAGGTCAACATAAACATCATTTTCGCCCTTTTTATTGCTCATGAAAACCATACATTGTATGTTGTACCACCAAACAGCCCTTTTCAATCTACCCCAGGCGTATTCGATGGGGTTCACGTCTGGAGAACATGCTGGCTACTCTAGTCGAGCGATGTTATTATCCTGAAGGAAGTCATTCACAAGATGTGCACGATGGGGACGCGAATTGTCGTCCATGAAGACGAATTCCTCGCCAATATGCTGCCGATATGGTTGCACTATCAGACGGAAGATGGCATTCACGTATCGTACAGCCATTACGGCGCCTTCCATGACCACCAGCGGAGTACGTCGGCCCCACATAATGCCACCCCAAAACAGCAGGGAACCTCCACCTTGCTGCACTCACAGGACAGTGTGTCTATGGCGTTCAGCCTGACCGGGTTGCCTCCAAACACGTGTTCGACGATTGTCTGGTTGAAAGCATATGCGACACTCATCGGTGAAGAGGACTGAGCGGTCCATTCGGCATGTTGTTGGGCCTATCTGTACCGCGCTGCATGGTGTCGTGGTTGCAAAGATGAACCTCGCCATGGACGTCGGGAGTGAAGTTGCGATCATGCAGCCTATTGCGCACAGTTTGAGTCGTAACACGATGTCCTGTGGCTGCACGAAAAGCATTATTCAACATGGTGGCGTTGCTGTCAGGGTTCCTCCGAGCGGTCATCCACTGCAGTAGTAGCCCTTGGGCGGCCTGAGCGAGGCATGTCATTGAAAGTTCTTGTCTCCCTGTATCTCCCCATGTGCGAACAACATCGCTTTGGATCACTCCGAGACGCCTGGACACTTCCTTTGTTGAGAGGCCTTCCTGGCGCAAAGTAACAATGCGGACGCGATCGAAGCGCGGTATCGCCCGTCTAGGCATGGTTGAACTGCAGACAACACGAGCCGTGTACCTCCTTCCTGGTGGAATGACTGGAACTGATCGGCTGTCGGACCCCCTCCGTTTAACAGGCGCTGCTCAAGCATGCGTCTTTGGGCGGGTTTAGTGACATCTCTGAAGAGTCAAAGGGACTGTGTCTGTGATATAATATCCACAGTCAACGCCTGTCTTCAGGAGTTCTGGGAACTGTGGTGATGAAAAACTTTTTTTGATGTGTGTAGTATCTGCAGGTGGTATCTGTATTGCTGTAAAACTATTTTAACATCGCAAAAGTGGACTTCCCTGCATGACAGTCGCACTCCCGTGAACAGCATATATAAAATACATAAGCAAATTCGGCTTGAATTCACGTACCTCTGCGTGCGTGACGTGTTGCTAAACTAACCTTCCCTACGCAGCCACTCATTGCGTCACGGTACTTGCACATTTAACCAGTGGGACAAAAAAAAAATACTCATAGACTCGGTAATCCATCGCGTTCGGCAAAAACAACCACCTCGGCCGTCTATAGCTACCGATAATTACTGCACAATTAATCTCACTACTGCATCATGTATCAACTACAATAGGCAAATCATCATTACAGGGCAAACACATGAACACCTCATCTAATGCAGTCATTATTGCAATCTTTCAATAGCGCCTCAATGCTTTAGACATTGCTGAAAGTCGCCCATATACTATACAGGTACTTTATTCTCCATTGTACACTCACCCACGCTTATGAATGTGGCTGTGGCTTCTCCCTAACAATATCCATTCAATGAATGTCTTGAGGTGGGAAATGTGTCGTCGAACTTTCGTTTTGTCACTCCTGAGGGCCTTGATCTCACCAACGTTATTACGAATGATTTTCCTCACTGTGTATTGTCTGCAGTATACGTAAAAGAGAAATTCATATTTATGGCTTATAAATTTGCTCTTGCTTGACGTCCTTCTAGTTTTAACCCTAGGGTGCATGGTGCCGAAAACACACACGAATGCATATGCAGGGCCTCCAAGGCCCTGCCCTAATTTAAAATTTTCCTCCTTTCATATAATCATTCTTTGGAGTTAAATTTATTTCTGTCAAATTTATTGTCATATTGAAAGATTCCTATATACAGTAACAGGATCTGGTGGTCCTGATTAACTTTTTATTAATTTTTTTTATTAATTTTTTAAAAAACTCTAAGAGTGAATTTTTATTAGTTACATCTACTTACATATAACATATACAAATAATTTTATTAATTCACTTACAAGTTGCAGTTTACATTTTATAACATTCATTACAACCATTTTCTTCAATTAAAACATACTCATTATTCACAATATTATGTATATAGGCAATATTTTGACAAAAGTTATTATTTATTGTTCACATAAAATTGGATTTTTCTTAGTTTTCAACATGTGACAAACAAGAAGCACAAAGAACGCCACTATGTTCCTTACAAATGTTGGTTATACACTTAATGCATGTCATAGTACTTTTCCTGTGTTTATTGTATGGACAATAATTGCATCTTCTTCTTTTTTCTGAAACAGGTACTTGGTTCGGCAATATGACATCTTCTTGAGCACCACATCTTTGCATGGCATCAACGATTTTCTTTGGAAGATTAGGGATCTGAATACGAAGTTCCATTAGTGGTCTTACCATTTCGTCTGCTAAATATCTTGGGAACAAACGCCTTTTATCACTTCTTCCACTATGGTATTTCAGATGTTGGGCGGAAAATAAAATTTAACTGTTCATTGCTGCGACGTCCAACATATTCATCCATAATGCAAATGGCCATCTTCTTGTTTGTCTCTTGCAAGTGTAATAACGAATTTTCTGGTCCATTTGATCTACTCCACCCTTCGTAGAGTTATAGAACTTTATTATATCTGGTTTCTTTTTTGCATGAGTTTCATCAATGTTTCTGTCGTGATTCATTGTGCTAATCAGAACTACAGACTTTTTCTTTTTGGGAACATGACTCACCATTGTAATGTCACCTGTAAATGCAAACAAAGAGGAATGAATCGCTCTTGAGGCAGATGGTTTCATCTCATTAGGAATTTCTGGTTTATTTTGTTTGATTGTTCCCACCACTGTAATTTGCTTCTGAAGCATCTCTTCTGCCAGCTGCACACTAGTAAAGAAGTTGTCAACAGTAAATTTTTTGATGATCCTTCAATGCTTTTAGCAAGATCTTTCACCACATTCAATTCAAGATTTTTCTGAATAGGTTCATGGAGCTTCCTTCCCGTGTAAAAAAAATCCGTCTAAAGCATATGCAGATGTAGCATCACATAACCAAAATATTTTTATGCCATACTTGGCTGGTTTAGGGGCATATACTGGGTAAAGCTGCATCTTCCACGGAATGGGACTAGCTGTACGTCAACTGTAAGCGAATCATTGGGAATCATTCTATTTCTACACTTGTCAAGAAATAGTTCCCATACATAGCGAACAGCTGCAAGTTTGTCTTCTGCAGATCGAGCTTCAAGGGTAGGCCTGTCTTCAAATCTAATCATTCTCCTTATATCCTCGAATCTATTTACTGACATGGTGGCCTTATATGTAGGATTTGCCTTTTCATCTCTAAAGGGACATCCCAACTCTTCTCAACACCAGAAAGCAGTAAAAGACCTACAAAACCCTCCATTTCAGCAAGCGGAAAAAGGTTTTCCGCGTTTTACCACGTAAAGCATCCACTCTTCTGCCTTCAATATTTGTGCAGTTGATGATTTCCTCTAGTATTTCCTTGGAGATGAAATAGTCCCAGGCATCCTTAGGTTTACAGGTTTTCAAACCATGGGCTGGACCAGGTGCCTTCTTTACGATATTATGGACAGGCATACGAAAAGTTGGAGGAGGATCTAATTTCCAAATCGTTCCATTCCGACTAATGTATGTGTGGTCTTCTATACCTTTTTGTGGTGGTTCTTCATTTTCAGACTCTGATGAAGTACTTTTATCGGAATGACTATCTGCCTCAGTATTCACATCTACAGGTTCATTGGCTGATTCTTCACTACTTGCATCTTCAAAAATATTTCCTTCCTCGCAAGAATCATCATCTTCAAACTACTGAGCCACAACACTTCCAAAATTAGCTACATTTGCACGTACTGGCTCTCTTTTTTTTGCGTGTCGAAGCCATAGCAAAAGGCGTGTCTCTCCAACAGCAGCTTGTGCAGCACTGAACGAGACATACTCGTAACAATATGGGCCTAGCAGCAACAAACAAACTACAGTAACAATGAGGCTGACAAGAGCAGCACACGATAACAATACTATGCAATAATAAAACATTTGATAGCAAAAAGATCAATAATACACCGACATCGCCAATGTGCGAATGTAGTGTGTATTATTTTTTAGTTACACTATTACTACTAAAGCTATTTCTGCTGTTGGCACTCCTGTTGCTGGAAATACCACTACAGTTATTGTTGAATTAATAACTGCTCCCAAACAAATGTGGAAGACAATATAGGCTAAAGTACATTTATAAATGTATGAGGGCTTCTGAAGCCCTTCTTATGCATTCACGGTGTATGGGTAAACGTATTGAATTATACAAAAAACTTAAAAAGGTATCTCGTCCAGACTTGATAGGAGGAATGTCACAGTGTTAGTGAAAGAGTACTGGAAAGCAGTTTGAAATCAAACAAAAAATTACAGAATTTTTTTTTAATATGAAGACATACAAGGGCCTCGGAGGCCCTGTATATGCATCCTAGGGTTGGGGGGAGGGGGGGGGGGGAGAGGGACCTCCATGAAATTGATCGTATCAACTTTCCATTTGTTTTTTATTTATTAGTAGAATTCGTGAACGATACGTTTCCAAAGTTTCAATGATGAAATGGCATCCGAAGTGCCTGAAAAATAAATGTGTGACGTGACCTGCGGCTTTTCGCGGATGATGCTGTAGTATACAGAGAAGTTGCAGCATTAGAAAATTGTAGTGAAATGCAGGAAGATCTGCAGCGGATAGGCACTTGGTGCAGGGAGTGGCAACTGACCCTTAACATAGACAAATGTAATGTATTGCGAATACATAGAAAGAAGGATCCTTTATTGTATGATTATATGATAGCGGAACAAACACTGGTAGCAGTTACTTCTGTAAAATATCTGGGAGTATGCATGCGGAACGATTTGAAGTGGAATGATCATATAAAATTAATTGTTGGTAAGGCGGGTACCAGGTTGAGATTCATTGGGAGAGTGCTTAGAAAATGTAGTCCATCAACAAAGTGAGGTGGCTTACAAAACACTCGTTCGACCTATACTTGAGTATTGCTCATCAGTGTGGGATCCGTACCAGATCGGTCTGACGGAGGAGATAGAGAAGATCCAAAGAAGAGCGGCGCGTTTCGTCACAGGGTTATTTGGTAACCGTGATAGCGTTACGGAGATGTTTAATAAACTCAAGTGGCAGACTCTGCAAGAGAGGCACTCTGCATCGCGGTGTAGATTGCTCGCCAGGTTTCGAGAGGGTGCGTTTCTGGATGAGGTATCGAATATATTGCTTCCCCCTACTTATACCTCCCGAGGAGATGACGAATGTAAAATTAGAGAGATTAGAGCGCGCACGGAGGCTTTCAGACAGTCGTTCTTCCCGCGAACCATACGCGACTGGAACAGGAAAGGGAGGTAATGACAGTGGCACGTAAAGTGCCCTCCGCCACACACCGTTGGGTGGCTTGCGGAGTATAAATGTAGATGTAGATGTAGGTGTAGACCTCCTTTCCGCGCCCTCGTTCTGAAGCAACACTTCAATATCTACAGCCTCAGAGGGATAACAACCCCCTCATTCACAAGGAGAAGATTCCAGATTGTATGCTGGATGTTTGCATTCCTACTTACGGGTTTCAGGTCGAGCCAGAACGTCTAAAAATGTGTGTTCACGGCAAAAACCAGAATCCAAATGAGTCTCTTAATTCACTCATATGGATACGATGCCCTAAAATCACATTTTTATCTGCTACAGTTGTCAGAATTGTAACTTGAGATGCATTTCTTGTATTTAATAATGGGAAAGTAGGGAGTATGAAGGTATTATTAGAGAGAATGAGCTTTCAGGTAGGAAATTTCACTCAAAACATTGTGAGATAAATAGAATTACAGCGCCAATCTGCAGCTGAAAAGTCAGTTGAAGACATGGTAAAAGAAAGAAGGCAGAAAACGAGAAACTGGACGAGAAGCCTTGAAGGGAAAGAGGACCCTAAGTACAAATCTGGAGCTTTCTGAAGAGGTGACATGAGTCAAAACACAAGGTTGAAATTTAAATTGCATTTCCTGAAAATTATGTTTTTTAAAGTTTATGCATCTTTTTCTCAGAATCCATGAAGGCCAGGATTACGAAATTTTTCACACTTATTTCTATAAACCCAATAAATGTTGCTCAAGAGTAAATGTTGATATTCTGAATGTAAGCTGAGTTATGGGCAAAGTGCTTGGAATAGTGTTTCAATTTATTTTACTTACAGAATTATATTTAAAAAACTATTAAAATTCTTATATTCAACATATTCAAAGAACTTCAACAGAGAAGCTTACTACATGTAAAAAGATTAATCAGAGAAAATTTTGTAGAAATCTCTTGAATAGTTTCTGTAAAAACGGTACATATATTATTTTTTAAATACAATCTTTAAAGTCCCAAAAAAATTGAATGTATGTAATCCAAGGAACTTAACAGTAAATGTGTTGCTTTCTTGGAAACCATGGTACAAAATTTCACTGCCGTATCTTACAAATTGTGCATTTGATGCATCTTTTAAAAATTGTGTTTTTCATGAACGACCACCCCTTAAGTACTACCATTAGCAAACTCGTTTCTACTCGTTACGCCCTGCGATTATTTATGATGTCTTATTGTTCATTTAAAAGCAAATTTTTATTTACTGCATACACACATGCGCAAATTTCTATTATTAACTAATTTATAACCTAATCTATTGCCTTTCAGTGCATAAAATACCTCCTTTACTTAATTCCTAGAAGTACACTAACTACAGCTTACCAATTTGCTATGAAGGCCCCCGGGGTTGCATTCTGTCTAACGGTGAATTCGGGCACCGGCCGTTGACTAAACTGGTCTCACATTTTTCTCTTCATCACGCCCTCGTAGATTCCTTCACAGATCTGGGCCACGTATTTCTACAGTTTGCCAAGTCTTTCGTCTTTGATCATCACGTCCTCTGTCATCTCGCCTATCATTTTCCCCTTATGGCTGCCCCCATGTAGATGTAAATGTCGTGTGACTTGGGCCTCCCGTCGGGCAGGCCGCTCGCCGGGTGCAAGTCTTTCGATTTGACGCCACTTCGGCGACTTGCGCGTCGATGGGCATGAAATGATGACGATTAGGACGTGACACCCAGTCCCTTAGCTGAGGAAATCTCCGACCCAGCCGGGAATAGAACCCAGGCCTTTAGGATTGACATTCTGTCGCGCTGGCCACTCAGCTACCAGGGCTACCCCCATGAACCACGAGGATTGTTTCTATTCTACCTGTTACAATTTCTATGGGGTAGATGCCTCGCTCGCCAGTTCGCATTCGGTGGTTCATTTTGTGGCGATCCGTAAAGCACATGTGCAAAGCGCACTCGTTCATTGACATAAACATCACGGTCAAGCCAATGGAAAAACGCCCCTGCATTGTTTATATTACGAATGGATAACATAATTTCTTTTTGAATTAAGTTTGGTAGTTTTGCCTGGCAGATCCATATTACGATACCATATTGCGATGCCTGTGTTGTTAATACGGACGATGCAATGTTCCTTTGGACATGCATGCACTGCAGTATCGTATTTATCCGCCGATACCTTGCAGCGACTTTCAATTTCCTGTGCGGGAATTACATAGTATGTGTACGATCACAGGTTGTGAAGTTCGGGCCTGCCCATGGGTCTGGCTTCTGCTTCTGCACAAAGCGATCGGGAAATCCGGATTCGAGTCACGATCCGGCACAAGTTTTCATTGTCATTCCTTTATACAGCTGATGGTTGTTCGTATTCACAACTGCTAATATATATCTTCCTCCCAAAGAACCATGGACCTTGCCGTTGGTGGGGAGGCTTGCGTGCCTCAGCGACACAGATAGCCGTACCGTAGGTGCAACCACAACGGAGGGGTATCTGTTGAGAGGCCAGACAAACGTGTGGTTCCTGAAGAGGGGCAGCAGCCTTTTCAGTAGCTGCAGGGGCAACAGTCTGGATGATTGACTGATCTGGCCTTCTAACACTAACCACAACGGCCTTGCTGTGCTAGTACTGCGAACGGCTGAAAGCAAGGGGAAACTACAGCCGTAATTTTTCCCGAGGGCATGCAGCTTGTAAAATATTCCGGAGATAAAATAGTCCCCCATTCGGATCTCCGGGCGGGGACTACTCAGGAGGACGTCGTTATCAGGAAAAAGAAAACTGGCGTTCTACGGATCGTAGCGTGGAATGTCAGATCCCTTAATCGGGCAGGTAGGTTAGAAAATTTAAAAAGGGAAATGGATAGGTTAAAGTTAGATATACTGGGAATTAGTGAACTTCGCTGGCAGGAGGAACAAGACTTTTGGTCAGGCGAATACAGGGTTATAAATACAAAATCAAATACGGGTAATGCAGGAGTCGGTTTAATAATGAATAAAAAATAGGAGTGCGGGTAAGCTACTACAAACAGCATAGTGAACGCATTATTGTGGCCAAGATAGACACGAAGCCCACGCCTACGACACTAGTACAAGTTTATATGCCAACTAGCTCTGCAGATGACGAAGAAATTGAAGAAATTTATGATCAAATAAAAGAAATTATTCAGATAGTGAAGGGAGACGAAAATTTAATAGTAATGGGTGACTGGAATTCGGTAGTAGGAAAAGGGAGAGAAGGAAATGTAGAAGGTTAATATGGATTGGGGCTAAGAAATGAAACAGGAAGCCGCCTGATAGAATTTTGCACAGAGCAGAACTTAATCATAGCTAACACTTGGTTCAAGAATCGTGAAAGAAGGTTGTATACATGGAAGAACCCTGGAGATACTGACAGATTTCAGATAGATTATGTAATGGTAAGACAGAGATTTAGGAACCAGGTATTAAAGTGTAAGACATTTCCAGTGGCAGATGTGGACTCTGACCACAATCTATTGGTTATGAACTGTAGATGGGATCTGGACAAACTGATTAAACCATCGGTTGTACAGAGTTTTAGGGAGAGCATAAGAGAACAATTGTCACAAATGCGGGAAAGAAATACAGTAGAAGAAGAATGGGTAGCTTTGAGAGATGAAGTAGTGAAGGCAGCAGAGGATCAAGTAGGTAAAAGGACGAGGGCTAGTAGAAATCCTTGGGTAACAGAAATATTGAATTTAATTGATGAAAGGAAAAAATACAAAAATGCAGTAAATGAAGCAGGCAAAAAGGAATACAAACGTCTCAAAAATGAGATCGACAGGAAGTGCAAAATGGCTAAGCAGGGATGGCTAGAGGACAAATGTAAGGATGAAGAGGTTTATCTCACTAGGGGTAAGACAGATACTGCCTACAGGAAAATTAAAGAGACCTTTGGAGAAAAGAGAACCACTTGTATGAATATCAAGAGCTCAGATGGAAACTCAGTTCTAAGCAAAGAAGGGAAAGCAGAAAGGAGGATGTGTTGTCACCGCCAGGTGGTAGCCTATAAATCGGCCGCGGTCCGGTAGTATAAGTCGGACCCGCGTGTCGCCACTCTCAGTGATTGCAGACCGAGCGCCGCCACACGGCAGGTCTAGAGAGACTTCCTAGCACTCGCCCCAGTTGTACAGCCGACTTTGCTAGCGATGGTTCACTGACAAATTACGCTCTCATTTGCCGAGACGATAGTTAGCATAGCCTTCAGCTACGGCATTTTCTACGACCTAGCAAGGCGCCATTATCATTTGCTATTTATCTTGTGATGCATGTACCGTCAGACCGATGTTCACCAATTATGAATAAAAGTTATGTATTCCAGTAGTTACTTACGTTCTTGCTACTATAAATTCCCTTAACTGTTCCAGACCTCACGCCAGCCTGCGTGAGCTTAAACGCGTGCCTTTCGGCTACCCGTCACTGTGGATTGGCTGTCTTGCCAGTCCACAACAGAGGAAGGAGTATATAGATGGTCTATACAAAGGCAATGTACTTGTGTACAATATTATGGAAATGGAAGAGGATGTAGATAAAGGTGAAATGGGAGATAGGATACTGCGTGAAGAGTTTGACAGAGCACTGAAAGACCTGAGTCGAAAGAAGGCCCCGGGCGTAGACAACATTCCATTAGAACTACTGACAGCCTTGGGAGAGCCAGTCCTGACAAAACTCTACCATCTGGTAAGCAAGATGTATGAGACAGGCGAAATACCCTCAGGCTTCAAGAAGAATATAATAATTCCAATCCCAAAGAAAGCAGGTGTTGACAGATGTGAAAATTACCGAACAATCAGTTTAATAAGACACGGATGCAAAATACTAACGCGAATTCTTTACAGACGAATAGAAAAACTGGTAGAAGCCGACCTTGGGGAAGATCAGTTTGGATTCCGTAGAAATGTTGGAACACGTAAGGCAATACTGACTCTACGACTTATCTTAGAAGCTAGATTAAGGAAAGGCAAACCTACGTTTCTAGCATTTGTAGACTTAGAGAAAGCTTTTGACAATGTTGACTGGAATACTCTCTTTCAAATTCTAAAGGTGGCAGGGGTAAAATACAGGGAGCGAAAGGCTATTTACAATTTGTACAGAAACCAGATGGCAGTTATAATAGTCGAGGGAAGCAGTGGTTGGGAAGGGAGTGAGACAGGGTTGGAGCCTATTCCCGATGTTATTCAATCTTTATATTGAGCAAGCAGTGAAGAAAACAAAAGAAAAATTCGGAGTAGGTAGTAAAATCCATGGAGAAGAAATAAAAACTTTGAGGTTCGCCTATGACATTGTAATTCTGTCAGAGACAGCAAAGGACTTGGAAGAACAGTTGAACGGAATGGATAGTGTCTTGAAAGGAGGATATAAGATGATCATCAACAAAAGCAAAACGAGGCTAATGGAATGTAGTCGAATTAAGTCGGGTGATGCTGAGGGAATTAGATTAGGAAATGAGACTTAAAGTAGTAAAGGAGTTTGCTATTTGGGGAGCAAAGTAACTGATGATGGTCGAAGTAGAGAGGGTATAAAATGTAGACTGGCAATGGCGAGAAAAGCGTTTCTGAAGAAGAGAAATTTGTTAACATCGAGTATAGATTTAAGTGTCAGGAAGTCGTTTCTGAAAGTATTTGTATGGAGTGTAGCCATGTATGGAAGTGAAACATGGACGATAAATAGTTTGGACAAGAAGACAATAGAAGCTTTCGAAATGTGGTGCTACAGAAGAATGCTGAAAATTAGTTGGGTAGATCACATAACTAATGAGGAGGTATTGAATAGAATTGGGGAGAAGAGGAGTTTGTGGCACAACTTGGCAAGAAGAAGGGACCGGTTGGTAGGTCATGTTCTGAGGCATCAAGGGATCACAAATTTAGCATTGGAGGGCAGTGTGGAGGGTAAAAATCGTAGAGGGAGACCAAGAGATGAACACACTAAGCAGATTCAGAAGGACGTAGGTTGCAGTAAGTGCTGGGAGATGAAGAAGCTTGCACAGCATAGAGTAGCATGGAGAGCTCCATCAAACCAGTCTCAGGACTGAAGACCACAATAACAACAAACAACATGTTACATTCCCAGGTAATAGGCGGTAATTTTGAAGAATTAATAAATAAATAAAATAGATAAATATTCCTTTCGGTTATTCTCTCTCTGTGTCCTAACGATCTCAACATACCCTTCGCAATACGTGACACTACATCGTTATTCAGGCATAACGTTCCCTAAAATTAACTTTATACACTTTAATTAAAGCTTTAAGTCATAGTTAAAATATAGGTTCGTTGAGTAAAATTGGATATGATATTAGTTAACGATATTGTTTATTGATAAAATTAAATTGTAGGGTATCCATAAAATTAAATTGTGGCAATGTCTGACAAACACTACTGTGAACAATGGCGTTGCATTACACTAGAAAGTTTTGGTAAGTCACGTTTCTAAGTTGTTTTTTTTTTTAAATTGTAGGCACGATTTTCACGTTCTCATCAATAAGACAACTTCTCAGTTTACTCATGATAAGGTTCAAGCTTGAAAATCATTGTTCCCATGAATATGTAGACCCGAATAAGAAATGAACAGCAAAAGCTAGTTTTTTTCAGCTAATTATATGAGGCAGGAATACTATCCCAGGTGTTTGAAAAGTCAACAGATCTTCCTTCTCCAGGTCTTTCAAAGCAGGCCACATGCGCTGCGTACTAAATTCAAATTTGTGTAGCTCCAATATTTCTGTATTAGCACAAAGATGTTCAGATTTCGAGCACCACAATACTCTGCTCTTTAAATCTAGCAGCTGCATTTGCCTGTAAGTGTTAAAGGGAGAAAAATGTAATTCTGTTACAGTAGCATTAACAGCATTATTAAGTTTATTTATGTCAAAGACTAATGTCCCTTTGCTGTTTCTGATTTACTGAAACCTGTTGAGAAAACCTTCTCTCAAGTTTAAAAGTGTTGTTTTGAAATATCAAATGTCAATAACAGAAATACTCGTATTTTCTTAGCGATGTTTCGATGGGCTTGGGAAGTGAATTAACGTTTCTCTTTCAAAATCTTGAGCAAAATTCGATACTTTCTTATCGAAAGAAATATCTTTTGACATCGAAAAAATTGTTTACTTTCGCCTGAAGTTCACAACTGAGCTGATTTAAGTGATATGTAACCATAAATTGAAACGTTTCGATCCACTGACCGTTTGTTATTTCTGGATAATGAACACCCTTCTCAAGGAGAAATGCTTTAATTTATATTAATAAGGAAGCGCACTCTATCAAAACGTTTCCTCTTGATGACCGAAGAATAGTGTTGTGCAACAGAAGACCTCAGTACTCACCCTCTCTTTCAATTAAACATTCTTTAAACTGGCGATGATTAAGAACTTTAACTGTAATGGAATTTATGATAATTTTGCAATTTTCTTCTGGAAATAACTGGCACAGAGAGCTTCTTTATGAATAATGCAATGGTAAATAGGTTTCTCGTTATTTTTTCTTTCAAAATAGCGACAAACACATCTGTTACGCCGGTCATACTTTCCGCTCCGTCTGTTGACTATGAGACAATTTTATCGAGTGGAATATAATGATTTTTAATGTACACAATTACAGAATTTTCTATATCGTCTCCGTGTACTTGACGTTTCAGTGGCAATAACACTAAAAGTTCTTTTGAAGAACACCTACATGAAATAAATCGTACAAAAGGAAAACTTGCGCTGTATTCTTTATACAGGTCTCGTCAGCTGCTATCGATAAAGCTAAATTCAGAGTAAGATCTTCGACTTGATGGTTAATTTTATTCGAAGACGTTTTGATTGTTCAATATTTCGATGAGTCGGCTGACAGTCGTAATTCTTTATTTTTCTTAGGATATCTGCTATGTTCTCAAAACCTCTACATATCCCTTCGGATGAATTTATAAAACAACTTTGTACGAGGGGACTTCAAAAAGTATGTAGCAGATTATGCCAGGCCAAGTAACTTTGATTGGATACTGCACTACACTTCAAAGTGACACTATTCTCCAACATAAACACCAGGTCCGGCCGTTATGGCCGAGCGGTTCTAGGCGCTTCAGTCCGGAACCGCGTGCCGCTACGGTCGCAGGTTCGAATCCTGCCTCGGACATGGATGTGTGTGATGTCCTTAGGTTAATTAGGTTTAAGTAGTTCTAAGCTCTAGGGGACTGATGACCTCAGATGTTAAGTCCCATAGTGCTCAGAGCCATTTGAACCATTTAGACAGCAGGTCTCTGTAAACAACGGTAGAACCGTTGTAACAGTCATTCTGTTCTTACACAATAGAAATCTGCTCCTCGGTCACGGAGCCATTCGAGAACCACTGTGTGAACATCTTCATCGTCGGAAAATTTGTGACTGCAGCGGATCAGTTCCTCGATTGCCTGGGTCTGTGGTCGATCTCGATGGCCTGCCTTCCGGATCAGCATCATCCATGTCGATGCGGCCTTGGTCAAGTTACGAGGTCAGCTGTAAAAATTCCGAAACATTCGTCATTTCGCGCCAATGGTGTGTTGGAGCGAAATGAGGTTGGCATCCCTGCTCACGTCTGTATGTAATGTGTAACTGCTGTAAGTGTCATTGTTGTATATCTGTTAGTTATTATTCAGTGCTGTATTGAGTAGGACGCAGTGTCGCACAGTTTGAGAATTTCGAGATGGCAGAGTTAGAGGAAAGACGCGCCTACATTAAATTTAGAGTGAAACTCAAGAAATCTTTGCCGAGACACACCAAATGTTGGAGGAGGCCTACGGTGGTAAGTGCTTAAGCCGTACGCGCCGTTACGAATGGCTGACACGGTTTAAAAATGGCCGGACTGAAGTTAAAGATGACACTCGCTCAGGACGCCCTTCGACGTCTGCTGATGACGCTCATGTTAGGAACGTCAGTGAAATCGTGCTTGTCAATCGAAGACTTACTGTCCGAGAGATTGCAGAAGAATGTAACATTTCAGTTGGATCATGTCATGAAATCCTGACACAGCATCCTGGAATGCATCGTGTTGCTGACAAGTTCGTCCCACGGCTAATAAGTCAAGATCAGAAAGACCTTCGCCTCGCAATATGTGAAGCGCTTTTGGGTCGCGCAAGTGATAACGATACGTCCCTTGAGAAAATCATAACTGGTGATAAGACGCGGATCTACGGTAATGATGTTGAGACCAAGGTTCAGTCTTCACAGTGGGTCGGTGAAGGTTCTCCAAGACAAAAAACGCTCGTCAGGTTAGGTAAATTTTCAAAGACATGCTGACACTCTAAGTTTTCATTGACTTTGAAGGATTAGTTCATCATGAATTCGTGCCACAGGGACAAATTGTTGTCAGTGGCACTATCGGGACGTGTTGCGACGCCTTCGAGAAAATGTGAAAAGGAAACGGCCTGCAATGTGGCGAGACAATTCATGGTTTATATATCACGATAACGCACCCGCACATCCTCTCTGTTGGTGCGTGACTATTGCCAAAGAACGAAATCACTATGCTGCCTCATCCTGCATACTCTCCAGACCTGGCCCCTGCGGACGTTTTTTTTTTTTTAATTTCAAAAGTTAAATACCCCGTTGAAAGGACGAATATTTGTAACGGTAGACGAAATATAAGAAATTCGCAGACGGCGCTTAGTGCGATCCAGCAAGAGGCGTACCCATACTGCTTCCGGAACTGGAAACTACGTTGGGAGCGGTGTATCAGTTGTGAAGGAGAGTAGTTCGGAGACCATGCACAATAAGTTAACGGTCAGCGTAGAGAAATTTTGTGGACAAAGTTCCGGAATTTTTGGAATAGGCCTCGTACTGGCGCTATTTCACTATAGCTGGACGCGACATTGCATTTGATCCATATTGCGCCAGAGTTACACAGTCAATCTGTGTGCAATTTAGACGTTTTGCCCATAGTTGTAGTACTTTCTCGCGTATTTCGAATTTTCCAGCTGCCGCACACTGTGATGCACATGTTAGCCATACAGCAGCAGAATTGTCTGCAGGAACCCCGAACATGCACATGCTTCCGCAATGCACCATTCTTGTTGCACAATGATCTTATCGTTACTTACTTTTTCGAGTCCTTTCCTTTACATATTCGCTATTTGTACACGCTTTATCCTCTTTTATCAATCTCTTGCAAGATTGAAACCAGTAATTAAATAGAGAACTTGATTTTTCTTGTTCTTCTGGAGTCTCTTAGCTGCATTCTTCCCTGCACCACCGATAGGATACTTAGTACTAAATGACACGTGTTTGGTTGTAAAGTATCTCTTTAAATATGATTTCTTATTATGATCCAGTTTTCCCTGACAAATATGACAGGTCGAAAGGCCATTCAAGTTCTGAATATATGGTGGCTAGCGGTGCTCGAATTTATATGTAGAAGTCAACCTATCTGAGTTGCATAATGCATTGACACTGTCGAAATTAGTTGTTAAATGGAAGTCGATAACACAGCAAGTCACAATCTACTAATTTACTGTCACCTCCATCGCTTCAATTACTGATGGTTTTAGACAGCTGTACCTCAGAAGCCACTGAACGTAGAGAAAAATTTTTAATGATATTTTCCATTCAACCGTACTATCACCTACCAAAAAACACTATTCTGACAAGCATTTTCTGATATCCATTACAGTTCATCTTAAAGATGCCAACAATGTAACTAATAACACGTATATGAAGATCACTGGGTCAGCTGAGATGTCATTGTAAAAGTAAGTCGAAAATCAATAGGTGTACATTTCTTGTAGTGGAAGTTTTATGTAATTCAAGGTGTCATGGAAGTTAGTGTTATAAAAACAAAGACAAGGAAGTAAATGGAACATTTTGTTTAAAAAAGTAACAAAAACAGTTACAGCATGCTGTCATTTTCTGCAGCACTGGAGAGCTTTTTCTAGCTGGTACACAACATGTGAGTTTACTTAAAGGTCCCTGGGAGAATCAAAAATTTGTTCACAGCTGAAAGCTGTTCTTGAGCCCAGGTAGGTGAAGTAGATCTCGCTTCGTTCCACCTCTTCACACTGGGAGGTTCAGAGGCACAGGTACGACAAGCCTTCTGAATGGCTCATAATATTTATATCTCTAGAACACACACACTTCCCGTATTTGTGTATGTGTAAACTCTGATTCACATACTCAGAAACCTGAGATGGTGTGGGAGAGAATTTATTCCTTCCTCCTCCTGACACGTCATTATTGGTTAAGCGCAACAAAATCCGCAGGAACAGCGGTTTAACTTATTTACAACATTACTGCTGGTCATAACTCACAAACTCTGCTGCAATTGGCTGCCAAGACTCCTGCACTTGCAGAAACAGCCAAGTTTCAAAGGTTTAAGATAGACAACAATTGATGTTGGGAGATAAAGCGTAAAGTCTTGCTGCCAGATGACCGATCGAGACAAGATTTGCTGTCATACAGGAGGATGTCTCCATTTTAGTACTGAGTACAGAGGGCGATCTGCACTCATAATTTCCAGCGGTTACTGCCGCCATCTTCCACATTCATGCCATATGAGAATGGTAAGAATGAGACAGCGATGCAAACACTGAAGCGAAGGGGCATGAGGCCGGTTAGCTTTCATGAGGGGCTAATTGTACAGTTTTAATGTTTGCAACCAGCTAGTTACTTCCATCATGCACTTTGGAGAATCTACTGGTGTTCATACCTATTTTTCCAGGTTATTTCTTTAAACCACAAATCAATCTTGCAGTCATTAGTTGTATCTGCAATTAATTCACATGATTAGAATTTTATTGTGCTCACCCACCTGTGCCATAACTAGATTTCCCATTTACAATCCCTTTTCATTTGTTATTTCATTGTGTAACTCATGTATTGACACCTTGCGGTAATAAACCCCATTGTCACAATGACCGCTTGTTTCTGTTGCGGGTGGATGAGCCTCTTCAATAATATGTATTCATGTGTGGTATGGTACCCAAATTCTTATGCACGACTTGGCTCCCCTACTAATTATCATTCAATAAGACATTTCCGTTGCCTAACATTCAGTTGGTTGGTTGGTTTGTGGGATTGAAGGGACCAGACTACAAGGGCCATCGGTCCCCGACATTTAGTATTTCATTAAAATTTGCATGATCTTGTGAGTTTCCCCTGCTCTGTAAGTCACCAGGGATCAGACATATAGTATCTTAGGGGTATGCTATAAATATCAACCACCACAGCCCGTAGGAATTTGGCGACTCCTGTCCAGATAAATTTCCGAAATCCAGCGTTTTTCTGATTTACGCAGTCATTTTATTAGTCAAAAAATTCCTCATATAGGAGTTTGTCAACGCTTTGCCAGGATTTTCGAAGCATGGGACCCTCTGATGCATGCAGCCAAATTTTTCATCTACTGAATTTTATCCGGGAAAGTAAAGACGAACACTTGAATAATAAAAGAACATCAAGAATTTAAACTAATTTTAAGTTGCCTGCGCCTTACTAACTTCTGCTTCTGTACAGGAGTGGTTGATGTTTAGTCGTTGCAATTTCGGGGAAATATTTTGTGTGTGTGTTTGGTTAGGATTTTGTTGTGTTTCGTGGCATGTAAGTTAGGAATTTGGATATTAGGGGGAACTGTGTGAATATTTGTGTCAGTATTCTGTTATGCCAAGGTTAACCCATGTACTTAACACTACATAACACGAGTACCACTGACGGTGAAGAAGCGATTTAGACTGTATCTGTAAACCGCGAAATAATCATGAAAGTTGAACAAGGTGGTTTGCACAGTTCGGAGATGAGAGAAAATCGCAAAAGTAATTTGGACGACTCATTAGCGACGGATAGAGAAGCCGCTCGGAGTGTCCGCGCGTTTAGAGGCGTCATGTCACGGATTGCGTGGTCCCTCCTGCTGGTGGTTGGAATCCTCCCTCGGGCATGGGTGTGTGTGTTGCTCTTAGCATAAGTTAGTTTCAGTAATGTGCAAGTCTAGGGACCGATGACCTCAGCAGTTTGGTCCCTTAGGAATTCACACACATTTGAACGGATAGAGAACCGAATAACTTGCAGGAGAACGTGAAAAAATCTGAAGCGGAGTTGTTATGTGAAGAGAGTGTGATATTGTGTTAAGCAACGGAGTGTTCCGTAGGCACTGGTCGCAAGAATGTGACACAGGGTGTTACCGATCATGCACCAAATTCTTCTTTACGGACACCTTTTGATCTACAGTTTATTCTAACCGAAATGGCATTAGAGAACAAGAGTCACTACTAGAAGAGCGATCAGCGTCACAATAAGATGGAAGAATTTTTCAGCAAGACCAATGAAAATTTGAAAATTATAGGCAAAAATTTGAACAAGACAGAAGAATATTTCAAAAAAACAAGACGAGAAAAAAGATGTGTGTTTCAGAGAGAGTGAAGAACAGTTCAAGGAAAACAGTGATGAATTTAAGAGGTTACAACAGCAGTTAACAGGTCACGGACAATAGTGTGACGAACGAATAGACAAATTAGATGAAACGATCGGGTAAGGAAGAGATGACGAAACAGACCATTGAAGATCAAATTAGCAAGTGCGAAAATAAAGGAGGCATGGCAACTCAAGAGGGAAAGGACGTAACCGCCGAATTACGAAAGGATGTTGATGTCTTCAGATAGTAGAAAGACGTGGTCACGGACGTTGTATCTCAAGTAGGGCCATGTTTCTGAACTCAAAATTGCAAGAAGAAATACGGTTATAGTTGGCGTGGACTTCAACCTTCCCGCGATATGTTGGCAAAAATACTTGTTCAAAACCGGTGGTAGGCAGAAAACATCTTCCGAGATTGTCCTAAATGCTTGCTCCGAAAATTATTTCGAGCAGTTAGTCCACGAACCCACGCGAATTGTAAATGGTTGCGAACACACACTTGACCTCTTAGCCACCAACAATCCAAAGCTAATAGAGAGCATCATGACTGATACAGGGATTAGTGATCACAGGGTCGTTGTAGCTAGGCTCAATACCGTTTCTTCCAAATCCACCAGAAATAAACGCAAAATAATTTTATTTAAAAAAGCAGATAAAGTGTCACTAGAAGCCTTCCTAAGAGACAATCTCCATTCTTTCCGAACTGACTATGCAAATGTAGACGAGATGTGGCTCAAATTCAAAGATATAGTAGCAACAGCAATTGAGAGATTCATACCTCATAAATTGGTAAGAGCTGGAACTGATCCCCCATGGTACACAAATCAGATCCGAACGCTGTTGCAGAGGCAACGGAAAAAGCCTGCGAAGTTCAGAAGAACGCGAAATTCCGAAGATTGGCTAAAATTTACAGACGCGCGAAATTTGGCACGGACTTCAATGCGAGATGCCTTTAATAGGTTCCACAACGAAACGTTATCTCGAAATTTGGTAGAAAATCCGAAGAAATTCTGGTCGTATGTAAAGTACACAAGCGGCAAGACGCAGTCAATACCTTCGCTGCGCAGTGCCGATGGTACTGTTACCGACGACTGTGCCGCTAAAGCGGAGTTATTGAACGCAGTTTTCTGAAATTCCTTCACCAGGGAAGACGAATGGAATATTCCAGAATTTGAAACACGAACAGCTGCTAGCATGAGTTTCTTAGAAGTAGATACCTTAGGGGTTGTGAAGCAACTCAAATCGCTTGATACGGGCAAGTCTTCAGATCCAGATTGTATACCGATTAGGTTCCTTTCAGATTACGCTGATGCAATAGCTCCCTACTTAGCAATCGTATACAACCGCTCGCTCACCGATAGATCTGTACCTACAGATTGGAAAATTGCGCAGGTCGCACCAGTGTTTAAGAAGGGTTCCTGAATCTAGGTTCGCCACCCCTATTCAGGACCTCCAGGTTATTAGACAAGAGAAAGTCAAGAAGGTACTCACCTCTACTGTTTGTGTCCTTGCTGCCCCACACTAGGTTGTGGGCATTGGCATCACATCCAACCAACAGCTGGTCGCCTTGCCGATGGCTAGCTTCCATCAGTCTCCTCACCTCCGAAGGAGGAGGTGAGCTGTCTTCGTAAGGAGGGTATGCTGAGGCCAAAACAATTTCCTTCTTGATACATTCCTCACATTGCTGCATCCTGACGGTCACCAGGTCCCTGGAACAGAAATCCATCATTGGCATGAAAGAAATTCCATTTCTCACATAAGTGGATGTTCTGGAGTTTCTTAGATTTCTAGCATAAATCAACTTAGCTCCAGTACCACCGAGGCCCGATACACCCCCCTTATATAAGTAGGGTTCTTGTATCAGAGCCACATCCACTTTCTGTCTCCCGAGGCGACGGCTCGGGGCAGCAGGGACCCCTTTACTGTGCTGCAGAGTAATCTGCAGCACCTCAGGTCTCCATCTTGCTGCTATCGTTGCTTTTGAGGTCTTTGATTACCCTGATGGTGACCTGTGAGAATCCTAAAAACAATTCCAGGCCTTGCTCTCGCATCGCTTTCAGGGACTTCTCTCTGACCTCCGCCACCAGGGTTCGTCCTTCTGGTACAGCCTTCTGGTTAATTACTCTTCAATCATCTGTCGAGACTTTTGGGTCCTGGACCCCTATTTTCTCGAACAGTCTTTGGAGAGATATCCTTAAGGCTCTTCCTTACCATTATTGGTACCATATCCCACAGGAATGTCATGGGCACCTTGTCCTTGAACCACTTCACCATATCCATACCCTCACAGACAAAAATGAGGGCACTGTGATCTAGATAGACCCTCTTGAATTTGGGTCCTGGACCAGCGTCCCCCCTCCCCCAATCTTTTCAAAGAGCGCCATCTGCATGACCGCCTCCAGCTGTGAGGTGATCCTTACCAGTGGATAGCCCTCTTGGATAACTGCCATCCTAAAAACCGAGACTGCAGTAATATACGTCTGTTTCCTTATTTATTGCCTTGGCTTTTTCTGGTCTCTCTCATCCTGAGAGGAGGGAGTCTTAGGTTCCTCCCTTATCCTCTTGTTACCTGTCTTCGACGTTGAGGGGGACTGTGTATCCCCTTCAACTTGAGACAGTTTTTTCTTGGGGGTCTTGGGCTCAAGTCCTTTCAATTCCCTCCACTTTTGTTTGGGATGCTATTCTTTTCCTTCCTTTTCTGTCTGTTGCTTGACAAGTTTCCTCCTCTGGGACCCAGAGAAGCCTTTAATCTTGATCTAGTCCAACTTCTCAGTTACAGTTCCCACTTCTTGCTCAGGTCTAGACCCTGATTCAGTAGTTGGAGTGCGTGCCACTGGTCCTGACCCCACTGTTTGGGTGTCTGAGGTCTCAGTTTGCCCCTAAGTTTGTTTTAAATTATTTTCATCAGTCTTGTCCCTCTAGGTTCCACGAGATTTGAGGATCTACATGGTCCACACCACAGAAAACCCACACGGTGTAATGCTACTTACTCAGGGAGGTCACCTGGTATCCCTGAGGCTCCATTTGTGACATATCTTCCAATGTGCCACACACCCCTCGGCATGGATCGCATCACACCTTGGGTTGGGGAAGGGAATTGGGTAAGGACTAGGAGTGGATAAGCAAGAGAGGACATTATGGGACACTCTTAGTCTGATCCATCAGCTAAGGCCTATCTGGCAGTAGGTCCTCTACCTTTGGCATTGCCCTAAGCTTCACACAGATATGCAAACCTCTCCACCTACACAGACATTGCTTTGTCAAGGAGAGGGTCCTTGTACTTAGTTAGAAAGCTCCAAGACAGGAGATGTGGAGTACAAGAGTAACTAATGTTTCGCAACACTCTAGGTGCAAAGACGGCGTCTGTGCGTTACAGATAAGTCAAGAAACCAGCACTGGAGATAAACTGTTTACACCAGGGTTCATATTATTTTGTTCACCCCTTGTAGGTTACTGTCTACTCTATGTGATCAAACGAATCTGGACACCTGGCTGAAAATGACTTAAAAGTTCTTGGCGCCCTCCATCGGTAATGCTGGAATTCAGTCTTGATGACAGCTTCCACTCTCGCAGGCATACGTTCAGTTAGGTGCTGGATGGTTTCATGAGGAATGGCAGCCCATTCTTCATGGAGTGCTGCACTGAGGAGAGGTATCGTTGTCGGTCGGTGAGGCCTGGCACGAAGTCAGCGTTCCAAAACATCCCAAAGTTCTTCTATAGGATTCAGGTCAGGACTCTGGAGGGCAGTCCAATACAGGGACGTTATTATCGTGTAACCACTCTGCCACAGGCCGTGCATTATGAGCAGGTGCTCGATCATGTTGAAAGGTGCAATCGCCATCCCCGAATTGCTCTTCAACAGTGGGAAGCAAGAATGTGCTTAAAACATCAATGTAGGCCTGTGCTGTGATAGTGCCACGCCAAACAACATGGGGTGCAAGCCCCCTCCAATAAAAACACGACCACACCATAACACCACCGCCTCCTAATTTTATTGTTGGCACTACACACGCTGGCAGATGAGGTTCACCGGGCATTCGCCATACATACACTCTGCCCTCGAATCGCCACATTGTGTACCGTGATTCGTCACTCCACACCACGTTTTTCCACTGTTAAATCGTCCAATGTTTACGCTCCTTACATCAAGCGAGACGTCATTTGGCATTTACCGTCGTGATGTGTGGTTTATGAGCAGCCGCTCGACCATGAAATCCGAGTTTTCTCACCTCCTGCCTAACTGTCATATTACTTGTAGTGGATCCTGATGCAGTTTGGAATTCCTGTGTGATACTGTGGATAGATATCTGCCTATTACGCATTACGACCTTCAACTGTCGACGGTCTCTGTCAGTGAACAGACGAGGTCGGCCTGTACGCTTTTGTGCTGTACGTGTCCCTTCACGTTTCCACTTCTCTATCACATCGGAAACTGTGGACCTAGGGTTGTTTAGGAGTATGGAAACTCGCGTACAGTCGTATGACACAAGTGACACCCAATCAACTGACTACGTTCGAAGTCCGTGAGTTCCGAGGAGCGCCTCATTCTGCTCTCTCACGATGTGTAATTGACTAGTGAGGTCGCTGATATGGAGTACCAGGCAGTAAGTGACAGCACAATGCACCTAATACGAAAAACGTATGTTTTTGGGGGTATCCGGATACTTTTGATCACATATTATATCTTACTACAGACGGTCCGTGAACGAAATTATGATAGTAATAAATTATTTACCCCCTGTGCAGGCTAACTGATGCAGATTACTGTGCATAAGAAAAGAATGTATTATATATGTAATATATAACACATCCACGCAAATAAATGGCGTTTTTCTCGTACTTCACCCTCTACTGGAATATAAAGGAAAGATTTTGTCACCGATCAACACTTCAGTGGGAACAAACACAGATTCCACAAACACCGATCGTATGAAGTTCTGTTTGATTTTTTCGTTCGAGACCTCCGGAAGACTGTAGATAATGGAGCTCATCTTGATGATGTGGTTTTTGACTTCCTGAAAGACTTCTACACATTTCCGCTCCGTCAGCTAGTAAACAAAATGCGTGTTTGCGCAATATCGGAACAAATATGCGATTGGACTGAAGAAATTCTATCAAATGGAACTCAGTATGGATTTCATTATAAGAAGACACCAGAATATGCGAAAGCAGAGTATATCTCACAGAAATGTCATGGGACAGTTGTTATTTAGAGTATTTGTAAATGTCCTGCTTGATGACTTCGGCAGCTCCACGAAACTCAGAACAGCTACGAAGTTATAATATTTGAGACTGAGTTTCGAGAAGAGAGACAGAAAATCACTGACGCCTCATGTCCAGTGATGTACTGACTTTAGGTCTCCCCATAGAAAAGAGGCTCTTTGTCGTACTGTAGGTTGTTCCAGTTGAAATGCATGTTCTTGTGGGACAATATTCTCTGTCTCACAAGAGTCAGACGCATATGGTACGAGCACGAGTTCTGGGAAAATAACTCTGCCCTGTAAGGCACAACTGTTTGCACTACAGAAATGTTAGCTAAGGTCAATTCGTTAGTATTACAGAAAAAAACAATCTATGGGATGTCGGGGAAGTAGGAACGAATATTGAAGTGCCTATTGGCTTCTGTCTCGGGTTCTTCGGCCGACGTTCATCTAATGATTTTTCTGACGTTTCGCCAGCACGAGTGGCTGGCATTGTCAAAGCTTCACCCTCCATTGCCGGTGGTGAACTGGAGCCGGGCTCGCGGCCGCAGACTATATGTACCTGGCGCGCCAACGTCCGAGGGCTTCTCCGCGGTCATTTCCGGTGCGGTTCTCCTCTTGCTACCTGCGACGGTCGTTCGCTGCAGTACGGGAAGCCAGGATCCGTTTACCTTAAGGCTTTCCTCTTTCTTGTTGAAACTGTTCGCGTGTTTTCACCATGGTGAAGTACAGCTCGGTGACTTTCTAAGGCACTTGAACAGCCTCCATGCCAACATAACATTTACCATGGAAGTAGAAAAAGACAAGAAACTGCCATTTCTAGATGTGCTGGTCACAAGGGACGGCGAAAACCTGGGACACAGCGTGTATCGAAAACCGACACACACGGACCGATACCTGCACAAACTGTCAAACCACCACCCGAGCCAGAAAAGAGGCATGATTAGTACGCTCGCAACGAGAGCAGGACGAATATGTGAGCCGCAACACCTCAAACGAGAAATGCAACACCTGGAAACTGTTCTGAGGAGCAATGGGTACTCCACAAATTACATTACAAGTGTAACAGAGCCAAACACTCGGCGAAGTAAGGAACCAGAAGAAGAAATTTCGGGTACGGCCTTTCTGCCATACATTCCCAGAGTGACGGACAGAATCGGCCGTATATTGCGCAAACATGGCGTAAAGACGATTTTCAAACCGACAAGGAAGATCAAAGAGTGTCTCAGATCGGCGAAGAAGAAAAGAGACCCACTTGCAATGTCGGGAATATACCGTATACCACGCACATGCGGAAAAGTTTATGTCGGAATGACTGGACGATCCATTAACACCAGGATCAAAGAGCATAAGCGACATTGCAGGTTGGGGCAGGTGGAGAAATCGGCCGTGGCAGAGCACGCACTGAATGAGACCGACCGCGTAATAAAATTCGCCGACACGGAAGTTCTGGCTGTAGAGAAGCATTATCACACGCGCTTGTTTAGAGAAGCTGTAGAAATACAAAAACACGCGAACAGTTTCAACAAGAAAGAGGGAAAGCCTTAAGGTAAACGGATCCTGGCTTCTCGTACTGCAGCGAACGACCGTCGCAGGTAGCAAGAGGAGAAACGCACCGGAAATGACCGCGGAGAAGCCCTCGGACGTTGGCGCGCCAGGTACATATAGTCTGCGGCCGCGAGCTCGGCTCCAGTTCACCACCGGCAATGGAGGGTGAAGCTTTGACAATGCCAGCCACTCGTGCTGGCGAAACGTCAGAAAAATCATTAGATGAACGTCGGCCGAAGAACCCGAGACAGAAGCCAATAGGCAGTTTGTCAACAAGTGGCCACGAAAGCCTCAACAATTTTGGAATATTGAAGTGCTATAGAACACACAAAATGTATTGAAAATGTATTTTTTTACAAACACGTTAAGTCATTTCTCCCACTCATATATGAAAAATTACATCCTGCATATGACCACCCAAGGCCGCGCAGCAACGAGCAATGCGTTCACTGAAGTTCTCGATGGCGCGTTAACAAACATCTCATGGGATGCCGTTAACAATCCTTTTAATTTCATCCTTCTATTTGATCCATCTTTTGTGATTTGTTCATGTACACTTTTGATTTCATAAACCCTGACAAAAAAGTTACAAAGCGTAAGATCGCATGTTCTGGGAGACCATTCCTGGTTGCCACGCAGAGAGAGTTTTTTGAGAACTTTTCATTCACCAGAGTAATCGTTTCACAGGATGTGTAACACGTCGCACCAGCTTGATGAAACCAAATATCGTCATTTTCATCAATAAGAAGGAAAAACCAATCAGAAAGCATGTTTCGGTAGCGGTCGCCGTTCACAGTGACGGCAGCTCCATCATTTTCAATAAGGTACAGGCCGATCACTCCTCCTTCCCAGAACCAATACCTGACAGTCGTGCGTTGTGGCTCCATCTTATTTTCAACAGTCACTCGGGGATTTCCGTTACCCCAAATTCTACACTGAGGTGGAATTTCGCCTCATCTGAGAAAATTATTCTTTTCGTATTCTCGTTCTCCGCTTGTCGAGGCAAGATCCATTGAGCAAATCGATGTCTCTTTCCATGACCTGCAGGTTTCAATTCTTGTGTAAGTTGAATCTTGTACGCATGCTTTTTCAGATCTTTTGAAAGGATTTCATGCTGTGAACTTGGTGTAAAATTCAGTTGTTGAGATCGTTGGCGAACCGATTTTCTCGTGCTTGCGGTCACATTGTCACGCACGACAGCAATGTTTTCTTGTGTTCGAATAGAACGCGGTCGTCCTGTTTTCTTAGCGTTTGAAACAGAACCCGTGGTCTCAAACTTCCGAATCAAATCTGAGCTTATGATTCGGTCAAAGTAGCGTCCGAGTGTCACACGCAATTCACGAAAGGCTGCCGTGACACTTTCACTGTTTTCGTAATAACTTGGATAGGTTGCTCAGTTGCCTTCTGCTCCATGACGAAAATAAGCATCAAGCAACAGTCCTCACCACGCAAAAGGTATCAGGCTATTAATGGGAAGGATCGTAGATAACAAACATGAAAAAACTAGAGGTGCCAACAGTCATATAACAAAATGGCACAAATTCAAATTGGTCCTTACTTCCCGGACACCCGTAAAGGAAATGGGGCATGTGAGTAAGAAGGGTAATTTACAACATGGCCTGGATGGAATTATGAGTAGCATCTGCAGTTGGAAGTGGACCGAGGGGGTTTCCACAGAGTTAAATATGATGCTACTACAGGAAACTCATAGGACAAATCCGAAGAGTATCCCACTGTGTGATAAACTAACAGAAATATAAAGAGCCGAGGTTCTCGAGTCCAAATGGGTGCCGTAGAAACAGAGTATTGACCTGAAAAGCAGCAGTCACATACATTAGCATGGACGCAGTACTGTGGACGGTAAGCTTAAGGATACAGTCTCAAAATATTTATCACGATGTGGAGAAGAACCTAATTATAGTAGAGTAGAAAGATGAAGAAGTTTTACTGCCGACTCTGTCATGTTAATCGACTAGTGCAGTCTAAACAGTAGTTTCTAAAATTCCTGTGAAGACAGAAAGGACTCTATTAAGTGTGAACAATGTCTCTACAGGTATCGAGGACTCCCAAAATCTTTTGAGAAAAGTTTTCGTATGCAGTGGTGAAGCCCTTGAATTAGAACAGACATGTAAAGATATTGCAAAGCACCTTATATTAATGTGGTATCCACAGCTGTGATGCATACCATGTAAACAGAAGGAGGAGAGAGGACAAAGGAAAGGAAAGGGACGCAAGTAATGATTTTAGCTTCATCGGGGCTTTTCGCGAAATAAGCGGCAACGAGCGAAAATATCTGCCAGACCATGACACGAAACCGGGGACTATCTCGGCATGCTCCCTAGCGGATCCACATTCCCACCAAGCTTGAGCAGGTGGCGTTAGGTGAGAATGCGCTGCCTAGTAAGTGGGAGATCCCGCGTTGGAGTCCCGGACCGGCACACATTTTCACTCATCGCTGCTGTTTCCGCATAAAGTGCCAATGCAACAGCTATCATTATTTCCTTCCCTTTCCTTTCCTTTTTACCCCTTTGTCTCCCGTCAAAACTGGTACATCTACCTAATGTCGCATAGGGCCCCCGCGAGAATTCTGCAGGGCTGTCCATAAATCCGTTAGAGTACGAGGGGGTGGAGACCTCTCCTGAACATCACGTTGCAAGGCATCCCATATAAGTTCAATAATGTTCTTGTCTGGGGAATTTTGTGGCCAGCGGAAGTGTCTAAGCTTAGAAGACTGTTCCTCGAGCCACTCTGTAGCAATTCTGGCCTTGTGAGATGTCGCATTGTCCTGCTGGAATTTCCCACTCCGTCGGAATGCACTATGGACATGAATGGATGCAGTTGATCAGACACGATGCTTACGTACGTGTCACCTGCCAGGGACGTATCTCCACATCATTACAGAGCCTCCACTGACTTGAACAGCTCCCTGCTGACATGCAGCGTCCATGGATTCACGAGGTTGTCTCCATATTCATATAACTGATTCACCTCGATTGGCTATGAATCCACTAGCTTCAGTGCGGGTGCATAGTTACATTCCACTTCTAACGGGAATTTAAAATTAGCGAGCATGGAGGAAATTGACGGGGATGCGGATAGCCACTTACCCGCAGTCCACGTCCATATCCTCCATGGTTGCTATGTGGGCATGTGCAGTCCGTGCATTTGCAGTGAACACTGTGTCCGCGTGGAACAATGGTTGACGCCACTGCGTAGTTAGCAGGAGGTCATGGGGTCGATTCCCAGACCACCCCAAATTTTTACTCGGCGCCGCTGATTCCGCATACATCTGATGTCATTACTTCTTTTCTTTTCGTTTCCTTTCTCTCCATTCCCTCCCCCCCCCCCCCTCCTCTCCAATTTCAATTTACGTAAAGCACCTGTGTGGGGATTTGCCAGTTACGTCCATCGGATGCGTCCCCATTGGAATTGGGGAAAGCTCGCTGGGTCTGCCGCCAGCGGAGCCGGAGGGTAATGAGTAAATAAAATACTCACCGTGAAAGAATAACTGGACTGATCCTCCAGGTTGGGGGTTGAGCACCGGGTTAACAACCCATCCCATACAATAGAACTTGTTACGAAACGTCAAGAAAATGCCTCGGAGGAAAATAGAAACAAGGAGTACAGAAAACGGCTTACGAACAAGGACTTACGATTTCTACTGTGGAACATTAGGACTTTGGAAACACCTGGGGCTCCCAATATTCTATCAGAAGAACTCGACAGATATGGAATGGATCTCGTAGCACTGCAAGAAGTTAGATATAAGGAACAGGAAAACTGGAAACGGACAGGCACATTCTATACTACTACAGTGGATCGGAAGACGGAACGCTCCAGAAGGGAGTAGCTTGTACGGTTAGCAAAAGTTTATCAGCTGCAGTAATTGATTTCCAACCGATTTATGATAGAATAGCTGTCATGAGACTAAAAGGTAGATTCACAAATATAACAATAGTTATACTATATGTTCCGGCCGAGGAAGCGGAAGGCGAAAAGAAAGACAGTTTTTATGAAATTCTCGAAGAGATAATTAGTAAGACATCCGGATATGATATGAAGCTCATTGTGGGAGATGTCAATGCTGAAGTTGGAAGGGAGATCATCCGGAAAGGAATAGCTAAGACTGAAAGCCTACGTGTTGAAAGTAATCATACTGGAGTGAGGCTACTAAGCTATGCAGGTGCAGCCAACCTAAGGGTTATGACCACACACTTTCCTCGGAAGGACATTCACAAGGTAATTTTGGTATCACCAGATGGAAGAACAAAAAACCAAATAGACCATGTCCTGGTAGATCAGAGACATAAAATCAGTATAATAAAAGTGAAAACCACAAGGGGAGCCGAGGCAGGCACAGACCATTATCTAGTCGTAGCAGAGGTGCGCCGAAGAATAGCCGTAGAAAAGCCAAGCGGGTGGAGTGGGGGGTGGGGGGTGGGGGGGGGGGGGAAAGAAGCTTAAGACCATAACACTGACATAGACAAATTGAAGGATAACGGCAAAGCACAGGAGTTTGTCATTAAGTTGCAAAACAAATTTGATGTTCTAACAAAGGAAGACAACCTTGCTATTGAAGACCACTGGGAAAGGATAAAAGCAAATGTGGAAGAAGAGGCGTTAGAAGTATGCAGAAAAAGAAAAAGAAGGAAGAAAAATCCATGGTTTTCAGAAGAATGTGAGCAAAAAGTGAAAGAAAGACCAGCAAAGGAATAACACCTACAAGAGGATTCCAACGAAAGTAAAGGAGCGTATGAAAATGTTATAAACAAACTAAAATTCTTCTAAGAAGGAAAAAGAGAGAACATATGGATAGTCGAATCAAAATAGCAGAGCAGTATAAAAGTGCAGGGAATGCAAGAGACTTTTACAGATCAGTCAGATTTTTCAGAAAAAGATATATACCACGGATGTAAGGCATTAAAGATAGAAGTGACAATACAGTTCTTGAGAGATCCAAAGGTATGGAAATTTGAAGGGAGTATTTTGAGGAGCTTCTAAATGTTGAACATAGAAGTGCAGAAATGGAGCAACAACATGATTATCAGAGTGTAGATCCCTTCGTGGAACCTTTGACAATGAAAGAGACAATACTCAATCAAAATACTAAAAAAGAACAAAGCTCCAGGGAGAGATGGCATTACAGCTGAATGGTTTAAGAAGGGATGAATAAAAATTGCAAAAAGATTAGCAAACTTGCTATGAACATCTGCAACGAAGAAAGAATTCCAGAGAAGTGGACAAAAGCGATAATAATACAAATTCATAACAAGGGCCACAAACAACAATGCAGGAACTACAGAGGTGTCTCGTTGTTGTTGTTGTGGTCTTCAGTCCTGAGACTGGTTTGATGCAGCTCTCCATGCTACTCTATCCTGTTCAAGCTTCTTCATCTCCCAATACGTACTGCCGCCTACATCCTTCTGAATCTGTTTAGTGTATTCACCTCTTGGTCTCCCTCTACGATTTTACCTCTTGTCAAGTTGTGCCACAAACTCCTCTTCTCCCCAAACCTATTCAATACTTCCTCATTAGTTACATGATCTACCCATCTAATCTTCAGCATTCTTCTGTAGCACCACATTTCAACGGCTTATATTCTCTTCTTGTCCAAACTATTTATCGTCCATGTTTCACTTCCATACATGGCTACACTACAAACAAATATTTTCAGAAACGACTTCCTGACATTTAAATCTATACTCGATGTTAACAAATTTCTCTTCTTCAGAAACGCTTTCCTTGCCATTGCCAGTCTACATTTTATATCCTCTCTACTTCGACCATCATCAGTTACTTTGCTCCCCAAATAGCAAAACACCTTTACTACTCTAAGTGTCTCATTTCCTAATCTAATTCCCTCAGCATCACCCGACTTAATTCGACTGCATTCCATTATCCTCGTTTTGCTTTTGTTGATGTTCATCTTATATCCTCCCTTCAAGACACTGTTAATTCCGTTCAACTGCTCTTCCAAGTCCTTTGCTGTCTCTGACGGAATTACAATGTCATCGGCGAACCTCAAAGTTTTTATTTCTTCTCCATGGATTTTAATACCTACTTCGAATTTTTCTTTTGTTTCCTTCACTGCTTGCTCAATATACAGATTGAATAACATCGGGGACAGGCTACAACACTGTCTCACTCCCTTCCCAACCACTGCTTCCCTTTCATGTCCCTCGACTCTTATAACTGCCATCTGGCTTCTGTACAAATTGTAAATAGCCTTTCGCTCCCTGTATTTTACCCCTGCCACCTTCAGAATTTGAAAGAGAGTATTCCAGTCAACATTGTCAAAAGCTTTCTCTAAGTCTACAAATGCTAGAAACGTAGGTTTGCCTTTCCTTAATGTAGCTTCTAAGATAAGTTGTAGGGTCAGTATTACCTCACGTGTTCCCATATTTCTATGGAATCCAAACTGATATTCCCCGAGGTCGGCTTCTACTAGTTTTTCCATTCGTCTGTACAGAATTCGAGTTAGTATTTTGCATCCGTGACTTATTAAACTGATAGTTCGGTAATTTTCACATCTGTCAACGCCTGCTTTCTTTGGGATTGGAATTATTATACCCTTCTTGAAGTCTGAGGGTATTTCGCCTGTCTCATACATTTTGCTCACCAGATGGTAGAGTTTTGTCAGGACTGGCTCTCCCAAGGCTATCAGTAGTTCTAATGGAATGTTGTCCACTCCCTGGGCTTTGTTTAGACTTAGGTCTTTCAGTGCTCTATCAAATTCTTCACGCAGTATCATATCTCCCATTTCATATTCATCTACATCCTCTTCCATTTCCATAATATTGTCCTCAAGAACATCGCCCGTGTATGGTCCCTCTATACAGGGTGAGTCACCTAACATTACTGCTGAATATATTTCGTAAACCACATCAAATACTGACGAATCGATTCCACAGACCGAACGTGAGGAGAGGGGCTAGTGTAATTGGTTAATACAAACCATAAAAAATGCACGGAAGTATGTTTTTTAACACAAACCTACGTTTTTTTAAATGGAACCCCGTTAGTTTTGTTAGCACATCTGAACATATAAACAAATACGTAATCAGTGCCGTTTGTTGCATTGTAAAATGTTAATTACATCCGGAGATATTGTAATCTAAAATTGACGCTTGAGTACCACTCCTCCGCTATTCGATCGTGTGTATCGGAGAGCACCGAATTACGTAGGGATCCAAAGGGAACGGTGATGGACCTTAGGTTCAGAAGAGACTGGAACAGCACATTACGTCCACATGCTAACACCTTTTTATTGGTCTTTTTCACTGACGCACATGTACATTACCATGAGGGGTGAGGTACACGTACACACGTGGTTTCCGTTTTCAATTACGGAGTGGAATAGAGTGTGTCCCGACATCTCAGGCCAATAGATGTTCAATGTGGTGGCCATCATTTACTGCACACAATTGCAATCTCTGGCGTAAGGAATGTCGTACACACCACAGTACATCCGGTGTAATGTCGCCGCAGGCTGCCACAATGCGTTGTTTCATATCCTCTGGGGTTGTAGGCACATCACGGTACACATTCGCCTTTAACGTACCCCACAGAAAGAAGACCAGAGGTGTAAGATCAGGAGAATGGGCTGGCCAATTTATGCGACCTCCACGTCCTATGAAACGCCCGTCGAACATCCTGTCAAGGGTCAGCCTAGTGTCAATTGCGGAATGTGCAGGTGCACCATCATGCTGATACCACATACGTCGACGCGTTTGCAGTGGGACATTTTCGAGCAACGTTGGCAGATCATTTTGTAGAAACGCGATGTATGTTGCAGCTGTTTGGGCCCCTGCAATGAAGTGAGGACCAATGAGGTGGTCGCCAATGATTCCGCACCATACATTTACAGTCCACGGTTGCTGTCGCTCTACCTGTCTGAGCCAGCGAGGATTGTCCACGGACCAGTAACGCATGTTCCGTAGATTCACTGTCCCGTGGTTTGTGAAACTCGCTTCATCGGTAAACAGGTAGAACTGCAACGCATTCTCTGTTAATGCCCATTGATAGCATTGTACTCGATGATTAAAGTCATCACCATGTAATTGCTGATGTAGCGACACATGAAACGGGTGAAAGCGGTGACGATGCAGTATGCGCATGACACTACTTTGACTCAGTCCACCGGCTCTCGCAATGTCACGTGTACTCATGTGTGGGTTCATGGCAACAGCAGTTAACACACCAACTGCACCCGCTTCTGCTGTGACGGGCCTGTTACGGACCCGTTTGCGTGCTACGACCATACCTGTTGCATACAGTTGGCGGTAGATGATTTGCAATGTGCGGCACGTTGGATGCTCTCTGTCCGGGTACCGTTCTGCATATACCCTGCAGGCTTCAGCTGCATTTCGTCGACACTCGCCATAGATGAGTATCATCTCCGCCTTTTCAGAGTTCGAATACACCATGTTCACAGTTCCTACAACACTTCACTGTCACAGACGTCTGGTAACACGGTGTACTACAGTTGGTCTGCGTGCGGAGACGAATGCAGAATAACAATAGCAGCAAGCGCTACATGCGGACACTGCGACAGCTATACCAAACCACAACAGTGCACTACAGCCACACTCGTAAACACGATCATCATCGTAAACATGTCCCTGCAGATGCTGCTCGCCGACCGTTGCCCGTGTTTGTTACAACACGCAACTGAACGTCGGAGGTTTCAAGCGTCAACTTTAGATCACAATATCTCCGGATGTAATTAACATTTTACAATGCAACAAACGGCACTAATTACGTATTTGTTTACATGTTCAGATGTGCTAACAAAACTAACGTGGTTCCATTTAAAAAAACGTAGGTTTGTGTTAAAATACATACTACCGTGCATTTTTGTATGGTTTGTATTAAACAATTACACTAGGCCCTCTCCTCACGTTCGGTCTGTGGAATCGGTTCGTCAGTATTTGATGTGGTTTACGAAATATATCCAGCGGTAACGTTAGGTGACTCACCCTGTATACTCCTTCCACTTTTCTGCTTTCTCTTCTTTGCTTAGAACTGGGTTTCCATCTGAGCCCTTGATATTCATACAAGTGGTTCTCTTTTCTCCAAAGGTCTCTTTAATTTTCCTGTAGGCAGTATCTATCTTACCCAAGTGAGATAAACCTCTACATCCTTACATTTGTCCTCTAGCCATCCCTGCTTAGCCATTTTGCACTTCCTGTCGATCTAATTTTTGAGACGTTTGTATTCCTTTTTGCCTGCTTCACTAACTGCATTTTTATATTTTCTCCTTTCATCAATTAAATTCAGTATTTGTTCTGGCACCCAAGGATTTCTACTAGCCCTCGTCTTTTTACCTACTTGATCCTCTGCTGCCTTCACTACTTCATTCCTCAGAGCTACCCATTCTTCTTCTACTGTATTTCTTTCCCCCATTCCTGTCAATTGTTCCCTTATGCTCTCCCTGAAACTCTGTACAACCTCTGGTTCTTTCAGTTTATCCAGGTCCCATCTCCTTAAGTTCCCACCTTTTTGCAGTTTCTTCAATTTTAATCTGCAGTTCATAACCAATAGATTGTGGTCATAGTCCACCTCTGCCCCTGGAAATGTCTTACAATTTGAAACCTGGTTCCTAAATCTCTGTCTTACCATTATATAATCTATCTGAAACCTTTTAGTAGCTCCAGGCTTTTTCCATGTATACAACCTCCTTTTATGATTCTTGAACCAAGTGTTAGCTATGATTAAGTTGTGCTCTGTGCAAAATTCTACCAGGCGGCTTCCTCTTTCATTTCTTACCCCCAATCCATGTTCACCTACGTTTCCTTCTCTTCCTTTTCCTACTATCGAATTCCAGTCACCCATGACTATTAAATTTTCGTCTCCCTTCACTGTCTGAATAATTTCTTTAATTTCATCATACATTTCTCCAATTTCTTCATCTGCAGGGCTAGTTGGCATATAGACTTGTACTACTGTTGTAGGCGTGGGCTTCGTGTATATATTAGCCACAATAATGCGTTCACTATGCTGTTTGTAGTAGCTTACCCGAACTCCTACTTTTTTTATTCATTATTAAACCTACTCCTGCATTACCCCTATTTGATTTTGTATTTATAACCCTGTATTCACCTGACCAAAAGTCTTGTTCCTCCTGCCACGGAACTCCACTAATTTCCACTATATCTAACTTTAACCTATCCATTTCCCTTTTTAAATTTTCTAATCTACCTGCCCAATTAAGGGATCTGACATTCCACGCTCCGATCCGTAGAACGCCAGTTTTTTTTCTCCCGATAACAACGTCCTCCTGAGTAGTCCCCGCCAGGAGATCGGAATGAGGGACTATTTTACCTCCGGAATATTTTACCCAAGAGGACGCCATCATCATACATCCATACAGTAAAGCTGCATGCCCTCGGGAAAAATTACGGCCGTAGTTACAAGGCCAGATCAGTCAATCATCCAGACTGTTGCCCTTGCAACTACTGAAAAGGCTGCTGCCCCTATTCAGGAACCATACGTTTGTCTGGCCTCTCAACAGATACCCCTCCTTTGTGGTTGCACCTACGGCACGGCTATCTGTGTCGCTGAGGCAGGCAAGCCTCCCCACCAACCTCAAGGTCTATGGTTAATGGGGGGGGGGGGGGGGAAGGGGGGAGGAGGAGAGGTGTCTCATTAATTAGCATTTTCATTAAAGTGTTCTCCAAGATCCTCCACAAAAAATTAGAACCATATTTAAGAGTGATAATAAATGAGAAACAAGCGGGATTTCTGAAAAATCGTTCAACTATATATTCATACCGAAAGAAGCCATATCCAAATATTGGGAGTATAACGAAACAATGGCTATACTATTTATTGATTTTTAAGAAAGCCTAGGACAGTATATACACAGATAAGTTGTGGGAGAAACCGCAGAGATTAGGAATACCGAATGGGTTATAAATCTTGTGAAAGTGACATTGAAAGACTGGAAATGGGTAGTGAAAATGGATGGAGAATATTCCAAGGCGTTTGACATAAAAACAGGAGTCAGGCAAGGGGATGAAATATCATCCCTATTGCTCAACATTGGAATACAGGTAGTGCTGGACGCAGCAAGTTAAGCAGAAGAGGTAATTAAAAATTGTTCAAATGTGTTTGAATTCCTAAGGGACCAAACTGCTGAGGTCATCGGCCCCCAGTCTTACACACTACTTAAACTAACTTATGCGAAGAACAACACACCCATGCCCGAGGGAGGACTCGGACCTCCGGCGCGAGGGGCCTCGCAGAGGGGATCAAAATGGGAACAAAAACAAATGTGCTGGCTTTTGCAGATGACGTAGCACTAATCGCTGAAAATCCGGATGACCTTAAAATATTGGCAAAAAGACTTTCAAAAATCAAAGGAAGTTGGATTAGAAGTAAATGATAAGAAAACAAAATTCATGACGGTAGAAAGCAATTACAGAACAAAAAGACGGGATACTACGCAGATCGACAATCACGTGTTTGAAGATGTAGATGAGTTTAAATATCTGGGGGTAGTAGTAAACAACAAAAACAATGAGAAACAAGAAATAGAGGCGAGGGTCAAAGCTGAATCCAAAGTATCAACTCACTCAACAAATTACTGTCATCTAAAATTTTTTCAAGAGGAACCAATGTAAGAGAAAAATAAAAGTTTTTGAAAATAAAATCCTGCGAAAGATATTTGGACCAATCTATGAGGAAGGATAATGGCGAAGAAGAAAGAACAGGGAGCTCAGGGAGCTGTACAGTGAACCAGATGTAGCGGCAGAAGCCAAGACAAGAAGACTATGATGCGCTGGCCACGTATATATAAAATGGTTCAAATGGCTCTAAGCACTATGGGACTTAACATCTGAGGTCATCAGTCCCCTAGAATTAGAACTACTTAAACCTAAATAACCTAAGGACATCACACACATACATGCCTGAGGCAGGATTCGAACCTGCGACCGTAGGAGCCGCACGGTTCAAGACTGAACGTATATAGAAGAGAGCAGGGATCTTTCTGAGAGGAGTCTCAGAGAATAAACCGGAAAGACGAAGACCTCTAGGCAGGCCGAAAATAAGATGGAAAGACGAGGATGCCACGGATCTCCAGGTACTGGGAGCAAGGAAAAAAGATGCCGAAGACAGAATACGATGGAAGAGACTACTTAAGGACGCCAAAAACCGACTGCAGTTTGTGGGGCCAGGAGAGTAAGAGTAAGTAAGTACATCAGACGACAATCTTTGACTAGAAACTGCCATCCCCACGAGGCTACATAAACAAGCGCCCTCCCTGAATCGAATGTATCGAAAACTTTTCCTTACTCCTAAGAAAGCCCTGCTTACTTTCGCCAGACCCATGTTGACTGTCTGCGACTGTAATTCACACTGATACTTGTGTTTCAACCGTATGTCGCCGTACCATTTCCAATGCCTAACGGCAAGTCAGGACACTAACACTACCAACAACGCAAATCTCTTCATCGCCAGGCTGCCCCCGTCGGAGGTTCGAGTCCTCCCTTGGGCATGGCTGTGTGTATTGTCCTTAGCGTAAGTTAGTTTAAGTTCGATTAAGTAGTGTGTAAGCCTAGGGACCTCAGCAGTTTGGTCCCATAAAACTTACCACGAATTTCCAATTTTCTTCATCGCCTGTTACATTTTTCATGGAATATGCACGTGAACAATTAACTGCAAGTAGATGTATGGGACGTTCCATACTCAATGATTACAATGAAAGTTTCATGGTGGCATTGCTAACAGTCTTAATGAATTTAATGAAGACATTCTGAAGAAAGACCATACATTATATATGTAACATTCCTTTATTTAATTGAAGGACAACAGGCTTTAGATTTCTCTGTGATTATTAAGTACAGAAGGGAGGACCGTTACAATTATGTGGAACCCAATTGGTGCTTTGTAAAGTAACTGCCTCTCATTAAAAACGGTTACTGAAAAGTCACCTTTATTCATTTAAAATTAAAGAAATATCGTAACGCACCTTCCATCGCCATTATGTTGTGGCGTCATAAAGTTTTAGGAGTTTTCGTTGCCGAAATCCACACTTTTCTGGCAATGTACGGACCTTGTGTCAAATTATGCGACATGATGTAAGGGCAATATTGCGCGGCAGTTCACGCGAAGGGCACTAGCAACAGGCAGCGTATAAAACAAATATACCTGTGTTTTTACGAAAACAAGGGTGACACAAGGAGATAACTGTTGCTTACCTGATTTTATATAGCCGAAAATGAAATCTTGTTGCCACAAATTACAAAATACTACTATACAATGTTGATGCGGACAGATTTTTTTATTAACGAAGGTTGACACCTTGTGGAAATCATCAAGTATAGGTCGACTTCTACCTATATCTCCACTCCCAGCATCCCTGGCGATAAGTGTCTAATTGTGTTGCTCACTAACACTGACGTGACAAAAGTCATCGCATACCTCCTAATATCGTGTCTGACCCCCTTTTACCAGGCTTAATGCAGCAGCTCGGCGTGACATGGACTCAACAAGTCGTTCAAACTCCGCTACAGAAACACTGAGGCATGGTTCCACCATAGCCGTTCATAATTGCGAAAGTGCTGAAGGTGCAGGATTTTGTGCACGAAATGACCGAGATTATGTCCCATAAATGTTCGATGGGATTCATATAAGGGGGATCTGGGTGGCTAAATCATTCGTTTGAATTGTCAGAATGTTTTTCAAACAAATCGCCAACAATTGTGGCCCGGTGACATGGCGCATTGTCATCCATAAAAATTCCATCGTCGTTTGAGTTCGTGAAGTCCATGAATAGTTGCAAATGGTCTCCAAGTAGCCGAAAATAACCATTTTCAATAAATAATCGGTTTAGTTGCACCAAAGAACCCAAACCATTCCGTGTAAACACAGACCACACCATTATGGAACCACCACCAGCTTGCACAGTGCCTTGTTGACAACTTGGGTGGAGTCTGCATCACACTCGAACCCTACCATCAGCCCTTACCAACCGAAATCGGGACTCATGTGACCAAGCCACGGTTTTCCAGTCGTCTAGGTTTCAACGGGTATGGTCGCGAGACCAGGAGAAGCGCTGCAGGCGATGTTGTGCACTTAGCAAAGACACCCACATCGGTCGTCTGCTGCCATGGCTCATTAACGCCGCGCCGGCCGAAGTGGCCGTGCGGTTAAAGGCGCTGCAGTCTGGAACCGCAAGACCGCTACGGTCGCAGGTTCGAGTCCTGCCTCGGGCATGGATGTTTGTGATGTCCTTCGGTTAGTTAGGTTTAACTAGTTCTAAGTTCTAGGGGACTAATGACCTCAGCAGTTGAGTCCCATAGTGCTCAGAGCCATTTGAACCATTAACGCCGCATTTCACCGCACTGTCCTAACGGATACGTTCGTCGTAAGTCCCACATTGACTTCTGCGGTTACTTCACACTCTATTACTTGTCTGTTAGCACTGACAACTCTACGAAAATGTGGCCTAGTTCAGAGTCTGTTAATTATCGCCGTGCGTTCATAATCAAGTCGGAAATGGTTTCATATGAATCCTCTGAGTACAAATAACAGGTCCGCCAGGGCACTGACCTCTTATACCTTGTGTACGCGATACCGTACGCCATCTGTATATGTGCATATCGCTATCCCATGATTTTTGTCACCTCAACGCAGTAAGCAACTGATTAGTTTCGAAAAACATTATAGGAGGATCCGGATCGATTGTATGGAGTGCTGCACCTGTCAAGCAGTTTTGGTTAGAGTCGTTAGCCTCGTTTTGATACTCGGCCCAAAGTGAAAACAATCACAGGTCCTGCACCAATTATTTAAGCCCTGTAGAACATAACTGCACTCAAAAAGTCTGACCATGAGTGCTGAAAATGTTCTCTATTAATAGTCAATATACCACCTCCAGTAAGTTTCTTGCAACTTCTGTAGAAATCTCAACTGAGGCAAAATAAGATCACAGCTGTAAAGCACAGTTTTTGGCGGTACTAGGGTCTTTGCTGGGCAGGTTGGTCTGTTCAGTGCCTGTGCTTTCCTGGTAATGTTCAGCGTGGGTTACGCATCTCTTTGAAAAGCACATTGTCGAGAGATTTCGACAATGTGATGGGGAGTCGTTTGTGGCCGGTATCGTGGATGATCATGTATCAGGTGTCCGGATGCTAGTAAACGCGTAGGCCATGGGTGTGCCCAGTGCGAGAGGAAGGCAACTACACGCTGGCAAAAAAATGAAGTTAGTCTTCAAGTCTTAAAACTACACTCCTGGAAATGGAAAAAAGAACACATTGACACCGGTGTGTCAGACCCACCATACTTGCTCCGGACACTGCGAGAGGGCTGTACGAGCAATGATCACACGCACGGCACAGCGGACACACCAGGAACCGCGGTGTTGGCCGTCGAATGGCGCTAGCTGCGCAGCATTTGTGCACCGCCGCCGTCAGTGTCAGCCAGTTTGCCGTGGCATACGGAGCTCCATCGCAGTCTTTAACACTGGTAGCATGCCGCGACAGCGTGGACGTGAACCGTATGTGCAGTTGACGGACTTTGAGCGAGGGCGTATAGTGGGCATGCGGGAGGCCGGGTGGACGTACCGCCGAATTGCTCAACACGTGGGGCGTGAGGTCTCCACAGTACTTCGATGTTGTCGCCAGTGGTCGGCGGAAGGTGCACGTGCCCGTCGACCTGGTACCGGACCGCAGCGACGCACGTTTGCACGCCAAGACCGTAGGATCCTACGCAGTGCCGTAGGGGACCCCACCGCCACTTCCCAGCAAGTTAGGGACACTGTTGCTCCTGGGGTATCGGCGAGGACCATTCGCAACCGTCTCCATGAAGCTGGGCTACGGTCCCGCACACCGTTAGGCCGTCTTCCGCTCACGCCCCAACATCGTGCAGCCCGCCTCCAGTGGTGTCGCGACAGGCGTGAATGGAGGGACGAATGGAGACGTGTCGTCTTCAGCGATGAGAGTCGCTTCTGCCTTGGTGCCAATGATGGTCGTATGCGTGTTTGGCGCCGTGCAGGTGAGCGCCACAATCAGGACTGCATACGACCGAGGCACACAGGGCCAACACCCGGCACCATGGTGTGGGGAGCGATCTCCTACACTGGCCGTACACCACTAGTGATCGTCGAGGGGACACTGAATAGTGCACGGTACATCCAAACCGTCATCGAACCCATCGTTCTACCATTCCTAGACCGGCAAGGGAACTTGCTGTTCCAACAGGACAATGCACGGCCGCATGTATCCCGTGCCACCCAACGTGCTCTAGAAGGTGTAAGTCAACTAGCCTGGCCAGCAAGATCTCCGGATCTGTCCCCCATTGAGCATGTTTGGGACTGGATGAAGCGTCGTCTCACGCGGTCTGCACGTCCAGCACGAACGCTGGTCCAACTGAGGCGCCAGGTGGAAATGGCATGGCAAGCCGTTCCACAGGACTACATCCAGCATCTCTACGATCGTCTCCATGGGAGAATAGCAGCCTGCATTGCTGCGAAAGGTGGATATACACTGTACTAGTGCCGACATTGTGCATGCTCTGTTGCCTGTGTCTATGTGCCTGTGGTTCTGTCAGTGTGATCATGTGATGTATCCGACCCCAGGAATGTGTCAATAAAGTTTTCCCTTCCTGGGACAATGAATTCACGGTGTTCTTATTTCAATTTCCAGGAGTGTATTTCGCCATTCACCATGAAACTAATATAAGTCTCCTCCTTCCTTAGCTCATATCCTTGATATGCTCGTGGTGAATGACTTCATTTTTGTGACATATTGAATTAAGTGATATTTTTAAACGAAGATTTTCGCCTGTGGGCGTAGAGATGTCCTGGGCTCTACCGTGTTGTGCTCCGTTGGAAAACAGAAACACTATTTTACCAAAAGTACGGAGACACATATTAATGGTGTCCACCTTCCGCCTTTATGATGGCTTCAGTTCTTCCAGGGACACTTTCAAAGAGGTCCCTGTATGCCTGTAGTGCAAACCAGACAAGGTGGATGCTGAAGTCTGGAGCGAAGTTGACGTTCTGACTCATCCCAAAAGGTTCCATTGGGTTGAGGTCGGTACTGTGAGCAGGCCAGTCCATTTCAAGAATGTTATTGTCCAGAAACCTTTACCTCACAGATGCTGGATGCGTTTTCATGCTGATACAAACAGGCATCTTTTTCCAATTTTTTCTCTACTGTATACAGTACACAATGATGTTAAATGTGTTCATATCCTTCGGCATTTAGCGTTTTCTAGAGCTCGATAAGAGGACCACACCCTAACCACGAAAAATACCCTCATACCCCAACACCGTCTCTTCTTCATTGTTCTTTGATGACAGGTAGCGTTTTACAGGCTACCCCGACATATTATTGCCACATCAGTCATCCACTGGCCAGTGCGTCGCTCTTTACACCACTTCAAGCGTCCGTTAGCACGAACTACAGAAATGTGACTTATGAGGAGCTCCTGGACTATTGCACCTGGTTCTTTTTAACTTTGTACATACTGTTATTGTGCTAGCTGAACTACTTGTAACACTTTGGGATTCACGAGTATTCCTTTCGCTGATTTTCTGCGATTTTTTTACAGCCAACCTCCGCAAAGCTCAATGGTCCCTATCCGTCAGTATATGAGGCCTGTATGGTCTTCGTTTAGCTGTCGTTGCCCCTTGTCGTTTCCACTTCACAGTCAGATCTGAGCAGATTTAGGAAGATTGAAATATCCCTAATGAATCTTTAGCTGAAGTGTCATCCAGTGACCATCCCATGTTCGAAGTCACTGAGGTCGCGTGAACGACCTCGTCTCCTGTTGCTGCTCCTATTCTGTCATTTCCAGTTTTGTTTTTCCTACGCATAACACATTAACTGCGCTTAAAGTGATAATTTCTTTAATAGGGAATGGTTTAAGTCTGTTCGACACATTGGTTTCGTTTTATTAAGACTTGTGGCGTAAGTTTGTTTCTGGGTGCCAGATCTAAGTCAGCAACAACTATATTTCATGGTATTGTGGAGAACAGTGTCCTAGATTGAGAAAAATTTGTTTTTTTTCTGCTTCAATATGACGCTACTGTGTAATACTTATAATCTTCGTTGGAGTCTGTGTTAAGAATCACCACGTAGTTTACGTGTAGATAATTAAAACTAGATGCAGACAGAATATACACTCCTGGAAATTGAAATAAGAACACCGTGAATTCATTGTCCCAGGAAGGGGAAACTTTATTGACACATTCCTGGGGTCAGATACATCACATGATCACACTGACAGAACCACAGGCACATAGACACAGGCAACAGAGCATGCACAATGTCGGCACTAGTACAGTGTATATCCACCTTTCGCAACAATGCAGGCTGCTATTCTCCCATGGAGACGATCGTAGAGGTGCTGGATGTAGTCCTGTGGAACGGCTTGCCATGCCATTTCCACCTGGCGCCTCAGTTGGACCAGCGTTCGTGCTGGACGTGCAGACCGCGTGAGACGACGCTTCATCCAGTCCCAAACATGCTCAATGGGGGACAGATCCGGAGATCTTGCTGGCCAGGGTAGTTGACTTACACCTTCTAGAGCCCGTTGGGTGGCACGGGATACATGCGGACGTGCATTGTCCTGTTGGAACAGCAAGTTCCCTTGCCGGTCTAGGAATGGTAGAACGATGGGTTCGATGACGGTTTGGATGTACCGTGCACTATTCAGTGTCCCCTCGACGATCACCAGTGGTGTACGGCCAGTGTAGGAGATCGCTCCCCACACCATGATGCCGGCTGTTGGCCCTGTGTGCCTCGGTCGTATGCAGTCCTGATTGTGGCGCTCACCTGCACGGCGCCAAACACGCATACGACCATCATTGGCACCAAGGCAGAAGCGACTCTCATCGCTGAAGACGACACGTCTCCATTCGTCTCTCCATTCACGCCTGTCGCGACACCACTGGAGGCGGGCTGCACGATGTTGGGGCGTGAGCGGAAGACGGCCTAACGGTGTGCGGGACCGTAGCCCAGCTTCATGGAGACGGTTGCGAATGGTCCTCGCCGATACCCCAGGAGCAACAGTGTCCCTAATTTGCTGGGAAGTGGCGGTGGGGTCCCCTACGGCACTGCGTAGGATCCTACGGTCTTGGCGTGCATCCGTGCGTCGCTGCGGTCCGGTACCAGGTCGACGGGCACGTGCACCTTCCGCCGACCACTGGCGACAACATCGAAGTACTGTGGAGACCTCACGCCCCACGTGTTGAGCAATTCGGCGGTACGTCCACCCGCCCTCTCGCATGCCCACTATACGCCCTCGCTCAAAGTCCGTCAACTGCACATACGGTTCACGTCCACGCTGTCGCGGCATGCTACCAGTGTTAAAGACTGCGATGGAGCTCCGTATGCCACGGCAAACTGGCTGACACTGACGGCGGCGGTGCACAAATGCTGCGCAGCTAGCGCCATCCGACGGCCAACACCGCGGTTCCTGGTGTGTCCGCTGTGCCGTGCGTGTGATCATTGCTTGTACAGCCCTCTCGCAGTGTCCGGAGCAAGTATGGTGGGTCTGACACACCGGTGTCAATGTGTTCTTTTTTCCATTTCCAGGAGTGTAGTTTATAAGCTTTTCTCGGTCTCGAGTGTCTGGGAGGCTCACTTGCACACCAGTCAATTTTCGGGTTTTATTATTACCCCTGTAGACAAACTGCAGAACGATACTAAACAGCTGCTCTCTAAGTTATTCGTTAATTGACACCACATGAAAGCGATTGGCAGCAAGCTCAGTGAAGCATGTTGTAAGTACCGTTTGTTGGTGTCTAATACAGTTAAACAGTCTAGCACAGATTGAAACACGCCATTCTGTAGTTGTATCTTGTAGCCTCCAACCTATTAATACCATGTTCTTTAGCCAAGGAAGACACAAAAGTTTGTAGTAGTCTCATGGGCACTTTATTAAATATGTAAGGTGCTTACCAGTAGCTTTGTTTGCTCCTGGGCTTAAGATTTGCCGTTTAAATTTGTTATGTGTCTTAACTCTACAGTCAGAGTTCATCCACGTCAAACAGTCAATCCCAACTTTCTTATCGTTGTCCAAAATCACACTGCTGTTTCCTTGGCAGTCTCCTTCTGTGCAGAAGTCGTGTTTTGATCTTAGTCACACATCTCCATTTTGTTAAAATCCCGGTAATATCTAGTGTTACGTCCAAACCCAAAAGGTAACAGTCGTCTACACAAAGCTGCTGCAATATTCCTGGAAGCTCTTCCACGAGAACATCCACTTTAACGATATTGCAGTGCCTGTGCTGTTCAGAAGTACAATGCAATGTTTCTCGCACATGAACGTGTGTCTGAAGGAGCAGGCACTGTGGCGACTACAGTCGTTATGAAATACATGAAATGTATTCGCAGTTGCGAATACATACAACCATGAGCTGCGTAATGGAATGACGGCAATGAAAATTTATGCCGTATTTGAACTCAGACCCGAATTTCCCTCTTATCGCGAGCAATATCACTGTAATTATCGTATTTATCTGGCGACACAGGGAAAGTGACTTTCAATTAAAATGTCTCCCCTGTAAGAGAATATATATAATGGATGTAAGAGTGCATGTTATTGACACATGGTTAACGATGTATGGAAGTTTGGGTCTGGCCGTGAAGCGTGCTTGGATAGTAATGGTAGGGCGACCGCTCGCGATAAACGAGAAATCCGAGTTCCAGTCCGGCACAAATTTTCATTGTCGTCATTCCATTATACAGCTGTTGGTTGTCCATATTCTAAAATGCAAATATATTTCATCTATCCATTTTAACGTCAGCTAATTCCACTTTACGTGGTATAGCTACAGGACCTCTATTTTTCTTCGAAATGGTTTCCAATGCTTCCTTGGCGATTCTTTCCAGTATTTCTCCTGCTGTCACATTTTCATTGCCATGTAGGAGATATAGTAGCTTTCTCTTGACTCCATGTCTCTCAGTGACGAACTAGGAGAATTTACTACATAGATAACAGTTAAATGACGTACACATCTCCTTCTTTTGTAATTACTCCTGACAATCCACTTGATCACAAATTTTAAGTAGCATAATACTATCGCAAAACGGTTCGACAATGGGTGTAAGCATGTTTGAATTCGTCTTGCTAAGGAGCATACCATTTGTAGTGTTGGCAGAAGAGCCAACACTGTGTTTCTAGAGGAGGCCGAAATGCACGCGTTTAATTACACGCTGGCTGGCGTGAGGTCTGGAACAGGACAATATCTTGAGAATTGTAAATAAAGTACATAGATGATGTAATACTTAACTTTAATCCAGAATTGTAGAACATCTCTCGTTACGGTACATGCTTCATAATATTAATTATCAATTGAATACGGCGCCTTGCTAGGTCGTAGCAAATGTAGCTGAAGGCTATGCTAACTATCGTCTCGGCAAATGAGAGCGTAGTTGTCAGTGAACCTTTCCTTGGAAAGTCGGCTGTACAACTGGGGCGAGTGCTAGTACGTCTCTCTAGACCTGCCGTGTGGTGGCGCTCGGTCTACTATCACTGACAGTGGCGACACGCGGGTCCGCCGTATACTAACGGACCGCGGCCGATTTAAAGGCTACCACCTAGCAAGTGTGGTGTCTGGCGGTGACACCACACCATTTATGATGCAATTTATGTTGGCAGGGTTAGTAACAAGATCGTACAGGATCGCCAGTAAGCACCACAAACCAAAGTGTTCTTCGGTTGGTCTTGTCTTTCTCCCTGATAGATGAGGGGAGTCCATGTTGACACTCTCCACTACCACATAAGACTGATGGGTTGTGGGAACAATATTACTCTTGATAAAATCGTCTCAGGTGATCCGCCAGGTTGTGGTGTCGTCGTTACGTTTCATTGAGTTTCGTACTCGTCATCTTCAGGCGATATGTCGGGATGCTCGTCGTCTCTCATACTGTTAGCCTTGCTTTCAGGGCTGATTTCTTCGAAGTTTTTTTCCCTTTACCAATTTTACTTCTTCCTTTTGGTGGGTAGTGGTAATTTCCTGGGATCTCGTTATGGTCCCGTTGTTTATCAGAAATGAGAATGAATTACCAGCGTCTAAAGTGTGACTGGGAGTGTGTGTGTGTGTGTGTGTGTGTGTGTGTGTGTTTTGTCATTTGGTTACTCGTCAATTAACGATTTGCGGGATTTTATTTGGAAATCTCTAGGGTTGTAGTTCCCTAGGAAGCTTATTAACTCGTTTGGTGAGTGTCTGGCTCTTTGATAGAATGCTTCGATTGGATTTTGAACCTTACTTTTAGCGTCTCTATATTGGCAGCAGCCTGTAGGTCTGCGGTGGGAAAACGCCTGTCTACACGTACGTTTCGTTTCAGAGCTGTCGCGATGCTGGTAATTTCACTAATTTGTGGCCTCCAGCATGAGTGGCTGTATATTACGGAGGGTATTGTGTGTTGACATTTCTTCCTGCCTGGAATGATATTTTTTTCTATAATTGGCCTGTTTGAGGTATGCCTTTTATGTGTAGTGAGCACGATTATTTTATCCTATTGGGCTGGATGCCGGTTTTCTGTTTTTATTTATTAATTTATTATTATTTTCATTGTTTAAGTATTTTGTGGTTTTTTTAATTTGTTTTATTTTATTTTTTATGTTTTTGTGTGTGTTTTAGATGTCGTCCAGTGCGAGTATTTTGGGCCTCTTGCACCTGATCTGTAGTGGGTCATATTGTGCTAGGCCGCTGACAAGCTCGTTTTGTGAGCAGTGTGCCTGCCTGTAGAAAGCCTGGGTAAGTTCTTTAACCCTCTCTCCTAGCGTTTTTGGACCCGTTATTTCGTGGAGACCTTTGGTGGGGAATCTAGTATCGACACGTATAGCTCTTTTAAGGGTTCTGTTTTGCAAGATTTGGAGCCTTTTAATATGAGAGTTTGCCGCATAGCCCTACACTGGGCACTCGTACTCTAGTATTGGCCTCAATAAACTGCCATAAACTCTCGCCGGGAAGGCCACTACTAGGGTTCAGGATTGGGTATAGGACCCGTAGTCTGGGACTTGCCTTTCTTCGTACGTTGGCTACGTGCGTTTGCCACGGAAGGCGTTTATCTAACGTGACGCCTAGGTACTGCGCCGATTTCCTCCACGGTAAATTCTTGCCTTGGAAGGTCAGTACAGGAGGAAGTCGATTACTGGGGGTCTTATCCTTAGGTTCCTTGTGAACATTACTGCCTGGGTCTTATCGGCGTTTAGGGTGATCCACTACTTTTTGTCGTGTTCTGTGTATCCATATAGCTGCTGGAGCACACCTCTTCTGTGGGCGGGCCAACCACTCGCGTCCGGAAGAGAGCGCTGCGCCGGTGGTGGGGAACGTGGCGCTGCACTGGTGCGCGCATCGAGCTCCATTGTCTGCCCGTCTCTCCGGGATGCTGCTGCCTTAATGATGGAGCTTGCCTGCCGTATGTTCGTAGTTGTGGAATCCCAGGCTGTGCTGACACATTTCTGTCACCTGTTTGACGACTGAGTCCCAGAACCCCTTGGCGCTGTGTAGCTTCTTCGTTTGTTCAAAATCTAAGGTGTATATCCTCGCTGATGCTATGCTGTGCCACTGCGCACATTGCTCTCTACCCTACTCGAACGTATCACATGTGTTCCGTACGGCGCTGTGAGATGCATCGCTGTATCTGTCCAATGTACTACATCCTACCTTCGCATTCAGTACTGTAAACGAGCGGCGTCTGCAGTCCTAGCCGGTCTTTGGTCCAGCGCAGCGTCCCCTTAATTTTCCGCGTTGTATGAAAAAGGGCCTTTAGTTGATGTGTCGCAATCTTGGCGACAGGCGGCCCTGCATGCTGCGGGAAAAACACGCGCTACGCTGCGCTTCTGGTTTGTCCTCCCTCCTCTTATCTGCGTCTTATTTGCATCTCATTATAACCCACAGATGCTGTAATTCATTCGGCAAGCCCTTCCTGTCGCAGATTGACATGGCTTTATGTACTAAGATGGTTAATATCGAGTTGCATTGCGTTGGATGGTGGCAACTTCGTGCATCTAAAGGTCCGAGTGCATCTTCTTCCTATAGACTGCATGTCCCAACATGCCGTCCGAACTTCTCTTCATCAAAATTACCAACAAGGGTAGGTTTCCATTCTCTTCTATCTCTATCGTGAACTTGATGCTGTCGTTATGATACTGAGATAATGTAGGAACTCCTACAGGTTTTCTCTGCCATGTGGCCGCAACACAACTATCTCATCTACACATCTGTAGAAAGTAACTTGGTAACATACCTGTTACCAAGTCAAACGTTGATTTTGACTTGGTAAGAGGTATGTGTGAATGGTGGCATTCATCCTGCAAACTTTTACAGAGCATGTGTTGCCACTCAATATTTATTATTAAGATCAGCCACAGTCAGTGCAGCCTCAGTAGGCCAGGCTTGAAAATGAACCTGTAATGTTTGAAACTAGTCGTAATACTGCAACTGTTGGCAGAACCATTAATAAGCGCTTTACGGAATTTCACAAAAATTGGCTTATTTATTCAAGTGAAAGGGCTTCACAAACTGAGCAAGCAGTCACGCGTTGCTCCACCTCTGGACCGAGGATGACAACCAAGAGAGTCCTGCTATGAAAAGAAATGGCACCCCAGACCAGCAATCCTGGGTGTCGGGCTGTGTATCTGACGACAGTCAGATTCTTATCCCACCACTGTCTGGGGCGCCTCTAGACACGTCTTCGGCCTGGACTCTAATCGACTGTGGTATAATTGTCTTCAATGATGAGTCCCGTTTCAAATTAGCCCAGATGATCAGCGAAGACTTATCTGGACACGCTCCAGACTGTGATGGGGTACCAACCTAAGTGTCACCCACCATACGGCCTGATGGGGAGTCCTTATGGTCTGAGGTGCTAGTTCTTTTCATATCAGGACCCCTTTCGTTGTCTTCCGCGGCACCCTTACAGCACAGCGGCATGTCGACGATATTCTACACTCCATTTTATTTATCGCAAACCATCCTAGGGTTATATTTCAGTAAGATAATATCCGCCTGTACACGATGAGAGTTTCTACTGGTTGTCTTCACTCTTGCCAAACCCTACGTTGGCCAGCAAGGTCGCTGGGTTTCTCCCCAAAAGAGAACGTTTGGAGCTTTATGGGCGGGGGCCCTTCAACCATCTCGGGATTTTGACGATCTAACGAGACAATTGGACAGAATCTGGCACAATATCCATCGGGAGGGCATCAAACAACTCTGTTGCCGGCCGGAGTGGCCGTGCGGTTCTAGGCGCTACAGTCTGGAGCCGAGTGACCGCTACGGTCGCAGGTTCGAATCCTGCCTCGGGCTTGGATGTGTGTGTGATGTCCTTAGGTTAGTTAGGTTTAAGTAGTTCTAAGTTCTAGGGGACTGATGACCTCAGATGTTAAGTCCCATAGTGCTCAGAGCCATTTGAACCAATCAACGCCAAGAAGAACAAATGTTTGCGAAAGGTCCAGAGGTGAACCAATGCATTATTGATTTCATCAGTTTATGAAGCTCTTTCTCTTGAACAAGTTATCCAATTTTTCTGAAATTTTGGTCACTTATTTGTCTGTACATGTACATCACATCTATCAGTTTCCATCCCATTAGGATAATTTTGTCGTACAGCGTTTTTTTTTTTTTTGTCTTAGAGTGTAAATAATAAATTATCCCCAACAGTTCTCACATCCCACACCATGTCCACAGGTACCAGGGGAACGCATGATATCATGCACATAATATTTCCCATTGATTCACTTCACAGCGGGTTACCATACCAATTTTGTCAGTCACCGCCTTTATAAAGTTAGCTTTCACCATTAATATACATTCTTATCGCTGTTTTCCTAATTCTGATACTACGTTCCCTCTTTCTATATCACTGTTGTTGTTGTTGTCTTCAATCCTGAGACTGGTTTGATGCAGCTCTCCATGCTACTCTATCCTGTGCAAGCTTCTTCATCTCCCAGTACTTACTGCAACCTGCATCCTTCTGAATCTGCTTAGTGTATTCATCTCTTGGACTCCCTCTACGATTTTTAGCCTCCACGCTGCCCTCCAATGCTAAATTTGTGATCCCTTGATGCCTCAGAACATGTCCTACCAATCGGTCCCTTCTTCTTGCCAACTTGTGCCACAAACTCCTCTTCTCCCCAATTCTATTCAATACCTCCTCATTAGTTATGTGATCTACCCATCTAATCTTCAGCATTCTTCTGTAGCACCACATTTCGAAAGCTTCTATTCTCTTCTTGTCCAAACTATTTATCGTCCATGTTTCACTTCCATACATGGCTACACTCAAAACAAATACTTTCAGAAACGACTTCCTGACACTTAAATCTATACTCGATGTTAACAAATTTCTCTTCTTCAGAAACGCTTTCCTTGCCATTGCCAGTCTACTTTTTACATTCTCTCTACTTCGACCATCATCAGTTATTTTGCTCCCCGAATAGCAAAACTCCTTTACTACTCTAAGTGTCTCATTTCCTAATCTAATTCCCTCAGCATCACCCGACTTAATTCGACTACATTCCATTATCCTCGTTTTGCTTTTCTTGATGTTCATCTTACGTCCTCCTTTCAAGACACTGTCCATTCCGTTCAACTGCTCTTCCAAGTCCTTTGCTGTCTCTGACAGAATTGCAATGTCATCGGCGAACCTCAAAGTTTTTATTTTTTCTCCATGGACTTTAATACCTACTCCGAATTTTTCTTTTGTTTCCTTCACTGCTTGCTCAATATACAGATTGAATAACATCGGGGACAGGCTACAACCCTGTCTCACTCCCTTCCCAACCACTTCTTCCCTTTCATGTCCCTCGACTCTTATAACTGCCATTTGGTTTCTGTACAAATTGTAAATAGCCTTTCGCTCCCTGTATTTTACCCCTGCCACCTTTAGAATTTGAATATTCCAGTCAACATTGTCAAATGCTTTCTCTAAGTCTACAAATGCTAGAAACGTAGGTTTGCCTTTCCTTAATCTAGCTTCTAAGATAAGTCGTAAGGTCAGTATTACCTCACGTGTTCCCATGTTTCTACGGAATCCAAACAGATCTTCCCCGAGGTCGGCTTCTACCAGTTTTTCCATTCGTCTGTAAAGAATTCTCGTGAGTATTTTGCAGCTGTGACTTATTAAACTGATAGTTCGGTAATTTTCACATCTGTCAACACCTGCTTTCTTTGGGATTGGAATTATTATATTCTTCTTGAAGTCCGAGGGTATTTCGCCAGTCTCACACATCTTGCTCACCAGATGGCAGAGTTTTGTCAGGATTGGCTCTCCCAAGGCTATCAGTAGTTCTAATGGAATGTTGTCTACTACCGGAGCGTGTTTCGGCTCGGGTCTCTCAGTGCTCTGTCAAACTCTTCACGCAGTATCGTATCTCCCATTTCATCTTCATCTACAGTCTCTTCCGTTTCTATAATATTGTCCTGAAGTACATCGCCCTTGTATAGACCCTCTATATACTCCTTCCACCTTTCTGCTTTCCCTTCTTTGGTTAGGACTGGGTTTCCATCTGAGCTCTTGATATTCATACAAGTGGTTCTCTTTTCTCCAAAGGTCTCTTTAACTTTCCTGTAGGCAGCATCTATCTTACCCTAGTGAGATAAACCTCTACATCCTTACATTTGTCCTCTAGCCATCCCTGCTTAGCCATTTTGCACTTCCTGTCGATCTAATTTTTGAGACGTTTGTATTCCTTTTTGCCTGCTTCACTAACTGCATTTTTATATTTTCTCCTTTCATCAATTAAATTCAGTATTTGTTCTGGCACCCAAGGATTTCTACTAGCCCTCGTCCTTTTACCTACTTGATCCTCTGCTGCCTTCAGTACTTCATCCCTCAGAGCTACCCATTCTTCTTCTACTAAACTTCTTTCCCCCACTGCTGTCAATTGTTACCTTATACTCTTCCTGAAACTATATACAACCTCTGGTTCTTTCAGTTTATCCAGGTCCCATCTCCTTAAATTCCCACCTTTTTGCAGTTTCTTCAATTTTAATCTGCAGTTCATAACCAATAGATTGTGGTCAGAGTGCACATCTGCCCCTGGAAAAGTCTTACAATTTAAAACCTGGTTCCTAAATCTCTGTCTTACCGTTATATAATCTATCTGATACCTTCTAGTTTTTCCAGGATTCTTCCATGTATACAACCTTCTTTTATGATTCTTGAACCAAGTGTTAGCTATGGTTAAGTTATGATCTGTGCAAAATTCTACCAGGCGGCTTCCTCTTTCATTTCTTACCCCCAATCCATATTCACCTGCTATGTTTCCTTCTCTCCATTTTCCTACAGTCGAATTCCAGTCACCCATGACTATTAAATTTTCGTCTCCCTTCGCTATCTGAGTAATTTCTTTTATCTCATCATACATTTCATCAATTTCTTCATCATCTGCAGAACTAGTTGGCATATAAACTTGTACTGCTGTAGTAGGCGTGGGCTTCGTGTCTATCTTGGCGCCGGCCGGAGTGGCCGTGCGGTTCTAAACGCGTCAGTTTGGAACCGCGTGACCGCTACGGTCGCAGGTTCGAATCCTGCCTCGGGCATGGATGTGTGTGATGTCCTTAGGTTAGTTAAGTTTAAGTAGTTCTAAGTTCTACGGGTCTGATGACCTCAGTAGTTAAGTCCCATAGTGCTCAGAGCCATTTGAACCATTTTTTTCTATCTTGGTCACAATAATGCGTTTACTATGCTGTTTGTAGTAGCTTACCCGCACTCCTATTTTTTTATTCGTTATTAAACCTACTCCTGCATTACCTCTATTTGATTTTGTATTTATAACCCCGTATTCACCTGACCAAAAGTCTTGTTCCTCCTGTCACCGAACTTCGCTAATTTCCACTATATCTAACTTCAACCTATCCATTTCCCTTTTTAAATTTTCTAATCTACCTGCCCGATTAAGGGATCTGACATTCCACGCTACGATCCGTAGAACGCCAGTTTTGTTTCTCCTGATAACAACGTCCTCCTGATTAGTCCCCACCCGGAGATCCGAATGGGGGACTATTTTACCTGCGGAATATTTTACCCAAGAGGACGCCATTATCATTTAACCATACAGTAAAGCTGCATGCCCTCGGGAAAAATTACGGCTGTAGTGTCCCCTTGCTTTCAGCCGTTCGCAGTACCAGCACAGCAAGGCCGTTTTGGATATTGTTACAAGGCCAGATCAGTCAATCATCCAGACTGTTGCCCCTGCAACTACTGAAAAGGCTTCTGCCCCTCTTCAGAAACCACACGTTTGTCTGGCCTCTCAGCAGATACCCCTCCGTTGTGGTTGTACTACGGTACGGCCATCTGTATCGCTGAGGCATGCAAGCCTCCCCACCAGCGGCAAGTTCCATGGTTCATGGGGGGATTGACGATAGCAATGAGCTATATAACAGGATGCGCAGACCACAACCACCACAGTAGCATCACGTGCGTTATGGCAGAAGCATTAGAGGAGGAGGAGGCGGTATTCTCGACAAACTATCAGTCGAATTACACATTCTTGGATATAACTACTGTGTATCCGGAACAAAATTTCAAAAACGATTGGTACTCAGTGATAACGGGATACATCTGCTTGAGGAAGTGTGTATAGAACACGACATCGCATACGCAGCAAATAAAGATCGACACTGAAGATCGAATTTTAGTTGATATTGGTGTAGGTCAAGTGATTGCAGCATTTGCAGCTGAAAAACCCATGTGTGGTAAAGTTAAGTTGGACTTGGGTGTGTAAAAGTTCAGCCAAAGTATGAGTGCTGCACGTTGGGCGCTAAGGAAGAAGAACAAGATAACCAAAGGGTGCATGTAAAACTGCATCCTGACAGCGATGTATGCAGCTAAAAGCGCCCTTAAGCAGAAAGGAGCGAGAAAAAGAAGATCGATTAAACCACACAGGTTTCTACCAATACCCAAGACGGTGGAGAGATTTTTCCCTTCCTCATTCCTGTCCTAACCGGTCTCTCGGCGGTGGGTTCACTGGCTGGGAGTGCTGCGGCTATTGCCAGGACAGGCAAGAATGTACAAAACTCCCAGGAGTAACTGTAGGAGGCACGAACACATAACTGCGTGATGGAGGCAGCTGGCATCGGAAAAGGACCATACTTGAAACCATACAAGAAAGGACTAGGTCTCCTCATAAATAAAAATGTCTCTCTAGCAGTCCCACCAGGCAGGGCATTTACAAATGCAGATCTGCTTCAGTTTGTTAAGAAGAATTTCAACATTTCGAGATTCCGAGGTGTGTGTATGCGAAATACATTACTGAAGACTAGACTATGTGAAAATCAGGAGAATGCGGAATTGTGAATCTAGATATAGCAGGAGGACCTGCAACTCACTGGGCAGCGTATTAAAAAAAACACAAATAACGTCTAGTATTTCGACTCATTCAGTGACCTACAACCTCCAGAAGAATTACGAGGAATTACGACGATGGCAGAAGAACGTGTGTTCTAAATTTTTCGACGATAGCAATACTTTTATACATTCATATGTGGTCATCTATGCATCATGTTCCTCCCGACTCTTACGAATGATATATAAGGACGGGCATTAAGGATCCATTCACCATTTGAGATTTAGATGCAGTGCCGTGCAAACTGACTTTAAAAGAACGATCGTCTGTATTATGTGCGAATTACTTCCCACGTTGATTGGTTGGTTGATTTGGGGGAAGAGGACTAAACAGCGAGGTCATCGCTCGCATGGGATGAGGGAAGGTTGGGGAAGGAAGTCGACCAAGCCCTTTCAAAGAAACCATCCCGACATTTACCTGAAGCGATTTAGGGAAATCACTGAAAACCTACATCAAGATGGCCGGACGCGGGTTGGAACGTTCCAATTAATTTAAGCGTTGGAGATTGGAGTATCTCGCTTATGGGACTGGAGACTTACAACACCATTCCAAATATCACAGAGGTTCAAAAGGTTCAAATGGTTCGGAGCACTATGCGACTTAACTTCTGAGGTCATCAGTCGCCTAGAACTTAGAACTAATTAAACCTAACTAACCTAAGGACATCACACACATCCATGCCCGAGGCAGGATTCGAACCTGCGACCGTAGCGGTTGCTCGGCTCCAGACTGTAGCGCCTAGAACCGCACGGCCACGCCGGCCGGCTATCACAGAGGCTAACAATAAACTGCATCTGGAAATTAATGATAAAAATGAAATTGTCGAAATTGAACCTGGTGCATACGTTATTGGCGATTTAAACGAAGTTTTGAAACAGTCTGGTAAACGGATCGAGCTCTGTGCAAACATCAGTACACTTAAATCTGAAATAAGGACGGTGAATGCATCGAGTGTCTTTAAGCTGAAACGTTCACTTGGCCCACTATTTGGTTTCACAAAGGGACAGGTTTGAAGAAGGATCCTAGTAATTTTTACACATCTGGTCATACAATGGATATTCTCCCTGTCAGTGCAATACACGTTGAGTGTAACACTGCAACGAACTTGTGGTGTCACCGCCAGACACCACACTTGCTTGGTGGTAGCCTTTAAATCGGCCGCGGTCCGTTAGTATACGTCGGACCCGAGTGTCGCCACGTCTAGTGAGACTTCCTAGCACTCGCCCCAGTTGTACAGCCGACTTTGCTAGCGATGGTTCACTGACAAATTACGCTCTCATTTGCCGAGACGATAGTTAGCATACCCTTCAGCTACGTCATTTGCTACGACCTAGCAAGGCGCCATTACCAGTTACTATTGATGCTGTAAAACATGTACCGTCAAGAGCGATGTTCACCAATTATGAATTAATGTTAAGTATTCCAGTAGTTACGTACATTCTTTGCTACTATAAATTCCTTGTCCTGTTCCAGACCTCACGCCAGCCTGCGGGAGCTTAAACGCGTGCCTTTCGGCTTCCTCATAGTGGCTTGACTGTCTTTCCAAACCACAACAGAACTCATACCTCAACGACAGACTGATTCATTCAATTTACGGGTTCTTCTCATCAGTAGGAACAGGGTATCACATTGTTGAGACTCCTACCAGCGCTATATATCTTCCAGTGACTATTCAGACATTAGACTCACTGGAGCTGCATACTGTGGACCAGAATAACCAGCTTGTTGACTTTCGTGGCGAGGAAATCAAGGCTTACACGAAATAGATTGCATTCCTGTTTCCGGAAATACGATATGAACTTAATGGGAACTGAGATTGATCGTACACGTGATGTGGGCATAGCATCAACCCTTAAAACATAGTCTCATCATCGCCCTCGGATTTCAGTGGTTTAGAAAATGCTGGAAGGTTCATAGACGAGTCTGTGGGCAGAACAGCAGAAGAGTGCCGCTGATTTACGGCATGCATACTCCCAAAAATGCGCATGGGATACTTTGAGGACATGCAGCGAATTATTATGAATGCTAAATAGGAACTTATTCTGGTACGGAGTGCCACGGATAGGAACTCATACATTCGAGGAGCTCAAGAGGAGAATCAGATCATCACCAATAAAATTATACAGAAAATGCCACACATCACTGTGTCAGACAAGGAGTATTTGAAGCTTTTAAAAGTTATCAATAGCGGTACATATCTGCCATTAACTTTCCGCTTATGGGAACTCTTTGAGTATCCAGCGCTACCGACAGCGAGCAGACAAACATGGGCTGTTAAAACCTCTGTGAAGCTGAAGACACAGAGATTCATCATAATTGTTTTTCAGACCAATAGAATCGTCACGATGATGATTATATTCATATGTTTTGACGATGCCATTACGGCCGTATCACTTTAGGACATGGTGTAAAACAGATCTGAGGATGGTCATTACTGACTGAAACCGGTCATCGTCTAAAGAATTGATATTGTGATCCGAGACTGGAATAAAAAAGCATTTTAAAGCAAGTGTAAATGTGACCATTCCTATAGAAAGAACACGCGCAGTGCACATTGTACGAAAATCATATACACTCCTGGAAATTGAAATAAGAACACCGTGAATTCATTGTCCCAGGAAGGGGAAACTTTATTGACACATTCCTGGGGTCAGATACATCACATGATCACACTGACAGAACCACAGGCACATAGACACAGGCAACAGAGCATGCACAATGTCGGCACTAGTACAGTGTATATCCACCTTCCGCAGCAATGCAGGCTGCTATTCTCCCATGGAGACGATCGTAGAGATGCTGGATGTAGTCCTGTGGAACGGCTTGCCATGCCATTTCCACCTGGCGCCTCAGTTGGACCAGCGTTCGTGCTGGACGTGCAGACCGCGTGAGACGACGCTTCATCCAGTCCCAAACATGCTCAATGGGGGACGGATCCGGAGATCTTGCTGGCCAGGGTAGTTGACTTACACCTTCTAGAGCACGTTGGGTGGCACGGGATACATACGGACGTGCATTGTCCTGTTGGAACAGCAAGTTCCCTTGCCGGTCTAGGAATGGTAGAACGATGGGTTCGATGACGGTTTGAATGTACCGTGCACTATTCAGTGTCCTCTCGACGATCACCAGTGGTGTACGGCCAGTGTAGGAGATCGCTCCCCACACCATGATGCCGGGTGTTGGCCCTGTGTGCCTCGGTCGTATGCAGTCCTGATTGTGGCGCCCACCTGCACGGCGCCAAACACGCATACGACCATCATTGGCACCAAGGCAGAAGCGACTCTCATCGCTGAAGACGACACGTTTCCATTCGTCTCTCCGTTCACGCCTGTCGCGACACCACTGGAGGCGGGCTGCACGATGTTGGGGCGTGAGCGGAAGACGGCCTAACGGTGTGCGGGACCGTAGCCCAGCTTCATGGAGACGGTTGCGAATGGTTCTCGCCGATACCCCAGGAGCAACAGTGTCCCTAATTTGCTGGGAAGTGGCGGTGCGGTCCCCTACGGCACTGCGTAGGATCCTACGGTCTTGGCGTGCATCCGTGCGTCGCTGCGGTCCGGTCCCAGGTCGACGGGCACGTGCACCTTCCGCCGACCACTGGCGACAACATCGATGTACTGTGGAGACCTCACGCCCCACGTGTTGAGCAATTCGGCGGTACGTCCACCCGGCCTCCCGCATGCCCACTATACGCCCTCGCTCAAAGTCCGTCAACTGCAATTACGGTTCACGTCCACGCTGTCGCGGCATGCTACCAGTGTTAAAGACTGCGATGGAGCTCCGTATGCCACGGCAAACTGGCTGACACTGACGGCGGCGGTGCACAAATGCTGCGCAGCTAGCGCCATTCGACGGCCAACACCGCGGTTCCTGGTGTGTCCGCTGTGCCGTGCGTGTGATCATTGCTTGTACAGCCCTCTCGCAGTGTCCGTAGCAAGTATGGTGGGTCTGACACAACGGTGTCAATGTGTTCTTTTTTCCATTTCCAGGAGTGTATTTGTTTATTTCAAAACTGATGATAAGGATTTTTTGTTAAATAACAACAACAAAGACATATGGTGACAAATGTAATTTGTTTTTCATAAATAAAAAGCTATAGTTGCTTCACAATTTCAGTGATGCAATTTTAGGTTACAATTTCAGTTATAAAATTTGATTCACAATTTCAGCAGAGATACTCTATATCCAAAGTTACACAGTTTATCCAATAGGTTAAAGTTAATGCAAAGATACTTTTTTAACACTATTACTAGAATTTTAGGGGAGATACATTAATGCACAGTCCACCTAGCCCTTCCACAATTTGCAATTGATACAGTAGCACTGTCTGAGTGTATGTAGACTTTACAATTGACACAGCAGCACTTTCACAGTTTTCGATAGACGGGGAACTATGTCAACACTAAAAACTAATCTGACTAGGTGACTAGCAGTGGATGAAACTTAAAAACTATAAACTACACTCCTGGAAATGGAAAAAAGAACACATTGACGCCGGTGTGTCAGACCCACCATACTTGCTACGGACACTGCGAGAGGGCTGTACAAGCAATGATCACACGCGCGGCACAGCGGACACACCAGGAACCGCGGTGTTGGCCGTCGAATGGCGCTAGCTGCGCAGCATTTGTGCACCGCCGCCGTCAGTGTCAGCCAGTTTGCCGTGGCATACGGAGCTCCATCGCAGTCTTTAACACTGGTAGCATGCCGCGACAGCGTGGACGTGAACCGTAATTGCAGTTGACGGACTTTGAGCGAGGGCGTATAGTGGGCATGCGAGAGGGCGGGTGGACGTACCGCCGAATTGCTCAACACGTGGGGCGTGAGGTCTCCACAGTACTTCGATGTTGTCGCCAGTGGTCGGCGGAAGGTGCACGTGCCCGTCGACCTGGTACCGGACCGCAGCGACGCACGGATGCACGCCAAGACCGTAGGATCCTACGCAGTGCCGTAGGGGACCCCACCGCCACTTCCCAGCAAATTAGGGACACTGTTGCTCCTGGGGTATCGGCGAGGACCATTCGCAACCGTCTCCATGAAGCTGGGCTACGGTCCCGCACACCGTTAGGCCGACTTCCGCTCACGCCCCAACATCGTGCAGCCCGCCTCCAGTGGTGTCGCGACAGGCGTGAATGGAGGGACGAATGGAGACGTGTCGTCTTCAGCGATGAGAGTCGCTTCTGCCTTGGTGCCAATGATGGTCGTATGCGTGTTTGGCGCCGTGCAGGTGAGCGCCACAATCAGGACTGCATACGACCGAGGCACACAGGGCCAACACCCGGCATCATGGTGTGGGGAGCGATCTCCTACACTGGCCGTACACCACTGGTGATCGTCGAGGGGACGCTGAATAGTGCACGGTACATCCAAACCGTCATCGAACCCATCGTTCTACCATTCCTAGACCGGCAAGGGAACTTGCTGTTCCAACAGGACAATGCACGTCCGTATGTATCCCGTGCCACCCAACGTGCTCTAGAAGGTGTAAGTCAACTACCCTGGCCAGCAAGATCTCCGGATCTGTCCCCCATTGAGCATGTTTGGGACTGGATGAAGCGTCGTCTCACGCGGTCTGCACGTCCAGCACGAACGCTGGTCCAACTGAGGCGCCAGGTGGAAATGGCATGGCAAGCCGTTCCACAGGACTACATCCAGCATCTCTACGATCGTCTCCATGGGAGAATAGCAGCCTGCATTGCTGCGAAAGGTGGATATACACTGTACTAGTGCTGACATTGTGCATGCTCTGTTGCCTGTGTCTATGTGCCTGTGGTTCTGTCAGTGTGATCATGTGATGTATCTGACCCCAGGAATGTGTCAATAAAGTTTTCCCTTCCTGGGACAATGAATTCACGGTGTTCTTATTTCAATTTCCAGGAGTGTATTTACAAATGCGCAGGGTTGATATTTTTTCTTCGTCGGCACAGGGATGGCGATTTTTTTTTTTTTTTTACATATGTTAACACACACGAAGTGTAGAGATACTCTTCACGTGGCACATATGTTAAACATATATACATATCTACACACACACACACACACACACACACACACACACACACACACACACAGACACGCACGCACGCACGCACACACACACACACACACACACACAATACTATTCCAGATACATACACTATTTACAGTCTCTCTCTCTCTCTCTCTCTCTCTCTCTCTCTCTCTCTCTCTCTCTCTCTCTCCCTCTCAATCAGAGCCTCCCCCCCCCACACCCCCACTTTCATCAAGTGAATAGTGTGAGTGTGGGTGAGTGTCAATTCCGTCCTCGTAAATGTCCTGCTTATCGTCGTGAGGCGACAGGCTGACTTTAGACTGCAGCACACTGTACACGTCATGTCCTCGACATCAAATACTAGTTTGCTGCACCATGTGTGGCGGATGCAGAGGAGCACCACGAACACCGCCAAGCAGGCGCTGCAAATAATCTTCGATTTCGAGGATCGTTGATGCTGCACAACGAAGCCCCTTTGTCCACTCTGGTTGTCACCTTACAATGTGTGATATGCATGTATCTTGGAATGTAGATCTACAAATTTCACAATTGGAGACCCATTCGCCTCGTCTTTCATTAGACCGATAACCCTCTTGTTCTGTGGAACAATACCGTAAGGAATATCAAGCCGTGTTTGAGGACGTGCCGAATTCTTCAGCGTAGTCCCTCATTACTTCATATGTATTGTAGTTCTTCACTCAATAGATGGAGCTATCTGTATCAGCGAAATATGCTTTCGCAAACTCATAGTGGAATCGGTACATGTGGAGTTTGGATTGGTTTAGTATGCACATCCCCACATAGATAGGTTTCGTGGACTCAACTGCAACCTTCGCCATTTCCATAGCAACAAAGTTCTTATCGAAAATAGTAACCCACTGAAAATTTGGTCTGGCTATACATTTCCTTACGCCATCCCACTCTTTTCTAATAAGAATTCTGCAGTGTTTTCTCAAATGTTCCATTGTTTGCCGAAAATAGCATTACTCATTAATTTTAAAAAATCTCTATTGAAGTCACATGTCGCGGAAGCCCCTTTTGCGGTATTCCGATTAATGAACTTCTTCATCCAGGGGGACTGCATGAAGGAGACAGCCCACGTGATTCTATCCAACTTCATTCCCAAACTGAGAAGCTGCTGGAGATTATGGTAGTGAATGATGTATCTCTGCTTGTTATCCAGCGTTGTTAACAGCTTCGAGGTGGAGCCTCCTTGCGGAGCTAGTTGCTGCGGCCATAGCGGCAAGTCACTGTGCGCATTATGCAAACTAACAGGTCGTGTGAGGTTTGCCTCAACAACAAGCCCTACATCAGAATCAGCCGCAACACGTTTGCTTTATTCACATAATCCTTCGCATTCAGCCATCAAAACTCGTCAGTCGGCAGCGACTGTTTCATGGCATTCCTGTATAAGTTACTCACATCTAAGAGCATTATGTAACTAAGATCGAGGGATGGTTTGAACCTCGCACCCATCCGTGGGTTTTTTGCCTTGGCATGCCTGTGGACACTTTGGCAAAGTCCTATACAGATCCTGCACTCAAAGAATAGAAGCATATCAACACCGGTCAGTAGTTCGATGCTCCACTTAGTTTTTTTCAGCATACCATTCCAAGACAACCCAAGTGCTGTGTATTCATAATAAAAAGCGGGGTCCAGAACATAGTTGCTCATGCATACTCACTAGAACTTCTCGAATACAACAGTAAGCAAGCGAACATCAGTGACCATGTAAAGTCTTGCATACTCGTCCAAATTCGGGATGTTGAATTCCTGCCAGACACTCACAGCATGCTCATACTCTGCACTCGTAAAGTCATTGCCTGTAACGCTGCTGGAGAATGCAGTTATGCCGGGTAGCCTGGTGTGGTTGAGTTTTCTCAGACTGTTCATATAGTCAAATCGGAAAATACTCTTCCTAGCTACAAGCTGAAACTTTGTGTCATCGGGGTATGCATCTTGAATGATGTGCATGTCTTCCTGAGGCAGACTCTCAACAAATTTCAGGAATGACGCGTGCATAAAACCTAGCGAATCCAGGAAACGAATGGTAATTCTATGCGTCATTAATTTGGAGAAGGAGATTTATTTCTCGACGCTCTCAGGTAGGACACTGACCTGATTTTTCTCCCAGCCGAAATGAGGCAAGTGCTCAACGAGAAAGTGAGGTTCGTACCAGCTTAATTATGGAAGAAAGCGGGTATTGCTTTGGTAACTGATACTTGAAATTCCACGAATTTTCAGCTGCGCCACAGGACCTCCCTGTAAGATGAATTTGATACCTATGCGGAGTTTCTACTTTTCTGTTTAACAGCAGCCCGCAAATACGGCAGTACACGGTGTTATTGTACAAATCATCATTCTCCTTGCACTTGGTCATGCTGCTGCAGCTGTAAAACCCATCAACTTCCCATGAATTTTGTTTTAGCTCAATGAGCAACCAAATCGCAGGTTTATCCTCAACAAATGATCTGTGGTGTTAAGACTCGAATCAAATGAGCACATTACCTGGTCAGCACAGCATGTGGTACATGTTCCTCTCTGAAGGTTGTATGTGAGGCAGTGGAGTCGCCTTCACAGCATGTCACAGGAGTGAGGAGGCACTCGATGTCAGTGTACACTACAAAGGGACATCGCTCCTGGTGGTAGGCATTCTTAAACAATAAGAATTTGTTCTCCTCGGTCGGCATCTCAACACGTACTGCGTCTTGGGCAGAGCAATCAACAAGATGGTTTGCTAATAAGTCGCTTGTGGAGAAGGTATTGACACCTGAAATAAAAAAATGCTGTTTATATCCATGTTTACTCAGTTGGGATGAAGGGATTCAAGACAAATCGTTGATCCAGACGTAATGAAGATAATGGCCATTCGAGAATAACAGCACATTCACATGCAAATTACGCTGACCTGCAAATTTTGATAAATAGAGGGAGTCTACAACTTCGTGTGCGACTTTAGTATCGTCATCATCACCATGTGGCTTGTTCATCTTCAAGCCATAAACGTCAACCGGATTACTCTCATTCTTCCTCTCAAATTTCGGTGTGTCCTTAAGTTTCACGAGGGACTCAATACTGTCAAAGTCATATAACCCACGAACATCAATATCCCTGCCGTATCAAGATGGGCGCTGAAGATCTATCTCATAATTTCTTTCACAACCCAGGATAGACTACACAAAACAAAAGGTGACAGTTTCGTGTTTGACATTAATACATGCATGCTTAGTAGCTATATCATCACGAATCTTGCTATAGCTAGACCCTCCATTTACAGTACCAAAGACATGGGTGTAGAGGTCCAGGAGTAGTACACATCTGAGTGCTTTTCCTGAGCCTTTAACTTCCATCTTGGAAAACTGACTTAGTATAGAATTCAAGGTGGATTCGTTGAACAACTTAGTGATTGAGGTGCTTCGTAATATCACACCATTATCCCCCACGTGTAGACAACACTTGTCTCTTCAACACCACCATCCTGTTTGGTGGATGAGTGAGCTCACAACAAAGTACTGTGCTACATTAATGGCGGGATATCACGGATCGCTTATTATTTTGAGAAGTTCTATCTCTACAATGGGAAGGCCCACTTTCAGAAACCTGACTGGGTCCTGGTACCCTCCCGTCGCGTTCTCTATATGAGAAAACGAGATACGCTCCTCAAAAACTCTGTATAGTTTAGTTGTGGCATCACCTGATATCTATCAGTAATAGGATGGGGGAGGGAACCGCCACTAGTCGCAGGTTCTTCACTATCACTATCACTAACACTACTACTACAACCAGCTGGAGGCCTATCCAGTCGATGATGGTGTCGGGGATGATGGCGACAGGGGTATGTGCCGAGGCACATTTACCTTGCGACGGCGAGGGTGATCTGCCTGAGGAGGAGAAGGAGAGCGCCAGTGCGAGCAGTGCTCCAGGCCTGAACCGCTAGCGTGAGGGGTGGGAATTCACTGCTCCTGCTGGCTGACCCACGGATGCCTGAGTGGTTGTGTTGGGGAGGGCTGGGCAGCGGCGGCTGCGGCCATGGCTTTAAGGTTTTGTAATCTGTCCGACTTGTTTCCTCAAATTTTAAGGTGATGGTCTTAATGTGTTAAAAGGGTGATTAGCCCACACACGTATTTTGTAAGTGGTCAGCCAGTCACATTTCCCTGTGCCATTCTTTTATCTCTTCTGTGGTTTTACTTCTGTTTTATTCCCATGTATAGCACCTTTCACCATTCTCCATTGGATTAAGACCAGTGAGATAGAGTGGTTGTGTTGATTAATGCGAGTGAGGTCGGAGTGAGTGAATAAGTGTCATTTTATAGGTTTCCTCATCACTATGTGACATGTGATTTTACATATATTCGTTTCTTTTACAATGTGTAAGTGCGCTGATAACCTCGGCCTTGAGCACCCATAAGCTTGGCCTCTCCTTTTGATGCCTCTGTGATGGAGGTCAGAACCATGATGACCAGCGTTGAATTTGTGCGGTTTTCTTATGGGTGGCTGAGGAAAGCATTCCAGACATACCGCCCTCAGTACCGACACGAAAAGGCACCTGGGAGGTGACATAAATGGCATAAATGAAACCACCTCTTCTCCTGCTTGTTGTGCACAGCATTGTACAACATATCAGTAGTTACGGTGAGAAACTGTAGTCAGATGTTGTCTTTTAGCATCCCTAATGAGGCCAGACGACTCTTGTAACGCCAGGTAAGCCTATAACCAATGGCTTGAGGTCTGGAGGACCTGGGAGGCCAAGCATGACAGACGTGGCAGCTCTGCACGTAATCCTCACCAAAGGAAGTGAACAATAGGTCATTCATGCATGCAGCAATATGGGGTGGAGCGCCATCCAGAATAAACGTCGTACCTTCAAGCAGGTGTTTATCAGCCAGGCTTGGAGTGAGGCAATTCTGTAACATGTCAGAATATCTCGCATCTGTTGCGCTGACAGCTGGAAATGGAGCATCCCGTATTTCCCGAAAGACAAAAGGATCCAATCATGATTGCTGTGATAAATCCGCACTACACCGTGACTCGTCATGCACTGGGGTTCCATGGCATTTCTAGGAGTATATTACTGTGTGGTGTCTCTTCATCTGGACATGTCCGAAAGGACAGACACCACATGGGATCCACAGCTGCGATATATTGTATGTAAATTGAAGGTGGAGAGGAGAGAGAAACAAAAGGAATTGATCTGTCTACATGATGGGTAATAAATACACCTTCTTCAGTGCAGATGCACAAGTACGTCCAACCTCCTGCATTAATCTCAGAATGGCGAGCATGAAGGAAATGGACAGGGACTGCGGATAGTGGCACTCAGTAGGAATGTGGTTCAGCTGTGAGGTCTGTTGCGATAGTCTGCGCAGTTGCGATAACACTGTGTCCCGGATGGCACAGTGGTTAATGCACCTGCCTAGTAGGCAGGAGAGCCTAGGTTCGAATCCCGGTTTGGCACACATTGTTGCTCATAGCCACTGATTCCGCATAGTGTCCCAATGCAGCTGACATCAGTAATCTCTTTCCTTTCCTTTCCTCTCCTTTCTCCCCCCCCCCCCCCCCCCACTTTCTGTTTACATATAGTCCTAGAGTTTTTGGTAGCCCAAGTTCTGCAGTTGTGGCTGTTGACAGACCCTCTGAGTGTGAAATGGGCTTCGTAGATCAACAACATGTTAGACCACCAATTGTCATCTTCCCCCATATTCTGAAGTGCCCACACTACAAATGCTCTTGACGTCACAAAAACAGTGGCTAACACTTCATGATGACAGATAGCATTGAAGGGTACGCCCGTGTGCTCTGCAGACAGCAGTGTGTGCAATGCTGGTGTGATACAAAACTTCATTAGCGTCGACTTCACCACGCAGAGATGAACTCGCTAAAGTCTCCATTTCTTCCTGAACTGTCCATGCAGCAGCAGCATTGTGTCTGGTCGTCCACTATGGAGCCGATCATATAAACAATCTAATGTTTTGAACTTTGTAATCATTTTCTTCACACCAACACCTGTCACGGGACCTTTATCCATTAAAATACCCTTCTTATGGCGACAAGATCTTAAAGCTGCAATAGTAGATTATCCATTCCGATAGTAAAGCTTCACTAACAGTGCTGTTTCTGGTAAAGTCAAGATACCACATCTGCTGGTACGTCTGACTACCTCTCTCACTATATTCCTTTTATACACAGTTCTCATCCTGTATCACTGACATGCTGGTGTCCAGTGCCAGCTGTAGATAGGTTTTTTAACTTTTTTTAGTTTCATTAAAACCCAATGTCATTTTAGGCATGTGTGACAAGTTTTACCTCTCTACCTACGTTACTCTGTGAATTATTGCCTTTTTAAATGTTAATGAACTATTGGGTCACCCTGTACACACACACACACACACACACACACACATATATATATATATATATATATATATATATATATATATATATATATATAGGGTGTTACAAAAAGGTACGGCCAAACTTTCAGGAAACATTCCTCACACACAAATAAAGAAAAGATGTTATGTGGACATGTGTCCGGAAACGCTTAATTTCCATGTTAGAGCTCATTTTAGATTCGTCAGTATGTTCTGTACTTCCTCGATTCACCGCCAGTTGGCCCAATTGAAGGAAGGTAATATTGACTTCGGTGCTTGTGTTGACATGCGACTCATTGCTCTACAGTACTAGCATCAAGCACATCAGTACGTAGCATCAACAGGTTAGTGTTCATCACGAACGTGGTTTTGCAGTCAGTGCAATGTTTAAAAATGCGGAGTTGGCAGATGCCCATTTGATGTATGGATTAGCACGGGGCAATAGCCGTGGCGCGGTACGTTTGTATCGAGACAGATTTCCAGAACGAAGGTGTCCCGACAGGAAGACGTTCGAAGCAATTGATCGGCGTCTTAGGGAGCACGGAACATTCCAGCCTATGACTCGCGACTGGAGAAGACCTAGAACGACGAGGACACCTGCAATGGACGAGGCAATTCTTCGTGCAGTTGACGATAACCCTAATGTCTGCGTCAGAGAAGTTGCTGCTGTACAAGGTAACGTTGACCACGTCACTGAATGGAGAGTGCTACTGGAGAACCAGTTGTTTCCGTACCATGTACAGCGTGCGCAGGCACTATCAGCAGCTGATTGGCCTCCGCGGGTACACTTCTGTGAATGGTTCATCCAACAATGTGTCAAACTTCATTTCAGTGCAAATGTTCTCTTTACGGATGAGGCTTCATTCCAACGTGATCAAATTGAAAATTTTCACAATCAACATGTGTGGGCTGACGAGAATCCGCACGCAATTGTGCAATCACGTCATCAACACAGATTTTCTGTGAACGTTTGGGCAGGCATTGTTGGTGATGTCTTGATTGGGCCCCATGTTCTTCCACCTACGCTCAATGGAGCACGTTATCATGATTTCATGTGGGATACTCTACCTGTGCTGCTAGAACATGTGCCTTTACAAGTATGACACAACATGTGGTTCATGCACGATGGAGCTCCTGCACATTTCAGTCGAAGTGTTCATACGCTTCTCAACAACAGATTCGGTGACCGATGGATTGGTAGAGGCAGACCAGTTCCATGGCCTCCACGCTCTCCTGACCTCAACCCTCTTGACTTTCATTTATGGGGGCATTTGAAAGCTCTTGTCTACACAACCCTGGTACCAAACGTAGAGACTCTTCGTGCTCGTATTGTGGACGGCTGTGATGCAATACGCCATTCTCCAGGGCTGCGTCAGCGTACCTGGGATTCCATGCGACGGAGGGTGGATGCATGTATCCTCGCTAACGGAGGACATTTTGAACGTTTCCTGTAACAAAGTGTTTGAAGCCACGCTGGTACGTTCTGTTGCTGTGTGTTTCCATTCCATGATTAACGTGATTTGAAGAGAAGTAATAAAATGAGCTCTAACATGGAAAGTAAGCGTTTCCGGACACATGTCCACATAACATATTTTCTTTCTTTGTGTGTGAGGAATGTTTCCTGAAAGTTTGGCCGTACCTTTTTGTAACACCATATATATATATATATATCATCATCATCATCAGCCAATTCAATCATTAGATGATGTGGCCTCTTCGAGTCGTGGATTCAGGTAGGCTTTCAGAAGTCTTCTCCAAGTGGGACGGTCTTGGGCAGTTCTCTGCCAGGTGTTACCAGCGATCTTTTTGATGTCTTTGTCCCATCTGTCTGGTGGTCTTCCTCTAGGCCTCCGGTGCTCTCTCGGACTCCACTCCAGTACTAACTTCGTCCATCTGTTGTCTTTTCTTCTTGCGACGTGGCCAGCCCACTGCCATTTCAAGGAACCTACTCTCTCTAAGATGTCATTAACCTTCGTCACAGACCGGATGTCATCTGCCCTTTTCCTGTCCTTTCTTGTATAGCCCAGCATTGATCTCTCTATGGCTCTCTGTGCTGTCCTAAGTTTCCCTTTTGTGAATGAGTTCAGTGTCCATGTCTCGCATGCGTACGTCATCACAGGAAGAATGCATTGATCAAATACTGCTTTCTTCAGATTTACTGGCATTTTTGATCTGAATACTTTTGAATTCTTCCCAAATGCTTGCCAGCCAAGCTTGATGCGTCGATAGATTTCTGGTCTTATGTCTCCCTTCATATTTATAATCTGGCCAAGGTAGACATATTCACTGACCTCTTCTAGTAGACTGTCCTTGACTTTCACTTCTCCAGCTGGGACCCATTTGTTGGATATTACTTTTGTTTCGGAAAGGTTCATGTTCAAACCAACCAGCTGACATTCCGATGCAAGATCTGTAACTAAGTTTTGGAGCTCTGCGAAGTCTTTGGCCAGTAAGGCAATATCATCAGCAAATCTCAAGTTGGTAAGCCTTCTTCCATTAATTCTAATTCCCTTACCTTCCCAGCTCAGCTTTGACATAGCCATTTCCAATACAGCAGAGAACAGTTTTGGGGAGATGGGATCGCCTTGCTTGACACCCCTCATGATGCGGAATTCTTGAGTTGGTTCGCCGATGTTAACATAAGCTGAAGAATTCTCGTAGATTTTCCTGAGCACTTCAATGTATGCTGCTCCCACTCCTTGCTCACTCAAAGCTTGGAGGACAGCTACATGGCTAACGGAGTCAAATGCCCTTTCAAAGTCAACAAAGGCAATGCAGAGAGGCAGTTGGTATTCATTCGCTCTGCTTATCACTTCACTAACGGTCAGAATGTGGTCAATAGTGCTAAAATTGCTTCGGAATCCAGCTTGTTCTATAGGCTGGGCTGAGTCTAGGGTGGAACTAATTCAATTTAACAAGATCTTTGTAAAAATTTTGTACAAAATTGAGAGCAAGCTGATAGGGCGGTAGTTTTTAATATTGTGAATACTTCCTTTCTTGTGTATCAAAATAATCTTAGCCTTGTTCCACGATAGTGGGATTGAAGCATAGTGCAGGCAGGAAGTAAATACTTTTGCCAAGTGATTTATTGTTACCTCTCCTGCCAGTTTGAGGATGTCAACGCTGAGCTCATCATCACCTGGCACTGTTCCCTTCTTCATGCTATCTAGAGCACACTTGACTTCCGATGGGAGTATATCTGGAACACTAGATATATCATTTAAATTAGATACACTCAAATTTTCCCCTGGATTGCTATACAAATTGCTATAAAAGTCTCTGATGAACTTCAAAACCGCCTCCTTTTCAGTGATTCGACTGTCATTTCCATCGAGTGCGATAATCTGCTTTTTACCTATTGTGAGTTTGCGTTTGGCTGACTTTAAACTTGTCTTGTTCTCCAAGCTTGCTCGTAAGGTGTCTTCAGTGAATTTCTGTATGTCGGTTTTCATTTCTCTTCGCACTGCCTTACATAGTTCGGAATACGCCACCATGTCACGATCGGTTTGGATTTTCATTTCTCTCCTCTGTTGTAAAAGGGTTTCAGTTTTGGCACTGAATTTCTTTGGTTGTTTATTTTTTTGGCATAGGCCACCGACTTCTTGTGCACTTGAAACAATCATTTCCGCCAAATCACAATCTTTAGTTACGTGGAACTTGCTTTGGAGGACTTCTTGGAATTTCGAGGAATGTTCTTCCAGGTTTTTGAGGTTGATTACCCTTCTCTTCCCTTTCATAAGTTTACTCCTTTCATTTCTTACATTGAGTTCGACCCTTGCTCTCACAAGACGGTGATCACTGCCAGTGTTGAACTGATTTAGCACTGATACATCTTTTACAATCTGCGGAATATTTGACAGAATAAAGTCTATCTCATTTTTGACACTGAAATTTGGGCTCCTCCAAGTCCATTTTCGGTCAGGGTGCTTCTTAAAGAACGTATTCATGATGGACATACTGGTGTACTCAGCGAACTGGACTAATCTCTCACCTCTATCGTTTCGGTCGTCAATCCCATAGTTGCCCACCACTGTGTCGCCTTGTTTCTTGGTGCCAACTTTTGCATTGAAATCTCCAATGACCATCTGGAAGTGACAATCGCTACCTTTTTTACAGGTGTTATCCAGACTTTCGTAAAAGGATTCAATTTCTTCGTCAGGGTGTCTTGAGGTGGGAGCGTACACCTGAACAATCTGTATTTTATACCTATTCGACACCTTCAGGACCATTCGAGCTGTCCTGCTGGAAGTTCCTTCTAAGACAGATACTCTATCAGCAATATTCTTGTTGATTAAAAACCCAACTCCATTGAGTTTTCCTTCTGGATCGCCACAAAAGTAAAACAAGTTGCCAGAGCGCAAACGGAGACAGTCTTCCCCTTTTCGGCGAACTTCGCTTAAACCAACAATACTCCAGTTGATTTTTGTAAGCTCTTTCTCGATCTCTTCTAGTCTGTCGTTGCCTATTAGAGAGCGACAGTTATATGTACAGACGTGAAGAGTCTGTATCTTCTTCTCAGCACCACTTGGTGTTTGGGACATCAAAGTTGCTCCCACCCGGAGATCCGACTGTGGGGCTATTACTCCGGAAAATTTAACATTAATGTCACACAACATAACTCGAAGGTGAGAAGCATAATCGCCACGCTTGCTTCAGAACGGATTGGCGATATAATTTCCAGGCCGCCCCTGACATGGGGTACAGACACCTTTGGTAGGCCGCTCCACTAGAGTACAGACGCCACCACACTGCTAGTTTTGGTCCACCCCGGGTATTTCATTTCCCCGGTGCCACCCATATCTGGGAGGCTTTCCCCTATCCGCCACCTGGGGAGGCGCCCGATGGGGGACTAGCAACCCCAAGTCGACATCAGGCATGTTCGACTTGGACAGATAGAGAAATCTGCTATAGCTGAACATAGCATCAAAGAAAACCACACCTTTGATTTCGAAAACACCATGGTGCTGTGCCGGGCCGGGAGCTATTGGGATAGCGTCATTAAAGAATCAATAGAAATACGGGTCCACGAGAATCTTGTGAACAGGGACGAAGGCTATCAACTGAGCGCGGCCTGGAATCCAGCATTAGCCGCAATACGCCAGGAACGCAACAAGAACCGTCCAGCTCACGAGACGCGATCAGAATGCTCTGACGGAGACACGAACGGCGCACCCGCTTCCCCCTCCACCCCGCCCGCCGGCTCCTCTGGACCCAGCCTCCCGCGGCCAGGTGGTGGGGGGCACACAGCAGGTATAAAGGGACCGGCATCCGCAAAGTCTCGGCACTTCGCCAGAAGATGATGAGTATGTCACTCGTCGAAACGTCGCAGTTTGAAGACACTGCCACCCGGCTGGAAGCCCGAGAACTCTTCGCCAGCTGTATACGCCGGGAGAGCATACATTCACAAGTAGCATGTTGCTGTACTTTGAGTGAACTGACTGTCTATAATCACAGAAGACTCGCTGCTGCCCAGTATGTTAATAGGTGAGTGATCACCGCACAGTCCTGTGTAAGAACGGGGGTGTCTGCAGCAGTAGCACATAAGCCATGCAAGTTACCAGCCCACTACATGCCACTACTCTGTGCAACGACCATCACCTGATGTGTGAATTTTTTTACACTTGCTCCTTACAGCATATTCGTTTTTACAAAATTATAACACACAATTGAGTGCAATGTGAAGTATTTTGACACACCAATAATATGAGAACAAGATGTTCACATATTTTGGAAGGTTATGATATGTCGGTAAGAGCAGTGCAATGTATTTTAACACATTGATAATTTGAGAACAAGTTCCTTATGTGCTTCTAAAAGTTATAACGTGTCAGTAACTGCAGTGTAACGTATTTTAACATACTGATCATGTGAGAACAAGTCCTTTAATTTTTTCTGAGAATTATAATTGCACATTAGCACTGTGTGTATATGTTTTCTAGTAGATGCATTCTATATCAGTTGAATTCTGCACGTCCACTGCAATGCCAAAGTGTCTGGACAGTCATGACGTCTTTTTGGGGTCATAAATTACAGCAATTAAGATATTTCTGTCAACAGGGTAATACTCCTTTGAATTTTCCCCACATTTTCACACATCTGCAGTAATGTCAAAGTTTCTGGGCAAGCATAGTAATTAAGATATTTCAGCAGGCCACCATAGCATTTATACATCACCCAATTGGCATAGAGGCGTGGGGCACAGGAATGTTGTCTTTTTTTGGGCCATTATTATAGCCGGATCACAAATCAGATGTACTTAAACATAATATATTATCATCAAGTGACTGGTTTGTGTACAAAAGAGTTCTAGGCCAAGTGGCCAGTTTGTTTATTCAAGGGGCCCATAGAGCTCATACTGGTACAACCCCCCTACTCTGGATCCGCTCCTCAGTCAGCGGTTCATTTACATTTAGGCATTTGATGTGCACCCATCGTGATTAGTCTATTTTGAACAGCTAGCCGTTGGTGTGAAGTGGGCTTAAAGCCGTACTGAACTCTGTAAACAGGCTCAGCAGCGGTGAGAATTAAACAAACAGGGTGAGATTTCACTATTTAGGGAGGGGAGCGCGAAGTTGAAGTTTTTCCTGGACGCGAAGCTACCTCCGTTATGCCACTACAACGTATCATCCGCTACCGGCCATAGCGAGATGATCCTGCATCCCTGGCAGTAGTGCCAAAGCTGCGCCGTACCCCCTGGAAAACTACCTTTCTGCAATTTTTTTCTAAGCAGCTTTATAAAATTTTATAATCTTGTAAGTAGTTTAATAAAAATTAAGCACAGCGAACCCAACTGTCCAGTGAGATTCGTTACAAGAGCTACACGTGTTAAACGTGTAGCTCAGCTGTTAGTAAAGAAACCTAGCACTTTTTTTGATTCTTTGACATATGTCAGAGATTCATCTGCGCTAGAATAAATACAGAATGTTTAATACGTAAGCATTCGTAAGTCCTACTTCTAGGGCTTTGCGACACCAGATGCTTGAGTAATGCAGCCAAATCAGCAGTAGCAGAGCATACACTTGCTTTCAGGAGAATTCGACTTGTCAGATAATGAGATCGTAAGACGTGCTTGAGCCAATCTGGCATGAACAATTTCCAGTCGACTCCAGGGCAGCAGTTTCCAGAACCAGAAAGGGCAAAAACCAGTTGCTGGGTTGGCAGGCAATTTCGGTCACCAACTATCCCTCGAGAGGAGGGAGATTTTCGAAAGAACACCGTAACTGTGGAACCTATCATGGCGTGATATCACAATTCTTGAAACTACATTTATTAGCGCAGTGGGCAATCTGTTTTAATAAATAAAAGAAAAAGGGGAATATAATGACTCCTTTAAACGGAGACATATGTGTCGTGTTAAATGTAATAAAATATTTATGTTTTGCAACAAGGAGAAGAGGACTGGCTTGTGGTTGGAAATTTTGCGATTGCCTGTCAGTCCAGTTCGAAATCGAATGGTTGGGTGCAATACGGACACTAGACCGCTAAAAACCGTGGGACAGGACTTCACTCCTGAGTGCATGATCATAGACGCCGGACGCGCCCCAGGGGCAGCACAACACTGGATGAAGTGCGGTACAACGCATGGATCAATAGCTATATTCGCTACCATGTGTGATATTTATAGGATATCTTTCACAATACCAATATTCAGTGATAGGAGTAACATGTGGCTAAATATCAGGATAATCGTAGCAGGACACTTTCTTTGGCGTTCTGTGCTCTTAAGGTGATATTGTTGTGGCTCATGACAGAATGATCACGATAACACGCTATTAGATGTGCAATTTCTTTGTTAGGACTTTGAGATGGCGATGAGCCAAACATTTTTCATTCTTTTGTAGCTGATAAGGCTTAGTGGCGACAATCTTATTCAACAGTTAACTTGTTTTGTTGTATTACAATGCAGTCAGTGGCCTTATAAGAGCGACATTACGAATTCGCATTCTTACAAACTGAGGGGCAGTGTGTGAGGGAAACAAAGGAGTTTACATCGTGGAGGAAATACCTGTCACGCCCACCCAGGAAATAGGTGCAAGCACGGTACACTTAGGTGAACAGAATCAAACTATCTGTAGACACAACGGTTAGCCACTCGCACAGGATAATTAATGAGGCACAGAAAACTTATTCTTCAATTCATTTTTATTTACACAGTAGGTCGTCCCAACATAAATTTCGGAGCAGCATTCGGAAATCGTTAGGGAATTTAGTATTCCGAGATCCACAGTGTCAAAAGTGTCCCGAGAATAACCCCATCACGGACAACGCAGTGCCCGATAGCCTTCAGTTAACGATGGAGAGCAGCAGCGTCTGCGGAGAGCTGTCAGTGCTAACAGACAAGCAACGCTGCGTGAAGTAACCGCAGAAATCAATGTGGGACATACGATGAACATATCCGTTAGGACAGTGCAGCGAAATGTGGCGTTAATTGGCTATGGCAGCAGACTACCGATTCAATTGCCATTGTTAACAGCACATCGCCTGCAGCACCTCTCCCAGGCTCGTGACCCTATCGGTTGGATCCTAGCTGACTGGAAAACCGTGGCCTGGTCAGTCGAGTCCCGATTTCAGGTGCTAAGAGCTGATGGTAGAGTCCAAGTGTCGCGCAGAGCCACGAAGCCATGGACCCAAGTTATCAACAAGGCACTGTACAAGCTGGTGGTTGACCCATAATGGTATGGGCTGTATTTACATGGAATGGACTGGGTCGTCTGGTCCAATTGAACCGCTTATTGACTAGAAATAGTTATGTTCGGCTATTTGGAGGCCATCTGCAGCCATTCAGGGACTTTATGTTCACAAACAACGATTGAATTTTTATAGATGAGAATGCGCCATATCACTGGGCCACGATTGTTGGTGATTGGTTCGAATAACAATCTGGGCAGCTCTCCCGACATGATTCCCATCGAACATTCGTGGGCCATGGTCGCGGGATCAGTTCGTGCACAAAATCCTGCACCTCCTACACTTTCGCAATTATGGACGCCTGTAGAGGCAGCATGGCTTAATATTTCTGCAGCAGACTTCAAAACAGTTGTTGAGTATATGCCCGCCGAGTAGCTGCACTAAAGGACAAAAGGAGGCACGACACGATCTTAGGTGGTACCCCATGAGTTTTTTGACCTCAGTGTACATATCCCCTGTATTTTGTTTGCTTCGTCCATCTTCGCAGCTCACCGTAGTCCTCAGTCGCCAAAAATCAGAATCCTTCCGTCAAATAGCATATTTAGTTCAGCACCCGTTCGTCGTCCTTTCAGACCTTGCATTACCATAGCGAAGTAGCAACAAGGACTCCATGTTGAACACGAACGAGCTGTGTAGACGGTAAATGTGTGAAACAACCGCATTTTGTCACATAAACCATTTTAACTATAGACGTTTGTTGGGTAGTAGCAGTTTACGTATGAAGCTACGAGGGCGTGCTTAAAAGTAGAGCCTCCGAATTATTTATTCTGTTCTCACTATCGGATGTGGTATTACATGTCATGCATATTTCTCGGTCGACTTTCCCGCTTCGATGACGCAAATTGCATCCCTCTACCGCTAGATGGCTCCGAACTGCAGCGTGTAACATGACGGTGCATAATGTAACTATGTCTATTCGTGAGGAACAAAGTGCTATAATCGAGTTTCTAACCGCAGAAAACTTCGTCCGCACACAGAACACACTCTCCTTCAACATGAAAATGCCAGACCGCTCACGAGCGCAGCGAAATCTGCGATAACCCGACGCCTTGGGTTCGTTATCATCGATCATCCTCCATACAGTCCCGACCAGGAACTATCCGATTTTCATCTGTTTCTAAAACTTAAAAAGCACATTCGAGGACTTCACACTGATAGTGATGAAACGGTGCAAGCATGTTGTGGGGCTGTCAACAAAGTCATTCTACCGAAACGGAGTCAACAAACTGATCTCTCGTTGAGAAAAAAGTGTTCGTCGCAACGCCATGTAGACGTGAGGCGTAAAGATACAGAATGTTAACAAAATGTTTTATTTAAAAATTTTTAAGAGTTTTCACATCAAAAAACTGGAAGCATCGCTTTTCAGGACGCCTTCGTACTTGGAAGAGTGAGACTGTGACAACAGCGTGGTTGTACAGTTGTAGGACGAGGAAAAGGCTTGTTCTCGTAGGCAGAAAATAGGAACACGAGGGGTGAGAGAGTAGATTAGATTAGATTAGATTAATACTAGTTCCATGGATCATGAATACGATATTTTGTAATGATGTGTAATGAGTCAAATTTTCCAATACATGACATAATTAAGTTAATTTAACAACATAATTAAGATAATATAACAACTATTTTATTTTTTTATTTTTTACTTTTTACTTTTTTTATATAATTTTTTGTTTGTTTTCTTTTTTTCTTACTTTATATCTAAAAATTCCTCTATGGAGTAGAAGGAGTTGCCATTCAGAAATTCTTTTAATTTCTTCTTAAATACTTGTTGGTTATCTGTCAGACTTTTTATACTATTTGGTAAGTGACCAAAGACTTTAGTGGCAGTATAATTCACCCCTTTCTGTGCCAAAGTTAGATTTAATCTTGAATAGTGAAGATCATCCTTTCTCCTAGTATTGTAGTTATGCACACTGCTATTGCTTTTGAATTGGGTTTGGATGTTAATAACAACTTTCATAAGGGTATATATACTGAGAAGCTACTGTGAATATCCCTAGATCCTTAAATAAATGTCTGCAGGATGATCTTGGGTGGACTCCAGCTATTATTCTGATTACACACTTTTGTGCAATAAATACTTTATTCCTCAGTGATGAATTACCGCAAAATATGATGCCATATGCAAGCAATGAGTGAAAATAAGCTAATTAATAAATAATAACAAATTAAATAAATTAATAAATAATAAATTAATAAGCTAATTGATTAAGATGTTTATCACCAAAATTTGCAATGACCCTTATTGCATAAGTAGCTGAACTCAAAAACGTTTCAGCAGATCATCAATGTGTTTCTTCCAATTTAATCTCTCATCAATGGACACACCTAAAAATTTTGAATATTCTACCTTAGCTATATGCTTCTGATTATGGTCTATATTTATTAATGGCGTCATACCATTTACCATATGGAACTGTATGTACTGTGTCTTATCAAAATTCAGTGAGAGTCCATTTACAAAGAACCACTTAGTAATTTTCTGAAAGACATTATTAACAATTTCATCAGTTAATTCTTGTTTGTCAGGTGTGATTACTATACTTGTATCATCAGCAAAGAGAACTAACTTTGCCTCTTCATGGATATAGAATGGCAAGTCATTAATATATATTAAGAACAACAAAGGACCCAAGACCGACCCTTGTGGAACCCCATTCTTGACAGTTCCCCAGTTTGAGGAATGTGCTGATCTTTGCATATTATGAGAACTGCTTATTTCAACTTTCTGCACTCTTCCAGTTAGGTACGAATTAAAGCATTTGTGCACTGTCCCACTCGTGCCACAATACTTGAGCTTGTCTAGCAGAATTTCATGATTTACACAATCAAAACCCTTTGAGAGATCACAAAAAATCCCAATGGGTGGTGTTCGGTTATTCAGATCATTCAAAATTTGATTGCTGAAAGCATATATGGCATTTTCTGTTGAAAAACCTTTCTAGAAACCAAACTGACATTTTGTTAGTACTTCATTTTTACAGATATGTGAAGCTACTCTTGAATACATTACTTTCTAAAAAATTGTGGATAAAGCTGTTAGAAGGGAGATTGGACGGTAATTGTTGACATCAGATCTTTCCCCTTTTTTTATGCAAAGGTATAACAATAGCATATTTCAGTCTATTAGGGAAAATGCCCTGTTCCACAGAGCTATTACACAGGTGGCTGAGAATCTTACTTATCTGTTGAGAACAAGCTTTTAGAATTTTGCTGGAAATGCCATCAATTCCATGTGAGTTTTTGCTTTTAAGCAAGTTTATTATTTTCCTAATTTCAGAGGGAGGAGTGGGTGAGATTTCAATTGTATCAAATTGCATAGGTATGGTCTCTTCCATTAACAGCCTAACATCTTCTAATGAACACCTGGATCCTACTTTTTCCACAACATTTAGAAAATGATTATTAAAATATTTTCAACTTCTGACTTTTTGTTCGTAAAGTTTTCATTCAATCCGATGGTAATACTGTCTTCCTGTGCTCTTGGTTGACCTGTTTCTCTTTTAATAATATTCCAAATTGTTTTAATTTTATTATCAGAGTTGCTGATTTCCGACATGATACACATAGTTCTGGATTTTTTAATAACTTTTCTTAATATAGCACAGTAATTTTTATAACGTTTGGTAGTTTCTGGGTCACTACTCTTTCTTGCTGTCAGATACATTTCCCTTTTCCGGTTACAAGATATTTTTACACCCTTAGTAAGCCATGGTTTGTTCCATGGTTTCTTATGAGTATATTTAACTATTTTCTTGGGGAAGCAGTTTTCAAATGCATTTACAAAAGTGTCACGATATAAATTATATTTCAAATTGGCATCAGGTTCACAGTACACCTCATCCCAGTCTAACTGCTGTAGGCTTTCCCTGAAATTTGCAATTGTTAAATCGTTGACTGAACATACTACTTTGGAGGACTGTTTAGTACTGCTGAATGGAGCTATGTCATATATTGTAACTAGCTGTGCACCATGATCAGAAAGACCATTCTCAACAGGCTGAGCATTTATCTGGTTAAACTTATCTTGGTCTATAAAGAAGTTATCTACCAGTGTGCTGCTATCCTTTACCACCCGAGTAGGAAAGTCAATAATGGGTGTCAAATTGAAAGAACCAAGTAATACTTCAAGGTCATTTTTCCTATTACCATCTTTCAGAGAATCTACATTGAAGTACCCACAAATAATAATTTGTTTCCCCCTGTCTGACAGATAGCACAACAAGGAGTCCAAATTTTTCAGAAATAGATGAAAATTTCCTGATGGGGACCTATATACAGTTACAATTATAAATGTGCCTTTATTCAATTTAAGGTCACAGGCACATGCTTCTATATGTTTCTCTACACAAAACTTTTTTATTTCTATACTTTTTGCACAATGATAACTTTTGACATATATGGCAACTCCTCCTTTCTCGATATTTTCTCTAATTACATGTGCAGAGAGCTTATATCCACTTACATTTACCTTATCCATATCAGTCACAATGTGATGCTCAGACAGGCATTGTATATCTATTTCATCCTAAGCTTCTAAATCTTCTAAACAAAGCAGAAGCTCATCTATTTTATTCTTTAAACTTCCAATATTTTGATGAAATATACTTACATTATTTTTAATTATACTTTTATGAGTACCTTTCCTTATTATAACATTATTCCGACATCGAATTGTCAATCAGCGATCCAAACACTCTAAAAGGAACACTATTTTGTGAGATTTTGTACCCATTTTTCTATTATGTCCTCGTTTTGAAAAGAATTGGCCCATTGTGCGCCGGAAAAAATGAAACGTGGAGTATTGTGTTGTCAAAGAAGTAACAGCAGGAGAACAGTGACTTCGTACGTGGACTAGCCATAGGACGTCACCCGAGTAACAAACCTATCAGCAACATTTCAACACTTCTAATACTGCCCAAATCGACTGTTGCTAACGTATCTTTCAGAGGGGAAACGCGAAGGAACAACTACAGCTAAAGCAAGAGCAGGTAGATGATGTACTGACGGACTGTCGAACATTGGAGAAGTTGGCTGTAAAAATTTGTATGAAATCAGCGTAAAAAATCACTCGTGAGTTCCAAAGTGCTACTGGCATTCCACCTAGCACAATGACTGTGCACAGGGAGTAAAAAGAACGGGGCATAATGGTCGAGCAGCTCCTCATATGCCATACATTCAACTTAAACGACGCTTAGGTGCCGTAAAGAGTGACGCCACTGGATGTGAATGAGTGGAAACGATGAATCACGCTGCACCCTGCACCAATCCGATGGATGGGTTTGGGTTCTGGAGAGCGTTACCTGCTATCGTGTGCAATGCCAACAGTGAAGCACGGTGGTAGTGTTATGGTGAGGAGGATTGTTGTGGTTAGGGTGTGGTCCCATGAACACATTTTCAACATTGTGTGCTGCTTAAGTAGAGGTGCAGTTCGGATACAATGATTTTATCAGCATTGGAGGGCACCCTGCCGTAAAGCAGCGTCAATAGACAAGAAGAATGGAAGTAAGAGTACGGTTTAATGACGTCATCAGAAACGGACCACAAACCTGGATTGTTCATTTAAGGATGGAGAAGGAAATCAGCCGTGCAGTTTCAGATGATCCATCCTGTCACTTACCTGGAGAGATTTAGAGAAATTTCGGAAAACCTAAATCAGGCCAGTCAGACGCGGACTCAAACCGTCGTCCTCCCGAATAAGAGTCCAGAGCGGTAAATATTGCGCGACCTTGCTCGGTATCTTCGAGACAATAGTTTGTGGTCAATAACATGCCCAAAGACCCAATCTGAAAGCTATAGAACACATATGAGGGGTCGAATTCGCTCCACACCCCAGCGTCCAGCACCACTACGGTTGTTGAGGAAGAATGCTCTGTCATTCCTCCACAGACATTCAGATACATCACCGGAAACGTTCCCAGTAGAGTTGAATCCGCCACAAAGGCGAAGGGCAGTGACAACCCATGTTGTATTTTGAAGCTTTACATAGCACTATGATTAGAATGATGAAAGCATTCGACTGCTCTTAGTTTGCCCACTATCGGACTTTAAAACTGTACAAGAGGTTCCGCAAAAAAAATGCATGAAACATAATGCAAAATCACAGTAGGCGCATTTGGCGAAAACAATATATGGACAAACCTCAGAATCACACTCCTGAGCTGCAAAATCAAATGCCACACGAATCACACATTCTCGAATTCAGCAGCACTGTCAGGAGTGTTGTAGACAGTCGTTCGCCAGGAATACTGAAGCGCAGGGTAATACACTGTAGCTGGTTATCAATAATAGAATGCATTTTCATAATGAAAATTCTATTTCCTAATTTAGTGTCGAAGTCACTGCAGAAAGTCCTTATAGAGGCTGTTATCCTTCTTCTATATATTTTATATTCTTAGAAGACACGTAAATCCAAAGGATGTACGTATTTTGTTGCTTTTGGTGGAATGATCATCCATTCATTGCTTTTACCCTCAAATGAATCATTTACTATTGTCGTGTCCGTGTGAGCACTCCAAGAAACACAAAGTAGTATATACTTCCGTTAATTGCGACATCGTCATAAACAAAAATCACTAAAAGAATTTTTAATTGTCTCTTAAAATTTTCCCACTTGTGCTAGCCTCCAAATGTATGTTTCGTGGAAAATTGTGTTCAACAGCCTTTTCAACTTTCTGGTCGAAAGTTTTTTTCTGAAGACAAATATACAGCTTTTTTGTTAGGCGTCCACTCGTTGAAAGTGTAACATCTATTGCACGAGTTGTATTGTGCGAAGACTAGACAGAGACGACTGTTGATTTTTTCCCCGTTTCTAAATAGTGTCCCACCAGAAGTTAGTTCATAATTAAATCCACTTTGAACAGTTTCCAAATGCGGTGTTGCTGTGTCTGGGAACTTGCCGTTTTCTGGTTTATTTCTTCGGCAAAACGGGCCCGAGACTGGCGAATACCTTAGTCTACCTGTACATCTGTGGCTGTCACGAAAGCAGTGATGTGTCTATGGTACATTCTGTGTTCTTTCTTGAGACGTGCTATGAGAGCTATAGAACATTTAAACTTCGTGTGCCCAATTTCTCTTGATTTTTGAATTGACCAAAATTTCTGGTGATAGTAATAGACACATTTTCCTTCATTCCTCGTTATGTAGAATTAGGGTGACCTTTTATCTCCAGCTCTTTGACTGCCTTGTTACCTCGCAATGGATGTTCATTACGCCTTTTTTCTGCACATAATCAAATATTAACTTTGATGTTTGATGCGCTTTTTATAGATGGATGTCTCTTCAATAATGATCCGTAGGTCGCAGCTTTACCGGGGGGTGTATGATAATCATACGTTCAAGATGTTCTTCCGGCAATTTTCTTAAGATACTAACAGTATTGGATTTCTTTTCTTGTGGGGATTCATAGTCACCAGAACTGTTCACTTCTCTCTGAGGAGTACTGCTCCCGCCACTGCCAATAGCACTATAATCCTGAATACCATTAATCATGTTATCGTGTTATAAAGTCGTTTTCTTAATCCACTATTCTATCCAGTGTAACTTCAGTTGAGCAGTCAAATGAATATTCTTGTTTCTGAATAATGGATTCATCAAACACATCGCGAAAGCGTCGTCATCTTATCCTACACCGCGTTCCGTTGGACAACGCCTGCTTAACTTGGATGCCACAATATTTAAAATGTTCCAAGCATTAATGGCCTCGCTCATTTTTGCTCTGTAAGTGTGCCAATCCTGACACATGTAGTCTATACTAAACACGTCCTCGATAAATCAGCATCATAAAGTTAACAGTGTCAAACATTTTGATTCGTTGTGACACTTCCATATTTCATTTGAATGGTCACACAGTTTCGTCAGAATTATATTAAACGCGCGATTAATTCTTCAAATGTTACCATTTCCGCTTTTAATTGTAACTGTTTTATTGCGGTATTATAATTTCGGCCTCTGTGTCATTTTCAAGCATAAGATGGATATCGTATTATGGCACAGAAATAGTTACCTCTGCCCCGCTTGACTCTCTCGAGTCAGCATGTAAATTGTACAAGTATACTGGCTGAGGTAACTATTTGACTGGTGTGTTAACCCCATCCCCTTTCCTCCGAGACTGCAAGTGATGTCGTGCACAAACCGAGAGCAACGTGATCGTACGCCGTCGCAGGTGTGATTAGAAATGTGAGGCGGGTCTGCGTACAAATGTTTGAATACAAGATCCCGTTCGAGCGGAGAGACGTCTCTTGTCAAGGCAGTCGAGTCACTATCTACGTCACTGACCACAATCGCGACGTCGTTGGCGGCAGAAGTTGGTCCCTGTTACGACACTGCAACGTACGCTCCGCCGTACGCCGCAGACCGGCCGGCGGGTACGAACGTCATCGCAGAAGTGGAGTGCGCGCGGCGGTAGTCGGCTGCGGCTGCGAGAGCGACACTAGCGCCGCTGTTGGCGCGCGCGCCGGACAGTATTGCCATCTGTGAACTACGCGCAATGCCGGCCAGGTGGTGGTGACGTGCGCCGGCGGCCTTCGACTGGCCGCGCCTCCGGCACACGCGGGAAATGAGTTTTGTGGGCGCAGAAGGCGCGCGGTACCTGCGGCGCGCCGGCTGCCACGAGATGCGCGCCGCGCGCAGACGCTTGCGCCTCGCCTGCGCCGCCACCGCCGGGGCGCTGCTGCTGCTGTACGCGCTCGCCGACCTCGCCGCCTTCAGTCAGCGCGCCACGCGCAAGGTAGCCCATTCTCGTGTACGCAGCCGCAGCATCTCGCGTGCGCATTATCATTCTCTCGCTGGTTTTGCACACCGTTCGGCAAAGTGGTACTTACCACGATTAATTAATCACGTTAACTTCTTTCAAAACGAGTCCACAGCCTCTATAAATTCTTTAACTGACTTCATTTTTCTTTTTGTTGTAACAGCTTTATAACGCTATTGTATTTTCGGCTTTTGCGCCATTTTCGAGAGTAAGATCTGATGTCATACGATGGCATAGAAGAAGGTTAAAAATAACGATCTTGTAGGGCTGTATCACTCACGGTGGCTGTTATGAGTGACACGAGTATATTAGTGTTATTTACATGCAGACTTAAGAGAGTCAACGACGAGCGGCAAAGATTACTATTTCTATGACATCAAGTCTTACGCTTGGAAGTGGCACAGAAGCCGAAATTACAACAGCGTAATAAAACAGTTACAAGTAAAAGCGAAAATGGTGTTATTTGAAGAATTAATCGCGTATTTAATCTAACTGCGATGAAACTGTGTAATCATCCAAATGAAATATGCGTGTGCCGCAACCAGTCAAAATGTTTAAGATTTTTAATTTTATGTCATTGATTTATCAACGAAGTGTTTCGAGTCACTAAGTGCTCGCCATTTGCCATCAAGGTATACAAATTACTTAAACATTACCCGATAGTTTCTTGAGTTAGCTATAGTCTAGTTAATAATAATAGTAGCGTAAATTATGTTTGAGTGATTTTTACGACTCAGTGCTTGACGGTGAACACTAGTGTCTCTAAACGCTTCGCTCATACATTAATGTTGTAAGGTTAATAATCTCGAACATTCTGACCGGCTGCGGTGCATACATACAGAAATTATCTGCCGACATAACTAGTATTATACTCAATAAATGCTTACCTTTCATTGGACAGGACCCTTTTTTTCAATAACCAATTGTCTTTCTCAAGATAATTTTTCAAATAAATGTCTTTCGCTTGGTGTGAATGTGCCCTCTGTGTATTTAACACAACTATTAAAAATTTATATTCTAATTATGAACAAATATTAACATATCCTTTCCTCTTCAAGTATTAGACCTTTGCCTGTTACGGTATATTTATATATGTATGTCATTAGTTATTTGTAACGGTCACTTGAAATTTTGATGTATTCGACATTTTGGGTTTGTTGCCATCCGGAAAAAACCGAAAATATTGATTAATTATTAATTTTTCAGTTGCACGGATGTAGAAACATAATTTATGCTTATATTAAACGTTATTTTACATACATTAAAAATTTTTCTAGGTGTGACAGAAATAATTCACTCTTTCAGCTGCTTTCACGTACACTCGATTTTCAGCATAGATTATCGATTTTCGACTGTTTCTGGTAAAATAATGACGCTAAACGCAGTGTAGCTCGATGCAGCCAGACCGCATGTGTTGCCAGGTGACTGCAACATGCATATACGAGTGTTTTTCTTAACGTAACAAGTAAATTTACGGTTTGCTAGCAAACGTCAACACCATGCAATAGAGGGTTAAGCACTAGAGAGCCATACCAATATTCCAAAAAAACATAAAACTAGGCTACAACTACACGTTCTCGTACAACGAAAACCGAGTGAGGTGGCGCAGTGGTTAGCACACTGGACTCGCATTCGGGAGGACGACGATTCACACCCGTCTCCGGCCATCCTGATTTAGATTTCCCGTGATTTCCCTAAATCGTTTCAGGCAAATGCCGGGATAGATCCTTTGAAAGGGCACGGCAGATTTCCTTCCCTAATCAGAGCTTGTGATCCGTCTCTAATGACCTCGCTGTCGACGGGACTTTGAACACTAATCTCCTCCTCCTCCTCCGTACAACGAAGCTGCTTTCTTCAGAGAAACACTTGTGTGCGATAAGAGATGCTACCTGAATCATAACAGACTCACATTAACTACGATAAACTATTTAAAAGAATAGCATCTGAGTTTAATGTGCCAACGATGATGAGGGCATTAGAGACGGAGCACTAGCTCAGATGCAATATGGATGAGGAATTTCGCTCATGTCTTTTTCAAAGGAACCACCATGGCATTTGCCTTCGATATGGGGAACCTACAGAATTCTAAAAGTGCATCGCCGGACGGGATTTATACACAAGTTCTCGTGCATACAGAGCCATTCCCTTAACCACTGCGACACCTCGCTAGGTAATACGTATCACAGTTAATTACATGTTCTATAGATCATTTGAACGGTCCTTTTATCGAAATGATGTGGAACGAGTCAGTTTATGGGATATGCATGAATGATTAGTGTTAACATTAATGAACACTTTATTTCTTTGTCGTACTCATGCAACTACACTTAAAATACTTTTTCTTTTTTTACTGGATACCAGTTTTTAAGTAGAAATTCTTGATTGGATTAGAAGAAGTTGCCCAGGAGAAATGATTTTAAATTAGATTTAAAACTTGCCTCGCTACATGTAAAAAAATTTATGTTATAGGGCAAATGATCAAAAAATCTTATTGCTGACTTTTGAACTCCTCTCTGACCACTGACAGCTTTAACACTGGATAATAAAGGTCATTTTGCTCTCTAGTGTTGTAGGTATGTACATAACTGTTCTTCTCAAATTGTGATGGATTATTTATGATGAAATTCACTACCGAGAATTTGTAATGTGACGGGGCTGTTAAATGCCTAGCTCTTTGAAGATGTACTTACATGACGTCTGTGGGTGAGCACCGTATACTGTTCTTACTGCTCGCTTTTGTGCAATCAGTACTCTCCTTCTAAGTGATGAATTACCCCAGAAAATTATTTCGAACGACATTATTGAGTGCAAATACGAAAAATATGTCAGGAGGTCGATACGTTTGTTTCCAAGATTAGCAATTATACGAAAAGCAAAAGCAGCTGAACTTAATTGTTTGAGAATATCAGTAATGTGCTTCTTCCAGTTTAAACTTTCAACAACACGTATACCCAAAAATTTGGAGTAATCTACCCTACTTACTGATTCCTGCTCAGGTGCTACATCATTTGTTGGTATGACGCTATTTACGGTACGAAACTGATTTACTAACATCTTAACAGTCTGAAGATCTGTGCTGCATGCTGCTGGCGATGGTTCTAACTGCAGTAGTAGTGTAAATGTATATTTATTTGCTCATAATTGGAATATTAATCCAGTTAACTGACGGAAACGCACCGAACATAACTTATATGACCTTCCAAACGCGTTTTGAAAATAAAATTCAACGAATTTCGATTGTTGGAGGTTATGGGCGTATTTAGATTGTAAAAGCGTGCTAATTATGTATAAAACGTCAACGTCGAGAACAGACAAGCACTTACGTCTCATCTGAAGAACGGTGCAACCATACCAGAAGACTGTAGTAAATAAAACGATTAACGACAAACACAGAACCTAATCACGTAAAATAACACCGATTTCTTTCATTACACGCTGCAAATGGCGAAGCTCATTTCGGGTACCATTTGTTACTGTTCAGGCATTTGAATCTTGACTTCTGTGTTTGGCCGATACAAATTTGTATCCTATGTGCATGAAAAATTCCACATGTCGATTAGCCTCGATGAATCTCAGGCAGCAACAAAGTTTTAGCATTTACAGAATTATCTTCAGTTTGAATGAAATGTTGCACAGGTTGAACGTTGAAACACTAGGCAGAAACATAATTATCACAAGTAGTGGGCCCAATGTGTTCTGTAATTTGTATGTGTGTTAATTTAATCCTGTAGAGCAATCTAACGTCATATATCTTTATTCGAAATTTGCATTGCTCGCTCTGCAGGAACCAGTGTTATGCTAAGCCATCAAATATGAAGATTCTCACATATGAACAACAATGCATGCCATCTGATAATCAGCTCGTAACCGATAATGGCACGAATAAATGTTGCTTAAAGTGCAAAGTGAGTCAGTGCTTCAATCATTAATTAATTATTCGGTTGCTTTTAACCATCGGATGGCTTCTTATATACGCTGAGTGCAAAACTTAAAAAAAGTAAGCACGATCGGTAGCTCTCAACGCCAGAGACAACCTATCCGGGAAGAATGACCTACTGGTAAATTACGGTGACTGACGGAACAGTTTGTGAAGCTCCTGAGGCATAGCGACCTAGTCGTCCAGTACACCCACTACATTTTGGGAATTACAGTTCTGTTGTCAGAGATTTCAAAGCTAGACATTGTGAGTTGGAAATGAAATGAAATGCGATAACTAATCGAAAACACGTAACTGTGAGCGGACACTTCCTTATTCATTGCACAGTCGTCATTAATGAAAAACTTTAACGCATGTACTGGCGATTTCATTGCCAGTCACTTCTTTATCTTAGTCTCTCAAAGTCATTTACTCAAAATTAAGAGACAGTATTGTTCTGTCACTGAATTCTACTGTTATACTTGAAATACTCTCTAGAAACTGAAATATCACACTTTATGCTGAGCTTTCAGTAATTAACATTACACATCGAAACTACGAGAGCATGCTAAAAAGTATTGCCTCAGAATTTTTATGTGAAATCTCTTAAAGCTGTTTAAGTAAAACAAACGTTATTAAAATTGTGCGTCTTCATTCTTCATGTAATCATATTTATTTCTCAACATAGTAACCCTGGCGGCAAACACATTTCTCCCAACGAGCGACCAGTTTGCTGATACCGTCACTACAGTCTGTTTGATCTGTTTGACTTTGTTGACGGAACCAAGCCCTCACCTCTGCTTCAACCGCTTCATCACTAACAAAGTGAAGTCCACGAAGGCGTTCTTTAAGTTTTGGAAACAGATGAAAATCATATGGGGCCTAGTCGGAACTGTATGGAGGATTCTTGCAAATGTCACAGCGCTTGTGTATAGTCTTGCATTGACATGCTGAATGAGAGAGTGCTCCATGCGTGGACGAACTCTTTGAATTCGAAACTCAATTACAGCACGCTGTTTCTCACGCACCGACATAGTCACATTACACAACACCATAGATCAAGGCAGTCAGACAGAAGCAGTGTTTCTTGGCTTCCGAAAGACATTTAACTGAGTACAACACACAAACCTTTTACTGAAACTACGATCATATGGGGGAAGGGGAGGGGAGCAAGGGAGGGGGGGGGGGGGGGTTACCAAGCGAGATTTGTGACTGAATTGAGGATTTCTTGGGGGCGAGGACACAGCATGTTATCTTGGGCGGAGAGTCACAGACAAATATAAAAGTAACGTCAAGTGTGCCACAGGATGGTGTCTTGGATCCTTTGTTGTTCATGTTGTACATTCATTACCTAGCAAACAATATTAATAGTAGCGTCAGGTTCTTCGCAGATACTCCAGTTATCTATAATGAAGTACTGCTGCATAGATAGTTAATCAGATATTGATAAGATTTCAAAGTGGTGCAAAGATTGGCAACTTACTTTAAATGCCCAGAAATGTAAAATTGTGATTTACACAAAATGAAAAAAAATATGACTACAAAACCATTGAATCACAGCTGGAATCGGTCAAGTCATACAAATGCCTGGATGCAGTAATTCGTAGGGATATGAAACGGAACGACCACATAATCTCAGTCGTGGGTAAAGTGGGCGGCAGACTGCACTTCTTTGGTAGAATACTACCGAAATATAATTAGTCTACAAAGGAGATTGCACGCAAAACACTCGTGCAACCATTCTAGAATCTTGCTCATCTGTGGGACCCGTGCCATGTAGAGTAAAGGAGGATGTTAAACGGATATAACAAAGGACAACAGGAATGGTCACAGGTTTGTTTGACGCGTGGGAGAGATCACGAAGAAGCTAAAAGAACTGAACTGGCAGATGGATGAAGATACATCCAAACTATTCCATGATAGCCTAATTAGAAAGTTCCTGTAACCAACTTTAAGTGATGAATCTAGGAATCTATTATAACCCTTACCTACGAGTATATCACTTCCATAGCAACCGCGAAGTCAAGATTAAACTAATTACAAGGTGCAAAAGGCCGTTTAAGCAATCATTCTTCCCGTGAATGGAACGGAAAGAAACTCTAATAACTTGTACATTGTGTCATGTGCTTCACAGTGGTTTGCAGAGTATAGATGTAGATGTGCCTTCGAGGTCAGAGGAGTGACAGATTGCATTACTGACAGTGACACTGTTCCATGCACATCCGTGATGGCTGGGTGTTGTGTGCTGTCCTTAGGTTAGTTAGGTTTAAGTAGTTCAAAGTTCTAGGGGACTGATGACCATAGATGTTAAGTCCCATAGTGCTCAGAGCCATTTGAACCATGCACATCCGCTTTCGTATTTTGCAATAGTCGCCTATGGGGCGCTTGAGAACCTTTTTAAACTAATCTTTCCAAGTGATATTCTTCATTACTACTGAACTGAGCTGTCATTTTTTATCCTTCGAAAGCGTTGGTACGAAATCCATATACCAGAATATTCAACGTGGTTTCGGAGTAGTTATAGGCATTTCATTGAAATTTGCGTGCCTTATTGAGCTTCTGTAGTCTTGTATGAGCAACTAGAGAAAATGCTTCTGTGTAACGCCGTCCAGAGAGGATTTTTCTCAATGAACAGTTTTTGCACTCTATTCTACGTCGATGGGTTCAAGAATACGTCTGCTTACTTTTAATAGTGCGTTGTAGTTAACGATATTTCATCCATGATTTTCATTTGAACATTAAAGGATTATTTTCATTACTGATATATACGCGGTGACAAAAATATGCTGACAGTAACTTCTGCCGTTGAGAATGATGTATTGTTTGACATTAAGGCGTCAGTGAAGTCACGGGAGATTAGTTCTGGAAGAGTACCATTAAATGATATTTAATCTACGTCCCTGTGAAAGCTACACACAGCAGCTCTAGCAGTGTATTTTCTGTCTAATGAAGGAAGTCAACATAAAAAAGCGTAAAATTTGCTGGTATACGGTCTAATATTTTATTGAAGAACTGCCTATTGGCTTCTGTCTGGGGTTCTTCGGCCGACGTTCATCTAATGAATGACTTTACTGACGTTTCGCTAACACGAGTGGCTGGCAGCTGGCATTGTCAAAGCTTCACCCTCCATTGCCGGTGGTGAACCGGAGGGTGAAGCTTTAACAATGCCAGCCACTCGTGCTGGCGAAACGTCAGTAAAATCATTAAATGAACGTCGGCCGAAGAACCCGAGACAGAAGCCAATACGCAGTTTGTCAACAAGTGGCCAGAAAGCCTTAAAATTTTGTAATATTTTATTGATATATGATGCAAGTCTCATTAGTCGTGCTGAGAGGGACATAAAAATATTATCCTCGGCGTTCGTGGCTGTTTAGATAGTTACCCTGTAAAGTTGATTTATGATAACACTAATAACATGGGGAACCCGGCTTCAACATTCCGTCTTAAATTGAGAGCTGTTTACGAACTTTTGCTAACACAGCTAATCTGTGCTTCCATTTACTCATAACGCATAAAAGGCACCCTTTAGATAGGCAAGACAAAATTAAAACACTCAAAGAAATATATATATAAGACTAAAAAATGAACAGTGTTCTTTTCCGTTGTTTTGATTTTTAATTGCTTTCAGTCATCAGTTTCAGATAAAACCTGAATGCTACGAAGTGGTGTTGCAGCCAACTGAGCTCCATGCCCTTGATCAGACGCTGTGTTATTAATTCAATGGTCTTTTGCACAAATGCTTGGGAGAGCGGTTCTTAAAACAAATATTAACCATTTTTTTCATCAATCAAAGTCACAAATCTCCAGAATGCGGTATGTACAGTACGAAAATTATACGGTTATTATGCCCCGCGGGGTAGCCGTGCGGTCTCAGACGTCTTGTCACTGTTCGTGTGGCTCCCCCCGTCGGAGGTTCGAGTCCTCCTTCTTGCATGGGTGTGTGTGTTGTCCTTAGCGTAAGTTAGTTTAAGTTAGATTAAGTAGTGCGTAAGCCTAGGGACCGATGACCTCAGCAGTTTGGTCCCATAGTTCTTACCACAAATTTCCAAATTTATACGGTTATGGCATTGTTTTTCTCAGTTCACGTTCTGGACTAAGTTACAGATTGTTTCAGATTGTTCAACGACAATAAAAGAACGAATAAAGTTTCAATGGCTATATCTTGCTGGTTATCATGGATAGCTAACGTTAAACATAGACAGAGTTTTACGGGTATAATTGCAGATATTTTTATTGGTGACAGCGGACAGTGTACTGAACTAAATTAGAGCAGTATTTACTTCATTTGAAGAATAATAATTATATCTAATAGTAGTAGTATGTTTTAGGGTGGTTAGTACCTCAAAGTACATCAGGCTATACTGAAAGGCGTAGTCCAGTAGTGGCGCAGTTACGACGGTGCAGAAAACATCAGGTAGTAAATTACGTGACGTGTTTGGGAAATACTGGTAGACGCTCAGAAAAAAATACAAAAACACTGTAGTGGGTAATTATTAAGGTACCAATGATCACAGTATGTGAAGTAAAACCCCTAACATCCTGCATATTGGTGGTAGGATGACACTACGGCTCGAAAAGATGCGGCAATGATTTAATTGTACGCCTGTGGAACATCTATAAATAAAGTTCCAAACCACCTAATGATAATCAACCTTCAAAAGGAGTCAACAGAACAAGAAGAAAAGCAGAAGCATAAGGAGAAGAACAAAAGTGCACGAAAATTAGTTATCAAGATTTCTATCATTAGCTGTATATTTCTTACTGTATTTGCATTAAAGTTCGTTTACCGAGAGTAATAACACGAAGAAACTGCAGGAAATTCAAAAGGATTCTGGCTTCTGCTATCAGGTGTCGCTTCTCCGTAACCAGTGTTGCAAGATTAACGGCTAAGAAAAAGCTAAAGTAAACCAACGTTATCTGAGTTAGAGTCATCTTATCAACGGAATTTTATTTCCGCGTGTAACACACTTCTGCTGCTCCAATCATCAGAAGTGTGACTTCGTACATCGTTACGAGTACCGCTTCTGTGGAAAGAGGCTGAACAAATAGAACATTAACTGTGAAGACATAACAGACATAAGAATGTAGCATATAATTAATCAACTGCAAGCAGCGAGATTTGAGAACTCATTAAACACTGATGTTTAAGCCTAGAAGATAATATTGTAGAGGCTGTCTAACTGCAGGCTCCTTTTTTCTTTTCTTTTTTTCGTGTCAGTTCTTGAAACGGAAGGGATAAGTGAGAGGCGTTATCTTCTTATCGACAACGATATAATTACAAACGAACTAATTTAGTCTTTACTAATGAGGGCTTAAGCGATCCAAAACTATCTTTAACTGCAGAATGTTAGCTGTTAAAGACTGAAAAGTCATGTGAAAGGAGTAGGTGAGGCGCTTGAGAACAGTTGGTCATTTGTTGCGATTTTACGGAAAACAGACTCTACAAGCAAGACACTGGTACGATTTTTTCTTGAGTAATGTTGAGCTTTGTTGAAACCTCACTAAGTTTCACTTAGGTGTACACTGATTTAAACACGCGCTGCTATCAAAATCCCATGTGGCCTTACACAGGAAACTTCGTAAAAAGACAATATTACCACATCTACATCTACAGCTACGCGGGTTGGCCAGAAATACGGAAACAGCGGAAAAAATGAATGCCTGGACATAAATCGAGATGCTAGCCAAGCCTCCAGGCTGCGCTGTTCTTGTATTTGACGACGGACAGCTCTTGTTCATGTCCTCAGTACGTTACACGTGTCAGTCGCGGTCAGGACGTTGTTCTGTGTAGTTGTGAGGCTATTATGTCGAACATCGGTGCATTATAACGTGGGTACGTTGCTGGTGGTTCGGTAATCAAGGTAGCCGAAGTGTTTGTCGTTTCAAGAGACACCGTACCGACGATTTACAGTCATTTCCACAAGAAAGTGTACGCCATAAATGTAACGTCCGCAGCGACATCACTGGTAGTGGTCTGGAATCTGTATTCAGTGCGCTTTTGCACAGTGTATAGATAAACAGTGTGAGAATTGAATGTTTTGTTTTGTTGGTTGCAATCTAAAAGAGTGCAAAGTATGTGAAGTATCACGAGGCAGTTTTCCTTGTAAATCATCCAAATGTCCGTTAAGAAGCTATTTGGCTCGAACGAGGCAAAGTGGGTGCTTCAAGAGGATAATGATCCGAAACATCGCAGATATCTCTGTACAGCGTGGAAGTAAGACAATGGTGTGTCCACGATGGATTGGCCTGCAATGTCTTCGGACTCAGCAGCATTAGTGGCAGACCAACTGAGAGAAAATCTGGAATACATTTCACATAAATTTTCTCAGCATGTTATAGTCTTAGATGGAGATTTCAATTTACCAGATATAGACTGGGACACTCAGCTGTTTAGGACGGGTGGTAGGGACATGTTATACTGAGTTCACTATCCGACAATTACCTCGAGCAATTAAACAGAGACCCGACTCATGGAGATATCATCTTGGACCTACTGATAACAAACAGACCCGAACTTTTCGACTCTGTAAGCGCAGAACAGAGAATCAGTGATCATACGGCCGTTGCAGCATCCCTGAATATGGAAGTAAATATGAATATAAACAAAGGGAGGAAGGTTTATCTATTTAGCAACAGTAATAGAAGGCAGATTTCAGACTACCTAACAGATCAAAACGAAAATTTCTGTTCCGACACTGACAATGTTGAGTGTTTATGGAAAAAGTTCAAGGCAATCGTAAAATGCGTTTTAGACAGGTTCGTGCCGAGTAAAACTGTGAGGGACGGGAAAAACCCACCGTGGTTCAACAAAAAAGTTAGGAAACTACTGCGAAAGCAAAGAGAGCTTCACTGCAAGTTTAAACGCTGCCAAAACCTCTCAGACAAACAGAAGCTAAACGATGTCAAAGTTAGCGTAAGGAGGGCTATGCGTGAAGCGTTCAGTGAATTCGAAAGTAAAATTCTACGTACCGACTTGACAGAAAATCCTAGGAAGTTCTGGTCTTACGTTAAATCAGTAAGTGGCTCGAAACAGCATATCCAGACACTCCGGGATGATGATGGCATTGAAACAGAGGATGGCACGCGTAAAGCTGAAATACTAAACACCTTTTTCCAAAGCTGTTTCACAGAGTAACACCGCACTGCAGTTCCTTCTCTAAATCCTCGCACAAACGAAAAATTGTCTGACGTCGAAATAAGTGTCCAAGGAATAGAAAAGCAACTGAAATCACTCAACAGAGGAAAGTCCACTGGACCTGACGGGATACTTATTCGATTCTACACAGAGTACGCGAAAGAGCTTGCCCCCCTTCTAACAGCCGTGTACCGCAAGTCTCTAGAGGAACGGAAGGTTCCAAATGATTGGATAAGAGCACAGGTAGTCCCAGTGTTCAAGAAGGGTCGTCGAGCAGATGCGCAAAACTACAGACCTGTGTCTCTGACGTCGATCTGTTGTAGAATTTTAGAACATGTTTTTTGCTCGCGTATCATGTCGTTTCTGGAAACCCAGAATCTACTCTGTAGGAATCAACATGGATTCCGGAAACAGCGATCGTGTGAGACCCAACTCGTTTTATTTGTTCATGAGACCCACAAAAAAATTAGATACAGGCTCCCAGGTAGATGCTATTTTCCTTGACTTCAGGAAGGCGTTCGATACAGTTCCGCACTGTCGCCTGTTAAACGAAGTAAGAGCCTACGGAGTATCAGACCAGCTGTGTGGCTGGATTGAAGAGTTTTTAGCAAACAGAACACAGCATGTTGTTCTCAATGGAGAGGCGTTTACAGATGTTAAAGTAACCTCTGGCGTGCCACAGGGGAGTGTTATAGGGCCATTGCTTTTCACAATATATATAAATGACCTAGTAGATAGTGTCGGAAGTTCCATGCGGCTTTTCGCGGATGATGCTGTAGTATACAGAGAAGTTGCAGCTTTAGAAAATTGTAGCGAAATGCAGGAAGATCTGCAGCGGATAGGCTGTTGGTGCAGGGAGTGGCAACTGACCCTTAACATAGACAAATGTAACGTATTGCTAATACATAGGAAGAAGGATCCTTTATTGTATGATTATATGATAGCGGAACAAACACTGGTAGCAGTTACTTCTGTAAAATATCTGGGAGTATGCGTGCGGAATGATTTGAAGTGGAATGATCATATAAAATTAATTGTTGGTAAGGCGGGTGCGATGTTGAGATTCATTGGAGAGTCCTTAGAAAATGTGTCCATCAACAAAGGAGGTGGCTTACAAAACACTCGTTCGACCTATACTTGAGTATTGCTCATCAGTGTGGGATCCGTACCAGGACGGGTTGACGGAGGAGATAGAGAAGATCCAAAGAAGAGCGGCGCGTTTCGTCACAGGGTTATTTGGTAACCGTGATAGCGTTACGGAGATGTTTAGCAAACTCAAGTGGCAGACTCTGCAAGAGAGGCGCTCTGCATCGCGGTGTAGCTTGCTGTCCAGGTTTCGAGAGGGTGCGTTTCTGGATGAGGTATCGAATATATTGCTTCCCCCTACTTATACCTCCCGAGGAGATCACGAATGTAAAATTAGAGAGATTCGAGCGCGCACGGAGGCTTTCCGGTAGTCGTTCTTCCCGCGAACCGTACGCGACTGGAACAGTAAAGGGAGGTAATGACAGTGGCACGTAAAGTGTCCTCCGCCACACACCGTTGGGTGGCTTGCGGAGTATAAATGTAGATGTAGATGCAAATCCGATCGAAAATGTTTGGTCGTATGTTAAGATGAGGCTTGAAGGGAAGCCAATATATACATCGATGTAGCTGTCATATAAACTCAGAATGATGTGGAGATCGTTACCGAGAGAATATACAGAAAACCTCGTGAAAAGCATGCCAAAAAGGTACAAACTATAATCGTTAATGGCGGCGATTGTAATAACTATTATTGTGCAATAATCAAAAATTTATTTAGCAAATGTCATTTGTTTTTGGATGAATTACATTTACTTAAGATTTTTCCAATGTCTCAGCCTGGAACCTACTTTTCCCACATTTAGTTTTTGGGGTTATTCCATTTTAGATTGCTCCGGACGGTTATGATTAGTACTGCTTCCATGGATTTTTCGCCAATAGCGTAATTGGACAGTTATGGATCTTTTCTTCTATTAATGTGCTATACGTTATATTTATTTACGTTGTAGGTCCCTGCACCAGTAAACTGATCCTGCGCAAGCCTTCCTGCACTACAGTCTTATGGCGTTGAGCCTTCCTATAGTGAACCTTGTTTTAGTGAGCAGAATAAGCAACGATCTCAGTGTTTCTATTCGGAGGACGTCACGAAATTATCTCGTTATTTCTGTCATACCTTTCATGTGATGGATGTAGGAGCAAAGTTACAGTTATTATCTCTCTCGTGAAAGCATAAAAACTTATTTACCCAGCGACTTGGGATAGCGGTTAATACATATCACTTTTATTCGGGAGAAGCAGGAAACGAACGCCCGTTCTGTTGACCTGATTTCATTCGACAGTGCTTTCCATGGATCGCTGAACCCAAATATCGGGACGGTTCCTTCGATAAGGGCACGGTCGATTTCTTCTCTCAGAGCACGTGCTCCATGTCTAATGACCTCCACGGCGACCGGACGCTGAACAGAGATAACCTCCCTTCCTTCTTTTGTTCCTCCTTGTCGATAAAGCAATTGTACAGAAGGTAGATGTGTCAGCGAACCATCAAATATCATCCTGCGTTTAAACTACTTTCAGCAGACACGCCGAATTTTGTAACACATTATCTGTCATAAAATTGAGGAACGCAGACAAAACATTGTGTAACGCTGAATATTTTATGTCTGTCTGTATTGCGGAGTATTTAAAGGGCAAAATTGAAAAAAAAGAAAGCTCTATTTATGAGTGTTGCGTTCACCTGTAAGAAAATTATAAAATACCGACCTGATATCAGACTACTTTCCGTTATTGAACCAGTGCCGCACGGGGTTGCCGCGCGGTCTATGGTCCCTTGCCGCGGTTCGCGCGGTTGCCCCCACCCCACACCCTCCCACACAGTCGGAGGTTCGAGTCCTCCCTCGGGCATAGGTGTGTGTATTGTCCTTAGCATAAGTTAGTTTAAGTTAGATTAAGTAGTGTGTAAGCCTAGGGACCAATGACCTCAGCAGTTTGGTCCCATATGAACTTACCACAAATTTCCAATTTTAAACCAGTGCTTTCGATGACCGTAGGTAGTGAGATGGCGCAGTGGTTAAGGCACTATACTCGCATTAGGAAGAATGGGGTTCAAATTACCTCCATCCTTCCAGATTTACGTTTTGTGGATTTTTCTCAATCACTTAAGGCCAATGCCAGGATGGTGTACTTGAAGAGGGATCTGCCTCCGATCTGTCCCTAATGATTTCAGCGTCGATGGGACATACATTCAGATCTTCCATTATTCCACGATCACATTAGCGCTCTTTATTTCTAGAGCTTAATGAAACCACATTAACGTCCTACCAGATGTTATCAAGTAACTTCTGAGGAAGATTTTGAACCTACCTTGCTAGGAAAGCTCCTTCAATCGATTATATGTCAAACAGGAATGAGACCTTAGCCAAAAGCGGTTTCACTGTTTCTTTTTCAACAGCTCTGTCAATTTATTTTCTTATTACATTTTGACAGAGAATCGATAGAGGAGGAAACTTTTCCTTCATATTTGAAGAAACAGCGACACTTATGTAGAGTCGAAATTTGTAGAAAACCTAGATGAAGATGAATTCATCAGGTTTCGATTCACAACCTCTGATCTAAGTATGCTATTTATTATCAATACTCTCGCAAATTTCTCCTAGTTATTCCATAGTTTACAGAGCAACACTGAAATGTATTCACTACGGTTAAGGGATAGTTTACTTATTTCAATAACAGAAGGCACCATAAGCAAGATATTAATCCTATGAAATATATAATATTACGTGGAATGATTAGAAAGTATCAGCAAACATTTTTTGAGTAGGTTTTTGGCTTAAGTATTTGTCTGTGTGAGCAGGTACATACATCATAGCACTACGCTAAAATAATTTACTCACGGCGAGCAAGTACTTTTTCTCTACTATAGTGTGTGTCACATTGTTACCCCTAAGACACATACCGACAGACTCGTACACTACAACCTTCAGGTGGCGACATACATTACACTGTGCTCACATAAACACTGCAAATTACCTCGTTTAGAGAATGCAGCCTTTCTCTGCGTTATTCACAGATTTCGACTATACAGAGTTTACTGGATGAATTACACTGAAGAGCCAAAGAAACGGTTAACCTGCCTAATATCGATTAGTGCCCCCGCGAGCACACCGAAGTGCCGCAATTCGACGTGTCATGGACTCGACTAATGTCTGAAGTAATGCTGGAGGGAATTGACACCATGAATTCTGCAGGGCTGTCCATACATACGAGGAGGTGGAGATCTCTTCTGAACAGCACGTTAGAAGGCATCCCAAATATGCTCAACAATGTTCATGTCTGTGGAGTTTTGTTTAAACTGAAAAGAATGTTCATGGAGCCACTCTATAGCAGTTCTGGACGTGTGGGGTGTCGTATTGTCCTGCTGGAATTGTCGAAGTCCGTCTGAATGCACGATGGACATGAATGGATGCATGAAATTACAATGAAATTCAGACCATTAGCTGCTTACAGGCCTTGATTAATATCGACGAGGACAGATGAAAATGTGTGCCCCCACAGGGACTCGAACCCGGGATCTCCCGCTTATAGGGCAGACGCTCTATCCTACTGAGCCATTGAGGACACACAGAACAGTGCGACTGCAGGGACTTATCTCTGGCACGCTCCCCGTTAGACCCACATTTCCAACTTACCGTCACATACTACATTTGTAGGGCCCCTGCCCACTATACTCATTACTCGCGGCAGTCAATCTACCGATTCCCGTAAGAGTTTGAGCAATGTGAGTGCATCCGCACTGAAGAAGATCATTGGCCGGTAAGCCTTATCTATATGAAGATGGTATCAGTTCTTTCGGACATGTCCGCACACCATTGTAAAGTAAGTGTAGAGTGGTTCTCAAGACTAATTAATGTTGGTCTGAATGCAGCTATGCTTCGCTAGAGTTGGTCCTACTGAAGGTCGTATAGTCTTGCTTTTCTTATACCTTCAACTCTTTTATCCATTCGATTATAGGGGGACTTGTGGTATAATGTGAACTCCAATTAATATAACATTGACTTATTATGTTGCTCGCATTAAGCCTGCGGTTTTCAGGGCTACAGAGAAGTCCAGCTGACTTGTTTAAGATCCCACCATTGTGGGCCTTGTTATGTTATGAGGATTGACACTGAGCGCTAGCAGGGGTGATCAGACATGCAGAGCCGACAGTTTTTGATGGAGCCTTTCTGGAATTCCACTAATGTGATCACAAGGAAACCATATAAAACGTAAGTCAAAGTGGATGGATTATGATTTGATTTCGGTTCCTCACGAGTATGAGTCCAGAACTTAGCGTAAGCGGCGATCTTCTAGGACTGTGCGATCTCTAGAAGTGCGGGCCAGCCCCACTGTGCCAGCTTTTAAAATTCACGTACGTTATTTGTTGTGAAGCCATCTCACGAATCAGTGCTGGGAATGTTACGTGCCAATGTTATGGTGATTACTTTTGAAATAATGAACAGTTTATTTACTTTTTCCCATCAGTCTCGTTTTCATTTGACTGGCCCTTACGGAGGAGCAAACACCCGGTTACTCGCTGCTCACCCAGCTACACTGGTCACTTATTGCTATACCTGGAGAAATTTTTAACCACTTCCCACCATCAATTGTCTTCTTAGTATGAGTTTTTAAAATAGAGCCAACTATACTAGACTATTTTAGTTCACGGTTCCTTACTAAAGAACTGTGTCCCTGTGTTCAGTATAATCTCTTTGCTGGCGTGAAGGCTGGCTTTTTCCATCCATATTGTTTGTCATAATGATCTTTGGCAGCTTGTTGCTCACCGAGCGAGGTGGCGCAGTGGTTAGCACACTGGAGTCACATTCGGGATATGACGATTAAACCCGCGTCTGGCCATCCTGATTTAGGTTTCCCATGATTTCCCTAAATCGCTTCAAGCAAATGCCAGGATGGTTCCTTTGAAATGGCGCGGCCGACTTCCTTCCCCATCCTACCCTAATCCTATGGAACTGATGACCTCGCTGTTTGGTCCTTTCCCCCAAATCATCCAACCACCTCAGCAAAGCGCAGTGTTTTCTCTGGACGTAAGGAAGGAAGATTGTGTCTTAATGTCCCAACAATGATGTATTCACTAGAGACGGAGCACAAACTCGAATTGAGGGAAGGACTGGGAAAGAAATCGGAAGTGTCCATTTCATATGAACCATGCTGGTATTTGCTTCGGCCTTTTCGGGGTAGCCATGGATATCATGGTTGGCTAAAAGAGGATTTGAACAGTTTGCTGAGTGTGTCAGTTAGTTTAAGATGACAACATTTTGTCGCTTATTATTGTTTCTACAGAAATGGGGTTCATTGTCATCAGCGCTAATCTTGCGGTATTTACGAACCTACACACCTTTTATGGTTCAATTACTTGGGGACCACTACGCAAGGAGTCAAGTTTTGGCCACCAGACATTTAGCAGACATTTACACTTTGTACTAAGTCAGTGAAAATGATAATGCTATGATATGTATCATTGGTTTGCGACAACAATGATTCAAATTTAGATACATTGCGACTTTGCAATCAAGGCGCCTTTGTAATGTACTGCCGTTAACACCGAGACATCGGCGTTTCCATCTACAGTGGTGCCAAGCCAGAACGATATGGACTGCCACAGACTGGCAAAACATGGCGTTAAGTGATGAGTCCCGATTCGTTTTGGGGACTGTCGATAACTGCATACGGGTTTGGAGGCAGGCCGGTGAACAGTACAGTTCCGTACAAGCTGTCGCGCTCCACACTGCCCATACAACCGACATAATGGCCTGGGGGCCATGCCTACGACTGCCGGCCCCTCTACTTGAGGTACGTGGAACCTTAACGGGCCAGCGCTATGTTGATGACATTCTTCAACCACATGTGCAATCATTCCTGTATGGTCTACCAGTGGCACTTTTGCAGTGTACACATACAGGTCGAGTTAGGTCATGTTCAGACTCTTCCACGGCTGGCCTGCTTCCTAGACTTACACCTACAGAGCACGTGTGGGACCAGTTGAAACGCCAAATGCCGCCGTGTCACTCTGTACCTGAGTTGAGGGTGGCTGTTCAGGATTTGTGGGCCAATCTGCCTCAGAGTAACATCAGACGTTTAATCAACTCGATGCCGGACCGTGTTGTGGGATGTATTGCTGCTAAATGTGGTCCAACGCGCTATAGATGTTGCATTGCATTTGTATATTCCAGTAAGATAGGCCACAACTCGCTGGAATTGGTCCAAGAGATATCATCGTGGTCCACCGACAACGTTAACCACATACATCGCAACGATGTGTCAGTATATTATCAGTCCAAGTACGAACCGTTGCGAGTGACTTGTAATTCTCCTTCCACCACAGATACAGCTACTTAATTACATTACTGCGGATACTATTATACTTTTTCCTCTGATCAGTACTTCTCACGACACTTCACTCACTTCTCGAAACTTTGTGGTAGTCAATCAAACCAATATATTCGTTCGCTCGAGTACATTTTTCGTCATTACTGATATTCGTACATGACGAAGCTGACGAAGATCGTCATATCGCCATAGGAGGTAACTGCACGGCTAGTAATAAAATGGTTCAAATGGCTCTGAGCGCTATGGAACTTAACATCTCAGGTCATCAGTCCCCTAGAACTTAGAACTACTTAAACCTAACCAACCTAAGGACATCACACACATCCATGCCCGAGGCAGGATTCGAACCTGCGACCGTAGCGGTCGCGCGGTTCCAGACTGAAGCGCCTAGAACCGCTCGGTCACAGCGGCCGGCGGCTAGTAATAGCGAAATATCACGAACAGCAGCGGAAGACAACTTAAGTCCTATTTATCTACGTCTGTCTACTCGGTAATCACTGGTCTGATCACTTACTGTAGTAATTTTTAATAATAATGTTCAATGGCGGGAACGATCTACACTTAAACGTGGAATCCGAACCGCGTGTCGTACCTAGAGAGTCATCACCTCATTCTGACATATCGGCTAGGTAAAAGGCAGACTGAAATATACCGTGGTCCGACTGGTATACGATCCCGTAACCTTTCTGTTTCCAGACACACGCTTTACCACTCGATCACCAGCCCACGAGTAGTGTGTAATAACACTCCCTCTGCGCCCATGTCGGGGCGTTTCTGTATTTATGCATTCCTCCTTGTCTCTCGAACGTAAACGCGAGATTGGAGTCACTCTGGTAGGAACCACAGATCGCATTGTCGTGCATTATTTAGCTTTATTCCATACTTTCCAAGCCATCGAGCACTTGCTCCTTGTATCATAGCCGCACCCCGTCTAATTAACTCAGAGCGAGGAGCAGACAGAATAACAAATGAAGTAAGCCTTTCCATGTGCAGTGATGTGTCACAGTGCCACCTGCTCTGGTTACGTCACTGGACGGAAGAGAGTGTTTATGGCCGAGATTTTCACTCGTTGAAACTGCCGGCTCTGCCGCGAAGGACCGCGCAGCTGTTCTGCCTCAGGGCGGAGTTTATTTTCTGTTGCTAAACGAACTTATAAAGCGACACTTCCTTAAATAAGTGAGTTCTGGAGGTTCTGGCACGGAAATCTGTTAAAAACTTTCGCTGCTTCCTCGCGGAGTCGTACCGCATCTCAGGGCGCGTGCAGGCGGCCAAAATGTAACAATGGCTTTTATCGAATGAAATATAAAGGCACGGGACATCTTTCGCGTCACATCTTCGTCGTTTAAATGCTTAAAAATCACTAAAACACGTCTAACTTTGTGAGTTTTCTCATTTATATGAGAGTATGCAGTTCGGACATGGGTTTCGATTCCTTTTTCTTCAGGTTAGGCAGAAACGTTTGAGTTCTGAATGTGTGATCAAACGATATCTGCAGCTAACGTTTACATGTCTTTCCTGTTGAATCCTCTAACTGTCATTATACAGTAATACATTTTCTGATAGAACTGGGATTTTGAGCTGGGGTTTGTTGTTCCGTCCACATACGAACCATCAGCGACAGATTGACTTGACCACTATTATTTTCTGTTTACTTACATTAGCTGTTCTGCAGTATTTTAGAAACGATAATATTTTCCGCCTGGAATGTTATTAAACGTATTTATTTACGACCGTGGCTTCAGCTGTTGTACCGTTCTCAAGTAATTGCACACTGTGAACTGAATCAATGCGTATTAATTCCTCTGCAGGGGACACCGTCCTCATGTCATTCTTGTTTACATATGTTATACAAAATACGTAAGAAACATGATTTCTCATCATCTGTATAAAAGAATGCAATTCATTAATATATTGCAGTTGTGAAGGTTTCGACGAAATTGATACCGTTGACAAACAGTGTGAGAGAGATGACAATTTCATAGTACATAAAATAACACCGATGATTTTAATTATTTACTGACAAAGTTGTCAAAAGGAAAGTAGCATACGTTAAAATAAAGTTACTGGAAGCTCGTCGAATGGGTGTGTTGGGAGGGCTATCAAGAGTCATGCACCGAAGATACTAAAGGTACCTCAAGACTCAAGTAGTATCGTTTCCTGTGGATGCTGCGTTCTCTACAGGCAGTACAGAATCTACCAACAAATTCGAGTTGCTGTCTGCCACTAAAACTGAAATTGAATAAGTGAGACCCACTTCATCTGTTGGGAAACGTTAGTGTCCCGTTTCAGTGGGAGGCGAACATAAAAGAGTAGGGATCTATTAGTTGCCGACAGTTCAAACGTGCGGCGAATATTCACTTAGGGAAATGGCAGCAAGGTTGGGAAGGAACACCATGTGCACACAGTGTGTGTGTCTGGGGGCCTCATTCAACGTGTTGAAGAGGCTATTCCAGTACCCACTGAGAGAACATAGTGTAACCAAATGCATATTGTGGAGCACGTTGGGATAAACAATGCCTGTCGTCTAGGCTTTGAGGTCATACTCGGACCATTCCAGTGACTTGCAGAGAACGTTGAGACTATCAGCCTTGATCATCGAGTTTCAGTAAAGCTCACAATCTGCACAGTTTTCCCAGAACAGATTGCGGCCCCCTGGTTATGAGACGACTGGAAGACCTGCACCGCAGACTTTGAATGTTTTGTGAGAAGTTAGACTGTGACTTCCTAGACTTGCGCCACAGGGTTGAGAATTGTGAGGTTCCGCTAACTCGGTTAGGTGTGTCTACACATCAGAGGTTGCTATCCACGTAGCTGACTGTGTGTCAGATGCACAAAAGGGTTTTTGAAATTCGGTGATTCTCTATCCCGTCTAGATAACGATAGCTGTAGACGACTGGGAAGTATCAATGCAAAATCCAAAGAAGTATTCCCACAGACGAGAGTATTAAAGTCGTAGTGGCTAACTGCTGAAACATCCGCAACAAAGTGTCAGTGTTTGAAGCACTTCTAAAAAGCAGTGAAGCTCACATAATAATAAGAACCGAAAGCTGGCTAGAACCCGAAACTGACGGAAGTGAGATTTCTGCAGAATATTTAAACATTTTCTGAAATGATAGACTAATAGGAAACGGAGATGATGCATTTGTTGCAGTAGGCAAGAAAATCACATCCAAGGAGATAGAAATTGAAGCTACGTGCGAGACTGTTTGGGTAAGGCTCACTATAAGGGGTGGTCCTTTCTTTCAGGAGTGCTAGTTCTGAAAGGTTCGCAGGAGAGCTTCTGTAATGTTTGGAAGGTAGGAGACGAGATATTGGCAGAATTAAAGCTGTGAGGACGGGGCGTGAGTCGTGCTTGGGTAGCTCAGATGGTGGAGCACTTGCCCGCGAAAAGCAAAGGTCCCAAGATCGAGTCTCGGTCTGGCACACAGTTTTAATCTGCCAGGAAGTTTCATATCAGCGCACACTCCACTGCAGAGTGATAATCTCATTCTGGTCATTAAATTATTACTGGATTTTTCTAAGGTCAAAATGTTCAAATATGTGTGAAATCTTATGGGACTTAACTGCTAAGATCATCAGTCCCTAAGCTTACACACTACTTAACCTAAATTGTCCTAAGGACAAACACACACACCTATGCTCGAGGGAGGACTCAAACCTCCGCCGGGACCAGCCGCACAGTCCATGACTACAGCGCCTTAAGACCGCTCGGCTAATCCCGCGCGGCTTCTAAGGTCAGACTGGCCTCCTGAGTAGCCCGAAACTTAGAGAAAACCCGAGTTCGCTAGTACGTAAGTTCCCCAATCATACTGTAATTAACAGAGGAGACTTTAATCAACCAATAATCAATTCGTATAATTATAGTTCTGTTAGTGTCGAGTGTGACATGATATCCTGTAAAATATTACTAGATGCGTTCTCTGAAAACTATTTAGAAACATATATCGCAATCCTAGTCATGATGGAAACATACTGGATCTAATGGCAACAAACAGACTTGACTTCTTTCAGAATGTCCGCATTGAAGGTGGTATGAGTGACCATGAGACAGCTCTAGCAACAAATATTACCCAAGTGCAAAGGAAACCAAAATAAGAAGAAAGATCTATGTTTTCAATAAATTAGATAAAGAAGCAGTACTGTCATATCTGAATAAGGAAATTGAAACTTTTAGCTCAGGACAGGAGCATGTAGAGGAACTACGGCTAAAGTTTAAAATAATAGTTGGCCATGGACTCGATAGATATGTACCAAGTAGATCATTTCATGATGCTCCATGGAGCAACCATCACTATAAAGAAACAGACTACTGCCAATATGTTGAAAGTTACGTCTGGCGTGTTCCAGATCTGTTTCGAGGACCGTTAAGTGCAAAGCTTGTTATGAAACAAATCTTTGATCATACGTGGCGAGCGAGTGCATTGCTCGTTCTTTTCTCTATATTCTTAACATAACTCATCGTTGACTTTGGCCACTGTACACAACGAAAACACCGCCACAGTGAGAATAACAAATTGGGTGTACAACATGTTATATTTGTTATTTGTGGGTCGCCTAACCACAGAAACGTCGTAGGGTAGTGAGGGCTCTAGAAATCTAAGCAGAGACCGAAATTAACACTTATTTATTTGCTCTAATCATTGACACAAATCACAGTAAAGTTAACACGAGCAAATTCTCTAAAACTCAAATCTGTGCCTGAAAATGGGGAAGACTGTACGGAGAAAGCGCAACGAAATCTACTGTACTGGGCAGCTCGCAGAATCAAAGTTAACGATGTAACAAGACGCAAAAACTTATAACGTGGCAACGTAAGCTGTTCAGAACGTAGATGACGCCATCGCAATTTGCGACACTTACTTTTCTCCAAATCAGCTGGTGTGCGCCAGTTAGCACCATATAGTGGCTGGAGACGATTCCCTGTCAATGACGGCCCAGAGACGAATACACTCCAATTTGTACTTTCAATAAAGTCTACATGGAGGGGACGACTCAGATTTGTTGCAAATGTGATGGTCGAGAATATTACTTATTACGTGAAGAAACAGGGGGATGCAGCAGCAATTTCCCACTCTTTGTGTACAAAAGGCGCATTAATGAACACGAGGTTGGTACCAGCCCGGAGCAGTGTTTCCTCAATTAGTAGGATGCTTCGCACCAGGCATTGTCGCGGGCTAGCTCAATGAGTTTGGATGGCCAACATTTTGGAGCAAAAGTAGCCATCTTTCTCACACTGTTCAGGCATCTCTGTTTTCAAAGTCTGTGCAGAAAAGGCAAAAATGTCAAACCCAATTATTCTCTAGGGACGGCTGTGGCCACACAGCGCACCCTGTCCACAACAAACCAGGGCACCAGATGTGTACACAATAGCGAATTGTCGTCCATAAAGACGAATGCCTTGCCCATATGCTTCCGATATGTTTGCACTATCGGTCGGAGGATGGCATTCACGTATCGTACAGCCTTTATGGCGTCTTCCATGACCACCAGCGGCGTGCGACGGCCCCACATAATGCCACCCCAAAACAGCAGGGATCCTCCACCTTGCTGCGCTCGCTGGACAGTGTGTCTAAGGCGTTCAGCCTGACGGGGTTACCTCCAAAAACGTCTCCGACGATTGTCTGGTTGAAGGCGTATGCGACACTCATCGGTGAAGAGGACGTGATGCCAATCCTGAGCGGTCCATTCCGCATGTTGTTGGGCCCATCTGCACCGCGCTCCATGGTGTCGTGGTTTGGAAAGATGGAGCTCGCGATGGACGTCGGGAGTGAAGTTGCTCGTCATGCAGCCAATTGTGCACACTTTGAGTCGTAACACGACGTCCTGTGGCTGCACAAAAAGCATTATTCAATACGGTGGCGGTGCTTTCAGGGTCCTCCGAGCCATAATACGTAGGTAGCGGTGATCCACTGCGATAGTAGCCCTTGGGCGGCCTGAGCGAGGCATGTCATCGACAGTTCCTGTCTCTCTGTATCTCCTCCATGTCCGAACAACATCGGTTTGGTTCACTCCGAGACGCCTGGACACTTCCCTTGTTGAGAGTCCTTCTTAGCACAAAGTAACAATGCGGACGCGATCGAAGCGCGGTATACTCGCAGACCGTCGAGGCATGGTTGAACTACAGACAACACGAGTCGTGTACCTCCTTCCTGGTGGAATGACTGGAACTAATGGGCTGTCAGACCCCCTCCGTCTAATAGGCGCTGCTCAAGCATGGTTATTTGCATCTTTGAGCGGGTTTAGTGACATCTCTGAACAGTCAAAGGGACTGTGTCTGTGATACAACATCCACAGTCAACGTCTATGTTCAAGAGTTCTGGGAACCGGGGTGATGCAAAACTGTTTTGATGTGTGTATAACGTATGAAAAATGGTTCAAATGGCTTTGAGCACTATGGGACTTAACATCGGACGTCATCAGTTCCCTAGAACTACTTAAACCTAACTAACCTAAGAACATCACACCCATCCATTCCCAAGGCAGGATTCGAACCTGCAACCGTAGCAGTCGCGCGGTTCCGGACTGAAGCGCCTAGTACAGCTCGGCCACCGCAGCCGGCTATAACGTATAAATGGCTTCACATTCGAGAAGTGGTATGTATCAATTCCCTTCTCCATCCATGTGTCACTAAGACAGCTGAATTTGCGAAGACAAGGTGTGTTATTCAGAATGGCCCAATGTATAGGAAAAATATCAGGCACAGACAGGTGATTGCGGAAGCAGTCACAAGTATCAGGAAAGTGGCATTGCTACAACAAGGAGGATTATGAAGAACGTGAATCCATGTTTCTTCTAGGCAGGATAGAAGGTGCCGGTGAGAAAGCACTGCCTCTTCTGCAAGAATAAATCACAGAAGCTACTTTCCGTGTACATTGGACCATTCTGGATAACACACCTTGTCCTCGCAAATTGAGCTGTCCTAATGACACATGGATGGAGGAGGTAATTGGTAAATTCATCTACATCTACATCTACATGGATACTCAGCAAATCACATTTAAGTGCCTGGCAGAGGGTTTATCGAACCACCTTCACAATTCTCTATTATTCCAATCTCGTATAGAGCGCGGAAAGAACGAATGCCTATATCTTTCCGTACGAGCTCTGATTTCCCTAATTTTATCGTGGTGATCGTTTCTCCCTATGAAGGTTGGTGTCAACAAAATATTTTCGCATTCGGAGGCGAAAGTTGGTGATTGGTATTTCGTGAGAAGATTCCGTCACTACGAAATCGCCTTGCTTCTAATCGTGACCAGCCCAAATCCTGTATCATTTCAGTGACACTCTCTCCCATATTTCGTGATAATACAAAACGTGCTGCCCTTCTTTGAACTTTTTTGATGTACTCCGTCACTCCTGTCTGGTAGTGATCCCACACTGCGCAACACTATTCTAAAAGAAGACCGACAGGCGTAGCGTAGGCAGTCTCTTTAGTAGGTCTGTTACATTTTCTAAGTGTCTTGCCAATAAAACGCAGTCTTCGGTTAGCCTTCACCACAACATTTTCTGTGTGTTCTTTCCAATTTAAGTTGCTGGTAATTGTAATTCCTAGGTATTTAGTTGAATTTACGGCCTTTATGTTTGACTGATTTATTGTGTAACCGAAGTTTAACGGATTCCTTTTATCACTCATGTGGATGACCTCACACTTTTCGTTATTTAGAGTCAACTGACAATTTTCGCACCATTCAGATATCTTTTATAGATCGTTTTTCAGTTTGTTTTGATCTTCTGATGACTTTATTAATCGATAAACGACAGCGTCATCTGCAAACAACCGAAGACGGCTGTTCACATTGTCTCCCAAATCGTTTATATAGATAATGAACAGCAAAGGGTCTATAACACTACCTTGGGGAACGCCAGAAATCACTTTTGTTTTACTCGATGACTTTCCGTCAATTGCTACGAACTGTTACCTCTCTGACAAGAAGTCACAAATCCAGTCACATAACTGAGACGATATTCCATAAGCACGCTATTTCACCATAAGCCGCTTGTGTGGTACCGTGTCAAAAGCCTTCTGGAAATCCAGAAATACGGAATGGATCTGAAATCCCTTGTCAATAGCACTCAACACTTCATGCGAATAAAGAGCTAGTTGTGTTTCACAGGAACGTTGTTTTCTAAACCCATGTTGACTATGTGTCAATAGACCGTTTTCTTCGAGGTAATTCATAATGTTTGAGCACAATATATGTTCCAGAATCCTGCTGCATGTCGACGTTAATGATATGGGCCTGTAATTAAGTGGATTACTCATACTACCTTTCTTGAATGTCGGCGTGACCCGTGCAACTTTCCAGTCCTTGGATACGGATCTTTCGTCAAGCGAACGGTTCTATAGGATTGTCAAGTATTGAGCTAATGCATCAGCAAACTCTGAAAGGAACCTAATTGGTATACAGTTCTCAAGCGTGAAGCCATTCATACATTATAGTTACTTTAGTTAATGGTGTATGTGTTGTGTTGGCAGAAGAGCCAACACCGTGTTACTAGTGGGGGCCGAAATGCACTCGTTTTAGCTCACACAGGCTGGCGTGAGGAGGGAAGGACTCTACTACCGTGAGGTCTGGAACATGACAAGGAATTACAATTCAGAAAGCGGACGTAATTAGTTTGATACTTAACTTTAATCCATTAACGATGAACGTCACTCTTGACGGTACATGATTCACAATATCAACATCAATAGTAACTGAATATGGCGTCTTGCTAGGTCGTAGCAAATGACGTAGCTGAAGGCTATGCTAAACTATCGTCTCTGCAAATGAGAGCGTATGTAGGCAGTGAACCATAGCTAGCAAAGTCGGCTGTACAACTGGGAAGTGCTAGGGAGTCTCTCTCGACTAGACCTGCCGTGTGGCGGCGCTCGGTCTGCAATCACTGATAGTGGCGACACGCGGGTCCGACGTATACTAACGGACCGCGGCCGATTTAAAGGCTACCACCTACCAAGTGTGGTGTCTGGCGGTGACACCACAGTATGATTTGTATTAATTATGAAGTTCGCTATGCATGTTGTAATGGAATAGACAGTCAGCTAGTCGCTTGCAAAATTCACGAAACTACACGCATTTCCTGTTTCTGTCACATTTATTCACCGAAACTAGTCTAGCCCGACACTGTTCGGCAACGGGCTAACTTCTTCAGATGCCTGCTGTTGATGAATCCGTACATTGTGTTGTACAATTTTCTTGCAAAATTATGTTTTTGGTGGGCGAGCCATTTGTGTTAAGTGGCGAAACATTGCGTCCTTTACGAAAAAAATGTAATTTAAGTTAACACGTGCGATAAAGTTGTAGCGAGAAACTATTGCGGTAAATAAAAATAACAGAAGCATAAAATGTGTGCAGGTTTGTAAATATCGGAAGATAGTCGTTGACATCAGTTCCATTCCAGTAGAAATAAATTTCAGAGCTCACCTTGATTCTGTCCAAAGTATTTTTCTAATGGTGTCTGTTTGTCTGTGCAAGGTCCCAAAATGTTACTGCATTACAACTACGTACAGGGACTGGGCAAAAATAGGGAAACACTATAAACACCACACATTACCACGCCTAATACGGTGTAGGAAACACACTGGCATTCAAAACAGCTTCTAGTTGTCTCGGAATGGATAAATACAGTTCCTGTATGGTATTCGAGGAACTTTTGTGCCGCTATTCCTTGCAAAATAGTGACAAGTTGAGTTAACTATGATGGAGGTGGATAGCGATCACACGCGTTCCTCTCCAAAGTAGGCTAGGCCACAATGGCTCAATAATATTGAGATCTGGAGACTGTAGAGGCCAGGAAAGATACGAAAATTAATCCTCGTGCTCAAAACCCAGTTCTGAACGATGCGAGGGTTTGTGAACGGCGGGCCCTGTCGTGTGGGAACACAGCGTCACCATTGGGAAACAAACATTGTACAACGGTATAGAACCGATCAGCCAAAATGAGCACATAATCATTGTCAGTAACGCGACCTTGCAGAGTAACCGTGGCCCCTTGGGTTCCCAAATTATCAACGAACCACCGCAATGTTTCACTCTTGGGACGTAAACTGGGCAAGAAGCTGGAAACAGTGTGAAACAAGACCAAATGACTTTCTTCCATTGCTCCACAGTCCAAGTTTTTTGAATCACTGCTGAGTGGTTTTGGGATTTCAGCTCGCCCTGCAATTTCCTGTTTATGCAGCTCTCTTCGTGTTGTTCTGGTTCAAAAAATGGTTCAAATGGCTCTGAGCACTATGGGACTTAACATCTTAGGTCATCAGTCCCCTATGACTTAGAAATACTTAAACCTAACTAACCTAAGGACATCACACACACCCATGCCCGAGGCAGGATTGGAACCTGCGACCGTAGGAGTCCTGCGGTTCCGGACAGCAGCGCCTAGAACCGCACGGCCACCGCGGCCGGCTGTTGTTCTGGTGCTAACAGGGTTCGCTAGTGCGACATACAGTTCTGCAGTGACTTCTGCTGTTGTCGACCTCTTATTTTTCGTCACACTCCTCTTCAGTTACCGTCGGTCGCGATCTCTCAATACACACTTTCGTCCGAGTTGTGACTTAGCGGATGATGTTTTTCCGCTTTCTCTGTATGCGGTATAAATCTTCGATATGGTGCCTCTTGGAACACTGAACATTTAGGCTACCTTGGTCAGAAAGCACCCACCATACGACCATCAATAATTTACCCATGATCGAATACTCTGAGCTCCGACAGAATGCACTGACAACTACACAGAACATGGCTGATACTTTCAGTGTATTGAGGAGATTGCAAGGGTCAAATACAAGAGAGCAGCTTGCAGGTTGGGCTGGCATCTGCATGCGTTTGTCGCCGTGTTTCCATATGTTTGTCCAGCCCCAGTTTTTTTCCGATCAGAAACTAGTAAGAGACAAGACATTCCCAATACGAGACAATTGACGCAGTGAGTGCAAATTCGAGTCATTCCTTACAAGAAGACGGGAACTGATTACATTTAAGTAACAGCATGGGAGAAATATTATGTACATAATTAGGTACGGTATGATGAACCATAATACTGAAAAATAGATTTAATTTACTTGACAATGTTATCACTGGGATAGATATTTACCAAGCATGATCATAAATATTTTGAGCTGCTCATACAGCTTAAAGTGCAGCGCGCTAACTACCGAATGTTCGCGGCGGTTTAACGGCCGTTGACCTGACGTACTGGCCAGGCTGAGTGTGGTTTTCAGACGGTTTTGCAAACTGGCTTAGGCAAATGTAGGACTGGATAGCAAATCTCCATCTCAGACAATACAGTACGCAGACTGCCAAAATAGACGTAACACACAGAACAAACTCCTCAGCTGACGACTGAGGTGATAGGAAGTGTATCTGGGCAGAAAGTTAAAAGCAAAATATAATGATTTATCCATTCGTGAAAAAACGCGGGCCCTGTATGACGGGATAATCTCTAGAAGAGGGATTTTAATTATTGGTTCAATAAAAAGGAGAACTGGTGCTACTAACTGCTTGAGAAACAATGTATTACATACACTGTAACATGGCAGAGCAACCACCAGAGGGGCTGGTCTGATTATAAAACTCGTTTCTCAATGTATGAACACATGTTAGCGTGGCAGTATTGCCAGTTTAGCCGGGAAAATACTCCGGTACGTGACATAGGACGGCGTTGCCAAAAGAGGGGCTCGCCGACTTCGTGTCGTCTGCGATATCAGCTTCGAGATTGACATAGCTTGTGAGACTCCCCTACGAAAAAGTGTGGAGGCTGAAGTGGTCTCAGTTTACACCTGTCCGCGCCTTCAGTCCTTCGGCGCACCGCAGCAGCAATGCACTCGTTCTGTCCGAGGTTACCTTGCCTAATGCTTGTGTGCTCGCTGCTCCTCTGTCCATCGCCCTCAGCATTCTCACACCCAAATTGTTGTTCGATCTCTGAAAATTTCAGAGTCAGTTTATGATCTTAACCTCCGCCATTCTTTAAGCAGAGGTAACTCGGATGTGGGGAGCGGGGCAACAAATCCCCGAATTCCCATTCAGAATTAGGTTCCCCGTGGTTTTCATAAATCGGTAAGCGCAAATGCCAGGACAGTTTCGTTAAAATGAAATATCTGATTTCCTTCTCCATTCTTGCACTGTCCGAGCTGTTCCACCGTATCAAATTCCTTGGTCGTCGACGCGATGTTAAAACCTAGTCTTTAGTCCTTTCTTCAAAGTTTCAGCTTTTCACTCATTTCCCTCAGCAGCTCCAGTCTAAGCCTTCCATTCGCTGTTCTTACAGCTTCGTTCACATACACGGACAATTAATCAAGGTAGATCACAAATACACTCGTGTTCAGAAAAAATCAGAACACCTTGAACGAGTAGAAGGTCGTTCATATTCACAGGACATGTCCATTAGTATGTTCTTCAGAAATGATTACCATTTGAACTATACCTGCAGCTCTCGTTGTCGCTATAAACCGAAGGTAATGGACCAGTGTGACTTGAGTATTCGTGCAGGATGCCTTGCAGACGCATGTGCGAACCGTACCGTGAAATCAATGAGTTTGAAAGAGGGCCAATTATTGGCATGAGAGAGTGTGATGAATCCAACCGGGTAATTGCTTCTCCTGTGGGACGAAGCGTTTCGGCAATGCAACGAATGTGTGCAGAACTGTTCACGAAAGGCCGTAGAACATGACGAAATGGGTCTGGTCGCACCATGAAGACGACCCACCGAAAATATCGACACCTCATCCCAATGGTATTGCAGAAGAGATCTGCGTCCTCCTCGGCTTTGGAGCAACAGTGGAAGAGTGTAACACATCGTACACTATCAGGGCTGACAGTCTGTCGCCGTTTATTACGGTAAGGGTTACATGCGCGTTGTCCACTTCTCCGCCTACCATTGATGAATGTGCAGAAACGTACTAGGGGGCAATGGTGTATGAAACGACGTCACTGGGGCAGAGATGGCATCAAATAATGATTTCGGACGAATCCAGGTTCTGTTTGTTTGAAAAGAATGGCCGCATTTTGGTTTGCCGCAGGCAGGGGGAGCAGCGTCACAGTGACTGCATTCGCACAAGACATACAGCGTTAACTCAAGGCCTTATGATGTGGGATGGTATTAGGGACAAACACAAATCACAGTTGGTACGTCACCTACGTGAATAACATCCTGCGACCCGTAGCCATACCCTCTCTGCACAACACCCAACTGGCATTTTTCAGCAAGACAAAGCATGACCACATGTTGCTGCACGAACACGCACCTTCCTGGTGTCAAAGGATGACAACCTTTTGCCCTGCCCCGTCAGATCACCAGACTTGTCGCCAATCGAAAATGTGTGGAATATGGCGAAACAACGGGTGCAGTGCAGTGACCCAATGTCAACCACCACAGATCAACATTGGAACCAAGTGAATGCGGCACGGATAGCTGTACTACACCACGGCATTTGCGCCTTACACGCGTCGATACCATCACACGTGGAAAAAGTTATCCGGACTATGGCGGACCTTGTGCCTACTAGGCAACAGGACATACGCTGAACCGAGGTGGCTGAAACGCTAATCATTTCTGCAGAACATACTAATGTACATGTCCTGTGAATATGAACGTCGTACTCTAGTCTTTCAAGGTTTTCTGTTTTTTCTGAACACGAGTGTACATGAAGCAATGTATTGGTAAGAAAATTCGTTCTACAGAACAGCATCCGGCCGTACATACGAAGGTGAACATCGTATCTCTAGTCTTTCAAGGTTGTTTTTTTCTGGACACGAATGTACATGAAGCAATCTATTGGTAAGAAAATTCGATCTACAGGACAGCATCCCACCGTAAATACAAAGGTCCTTTGGCAAGGTTCCTTCGATATCCTTGCTCAACTTCAGGATACTAAGCTCAAAAGTGCGACAAAAAATATTTATGCATTTTTTTTCTCACAAGACACATTTTTCAATAGATGAACGCCTCTTTATTTTCTCGTATGGAATACAAACGAAATACACACATCAAAAAAAAAGTTTTGCATCACCCAGGTTCCTCGAACTCCTTAACATAGACGTTGACTGTGGATATTGCTTTACAGATACGGTCCATTTAAATGTCCAGAGACGTCACTAAACCCGCCCAAAGATGTAAACAACCAGGCATGAGCAGCGCCTATTAGACGCAGGGGGTCCGACAGCCGATCAATTCCAGCCATTCCACCAGGAAGGTTGTACACGGCTCGGGTTGTCTGTAGTTCAGTACCGCGGTTCGATCGTGTCCGCGTTGTTACTTTGTGCCAGGAAGGGCTCTCAACAAGGGAAGTGTCCAGGCATCTCGGAGTGAACCAAACCGATGTTGTTCGGTCATGGAGGAGATACAGAGAGACAGGAACTGTCGATGACATGCCTCGCTCAGGCCGCCCAAGGGCTACTGCTGCAGTGGATCACCGCTACCTACGGATTATGGCTCGGAGGAGCCCTGACAGCAACGGCACCATATTGAATGATGCATTTCGTGCAGTCACAGGACGTCATGTTACGACTCAAACTGTGCGCAATAGGTTGCATGATGCGCAACTTCACTCCCGATGTCCATGGCGAGGTCCATCTTTGCAAACACGACACTACACAGCGCGATACACATGGGCCCAACAACATGTGGAATGGACCGCTCAGGATTGGCATCATGTTCTCTTCACCGATGAGTGTCGCATATGCCTTCAACCAGACAATCGTCGGAGACGTGTTTGGAGGCAACCCAGTCAGTCTGAACGCCTTAGGCACACTGTCCAGCAAGTGCAGCAAGGTGGAGTTTCCCTGCTGTTTTGGGGTAGCATTATGTGGGGCCGACGTAGGCCGCTGGTGGTCATGGAAGACGCCATAAAGGCTGTACGATACGTGAGTGCCATCCTCCGACCGATAGTGCAACCATATCGGCAGAATATTGGCGAGGCATTCGTGTTGATGGACGAGCGAGCCGATCGTGCACATCTTCTGAATGACTTCCTTCAGGATTACAACATCAGTCTACTAGTGTGACCAGCATGTTCTCCAGACATTAACCGTATCGAACAAGCCTGGGATAGATTGAAAAGGGCTGTTTATGGACGACGTGACCCACCAACCACTCTGAGGGATGTACGCCGAATCACCGTTGAGGAGTGGGACAATCTGGACCAACAGTGCGTTGATGAACTTGTGGATAGTATGCCACGACGAATACAGGCGTACATCAACGCGGGAGGACATACTGCTGGGTGTTAGAGGTACCAATGTGCACAGAAATCTGGACTACCACCTCTGAAGGTCTCGCTGTATGATGGTACAACATGCAAATGTGTGGTTTTCATGAGCAATAAAAAGGGCAGAAATGATGTTTATATTGATCTCTATTCCAATTTTGTGTACAGGTTCCGGAGCTCTCGGAAACGATGTGATGCAAACCATTTTTGATGTGTGTAATTGGGAAATGAAATCCTTTCTGGACTGACACACACTAACCGCCTGTATGGCCTGTAGAGCATTAACTGCCGAGAGAATAAAGTCTCCTACAGGTTTTATACCCTAATAGTCATACCTTGACCAGCCTTTAGCTATTCACAGTTTACGCTTAGGAATGATTTTGTTATGGTTATCACTGAACTTAGGTACCAACTATCTGATCAAAAGCATCCAGACACTCGTATGTAACAGGGAACTGACCTCTAGATGTCAAAAGAGAGGGGGGGGGGGGGGGGTATCAGTATAAATGGAGGCGTGCAGTGCAGAATTGTGTTTTCAGTAGAGAAGCAGTAACAGCGATATGGGTTGGTCAGGAGAGCTCAGAGATTTCGAACGTGGACTAGTCATTAGGTGTCACCTGAGTAATAATTCCATCAGGGACATTTCATCTTCCTAAAGCTGCCCGAGTAGACTGTCGGTGATGCGATTGTCAAGCGGAAACGCGAAGGAACAACTGCAGATAAACTGAGACTAGGTATACCTCACTGTAGTGACGGAGAGAGACTGTCGAGCATTGTGGAGGGTGGTTGTAAAAAAATGGCATGAAATTAGCCGAAGGAGTCACTCGTGAGTTCCAAACTGCTACCACAAGTCCAGCTAGCACAATGACTGTGGGTAGTCAGTTAAAAACTATTGTGTACAATTGTGGAGCAGCTTATTGTAAGACACACGCTTCTGTAGCCAATGCTAACGGTCGCTCGAGGTGGTGTAGAGAGCGACGCCACGAATTCTTTTGTGTGAAGAATCACGTTATACCCTGTGGCACTCCGATGGAAGGAACTGGCTTTGGCGAATGCCAGGAGAGTGTTACCTACCATCATGTGCGGTGCCAATGGTGAAGTAGGGAGGAGGTGGTGATGCAGTATGGTGCTGTTTTTCGTTGCTAGGGTGTGGTTGCCTTATTGCGCTTAAGAATACGCCAAAATCGGAAGAATACGAACACATTCTAGTGTGCTGTGCGCTGCGTAGAGTTGAGGAACAGTTCGGAGACGATGACTGTTTGTATCAGGATGACAATGCACCCCATCATAAAGCAGCATCTGTGAGGCAATGGTTTGTGGACAACAACATTCTGCAATGAACTGATCTGCCCCGAGTCCCGACCTGTAACCGATGGAGCACCTTTGGGATGAGTTAGAGCGTCCACTTCGCTCTAGACCCAAGCATCCAACGTTAGTACCGCCACTGGTTTCGGGTCTCGAGGAAGAATAGGCTACCATTCCTCCACAGACATTGAGATATCTCACTGAAAGTGTCCCCACAAGTGTTGAAGCTGTCGTAAAGGCGAACGGTGGACACATCACTTATTAATATGCACTAATAGGTGTATGGATACTTTTGATCAGATAGTGTACAGTGTAAGCATTACCTAGAGATGGTTGCTAGTCGACCGAAACTTGTTACCCTCTAGTTGTTATTACATTATATTGCGATAGATACCGTGAAATTTTATAACGAGGAAATGAACCGAAGCAAGAAGTCTCACCGAGCGAGGTGGCTCAATTGTTAGGATGCTGGAATCGTATTCGGCAGGGCCGTATTTCAGGCTATCCTTGTTTAGGTTCTATGTGATTTTTCTAAATCGCACATGCCGAGGTGGTTCCTTCGAAAAAGGACACTGTCATGTTTCTTCCTCATTTTTCTCTCAATCCTAGTCTATGCTCCGACTGTAATAACCTCGTCGTCGACGGGCCATAAAAGCCTAATCTTACTTTCTTTCAGCAATCCGTGCGCCAAATTAACAATAAATGGTCCGATACATTTGTTGTGTGTAATTCGTAGCTAACTCTCCACGTTCGGTTATAAAGTCACTGTTGTAATTCACTAAATATGCTTCAGACACACGAGACAAGAATAATTTTAAAATACTGAAACACACAACTCACAGTTTATACGTCCACAACACAAATGGAGTCCATGACCTCACGTCATCCTCGAAGCGAACCACGTGTAAAGTTGTAAGGATAGGATTTACATCTGAGCACATGAACGACAATTCTGCAACTAACTAATGTTTATTAAATGAAACAAACAAGCCGACGAAACACAGACGATAGAAACTTTGGACAAATTCCGCATCCGAGAAAGTGCTGCTCATTGTTGTACGATGGAAGTTTTTAGTGTAATGTCTCTTTGAGATGTTGGTTATTGAAGCAGGAGCGCCAGCTATTCGGAAAAAAACGTGGAGGAGGAAATACTTGGTTTCCCAAATCATTCGACCGAATGCCTGAATAGTTCCTTAAACAAAGCCTCGTCTTGCCCCATATCCCAGTGTCACGTCAACAACGGCACAACATTAAACTCTAATGAGCCACATGCTCCTCGCCTTCATTATTAAAAGTATATTCAGTAATTCAAGAATAATTTGGTCAACATGGAACGGAACTCCTGCGCACTTTATTGTTTAAATATTCCTGGGGGATGAAGACACTCGACATAAGATGCATGGAAAAGCAGTTCCTCAGTGACAAGTACTTCCATCTGGCTGTATGAACTGCTCTTGAGCAACTTTGCTTCCTCTGATCACAAACAAGGTCTGTTTCATCGATGAATTTATGGAACAGTTTGTTTGCGTTTCGGTCTCAGGCTGAGGGACGAGGGCTGGCCTTCATCTCGGGCGTTTGGTTCTTACCTCGGCTTTACAATTTGTAACGAAAGATTCTTTTTTCTATTGACAGTTTTATTTCACTATTTTTTCTGTTACGAAAGCAAACCTCCGATCGTGATTTGCGCTTAAAATCAATATGTAAGCAGTAAACAATTTCTTCCGAGCACACGAAAAACAGCAGATCGATCTCAGCTTCTCATTTTCGACTACTGAAACCGTGAAACGTTTATTATTTGTATCTCAAACATATAATCATTTATGGTATCATTTTCTCATTTCACTCATAAAACTATCCTTTCAGTTGTTTGCGAATCGAGATCCCTCGTCTCAAACCGATACCTTTCCTTTTCTCTATCTTCTCTTACAGTTTGAACCTTCATCATCATCATCTTGGAAATATCCTGTACATGATTTTCATAAAAATATTTAGAATATGATGTGTAAAACTGTTCCCGCACATTGCAGGTCCAAGAAGAATAGAAACGAGGGCGATGAAAATACATTTCAGAAGCCCATGAAAACAAAATATGATAATTTATCGATGTGCAAATAAGTATGGGTTTAAGATGCCACATGCAACATCGAAACCCGTCACGTCATGCTACTGAACGAACACACTTGTGGGCATGTTATTGCGGAAGCGTGTGTCAGGTTCCTTGGGCATAAATCCGGAGATAATTGGTGGGGGAGCGGTGAAAGTGGCCGGTAGACCAGCTCCAAGGCAAACACGGTGCCCACATTTTCATTAGTGGTCACGCTTGATGAACTTGCTGGCCAATAAAAATGATTTTATTCTTCGACAAAGGTGAATAGTCATCGAGCAATTTGACGCAATAGTTGGAACTCTGTATTCGTGTTCGGAAGAGCCAGGTTAAAGTCCTCGTCCGTTCATCCAAATTGTAGTTTCCCGTAATTTCCTTACATCACTTCAGATAAATGCCAGATAGGCTTTCCCGACGTATTAAATGTCAGATGGGCACTTCCCGGAGGCCTGGTATTACTCTTAAGGAGCCAAGATGACGAACATTTGTTTAGCCAAAATATTTTGAAGTCTTCCGACGTTAACATCTGAGAACGGGATGGTTGCTTCAGAAATAAAAGGCAAATTTCTCTCTTATCTCTGTTCAATTAAACACTCCGTCTCTAACGACCGAATCGTCTAATCTTCCATCATTTCCGAAAAGCTGGAAAGTTACAGGACCATCTGCACACTTTTGGAACATTAGTCAAGATCACAGTTACAGAAAAGATGTTATGTCTGATCTTATTTCTAAGGTTTTTAAAGGCGTGTAGGTTGAAGATCTTTGTTGACGACGTATTTACTCGTCAGGGTAAATATAACCGTGACGAAAGATTCCTTTTATCACGGACTGAAGTGATGTTGGGAAACCAAGGAAAACTAGATTAAGTTGCCTAAGTTGGAATTAGAACTGCGATTTTCCTAAACAGGAATCGAGGATTGTCACCATTGTACCACTCACTTCAAGATAGATTTTTAAGAATTTTGAGCCAGAGAAGAATTATTTTCGAAGACTTTTAGTTCAGAGAAATTTTAATTTCGAAAGTAAAAAAAAAAAAAGTTGGTTTCAGTTTACAAGAACCAACCTCGAGGAAAAAAATCACTTCTATTCAACTGAAAAAGAAATGCAAGTTACTACTGTGGTGGTCGATCGAGTCGTAATCCTATTGAAATCTACTGTTGTTACAAAATTTCATTATCAGTGCTTGCTGGCGGGATAATGGGCGGTACTGGCATTTATTTGCAGACTAATGGCCTGCGTCCAATGTCCGGGATTAAATTCCAAACATTTGCACAACGTCATAAGGAACGAGGGCGTGTTGAACTATTCATGGTCATCCGTCCGTTCGATGGGGTAGCGACCACTTGGAGCTGTTTATCGATTTCCAGTTTTCTCCTTATCTCCTATCGCCACCAACCGTATGAGCACACCACTTCACTGTTTACCTGTTCCCCCAAACGAACATTTACTACTAAAAACTTAACAGACGTGCCTCCAGTATGGTGTCAGACTGACATGCTTGCACCAGACGATGGGTCACATTACCAAGTACGTAAATAAATAAGAACAGTGGCGCCACCTCTCTCGATGCTGACATGTTGTTGGCGGACTGGAACGCGTGCCTTCACACAAAAACTTTCAGCAGTTCTATAATTTAGTATTGTGCCCTCATGGAATTTCCATTGCTTTGCTTCTTGCAAATTTTATTAATTTTTAATTGGCTTTTAGTATGTTCTCATTGTCTTACAGATGAGACAGTGCCTCTTTTTATTATCAAAACAGCGCAATACCATAATAACAAAGGCAGACAATGGCAATGTAATTGCGATTATGAATGAAAAGGAATATTGACAAAGCACTAGACTTTCTGAAGAGCAACAGTATCACCAAATTGACTAGTGACCCAAAAGCAAGGTACAAGAAAAAGATCCAATAAACACTGAAAAACATCAAGAACACCTTCACAGGAATCCAGATAAAAAGAGCAACACAGGAAAGGCCAAAGGCACCCAACCAAATTTCTCTACCGAAAGTGCACGAACAAAATATTCCATTAAGATCAGTCATTAAGTTCGGAATGCTCTGTCCTATCACCTAGCCGAACATACACACAAATTAGTAAAGAAAATATATACTTTTGAAAACAACAAGAACTTGGGAAACTCAAAAGAATTGGTAGACAGAATCAAGAACACAGCAAGCCTTATGTCATTTCATGTCACATCAATATACACTGTGTTCCAGTAGATAAAGCGATCACCATCATCACACGAGGACTAAAACCTCAAGGCAACACAGCAGACACACCCACTGAGCCGGCCGTGGTGGCCGAGCGGTTCTAGGCGCTACAGTCTGGAACCGCGTGATCGCTACGGTCGCAGGTTCGAATCCTGCCTCGGGCATGGGTGTGTGTGATGTCCTTAGGTTAGTTAGGTTTAAGTAGTTCTAAGTTCTAGGGGACTGATGACCTCAGAAGTTAGTTCTCAGAGCCATTTGAACATCTACTGATGATATATCAACCATACTCAGGAGCATAACACCACAAAATTACTTTGCATTTAAAAAAGAATTTTGCCGGCCGAAGTGGCCGTGCGGTTAAAGGCGCTGCAGTCTGGAACCGCAAGACCGCTACGGTCGCAGGTTCGAATCCTGCCTCGGGCATGGATGTTTGTGATGTCCTTAGGTTAGTTGGGTTTAAGTAGTTCTAAGTTCTAGGGGACTAATGACCTCAGCAGTTGAGTCCCATAGTGCTCAGAGCCATTTGAACCATTTGAAAAAAAGAATTTTATTCCGTACACAAACGACTGATTTTTGGACCATAACGACACAAAAGTACTTTGTGTTTAAAAAGGAACTTTATTCCCTACACAAACGACTGCAATTTGGATCGGCGATTAGTGGCTTGTTAGCCAACATATTCATGGCATCGTTATGTCAATGATATAATACGCCTGTCTCATGAACTACATACACACATAAATACAGCTTCACAATGATATAAACAATGTAACACAAAAATTCACTTCATATTACAAACAGGAACAGGAAACACACTAAATTTTCTGGATATGGCTCTGAGCACTATGGGACTTAACTACTGTGGTCATCAGTCTCCTAGAACTTAGAACTACTTAAACCTAACTAACCTAAGGACATCACACACATCCATGCCCGAGGCAGGGTTCGAACCTGCGACCGTAGCAGTCGCGCGGTTCCGGACTGCGCGCCTAGAACCGCTAGACCACCGCGGCCGGCTGGATATCACCATACAGAGAATAAACAATACTCATAATTTCGCAATGTTTAGAAACCAAAAACCACGAGCATCACCATTCACAATCACACAAACCACCCATTGACACGCATACAAGGAAAATTCATATTCATGCTTCCCAGATTAAAGAGAACGTCTATGAGCAAATTGAACTACACACAGGAGATAAATACAATGAAAGAAATAGGAACGGAAAATGTTTATAACATACATATGATAGAGAAACACAACCACCGAATATATATATACAGAAAAGAAATTAACAGGTCACATATACCTTGCACAACACAGAAGAATATAACGCACAGACAATGACGTCATGCAAGACACAACTGAGCAACAACCCACACACACAACAAAATGGAACATACTTGTCTACAATGATAAAATAGAACAGATAACATTTAAAAGAACACGGACTTCAAATAGGACAGAAGACAGACAAAACAACACGGGAAAAGCTCAGAACATAGGAAACATCCAGAGATAAAATTCAACAGATCAGGCATATATGAACCTAAATGCAACACATGTCAGACGGTATACATAGGACGAACATAAAGGAACTATAAAACAGGACACTCAGAACATATCAGAGCTCTAAACAAGAGCAGCCCCCTTAGCACGTTTGCTGACCACGTAATAGCCCCCAACCTTCACCCATCTAAAATAGCAACAGATTTAAAAATACTAAAATCCAGCCACAGCCTATACCATATACTAACAACAGAAGAAAACTTCCACGTGCAGAAAGCATTAGCGCCATAAAAACAGATTGCAAATTGCTACACTAGACCACGCAAACATTATTTAAAACATTAAAGGATCTTTACAGAAATGGTAACACGAACAGATAAAACACACACACACACACACACACACACACACACAGAATAAGAGAGAGGGCAAGAGGGAACAATTTGGCACGAGACGCAAATGAACGCCAACTGATAGACACACAGAACAGCGTTTGCACTGTGTGTTGACGAAGTGAAAAGCATTATTTACAAACGAATTTCTGCAAAATACGTGTAGGATTTGTGCGTGGCTTTCAGTAACGCACGGGAATGTAGCTGAAAAAGGATTTGCTGAAGCTAAACATAAATAATCGCAAATGTAGGCGCGAAATATCCTCACATCGCAAAATTACGTTTATATCTAAAACGATGTTTTAACTAGACAACCAAATTCGCACTAACATCATTTAGTAGTAGGTGACAAGGTACTAGCACCTGATAATGTACAGAGAGACCTGTTTAACGCTGTAATTGGAAATTAAGGTAATTACAATAACAAACCAAAACCGTTTTAAGGCTTAAATTTCGTAGATAATTTATCACTCAAAACAAATTCACATATCACAGATTTGAATAAAGAAAACACACTGACGATGGATCAAAACGGAAAAACAGTGTTTTGCATGACAGGCAGACATTATATCCAATAATTTTTTCTGCAAACAGAGCCAAAGCAAGAACATCTATTCCAGACGATGATTACCAAGGTCCATTTTAGTTAGCAAGGTATATCGTGAATAAATCATTAAAATCAAACTGTCATTGCAGACGTAAATAAAGAAACGAGATAGAGTTCATGCTTTATTTGTAATAAATATATTGTTTGCACAGATAGAAAGTTGTTGGAAGATGTTTTTATGACAAATCACTTCTTCAGCTCAGCGATCCTTGTACATTTAATCAGCACAAGGAAATCTTCTATGTCATAAACTCCAGAAGAAACGTCCTGGCACTCTTGGTAGAACCATTAGAGGATTTAGGTGCATCCTGACAGGAGTACAAGACTTTGAGGGCTTAGTAGGATTCTATGGAGATTCTGCGTGTCACGTGTATTTCCTTTCCAAGTAGTTCTTAAGTAACATCTGCTGGAGGAGCACAATGGGCTCATCATGTCTGGCGCACGCCAGTACACTGCAAGTGAGCGAACTACCGATTTGGAGGCTTGTCAGCGTGGGTTATCCGGCTGTGTAAGAAGGCACTGCAGCGTGATACACTACGTGATCAAAAGTATCAGGGCACCTGACTGAAAATGACTTACAAGTTTGTGGCGCCCTCCATCGGTAATGCTGAAATTCAATATGGTGTTGGCCCATCCTAGCCTTGATGACAGCTTCCACTATCGCAGGCATACATTCAGTCACGTGCTGGAAGGTTTCTTCCGGAATGGCAACCCAATCTGCACTGAGGAGAGGTGTTGATGTCGGTCGGTGAGGTCTGGCTCGAAGTCGGCGTTCCAAAACATCCCAAAGGTCTTCTATAGGATTCAGGTCAAGACTCTGTCCAGGCCAGTATATTACAGGGATGTTGTTATCGTGTAACCACTCCGCCACAGGCCGTGCATTATGAACAGGTGCTCGGTCGTGTTGAAAGATGCAATCGTCATCCCCGAATTGCTCTTCAACAGTGGGAAACAAGAAGGTGCTTAAAACATCAATGTAGGCCTGTACTGTGATAGTGCCACGCAAAAGAACAAGGGGTGCAAGCCCCATCCATGAAAAAACACGACTAAGCCATACACCGCCGCCTCCGAATTTTACTGTTGGCACTACACACCCTGGCAGATGATGTTCACAAGGCATTCGCCATACCCACAACCTGCCATCGGATCGCCACATTGTGTACCGTGATTCGTCACTCCACAAAACGTTTTTCCAATGTTCAATCGTCCAATATCCTTACACCAAGCGAGAGCCCTCATGTGGCATTTACGGTCGTGATGTGTGGTTTATGAGCAGCGGTTCGACCATGAAATCCGAGTTTTCTCACCTCCCGCCTAACTGTCATAGTACTTGCAGTGGGTCCTCATGCAGTTTGGAATTCATGTGTGACGGTCTGGATAGATGTCTGCCCATTACACATTACGACCCTCTTCAACTGTCGGTGGTCTCTGTCAGTCAACAGACGAGGACAGCCAGTACGCTTTTGTGCTGTACGTGTCCCTTCACGTATCCACTTCGCTATCACATCGGAAACAGTGGACCTAGGGATGTTTAGGAGTGTGGAAATATCGTGTACAGACATATGCCACGAGTGACACCCATTTCACCTGACTACGTTCGAAGTTCCTGAGTTCAGCGGAGCGCCCCATTCTGCTCTTTCGCGATGTCTAATGGCTATTGAGGTCGCGGATATGGAGTACCAGGCAGTAGGTGGCAGCGCAATGCACTTAATATGAAAAACGTATGTTTTTGGGGATGTCCGGTTACTTTTGATCACATGGTGTATCATCCCCGGACGTAACAGTATCATAATAACTTCCAGTACGACAAACTTTGTCGCTGTCTGTTACCATCAAATATCTCCCATAAACGGCAGTCGCTGAAGGTTGGTCTCACTCACTTCTTCGGGTTATAACGTTCCCATCAGGCCTGCTATATTAAATTAGCTTGTGAAGCACAGATACGCAACTCCTGTGCTGAAATGGCTCTCGGCTGAATATTTGATGCCTATTTTTTTAATTCATTGTAGAAGGAAGTACCCCGTACTGTACTCTCCTCCTCTCTCTCTCTCTCTCTCTCTCTCTCTCTCTCTCTCTCTCTCTCTCTCTCTCTCTCACACACACACACACACACACACACACACACACACAAACAAACGGGCGAGCGGAGAATCACATACTTGATTAATGTATGTATTTAATAAATTCCGTTCCGAGGAAACCATGCGCAATCGTCAAGACTGTCCTTGGCTGAGAACAAGTGGGTCGTGTTGCTCTGTGGTGTCAATTCACGAACTTCGTGTAGGCCGTCGTTCAGGTGTCGTCGAATTCAAACTCTGCCATTCTGTGCTGATATTCCATCATTCGTTGTTGAATCATGCAAAAGAAACCAGAACATTCATTCAGTGAATGCTAGACAGAAAAAGACATGAATATGGACAATACTTCCTTAAGCATCATACAGAAAGGTGCGCACTATTCAGCAAGTTTGAGTTTGAATTATCTTCCGGCAGAACTGAAAAAAGAGTAATTAACTCCAAGTATTTAATATCAAGCTGAAAGTTTCACTTGTGGCACACTCTTTCAATTTTGACAGGAGTTCCTCCCAATAGTTAAAGTTATCTCTTATTTATTCTCACAAAATATTTTTATGTTTTATTTGTTATTTAATTCTTTCGTTCATAAATTTTCTATTCAGAATTCTATAGACCATACATTAACTCGTTTGACGATCAGGTACCTTTGTTTCGCATGGTCCCACGGAAACTAATAAATAAATTAATAAAGTAAAACAAATAGTAAGAACGAAGATGGTGACTGAGTTATGAGACCAAACAAGGAAATATATTCATTCCGCCCTCAAATAACATGTTAAGGTAGAAAAAAAGAACGTGTTATACCCTATAGACATCTAGAGAACGATGGAAGACTGATTAACAGAGAAGAGCCACACATTCCTTCAGAGCAGGAAAACAGGCAAAGCTAATTAGTTGGGAGGCAAGACACAAAAGGACTTAGAAGAAATTGGACATTGGACAGAAGACCCTACTCAACAGATAAAAATTCAGACTACAAGTCAAGATATTCATAGGTTTTCAGGAAGATAAAACAAGTATAAAAATAACTATAGTCAATTGGTTCGATGAGAGTAAAAGATCTCTTTACGAGAAAATGAAAGTGTTTTGGAGAGGATGAAGTAAAAGAACAGAAAATAGTTATCTTGACGTCATCCTTAGTTGAAAGAAAAAAGATATTAGTTTCAATAATTAACACTGAGATGAAAAGGTAATTATGTGTAATTGGTGCAATTCGATATATTGCATTCACCATGGGGGGACAGGCAAGATTATCTGACAGCGAATTACCATAAGAATTGTATACTACTTCATGACGTCATATACTGGCGTATTATTTATGTATTGCAAGCAGATGCTGTAATGCCTAAGCGTAGGTCTTTGCAGACAATTAATAGTAATACGTGCATTTTTGCATTGTGATAGTCTTATTGAAATAAAGTAACTGTGAGTCCATTAAATATTCTAGGCACTTCAGTCCGGAACCGCGCTGCTGGTACGGTCGCAGTTTCGAATCCTGCCTCGGGCATGGATGTGTGTGATGTCCTTCAGTTAGTTAGGTTTAAGTAGTTCTAAGTCTAGGGGACTGATGACTGATGTTAAGTCCCATAGTGCTTAGAGCCATTTGAACCACTTTTGAAGCATTAAATACACTCCTGGAAATGGAAAAAAGAACACATTGGCACCGGTGTGTCAGACCCACCATACTTGCTCCGGACACTGCGAGAGGGCTGTACAAGCAATGATCACACGCACGGCACAGCAGACACACCAGGAACCGCGGTGTTGGCCGTCGAATGGCGCTAGCTGTGCAGCATTTGTGCACCGCCGCCGTCAGTGTCAGCCAGTTTGCCGTGGCATACGGAGCTCCATCGCAGTCTTTAACACTGGTAGCATGCTGCGACAGCGTGGACGTGAACCGTATCTGCAGTTGACGGACTTTGAGCGAGGGCGTATAGTGGGCATGCGGGAGGCCGGGTGGACGTACCGCCGAATGGCTCAACACGTGGGGCGTGAGGTCTCCACAGTACATCGATGTTGTCGCCAGTGGTCGGCGGAAGGTGCACGTGCCCGTCGACCTGGGACCGGACCGCAGCGGCGCACGGATGCACGCCAAGACCGTAGGATCCTACGCAGTGCCGTAGGGGACCGCACCGCCACTTCCCAGCAAATTAGGGACACTGTTGCTCCTGGGGTATCGGCGAGGACCATTCGCAACCGTCTCCATGAAGCTGGGCTACGGTCCCGCACAACGTTAGGCCGTCTTCCGCTCACGCCCCAACATCGTGCAGCCCGCCTCCAGTGGTGTCGCGACAGGCGTGAATGGAGGGACGAATGGAGACGTGTCGTCTTCAGCGATGAGAGTCGCTTCTGCCTTGGTGCCAATGATGGTCGTATGCGTGTTTGGCGCCGTGCAGGTGAGCGCCACAATCAGGACTGCATACGACCGAGGTACACAGGGCCAACACCCGGCATCATGGTGTGGGGAGCGATCTCCTACACTGGCCGTACACCACTGGTGATCGTCGAGGGGACACTGAATAGTGCACGGTACATCCAAACCGTCATCGAACCCATCGTTCTACCATTCCTAGACCGGCAAGGGAACTTGCTGTTCCAACAGGACAATGCACGTCCGCATGTATCCCGTGCCACCCAACGTGCTCTAGAAGGTGTAAGTCAACTACCCTGGCCAGCAAGATCTCTGGATCTGTCCCCCATTGAGCATGTTTGGGACTGGATGAAGCGTCGTCTCACGCGGTCTGCACGTCCAGCACGAACGCTGGTCCAACTGAGGCGCCAGGTGGAAATGGCATGGCAAGCCGTTCCACAGGACTACATCCAGCATCTCTACGATCGTCTCCATGGGAGAATAGCAGCCTGCATTGCTGTGAAAGGTGGATATACACTGTACTAGTGCCGACATTGTGCATGCTCTGTTGCCTGTGTCTATGTGCCTGTGGTTCTGTCAGTGTGATCATGTGATGTATCTGGCCCCAGGAATGTGTCAATAAAGTTTCCCCTTCCTGGGACAATGAATTCACGGTGTTCTTATTTCAATTTCCAGGAGTGTATTTAGGTATTATCGTCCCAGCGCAAGAAACTCGCGAGTTTTTATCACACAGGAATTCGATGCCGTCTATTAACTTAGCCTGTCCACGTGAGCTGTCTCAAGTACAACAATAGTTTTTCTGGACGTAGCACTCGCCTTAGACTTTTTATAATTAGTTTCAGCAGCGCGTTGTTTCCTCTTGCAGATATTGCTATTCCTCCCTTCCTATACGATTCACTTTCGATGTTATCAGTAGATTCGTTGTCGAATAAGCAAATGGAGAACTCAGGCTGCAATACTACTAAAACTCGTAACAATACAGCCCCAATTCTTCTACATTTTTAATTAAATTAATTTACAATAAAATTTGATATTTGCCTTAAGTGACGACCTAGATTTCAATAAGACTTGACATTTACAATGTAACATAAACAGAAGCGAAAGGAGAATATAAAATCACACAGAGCAAAATAAATGAGCAAATTTTACAGTACACATTACGAAATGACATTGAAAACGAAACAGTTTGTGACCGATCAACTTCTTGTTGGGTTATACTGTTATTCACTGAAGTAACTCAAACCTTTAGAGGACAGCACGGTACTCTGTTCATTGTGTGGTAGTCGCACATCATTTGATCGATTTCATTATAGAATTAGGGAATTTTAATATCAGGTATGACAACCAGGACAGAGCTTCTTGCGAAGAAATTCTAAGCCATGTTCCAAATAGATGCCCATTACACACAGTTTGCAAACGCACTAACTGAAATTTATATCCTAACAGTTCTGCCTCGAGTTTTGAACGTTTTAAGCCACAGACGAAGTCGTCTATGTCTCACTGAATGAAAACATGTGGGTATGCTGTCGAAAAGTAATATTCAAGTGGATAATGGTACTTAGATTTTCACTCCGTATATAGTAACATAAAAAATGAAAATGAAAGGTACAATTTAGAAACGACACGTGATGTATGTCCATCTTTTCAGAGATGGCTGCGGGACTCAGCTGTTCGATGCAGGATGTCAAAGTAAACACCTTTCAGCCGTCTAGTTTCCAAACTTATTTTATTTGGCTACCAGTTTCGGCAATTTATTACTCCATCTTCAGGCCCCTCATCGACGTGTAGGACGATTTCACCTCGGTTCTGATCAAAACAGGGGCCAGCAATAGTGGTATTAGTAGATTTCTGCTTGCTATAGCGATACCTTAAACCATCATCTGCAAGCAGAAATCTATCAGACATCTATCTGAAATAATGTGCCGGCAGATGATGGTTCAAGGTAGCGCTATAGCAAGCAGAAATTACTAATACCACTATTGCTGGCCTTGTTTTGATCAGAACCAACGTGGAATCTTCCTATACGTCGGTCATGGGCCTGAAGATGACGTAGTAAATCGCCGAAACTGGTAACCAAATAAAATAATTTTAAAAACTAGACGGCTGAAAGGTGTTTAATTTGACATCCTGCGTGATGGAAAAGTCCTGAGGTAACATACGGAAAGAATGCCAAATAACAAAACCTTTATTTTTTAGTATTATCTGAGCTTGTACGCTATGTAAGAGTTACAACGCGATTCGTGGTGCATCCCATTTCATAAATTATTTGGCCATCAATAATTTTCTGCCTATTGTCAGTAGCGTATAGACATTATATTTTTGGCACTATCATTGTCTGCCATCGACAACACAGAGTCCGACTAAACCTGATTAATGATCATGGCTACCGATGTCCGAGTTTCAAAAAAAACATTTCGACATTATGTCAAATGTTGCCCGCAATGAATGAGGCGCGCACGACATACTTGTGACGAGATCTGTGCGAAGCAATTTGGCATGAATGTGGTAAAAAGCGTGTCGTTCATATGCTCAACCGTTCCATGACTGAGGACTTCATGTATTCTGCCAGTATAGAACTTTTAAGGAGGACGATGCGAGTTTTCTGGGCATAGTCTGTTTGCGATTGATTCGAAATCATCCAGAAACATTTGAATTTATAATTAAATGGTATAAATCGCCAGGAGATATACCCAGTGCATCATATGCGGTGTATGATAGAGAATTCTGGATACGACAAATGTTTCTACCTGCTAAAATTGTGTTATTAGAAGAGGCTATCGGGAAAGAATGTATCTTACTGAGGCTGACACCTACCGACTTATTCCAGGCCTCGGCAATGTCGAACTCTTCGACGGGCGAAACGAGGCCTTCCGTGAAATTAACTGGGCATCACATAGCTTTGAAAACATTGCACTTTATTTGTTGTCGCACAATTTTTCGCTAGGATACAACATTTTGTTTACAAATGTGACCCTAATATACATTTTCTGAAGTTTTTAACTAATTCCTGCAGTTACTACATACACTTCTCACCAGTGTTTTGAACCAGTATCTTAAACAAGCTGAGTGTTTTATGTTTCAACACCATCTTAAGCAGGCCATGATTTATCTACCTCTATCGTTCCAAATCGATGAAGGCACTGGACTCGTACTGGAGAAGAGCAGGATATGAATCTGCTTCCAGGCATCCTGATTTATTGGTGCTATGATTTCCCTACGTCGTCGTAGGCAAATGTGGAACTGATTCTTCCGGCAAGACCACAGCCGATTTCCTTCTCAATCATTGCCCAGCTATTACTGCACCATATCCAGTAACCATGATGTCCAGAAGGTGCATTATAATCCTTTCTTTCACCCAGAATCTGTAAAAAAAGTTTAATCAGTGATGTCAAAAAAGTTACTGAAACATACGTTTCAAAACGAAGTGTAAGTTGAAAGTATTGTAGAGTATTCGCGACCGAGGACAATGTTACTACTTGTAACGCTTCAAATGCTATGTATCTTTTAGGAACCCAAAATGAGAAGATGTATGCAGCACGCTTTAAAGTTACAAACAATATAGTTTCAACATAATTTCATGAAGCTTAAAGTATCATTATTTTTTTCTGGTTCCATGAGATCAATTGAACCAAATCTGCGCAGTCTGGAACGAATGTCTACATAATTCTCAGTCCGCTGATAAAAAATGAAATAAAGAAACACGAAAGAAAAGTATTTGCAATATATGGAAATAAAAAACGAAAACAAAAAAATGGCTCTGAGCACTATGGGACTTAACATCTGTGGTCATCAGTCCCCTAGAACTTGGAACTACTTAAACCTAACCAACCTAAGGACATCACACACATCCATGCCCGAGGCAGGATTCGAACCTGCGACCGTAGCAGTCGCGCGGTTCCGGACTGAGCGCCTAGAACCGCTAGACCACCGCGGCCGGCAAATAAAAAACACATTGCAAAGATAAGCACTCAATTATCGTTACTAAAAATATTTAAAAACGAAATATAGGAATGGTACTAGAGTTGAAAACGAATGGACCGTTGCGTTCTACAGAGGTGACACTGCACATTAACGTAGATCTTCCATTGGGTGCACTGCCCCCTTTTTCCTCAAAGGTGTGTCCTCTCAGTCAATCATAGGCCGGCCAGAGGACGTGCTGGATGCTGTACAGTGATACGTAATTTGAGCAATGAGGACAGACATATTTTCTGAGCGCGCTGTCCGGTGAATTTGTCACACAGAGAAACAAGGCTCTGTAGCTTAAAAAATGCAGTTGTTCTTCTGGTAAGAAGCAATGACTATTCCGCAAGAATGCTATTACATATTTAATTACAAATCAAATGGATTTAGATATTTCAAATAAACGTGAGTGGCAACTTTTTAAGTATAGGCCAATCTGCTTGCTGTTAACTACAAATTCATTGTTGTAGGTTTGTCCAAAATTGTGTGACAGTGCACCTTGTACAGTACTTAGACGTTATAGGTTAGTTTGTTTCGGTTGAATAAATATTTTTTAGTGATAGGCTAGTTATTTTCTACATATGAAACGTGCTGCGTCCTAAAATAGCCAGGAAACTAATTTTCCTCTTGGTAGCGATCATTAATGAAAATGTGTTCGTTTCTAATGTAACTGTCCAGAGAGGTAATAAAATTATCATTCTATTGCAAAAGTATTCATATTATACATTTTATTAACACGGTATTGCATCTACCACTTCACCGTTTTAACCTGACTTTCACTGTGGGTGGAACTGTATGCCACTTAACTTGGATTAAATTGCGGTCGAACATAACATACCGATCCACACCGTTCGAGCCATTTGAGTCACTTAGAGAGACTGATCTGCTTACGTTCCCAAATACGCCGTTTCAGTTTGATACGTGTGGTGTCACCGCCAGACGCCACACTTGCTAGGTGGTAGCCTTTAAATCGGCCGCGGTCCGTTAGTATACGTCGGACCCGCGTGTCGCCACTATCAGTGATTGCAGACCGAGCGCCGCCACACGGCAGGTCTAGAGAGACTTCCTAGCACTCGCCCCAGTTGTACAACCGACTTTGCTAACGATGGTTCACTGACAAAATACGCTCTCATTTGCCGAGACGATAGTTAGCATAGCCTTCAGCTACGTCATTTGCTACGACCTAGCAAGGCGCCATGTTCAGTTACTATTGATATTGTGAATCATGTACAGTCAAGAGCGACGTTCACCAGTTATGGATTAAAGTTAAGTATTCCACCAGCTACGTCCGTTTTTTCTAGTCTAATTTCCTTGTCCTGTTCCAGACCTCACGCCAGCCTGCGTGAGCTAAAACGCGTGCCTTTCGGCTTCCTCCAGTAACCCGGTGTTGGCTCTCCTGCCAACCCACAACAATACGAATCCTAATATTCTATGCCCAACGACTCAGAAGATACTGCAGTAGCCTTTAAACACTTATATTGTTCACAGCAAATTAAAGTATCTCAAATATTTAGAGGCAAATGTATCTAAAAGTTTGAATTTAACAGCGGAGTAGTATTCGGCCTGATCGAGCAATTTTGTGAAATGGTGACGAATCTTCGAGTCAAAAGAAGAAGTGGCACTTTTCATGCACAGGTGCACTTACGTCACAGATCATTATCAGGCTCATCGAGTAAACTGGCTCAGTTTTTACAGCTTTGGATCCGCATTCTGCGGAATCGTGATTCTAATAGCCTGTAACCATTCTGATTTAGTGCTAGTTTGTAAAAAATTGATATGTTGAGGCCATGGCAGCGTGAAAATACAAGTCAGTTCTGACGATAAAATAAATCAGCAACCAGACGCTGTTAATAGTGTTATTCATTTAGCACTGTAACCTGTTTCGAACCGACAGGTTCATCATCAGACGGCTGCTCGCGCTTAAAATTACATCTACTTTATATCATTTTAAACATGAGTAGCCGACTGATGATAAACCCGTCTGTCAGAAATTATTTTTTCTTAGTAAGTAGCATTATTAAAAGTTGCTGGTCTGTGTTTCTATTTTCGTATAAGAACCAGCCGATATTCCGATTTGGGTTACCATGATTTCTATAAATCACTTGGCTGTTTCCAAAAGTTCCCAAAATATTAATTCAGATTATGACGTCTTGCCTAGATCTTACTCTCCCTTTCAATTTCAGTGTAACGCCTTCTGCACCTTCGTGACTACCCTGCAATTTACACTTAAGTGCCTGGGAGAGGGTTCATCGAACCACTTTCACACTATTTCTCTACCGTCCACTGTCGAACAGCTCGCGGAAAAAACGAACACTTCAGTCACTCCGTGCGAGCTCCGATTTCTCTTATTTTATTACGATGATCATTTTTCCCTACGAAGGACGCCATCAACAAAATATTTTCGCATTCGGAGGAGGAATTTTCGTGAAAAGATCTCGCCGCAACGAAACCGTCTTCATTGTAATGGTTGCAACATCAACTTGCGAATCATATCGGTGACACTCTCTCTCCTATTTCGCGATGGTACATAACGAGCTGCCCTTCTTTGACCTTTCTCGATGTCCTCCGTCAATCTTATCTGATAAGGATCCATTTGCGCACATTCGTACGCCAGCAGAGGACGGACAAGCGTGTGTAGGCAGTCCCTTTAGTGGACAGTGGGAGCGAATATAACGATTCCAATTTTTTTGCTACTGCTTAAAAACACTCTGGAAGTCTTCGTTTATTAGGGTGTCTAGTAACCTCTGCGTCGAGCGGACAATAACTGTCATCTTGTTTTTAGTGAAAAATTCCTAAATAATATAGGTCGGGTGCGATCGTGTGTAATCGTGATGGAATTTGCAGTCGTTCATACGCCACTTCTGTAGACGTTTTCTATTTAGGTACTTCCTCAAATGTGTTTAAAAAACGCGAAAGAACTATTTATTGACCGTCTCACCAGGCGGAAAGAACTCTGTATGAAAATGAAGTATATCGTCAGTATCTAAAAAACAGATCAGCAAGCACTTAATGTTAGTCTTGGATTTACGAACGTTTTTGGCCAAGATGATGAAGGATTCTTCCATTTCGACCATAGCTCCTCAGTTTCACGGTCATAGCCATAAACTCAACTTCCGTTACCAGTGACAATCTCTGAAAGAAAACCTGAATCGACTTGAAGTAGTTATTGAAGTTCAATGCAGACTTCCACGCATTATTGCTTCTAATTTTCTTGAAGCATCCGTGACACAAACTTAGTCGGAATCCTTCTCATGTTCAATTATTTTGATACAATACGTTCGGATGTTGGAGAATCGAGTCCGTCACTATGTTAACATTTTCTGGTATGATGCCAGTTGACGGTAGACCGGAGCAATAGTCATCAACGTTTCTGAAACGCTTATGCCATTCTTAAGGTTGTGTCTGACCGAAAGTACTGTGTCCAAACACGTGTTTCAATATTTGATGCAATTTTACAGCGCTTTCCCCAAGTTTTAAAAAATGGCTCTAAGTACTATGGGACTTAACATCTGATGTCGTCAGTCCCCTAGACTTAGAACTACTTAAACCTAAATAACCTAAGGAAATCACACACATCCACGCTCGAGGCAGGATTCGAACCTGCGACAGCAGCAGCAGTGCGGTTCCGGACTGAAGTGCCTAGAACCGCTCGGTCAAAAAGGCCGGCCCCAAGTTTAAAACACTAATTTATACAGACAGGCTGCTGTTTCAGATCAGCCATCGAAAAAAAAGCAAACTCAGGGAAACACTACAATCGAAATATGCTCACCGACTAACCAAACTACTCAGCTCGCAGAAAGTTGGCACAGTTATTCAAGAAAGAGGTATGGAGAGACGCCTAGCGAAATTTCAATGTACTCGTTGCCATTTGTGAGCAAAATATTTTGTTCAGGAACTTTTGCATGTTACCTCGTTACATTGGAAGAAGATAACTTGTCCGTGCCATCTGGCTACAACTGTCAATACATAAAGATGGAGTATTAATCCGATTAATCCTTCGGAACCAGTAGCGTTATTAAGAAAGAAAATTATGGCCAAAGTAGAATTTTATTTTAGGCTTTGAGTATTTGCCGTGGATACGTCACGACACGTAAGTGTATGATTACTTCTTAAAGCATAAACTAACTGTGGTGTCACCGCCAGACACCACACTTGCTAGGTGGTAGCCTTTAAATCGGCCGCGGTCCGCTAGTATACGTCGGACCCGCGTGTCGCCACTGTCAGTGATTGCAGACCGAGCGCCGCCACACGGAAGGTCTAGAGAGACGTCCTAGCACTCGCCCCAGTTGTACAGCCGACTTTGCTAGCGATGTATCACTGACAAATTACACTCTCATTTGCCGAGGCGATAGTTAGCATAGCCTTCAGCTACGTCATTTGCTACGACCTAGCAAGGCGCCATTATCATTGCTATTTATCTTGTGATGCATGTACCGTCAGACCGATGTTCACCAATTATGGATTAAAGTTAAGTATTCCAGAAGCTCCGTACTTTTTTACTAGACTCAATTCCTTCAACTGTTCCAGACCTCACGCCAGCCTGCGTGAGCTTAAACGCGTGCCTTTCGGCTTCCTCTCGTAGTGGCTTGGCTGTCTTGCCAAGTCACAACACTAACAACGAACCTCTTGAGTATGAGGTCGCAAGTTCAGTCTTCAACAATTATGTTTGAAGGTGTTGTGTTAGCAATTATGACAGGAAAAATATTAACTGCTAATGACTCACCACGTGCATCAGGAACGCGACAGAAAATGAGTGGCCGGGAGGTGCAGAGTATGGGATGTACGTATCACACTTCACAAAATGGACATCGTCGACATTCAAGACATGTTTACAAAAAACGTTAACTTGCACCATGAACACCGAATGAACAATGTCGCGCCACAGTGGTCACGAAGGTTTGCACCATCAAGATCGAAGGCGAACTCCATGGCAGTTACAAACCGTGCAGGTCGTTCAGATAGGTATCCACTCTTAAAGAATGCACATAGAATCATACGTGTGTGATGAGAACTGATGGAATGTGATGGTATACGACCGAATGTGTAGCTTATCGTCAAACTGACTACCCTTTAAGGCGTAGCTGAAGGTAGAGCGATAATATGTTTTATAGTCACGGGAAAGACAAATATCCAGAGGCTGAATTTGTCCATCATTTCCAGCTGGTGTGAATTGCAATGTAACACGCTTTTCGGGAAGAATAATTCATTTCTAAAGGAGTGCGATTTTTATACGCAGACCAGGAATCAAGTAACAGCAAGTTATTTTGACCAGCTATTGGCCAAAAACAGTGCTTATACCATAGTTGTAGTTCTCCTACGTCAATTTCCCCGCTCTTGCTTGCTGTAACGTAAACACTCCCTACTGTCCTTGCAAGATCACGTAGACGAGAAAGAATCGTAGGGGGCATAGCACCTGTAGCGTCCCGCAGCACAATAATTAACTTTCCTACCAATTTACCATTCATATTAACAGTCGCCATAATTGTATACGAATGCGTTAAGGCACTGATGTTAGCTGATCTTTATACAACTCTCTTGGTACCTCTAACTTCCAGGATTCTTTTCATATGCATTTTCTCTTCAAATACCGATTGGTCGGAGTTGAAAACAAATTCCCTACTGAACGATGGGATGAGTTTGTTTCATTTACAAATTTTCGATCCCATTCCGCAGTTTGCTGTGCATCTTCAAGTTAACGCTGTGTTACAAATTTCATTATCTTACGTCTTCAAATTCTGTAGCACCGTTTGTAGTTATGGAACCATCGACTGCTTGCCTTGAAATCACTGTAATCTATATCGCGTGCAGTTTTATGTGCATAACGCAGTAGGTCACTAGGATACACATCCTGTAAATTGTATGGAGCGTCAAAGTAACGCTAGACACCAGTTTTTGTAATAAGTGCGTCTTGTTCTCTCTTGAATATCCGTAGGTTTTCTTATGCACTACACAGTCATATTGCTGAGGACTTAACCGAGATCTGTTAGGAATTTTTTTTTGCAATGCCACGGATAATTTCCATGTAGGTAGTTAGGTTTAGTATGCGCTCCTTGGAGAACGATTGTCCTTTAGTACGTTTCACCGGAGACGGGGTTTGTGGCTCCCTGTCCGACAAGGATGATGAACTAAATGGCTCGACGCCTGTTTCATTATCACTTTCACTTGTTAAGCACTTATCGGCAACATTGCACTCTTCGTGTACATTATCCGCACAGTAGAGCGAATACGACACCACGCATTGTATCTTGCAGAAATGCTAATATTTCATCTGCCATTTCTTTTTCATTCTGTGAAATTCCTTGGTTTCTTTCTGACGAAATGTCAACTTCTGCAACTGTTGTTGTAGATATAACGGAAGGTTTGCTTTGTTTATCGTTTCCATTGCTCTGCTTTGTATCAACAGCAACAGCACTGTAGCCTGTGATGAGTCACTCATCGACTAAGCAGTTGAACTACGCTCCGTAGCCTCATGCTGTGCACGCTGTTGGATACCTTCGTATCCGCCCCATGTTGCCGTTAGCAGACAATACGTGCGGCGTCGAATGCCGTAAACATCTGAAACGTCCCCTTTGAACAATTATACATGACTGTCCTTAAACTGACATACAATATTTTTAGCGCAACGCAATCTGACTTTCAAAAATCCCTGCAAAAGAATGGCCCTGAGTAACATTAAACTATACCTTTCACAAATCACTTACCTCACAAAAATCTTCGCTACTCAAGCTACTGCAATACAGCGAGCGCCACTACTGCCAGCTAAATAAAAGATTCAAACTATGGAAGGCACTAACTACTGATAGGGATAGTTAGCAAATGAAAGATATTAATAGAGAACAAACAATGTATTTACCTTGATATCATCATATATAAATATAGCAGTTCATGACAAATTTCAAAACTCCGCCATCTCTCTCACCACATCCACCACTGCTGGCGGCTCACCTCCAACTGCGCAACGCTACGCGCTGTTCACAGCCAGCTGCCTAACACTACAATAGCGAGTATTACAACAATGCAAAGCAGCCACAGACTGCACACAGCACAGCCAGTGATTTTCATACAGAGGTGGCGTTACCAATAAAAAAACCTAAACAACCTACTTACACATCATTGGCCTTTGGCGACCTTGCACTCAAGGGGTTCCTTGTAAGTGGGAAAGGCAAAACCTATAGTAAGACGTGGCAAGGGTGCGAAGGAAGGAAGAAGCAAGTGTAACTTTCCGTCTACACGAGGTCATTAAATAATAGTTAAGAAGTCAGTGATACAGCAGACAAATTAATTAAATATTTGGATTGCAGCATATCTCTGTAGTCGAAGCGCTGGCTCATCTGGGCGAGACCGTGGCAGAAAAACGACGCTAGCAACGACACCGGGCTTCATCTATAATGATTAGAGAAAATCATGCAAAATTTAAATTTGGATGTTCGAATGGGGATTTGAGCCCTTCTTCCCGTGAATACAAGGGCAGTGCCTTAAGCACAACGTCAGTTCGGTCTATGGATGGGAACAGAAGAGGTGTACTGTGCGCAAAATGTGCCTGTCTAGACACTGGACTACATACAGGAAGAAAGTAAGTCTAAAAGGAAAAAGAATGAACGCTAATAATACGATGTTCTACACACAATACCAGAACCACGATTTATCTTAGCCACTGTTTAACCTATAGTGTGCTTTGATAGACACTTCAAGTCTCGGTGACAAGAAAATAAATAGGAAGATATAGTATTACCACGTCCTGCCGCATGTCGACGGAAAATACAGTTAACATTTGAATGATATATTTTACATACAAAAAACTAATATTTTAGAGAAATGAAACTGTTAAATATTGTACATAATAATAGTGTAGTGTAGTTAGTTTTCATGGGGGATAGTTATAATTCCACAATAGCGCCGAATAAGAATTTGCCTCATTCACAATCACCTTGATCATTAAACAGTTAGACATTTCATCTACAGCTTTACGATACATACGTTATGTAATGAAATTATTTATAAATATTACACCTTAACTACGATGCTAAACGAAAATATGACTTTTCTTCTGACTAGAGCTTGGACAAAAGACGACCTAATTATGTGGAGGAAAAACCTTTTTATCACTTTCTTAATAAGTTAAATTGCCTAACAACTATGAAAGTTAATTTTAAAAGCAATCTGAATATGTCTGCAGGTATACACAGACACCCCCCAAACCACTGCACAGCGCATGCCAGAAAGTGTCTGTTCCACCTTCACAACTACTGTAGAGAGCCACTAAAACCAACCAATAACAGCTACTCCTATACTTATTTACATGAATTTTTAGGAAAGGCTAATTAATGTGGTTACGACTCTACTTTCGAGGTTCTTGCTCCTACTCCTTACATCGTGTATCCCTTTTGATACAAACAATAATAAGTTCCGCTAGAGTGTGGGCAATGTACGGCTATTAACTCTGAGCGTAGCTCACTATCATCAACAGGTGGTGGCCGTACACGGTTGCTTTATAACCCAACAACACAACATAATAATATTTATCCCTAAACCTTATACTAGCAGTGAGACATTGGCGAATAATTTAATGAAAGATGTACTGGAATTGAATCTGCTGGTTGAAATCCCGAAGTGTAATTATATTGCTCAAAACATTGATTTTAACTTTGATATAAATCCCTTTTATTTTCCAGAAAGGCGCAACGAATGCAAATGGTGGCCACATATATATACCACTAGTGAAAAATTTGGAATTACTTTGTGCAGCCACAGCATTTACACCCAACGGCTTGCGCTAAATAATAACGTACAAGTCCCGCTACACGAAAATAACATTCGTAGCATTGACACCGCCCATAACATTACCAATTCCAGATGAAACCAAGAAGAAAATGCCTCGCCAAAACTCCGGATGAAGGACAATGAGCCAGTCACGTGACCACTCCTCGATTCGTTGCAGATACTTTCTGTGGTGTCACCGCCAGACACCACACTTGCTAGGTGGTAGTTTTAAATCGGCCGCGGTCCATTAGTACATGTCGGACCCGCGTGTCGCCACTGTGTGATCGCAGACCGAGCGCCACCACAAGGCAGGTCTCGAGATACGGACTAGCACTCGCCCCAGTTGTACGGACGACGTAGCTAGCGACTACACTGACGAAGCCTCGCTCCTTTGCCGATCAGATAGATAGAATAGCCTTCAGCTAAGTCCATGGCTACGACCTAGCAAGGCGCCGTTAGTAACATTGCATGTATCTATGGAGTCTCACTTATATCGTCAATAGCGATGTACCAAGGATGGATTAAAGTTAAGTATTCCAGAAGCTACGTACTTTTCTTTATAGCATTCATTACGTATCCTGTTACAGACCTATCTCTTGCCTGCTAAACGCGTGCCTTTCGGCTACTTCCTTGGCGTGGCTGTCTTGCTACGCCACAACACTTTCATCCCGACCACCATTCGTAATTTTGACAATAATCTCATATAAATACTTAATATAAAAATATATATAAATCTTGGCATGCATTTTACAACCTCTTAATAAACTCATGTGTACATTATTTCAACAATTTTAAACAAATGTAACATGTAAACCGCCACTTCTGGCTCTCGAGTCAAAACACTAACTTGATCTATTTCATAAATCACAACTATACTTAAATAAACATTGAAAATTATTGGAATATTAAAGAAGGAAACTCATGCTGATAAGATCATTTGTGTCTCTGTGGAGGATTCCATAATTATGACACTATTTACTAAATAAACTTATTAATTTGTTACATTTAAAAAATTGTTTAATTAGAAACATTATTTTCTTATTATATTGCAGACATTATTCTCTTTCGTCCGGTGTAGCACAAGTGTGACTTCGTGATGGGTTTAGTTGTTACAATTTATTATAAACAATAATGGTAATAACGTTAATAACTTTATAGTGTTACAGCTTCAATCGTGGATTTGTTTTTAGCGAGCTCTTTCCACTGCCGTGGTTCCAAAACACTTATTGGTTTTTCTCTAGCATGCTTATAACGACTTTTACGTGTTTTCAATAAAACTATATTACTAACGATATTCCAAGTCACAAGCCTCGTCATCTTAGCTCGTCCTGTGGCCATGGCACCGAAACACACCCCTGTTTCTGCCTGGGAAAAACGCGATGACCGCTCGGCCTCGTGACTTGCTAGCCCCCTTTACTTGCCTCAGCTCGCCTGTCAGACAACTGGCCATACAACAAACATTCACGCCGGCCCACAGCCGACCTGTCAGTTTCACTCCGTCCAGTGGCAGTCGAAGCAGCTGCTTATAGCGTTACGTGGCCTATGAGAATTACGTACATATATTCTCTTACTGATTATTGTCGTCGTGAAATACATTTATCACTAAATGGCATGTATGTTGATTGATTTGGAGGGAGGGGACCAAACAGCGAAGTCATCGGTCCCATCGGATGAGGGAAGGAGGGGGAAGGAAATCGGCCGTGGCCTTTAAAAGGAACAATCCCGGCATCAGGATGACCGGAAGCGAGATTGAACCCTCGTCCTCCCGAATGCGAGTCCAGTATGCTAACCACTGCGCCACCTCGCTCGTTTGGCAAGTATGCGAGTCGATCCACATCATATCGTTACGCCTTACGGAAACATTACTCAGTTAGGTACACTGTAAATGTTTCTCGCCTCTTTCTGCTACTAAAGGAAGATTATCTACTATCAGTTCATACAATACGTATATTGAGCTTTATAGAAAGCTATCGAAGCTCTTTTTCTCACCATTAATGTGATCTAAACATATCTTAATTAAATTAATTAACACTAGATGGCCAGGGAATGAAACGAAATTATAAGAGTTCCAGCAACAGTGAATTGTCTACGACATAAACCAGGTTTCTCGGTTTTCATATTGTGTGAATACGAAGGAATGCCACATTGAGTTGTGTGAGCAGGACAAGAGATGCGGAATGAACTCAGCATCATTCAAGTGATGAGAAATCCCTGAGTAAGCATTATCAACTTGCGCTTCGCATCAGTAAACAGTATTTTTCTGAGCCAGGGATTCCAGCAGGGTTGGTGCACTTGTTCCTGCATTTCTACATCTACATCTACATTTCTACTCGGCAAGCCACCGTACGGTGCGTTTCGGAGGGTACCCTGTACCACTGCTAGTTATTTCCTTTCCTGTTCCACTCGCAGATAGAGCGAGGGGAAAACGACTATCTATGTGCCTCCGTGTGAGCCCCAATTTCTCGAATCTTATCTTCGTGGTTCTTACGCGCAATGTATGCTGGCGGCAGTAGAATCGTCCGGCAGCCAGCTTCAAATGCCGGTTGTCTAAATTTTCTCAATGTCTGTCGAAAAAAACGCCGCCTTCCCTCCAGGAATTCCCATTTGAGTTCCTGAAGCATATCCATAACCCCTTCGTGTTGTTCGAAATTACCGGTAACAAATCTAACTGCCCGCCTCTGAATTGCTTCGATGTCTTCCTTCAATCCAACCTGGTACGGATCCATAATACTCGAGCAGTAATCAAGAACAGGACACACCAACATCCTATATACGGTCTCCTTCACAGGCGAACCAATCTTTCTAAAAATTATCCCAATAAATCAAAGTCGACTATACGCCTTCCCTACCACAGTTCTCATATGCTCGTTCCATTTCATATCGCTTTGCAACGTTACGACCAGATATTTAAACAACTTGAGTGAGTCGAGCAGGACACCAGTAATACTGTAACCCAACATTACTGGTTTGTTCTTCTTACTCATCCGCATTAACATAGATTTATCCATATTTAGAGCTAGCTACCATTCGTCACATTAGAAATTTTGTCTATGTCGTCTTGTACCTCACACTCCCACACCTCACTGTACATCACAGCATCTTCAACAAACAACTGCAGATTGCTGCCCACCCAGTCCGACAGATCATTTATGTATATAGAAAACATTTGCGTCGTCTCGTTGTCACTGTAGGCTTGTACCACGCGAAGCAAGGAGAGGATGTTGGTTGGTGAAGGTATCCTCTTTCTACAACACAAACTGCACGCATAATTTAACTGGGTCCTTTATTCATAAGAAGAGAAAATTACTTAATTCAAGATAGTCCAGGTGTTGTGATACTAGCTCTCTGTAATAGACCACGTTAGCCTCACTGCTGGTGAAGTAAGAGTCCGCCATGTACACTGCTCTGGTCGCTATGTTCTGCCTGCCTCTGAGCTAGAGGCTGAGCTAATTGCTACTGTGACTCCCACTGGGCTGCGACTGATGGCTCGACTCGTTGACTCACTGGAACTCACTGGACCGCGGCGGCGATCTAAATACTGGCGGCGGAGAGGACGTTGGTGGCACGTTTCTTCCGAGTCTGTCTTTGGCCTCTATCGATCTTCTCATAACCTCTTTGCTGCATGGTGTGCTGGCGCAACCTTACGCCAGCACAAGAACAACAACGGCCTTATCGCAAATCCCTGGGGCACTCCTGACGATACCCTTATCTCTGATGAACATTTGCCATGAGGACAACTTACTGGGTTCTATTACTCAAGAAGTCTTCGAGCCACTCACATGTCTGTGAACTTATTCCATACACTCGTACCTTTGTTAACAGCCTGCAATGGGGCACTGTTTCAAATGCTTCCCAGAAGTCTAGAAATATGGAATCTCCCTGTTTCCCTTCATCCATAGTTCACAGTATATCATGTGAGAAAAGAAGATTTATGCAAAGACCTTGTGTTACTGGTGATACGAAAGTGAGGATGCGCACAAGCCTTCACGTTTAATGACTTATATGAAAGGTTAATGGCTTCCAGGGACCTGTAAACACATGTAAAAGAAACACACCAGATACAAAAGTGATATCGAAAAACTGATTTTTCAATCAGAGGAATAAGCGTTGATGATGTAGGGATCACGTACATTCTAGGAACTTACTCGTGGAAGCGTCAGTGAAATGGACAGCTGGACACATGAGAACATACTGTCAGATCTACGTGCTGAGTAATTGTTTCTTGTGTGGTAATCATACCATTATACATTAGCACCCTTTCTCTCCAGCTCCACTAGCTCTCCTTTACAAGTCTCCATGATAGTCCGTTTACACTGAAAATTTATTTAAGCTCTAAATGTATGCAATTGACATCTCAGACAAAGACCTTTTTCTCGTCCTTCTTGTAAAAAAAACTGATTTTTCTTTGCTTGAGAGTAACTGAGAACAAGTTTTCTATTCCTATGTTCCAAGAATTAATCCTAAGTGTAGTTGTGACTGGTTTTTTTAAACATATAAGCCATTAATAGTGAGGCTGAACCAAATATTTGCAACGCAACTACCTAAGCTAACTGACTCCGTAAACAAGCTGCACCATGTGAAATAATAATAAAAACAAACCGCAATAGAATGGGAAATTGTACAATTTCACAACGAATTATGGCGGGTATTAATTAGTGTTATAAAACCACAAGATCATTATATCGCCACATTAGCCTACTCCTCTCAAACAGCACTACAGGGCCGCCGAATTATTTGTGCTCTTCCAACATCAACAGTTTCTCATGCCTTCACTCCTCAAACTAATGCCAAGAACGTCTTTTTTAATTGTAATTTACCCACCACTACAGAGCTATCCATCACACCTACATAGTGTCGTTATTAAAACAAATTACATTACGCATATCATTAAAAGCACCAGGCTCATTCGACAAGAATGGGAAAGACATCATTTTTTGTCGTGTGAACCCCGCTTGGCGGTGTTTAGAATGCAGCAACCGATAATTTTTATTTTTATTTCATTTTATTTTATTGGTTTCAGGTAAAGTGTGTTGCAACATTTCAAATTATATCGCATAATTATACAAAGAGGATATTTGACTGATGTCATTACCACAAAATATAGAACACAACTGTGCGAGACAATCAGTCTACAAAGTAAATTACTCTGATTGCACCATTACAATAAAAGCCACAAAATTTTGATATAAACTCTTATGTATATCTTTTACTGAAATGGTGCAATCAGATTAACTTGTTTTGTAGATTAATCATCTCGCACAGTTTTATGTGTGTATATACTCGTATACATGGAAGATAAGAAAAATTCTCATAATTTGAAGTTCCCTTTTACGAAGACGGATGAAATGTTAAATATATTTGCAACATACTTACCCACGGAACTAAGAGCTACTGTAAGAGAAAATTAATCCCCAATTTTTAAAATTTTGTTCAGTGAAATTGTTCTTGGATGATCGTATTTATCATATTCCATTAGTATATGTACAATGTCCTCGTCAGTGAGGCAGGAATCACAGCTTGGAGAGGACATTAACTTTAAGTAATGTCTCATTTTATTAGTGTTTGTGTGACCTGCTGTTAGTCTGTTACTAGTAATAATTTATTTTCTCGAGAGCACCGAGCTGAGAAACCAAGGATGACAGCCAATTTCAGCCGCCTTGCCTTTCAACTGAACCACATTTCCTGGATACTTCTGCGAGCAGTTTCAACTACAACACTAACAAAATACGTGCCTCTGTACTCCTAAGGAGTTTCCGAATGGCGTGAAGAAACGTGTATTGTTCCATTAAAAATCAGTACTAGTTTCAATATCTCTGTTAATACAAAATTTAGAGGGAGTAAATAAAGAACTTCGTCACGTGCCTCTCGGCGTCCTATAATTTTCCGAAAACCGCGCTCCACTATCTTGACCCGTTCACGAAATAAGGCGGGTGCTACGTCTTCGTGCGGGACACTTAAAATTTGGAGAGCAGTTATCTAAATTGCTTGAAGAGGATCAGTGCCTTCCCTATCTTACTTCGTACAACCTCGCGATTTCGCACATTGTGGGGGAGGCTCTCCGAGGCTTAGGTACCTAAAAAACGAAGTAAAAGGCGAAGCGTTTGCACGCGTCGGCGGTAGAACGAGGTAGATAAGAGGCCGTATTTTGCAGTGGCGCTCCCACAGTGGACTCCCTACCTCAAAGACCTACCGCAAATCACCAATTCCGCCAGCTTGTGCACTCGCTTTAACACTGGTAAATATACAGGGTAGTCAGAAATAGTCTGAAAATCTTGTAAGGGTGTTGCAGGGTAGGCTGTGCTGAGAAATAATTGTTAAGAAAAAAAAACGAGTAGTTTCGCCGTTTCCGAGTTAATTAGCATCCAGGTTAGGCAGTCAGGGTGTTGCGCGTGCAAATTCAAATTCCGCCAGAGACGGTGTCGCCACATGTGTTCTTAGTTTGGTTTCCTAAAACCGAACAACAGAGCGATACAAATATTGGTCATGGGAACGGTAGTTAGGATCGAACCCTAGCCAAAGTCTGAGAAGTCTCATGCGCTATCATCTACGTTATGAGAACAACTGACATTAACTGTATCTCGCGGGCTGCTCGAATCTGCACGCGGAACGGCCTGATTGGCAAACTTAAATGCTAATTAACTCAGAAACGGCGCGACGTATCGATATTTTTTCTGAACAATTACTTCTCAGCAAAACCTATCCTGCAAAATCCTTACAAGCTTTTAATATTGTTGCTGACCACTATGTATATACCATTGGTCGTGAGTGCTGTTCATTTACTACAAACAGTCGATTTGATTGATATTAATATATTCGCAGTAGATTAACTGATAAGTATGAACACTATTTTTACGTTTCTAAGTCGGTAGGCTTGGGATGTCAGCGAACAAGTGAGTGTAATATGAATATTTACAGATGACCTATGTGGCATTCGTCTTCCGAGCTGGTTTTGTGTTCAGTTAGCATTTGTCACCTGTAGATTTACTCTTCTTTCTTCTGATATGAACACCTGTAAGTTCAATTCAAAGTAACAAGACCTACATTATAAAGTATAAAATGAGTACAGGAGTCGTCTGTAAGATTTTTTTCAGGTGGTTTTATTCCGCGCCGTTCATGTAAACAAATAGAGCGTCGTGAATTCAGTTCCGAGTTATATCCAATTTTGTTGATTGTATGCTGTGAAATGCTTCTTCTAATGAAGAATCAACATTGAAAACAGTACTTCAGACATTATCTCGAAAATGTTATCCGCTGAGATAATGTAAATTACTTCCGGCGACAGAGCTCGTGCAGAATGAGCTCCAACAATATGCAACATGACGAAAACAGTTTACACACACACACTTGAATGTAATACACGTATTATTTACATATTTTTGGTTGTGTCTGATAGTTAGAGGGATCATACTGACATTCGTGAATAGTTATTTTAGATCTATAAGAATGACTTCATGGAGGTGGCATAGTTCCATGGCAGATGTATTATTGGCTGATCGTGTAACAAACCGTTGGGAAGAGATTACAGAGGCGCACGCATAAGATTCAAAATCTGGAGGAGAATCTGATGCAGACGATGTAGCTACTATTTCTACAGTTTCAAACACTACTACACTAACTGATGATAGTGTGGCTAACACGGTGTCAAGTGGACTAGTGGGTAAAACGTCTAGTACAGATGCAGCATGCAGGGTAGACAGTTTGCCTGCGCTTCAGGGAGTATTTCATGAAAGCCGTCAAACTGACTCTGGCACTGAAGTGCCTGCAACTATGAAATTATATGCATGGTCTAAAGCGGGTTGTGAGTTCCAGTCTTCCACGAAATGGATTCATCCTGGACGTATGTTTGCTAACAGAAGTTGACATCGATAATTTCCTGTAGATTTTTCAGACTTTTTCAGCACAATTTTTGTGCTACAGATTCATTTGTATGAATATTTACCGTTCCATTAATCATGATGAACTTGGAAATACATTACAACTTCAACAGTTTTATTGATTACTATTCCAAAAGCGTACATATTAATATGTATTTCTTTATTATTCTGAATAAAACGATTTATCACTTATGTGGTTAAACTTAGCTGTCAGTGCTGGAAGTTCCTCCAGTTTATTGTTTTCAAGTACGACTTACATTCATCAACATTTACACCTGCAAATACCCTGTTAGGGGTCAGCACTCACTGAATGCGGAATTTTACTGCGATCCATTATTAACGAGACAGATGGAAAAAAGTAAGTAAACTGTTTATTATTTCAAACGTAATCACCGTAACTGTTAACATATGTATCCAGCTTGATACAAGACGATAAATGCCTCCACGGAAAATGTTTGCGGTTGCCTACGGAAGCAGGCGTACACCTCTTCGTCCGAAGCAAATCGACGACCACGAATGTCTTTGTTGAGGGCTCCAGAAATATGGAAATCGTATGGGGAGGGATCGGGACCGCATGGAGGATGTGTAAGGTTTTCTCAGCGAAACATCTGCGGCGTACTCGAAATCACAGGCACGTAAACTCCGGGAAAATCGTGATGACCTTTTCCTTTGAGCGCAAGGTCCCAGTGCTCATTGCCTTTCTGGAACACGGTGCCACAATTAACGCATGGTAGGTGTACACTTGGAAATGCACCATCAAGTCCAGACGCCCAGGAATGTTGACGGTCGGCATTATTCTATTGCAGGACAATGCCTGCCACATGTTACACAGTTGTTTCGACTAGGCTGCAAGAGTTTCGCTGGAAGGTCTCTCCACATCCTCCAAACAGTCCCGATCTCTCCCGATCCAGTTTCCAATACCTGCAGCTCTGAACAAAGGCATTCGTACTTTTTGTCCATCTCTCTCGTTTTCATTTGACTGCCCTTTATGCGGGATAGTCAGTGATAGTCTAAATATCTTGTAAGGATGCTGCAGGGGAGGTTGTTCTCAGAAATAATTTTTTTTAGATAGATACGTTGCGCCGTTTCGGGATTATTTAGCATTGAAGTTAGCCAGTCTGGTCGTCGCGAGCGCAAATTCAAGCAGGCCGCCAGAGATAGTGTAGTCAAACGTGTTCTTCATTTGGCTTCCTCAAACTGAACAAACGTAGCTTTTGTTCAGCTTGCTAAAATTTATCACATTCAAAAAAGACGCATTTTAACTAATAATGGGCATGTGAGCAAGTGGTAACACACGGACCCACAGATGTTGATACATTGCCGCGTTTTAACGCGTGAGCCGGCCGGGATGGCCGAACGGTTCTAGGCGCTACAGTCTCGAACCGCGCTATCGCTACGGTCGCATGTTCGAATCCTGCCTCGGGCATGGATGTGTGTGATGTCCTTAGGTTAGTTAGGTTTAAGTAAGTTCTAAGTTCTAGGGGGCTGATGATTTTAGAAGTTAAGTCCCATAGTGCTCAGAGCCATTTAACGCGTGCGGATCTTGCTGCCGCAAGACCTAGTTGGATAACTTCAGTGCTAAGTAACTCAGAAATGGCGAAACGATTCGAAGTTTTTTCTCAACAATTGTTTCTCAGCACAATCTCCCCCTGCAACACACTTACAAGCTTTTTAGAGTGTTTCTGTCCACCCTGTACAAGAGGTAGTCAAATGAAAACGAGAGAGATGGAAAAAAGTAAGCAAACTGTTTATTATTTCAAAAGTTCAACGCCCGCATCTCGTGGTCGTGCGGTAGCGTTCTCGCTTCCCACGCCCGGGTTCCCGGGTTCGATTCCCGGCGGGGTCAGGGATTTTCTCTGCCTCGTGATGGCTGGGTGTTGTGTGCTGTCCTTAGGTTAGTTAGGTTTAAGTAGTTCTAAGTTCTAGGGGACTGATGACCATAGATGTTGAGTCCCATAGTGCTCAGAGCCATCATCTGAACCAAAAGTTCAACTTTTAGTACATTTATCCCACTGTAAGGCAAGACGGTCAGTGCCTTCAGGGAATTTAGGGAATAATGTTTGCGTTTGCCTACGGAAGATTGTACCCAGGTGTGTATCTATTCGGCCGAGGGAAATAAACGACCACGAATGTCTTTTTTGAGGACTCCAAATACTGGAAATCGGATGGAGAGAGATCGGGACTGTATGGAAGTTGTGGAAGGACTTTCCAGCGAAATCCCTGCAGCCTAGTTGAAACAAGCTTGGCAACACGTAGGCGTTCCTTGGCATTTGGAGTTGATGGCACACTTAAGTTTTGGAAAATATTCACGTACCGTGCGTTAATTGTGCACCTTGTTCCAGAAAGTCAATGAGTACGGACCCTTGCGCCTGCCGCGGTGGCCGAGCGGTTCTAGGCGCTTCAATCCGGAACCGCGCGACTGCTACGGTCGCAGGTTTGAATCCTGCCTCGGGCATGAATGTGCGTGATGTGTTTAGTTTAGTTAGGTTTAAGTAGTTCTAAGTTCTAGGGGACTGATGACCTCAGATGTTAAGTCCCATAGTGCTCAGAGCCATTTGAACCATTTTGAACGGACCCTTGCACTCAAAGGAAAAGGTCTCACGACTTGTTGCTGTGCCTGTTATTTCGACAACGCTGCAGTCGTTTAGCTGGGAAGCCCTTATACATAAGGGGCAGTCAAATGAAAAAGGGACAGACGGACAAAAAGTAAGTGTTTGAATCCTCCATACATGGCCTGATCTCTCCAGTTTTTCAGAGAGAGAGACGGTTTGTCACTTTGTTTGAACACACTGAAATAGTTCGCGCCATGTAATCACTAATCAGTGTTTCATAAGCTCTCTGGACAAAAAACGATTGATCTGTGCAGTGGTGGAACACACTTTTCCACGAAACACAACTTCTTGTGGTCGAAGAAAGATCTTGACAGAGGAATCGGAGATGCGTTTCACGGCTTGCGAATCAAAATCATTTCCAAACCCGATAGTAATTGCTGCAGGCAGTGAATGAAGGTCCACCCCAAGCTGTCAGCGAGAAAACATTTCAACGGGAGCTGCATGCAGGGCACATTTGGAGTTGGTCACCGCACCAGAAGCCATTGCTCCCCATATGTTTGAAGACAATAGCAAAATTGATCGGGCAGAAAGAATGTGTGAATGGGTGGAATGGCGCGATCAAATCGTCAGCGAGTGGCTTAACCTGGATGTGACGCACCTGCACAACCTTGTGGACTCACTTCCTAAGCGAAGCCAGGTGGTTTTCAAGTCTAACGGAGCAATTACACGGTGCTTTCTCTAGGGGTGACTAAGTTTTTGTCCGGTGAGCTTATGATGGTGCACTGTTTTCCAGCACTCCAACCAACTCGCTACGGATCGTTCAAACGTTGTTCCTCTTCAGATGGAGAACTCGTGTTAACGCACTATACTCCACCTTACGAATGCGCTGCGACTTTTTGTTTTGGCTCAGGTGGCTGGCTATGGTGCTGTGGCAGGTGGATTTCAATGTGTACCAATGCTGCAGACATCTATTTGCGCCGGCCGTTGTGGCCGAGCGGTTCTAGGTTCTACAGTCTGGAACCGCGCGACTGCTACGGTCGCAGGTTCGAATCCTGCCTCAGGCATGGATGTGTGTGATGTGTTTAGGTTAGTTAGGTTTAAGTAGTTCTAAGTTCTAGGGGACTGATGACCTCAGATGTTAAGTCCCATAGTGCTCAGAGCCATTTGAACCATTTTGAACGGACCCTTGCACTCAAAGGAAAAGGTCTCACGACTTGTTGCTGTGCCTGTTATTTCGACAACGCTGCAGTCGTTTAGCTGGGAAGCCCTTATACATAAGGGGCAGTCAAATGAAAATGGGACAGATGGACAAAAAGTAAGTGTTTGAAGCCTCCATACATGGCCTGATCTCTCCTACCTTCACCTCATGGATGTGTGTGATGTCCTTAGGTTAGTTAGGTTTAAGTAGTTCTAAGTTCTAGGGGACTGATGGCATTAGAAGTTAAGTCCCATAGTGCTCAGAACCGTGTGAACCATCTACTTGCAAACAAACAATAAAGTAATCACGTTATTTGATTTTTTCGGCACGATAATTATAAAAAGGAAAATAAGGGAAGACAACACTGTATCTGGATGAGTGTAAGATGTAACATAATTTACACCACGAATTTTGACATTTGTATTGAGGATCAATGAGGACTTGGAAATAAAACTCCGATTCAAATTAAAAATGCTGTGGGAAAGGACTAAATAATAAGATTCACTGATGTCATTACCCCCCTGACTCAAATTAAGGACAGCTTACGGTAACTGTTACAAAGAATGAGCGAACTTTACACATATTTATAGAAACAGTCGTTGAAGTTTTAAGGCTTGCACACGGTGTTATGTAATGCACAAGTCGGACTTAAGTGTGAGTGTAGAAAAGTAGAAACTAGCTAAGCTTTAAATCTGCTCATAAATAAAGAACTTAAACATAGTGTGAGCTGGTGAAGCAGTGAATAAAATGATCGTATGGCCCTGCTGCCTGGGAAACTCCACATGGAGTAGTTCGGCCGTCGAGTTGCAAGTCTTTTTAGGTGACGCCACACTGAGCGGCCTGGATGTCAGTGATGATGAAATAATGATGAAGAAAACACAACACCCAGTCCCCAAGCGGGCAGGATCTCCGAGCCGGCCGGGAATCGAACCCAAGTCCGCTGCATGGTAGTCAGATTCGTTGACCACTCAGATAAGGAGGCGGATGGTTAAGCAGTAAACAGAAAAAAAAACATCTGTCTCAGATGGAGGAAGACGAATGGAGAAATCAACCGTTCTCTTATGTAATGCACTGTCGGCATTCGTCTGACGTACGGTACTGGACGGAACTCTCGAAAATCCTGAAACAGAATGACTATTCCTGGATTCGAATAACGCTTCTCCTGCATTTGAGTCCAATGTGTTAACCCGTGTAGCACATTTTTTTGTTGAAATCAGGAGAAGTTAGATAGATTTTGTCAGGAAAAGAGGACTGATGGAATCTTTCCTCAGACGGAGGATCGGGTTCCTGGGATTAATGATAATGGAAGATGCATTACAGAATAAAAAAAACCGACGAGAGTTTATAACGTTTCTCCAGTTAGAAACAGAGAGAGAGAGAGAGAGAGAGAGAGAGAGAGAGAGAGAGAGAGAAGAGGAGGAGCGGAACGAGAAGAAGAAAAAGAAGTGGAGGAGAAAAGATTATACCCAAGATACGAATCACACCTTACTCCATTCACATTACTGTCAAGGTCTGTCCAGTGTTGTTTGCACGACTAAGGCTGCTCTGATAAATTATACTGCGCACTTATGTCACATAAAACTGGTTATGGTCGTTGGCTGACGTGTCAAATTACTGAATTTTCAACACGCCTAATGCCACTGTGAGAAATTATATCGGACACCAGAGCCACATGAAACGGGTTGTGACTGCGATGCCCGATTACTGAATTTACGTCACGTTAGCTTGACCGTGTCCCCGAACTAGCGACGAAGTCTTCCATCATGATGAAAGTTTTCTGCAGTATGCCCTAGGAAAATTTTAAATAGTGCTGTCGGTTTGGATTAGAAGAAGCAAGAATAAAATAATTGAAACTGACGCTGTTCCTCTTTGTACCTGACTGCAGTCAGTGAGCATTTCAGGAGTGGCTGAAAGTTGTTGGATTTGTACATAACTCCTTTAATAATTCGTTAAATGTAAACATACATTCAGTTTAGAACTATCGATTTAATTGTAAATGACTTCCTCTAAATTTCAAATTCTTCTTCATGGAGTTATCGTAATGTAATCTCGGAAGGCTCTCAAGTTGCTTGGTTTCTAGAGTGTGTTTTATGAAAAAAAATCTGTACAACGCGTTGTGCTCCCAACAATTTGTCACCAAAAAGCAAAAAAAAAAAAAAATAGTAATTTGATAACTGCTGGGTACAAAATTTCCTTAAGCTAAAATCACCGAGCGAAAAGGCGAAGCTGTCAGTTCAGCGCAATCGCGTTCAGAAGGAGTTCCTTGGTTACTCGAAAACGATTAAAGTGAAATGGGCGATTCTAAAACGATTAAAATTAAGTGGGTGTGATTGATTAAGGCTTAGTATCTCGTCGACGATGAGGTCATTAGAGACGAAACATATGGACAAGAATGGGGAAGGAAATCGGCGTGTTTTGTGGTAGGGAAACATTCGGGAATCCGTCTCAGTCGATTTAGTCGTTTCATGGTTAATTTGATATATATGTGTCTAGTGTTACGATGTAGCGAGATGCTTTCGGAGAAAATTACCACGGACCAGAAGGCTGTGAGCGATTAAACGGACGGCGTGTATTTATAGGTGACAGAATGCGTCTGTTTCATGTAAATCAAATGAAATCAAATCACCGTCTTCTCCATCCCAAGAATGCCTGAAGTAACTAATTGTGTTTTATTATACATCACAGACATTGTTTTGAAACATTACTACACACCTCAGTAATTTATTTTGCTAGTCTGTACACAATTTGTATGTTGTTGGATGTATATACTCCAGAAAACTTCATAGAATGTAGAAAACATTGGTATGTGGTATGTCAAAGCCATCTTCAAATATTATGTTGAAAACTTGTGTGCGATATTTCATGTTTTTCATTGTCAGGAGATAAATGTGTTTTGGTGCTGATCTGTTGTATCTTTTGCCGTAATTGCCATCCCGATAAAATCATTTTACAATTAAAAATTTCACTCCGAAAGTCCTAAATACCCATGAAAATATGGATCTAGTTATGTTCGTGGGACACATCTGTCTCACTTCACCGATTTTCAAAATATGTTAGCTTACATTTTTTTTAGTAGCGAATGTGTATTATTTACCACGACGTAATGCATTTTTTGACCTTTTATTTTTTTAATATATGCAAAATAATGTTTAACATGGAAGGATTAAGAATAACGCATCCGCCTGTGGGCTGAACGACAGATAATCCGGAAGGAAGTGTAGAAGATGCTGCAAGATGATATCACTGAACCTTCAGAGAGTCCTTGGTCCTCTCCTGTGGTTCTTGTGAAGAACAAGATGATGGCACATGGCGTTCCAAAACTGTACTGTAAGTTGATGTCAGTGATGTGAGTAAATTCTCACGCTGGCTGACTATCCTGAAGGATAGGTTGGATCAGTTGGTGCGATGTTCATTGAGGCTTCAGGAATAGTATGTCACAGTGGGATACAAACAAAAGGACACCGTGTGCCATTCAAGGTATCCCTTGGTGAGACACGGCAGCATGTATGAAATCTCGCTCATCTCTGTACTAAATGGAACTGCTGTGAACAGGGGGAAGATCCAGCAATGCTGAAAAACATCTAAGCCTTGAAGTTGGAGCAACCGACCAGAGGGAAATTCCAATTAATAAATGAAATAGTGTATAAGAGCAACGGAGAGGAAAAGGTTGCTCGTCATCCCAGCTCATCTACAACCATCTATTCTGAGGTTTTTACACTATATTCCAACATCTGGTGAATTGAGATATGTGAAAAACCTAGACGAAATCAGACTCAGGTACCCCTGGCCAGGTCTCTGCCGGTCCATTAGACCCTATCTGAGTTTCTGTACGGAATGCCAACGACAGAAGCACGTTCCACATTTACAGCCGGGTCTACTGGTAGTATTCTGTCTGCAGCAGCACCACACCACCGAACTGAAATCGACCTCTTGCGGAAGTTGCCGAAGTCGACAAACGACTATCTCACTGACTGCCTCATTCACTATGCTGCCACCAATGCTGTGCCGACTGGTGAAGCTATGGAAATAGCAAAGTTCCTTGTAGAAGACATCATTTTGAAGCATGGAGCTACCATATGTTGATCTCTGATCGTGGAAATATTTCCAACCGACACTACTATAAGAGATAATTTCGCGTTGCATCATCACGCATAGTATGAGAACTGCCTGCCACCTACAGATAAATAGTCTCACAGAATGCTGTAATAAGAGGTTGGAAGATATGCTGTCGACGTATATTGATGTCGAACAGAAAGACTGCAATGCGATATTGCCCATCATGACATTCGCACACAACACGGTGAAGCAAGAGGCTAGATGCTTCACATCATTGTTACTGCCCCACGGTCGAGAGGCCGAAACAACAATGGATACACTGTTCCCAGTTCAGCTGGACGATACGTGAAACACCTCATCAGCAGGACCGACGAAGCAAGACAGCTGGCTCATATACGGTCCCTGGACACACGCGAGAAGGATCGACAGTGCTGTACAGCCAAGCACCTGCCAGTGAGACACAGCCCAGGTGACTTCGTACGGATTTTTACGCCTGTACGAATTATCGGAAAAGTTACTAAAGCGCTACTTTGGGCCATATCGTATCCTTCGTCGTTTGTCGGACGTCACATACAGAACTGAGGATTATCCCTACCCTTGGGTGCGAGGTCGCAAAAGGCCAATGATGTTTACGGCATTCGACGCCCCACATATTGCCTACCATGCAACCACAATATTGGCTGCAAATAGTATCGGGGGGGAGGGGGGTGGCACGGGAGGTATCCAATGGTGAGCGTAGCTGAGCTGTTTAGGTGACAAGTAACTCAAAACAGTGCTTCAGCAGATCAGTGACTACGATAAACAAAGTAAATATTGTATTATATGTATAACAACTGGTGCCCAAGTTGACATTTCGTCAGAAAAAAAAATGGTTCAAATGGCTCTGAGCACTATGGGACTTAACATCTGAGGTCATCAGTCCCCTAGAACTTAGGAGTACTTAAACCTAGCTAACCTAAGGACGTCACACACATCCACGCCCGAGGCAGGATTCGAACCTGCGACCGGAGCGGTCGCGCGGTTCCAGACTGAAGTGCCTACAACCGCTCGGCCACACCGGCCGGCATTTCGTCAGAAAGGAACCCAAGGAATTTCGCAGCGTGAAAAAGGAGTGGCAGATGGAATATTAGAGTTTCTGCAATATGTGTCAGTTGAATGTGTGGTGTTGTATACACTCGACTGTGCGGGCAATGTACATGACGAGTACGGTGATGTCGAACGTGTTTAACAAATGAAAGTGCTATTGAAACTGGTGTCAAGCCATGTAGTTCATCATCCTTGTCGGACAGAGAGCCATAAATACCATCTCCAGCGAAACATAGGAAAGAACAATCCTTCTCCAAGGAGCGGGTACAAACCATAATAACGTACATGGAAGATCGTCCGCAGCATAGTAAAAAATCATTATGAACATTTCGAATAAGTCCGCAACAATATCATCGTGTAATGCATAAGAAAAACTACGGATATTCAAGGGAGAACAAGACGCCTTATTACAAAAACTGGTGTTTAGCGTTTCAGGGATGCTCGATACAATTTACAGGATGTGTATCATAGTGACCTACTACATTATGCACATAAAATTGTGCGCGACATAGGTTACAGTGATTTCAAGACAAGGATAGTCGCATAGCTTTAAACCGTATTCCAGAACTGGAAGACTTAAGATAACTAAATTTCAAATAAAACCTCAACTTGGTGATGCACAGCGAACTGTGGAACGACCAGAAAATATGTAGATGGTAGGTGAGATAAACAAACTTATCCTAGCGTTCAAAAAGAAATACGTTTTAAACTACGATCTATCGGGAATTGAAAACGAAATGCATATGAAAGGTATCCTGGCAATTAAGGGTTCCAACAAAGTTGTATCAAAATTAACTAACATCAATGCTTTAACGCATTCGTATACAATTATGCCAACTGTTAATCTAGGTGGTAAATTGGCTGGAAGGTTATTTATCGTACTGCGAGAATTTGAAGGTGCTCTGCCCCCTACGATTCTTCTTCGTGTGCTTCATCTTGTAAGGGCAGTAGGGAGTATCTACATCACAGCAACCAAAAGTGGGAAAATGGGCATAAGAGAACTACAGCTGTGGTGCGAGCACTGCTTTTGGCCAATAGCTTGTCAAAATAACTTGCTTTTGCTTGATTCCTGCTTGCATATAAAAATCATACTCCTTTGGAGCAAACTATCCCTCCTAGAAAGTGAGTGACATTGCACTTCATAACACCTGGAGCCACTGGAGAAAACAGCCTCTGGATATTTGTTTTTCCCGAGCCTATAAAACATATTATCGCTCTGTCTGCAGCTACGCCTTAAAGGATAGCCAGTTTCACGATATGCTCCACGACAGACTGTTTCGCATTCGTTGCATGCCTTCACATTCCACCAGTTCTTATCATCCCGTTACAGCAATATGACTCCATACGCCCTCTTTAAGAGTGGATACCCAGCTGAACGTCCTGCATGGTATATACTCCCAAGGAATTCGCCTTCGAGCTTGATAGTGCGAACCTTAGTGATCGCTATGACGCGCCATTTTTCATGCAGTGTTCATGGTGCAAGTTATTGGTTTGTTTTAAACATTTCTTGACTGTCGACGATGTCCATATTGTCAAGTGTGATACGTACATCGCATAGAAGGTTGATCTCTGCCCCTCCCGGAAACTGATTTTTTATCGCGCTCCAGACACACGTGGTGAGCCATTAGCAGCTAATATTTTTCCTGTCTTAATTGTTAATACAACACTTTCAAATGAGCCTTACTAAAGATTCAACTTCTGATCTTTCTCTGAAGGGGTTCTTTGTAAGAAGATGCAGATCCAAGGTGCCGTAGTCGGCACCAGTGACAACAGTTGGTCACCGTTTTACCAATGTCGCCATCTGAAGTGCATGCAGAGTAGTTGGCTGACGAGATACGGGTCGCCTGTTTAACCCCGACCACCGGCAATTGTTTTGTTTGGTAGTTATTGTTCTTGGAATGGTCTCGAAATTTCGTCTCTCTGTAATGTTTGTATACTCTGGAATATTCAATGTATAAATAGCAGCCCTGTCTGCCCAAGAGTTGAGTTCTGTCCATATTAAAGGCGCTTTCAATGGTAAGGACTGTATTTCACTGGCAACTCTGTTCTCAGATTGGACGTTAGTGTGGTTACGATGTGTCGATATGGATTGCACTATATCGTATTCCTTACAGAATTATTAAAATATTGTTCTTAAAATTTTACGGTGTAAGCTTCGATTTGTAATTGGAAATGTCTGCAGATAGTAGGCCTACGGAACGTAGGAGTAATAAAATCTCAGATCAGTTCAACGCATGATATGAAAAACGAATATCACATGCAATTCATAAAACACGCACCCTTGAAGTTAACAAACAACTTATTATTTGCTGCAATACAACTTGCTTGGAACCGCCGCATGTGAAATATTGATAATAAGGAAGAAGTCTCACCGAGTTCTGGCACCAAAGAGTCGTCGCTACTAATTATTACGTACAAATTAGCTGCATCGATTTTAACAACTGTCCTTTTGGAAGTAACAGTCATCTTCGTTTTTTACAGGTGCCGTATTCCAACAGAACGAAGTTCTCTTAGAAATAAAAGTTTACATATTGTCTTCTTTGTTTTTTTTGCCCTCTTTTTTTCCGCAGTTACAGATATACAAGCTGTACAGGTTAATTACTGTCTTTTGTAACTGTAATAAACGTCTTATTTAGACAAGACGGGTTTCGCTTTATTCTAAAACATCTTCAGTGATCACTGTAACAGTATGGTTTTTCTCTTACAATTCTGTTTGTTAGGATCATAAACAGTTCGCATGCTTTACTTACCATTATAAACAGTTTGAATTCTTATCGGTACTCACGTTTTTGTTGTTATTGTTCTTGCTCTTGCACGTGAATGTTTAGGATATTCAACACACAGCACTTTCACTGCACTAAATATTGTTTTTGTGTTGAGAAGAAGTACTGTCATTTCGCCAATTCCTGTGTTTTGTTTTGCTATTGCCGGGTGCGTTCGTATTTTATTTGTGTCGATAGTGGTGGGGGCGCCGGAAAATATATACACTCACAGAGCGATAGCAGACGCTCCGCCATTGCACTGTCCTAAATACCTTGTGTACGTGATACTATCGCCAGCTCTATAGGCGTCAGTCTGGGTGTTTGGATCTATTGTGCTCCATTTATGAACAGCATTCCATGTGGTGTTTTCCAACAGGATCACACTCACCCGCATACGGATGTTGTAAGCCAACATGCTTCACGACATGTTGTCTTAACCTGCTCGATAACCAGATCTGTCTCCAAATAAGCACATATGGGACATCATCGGACGAAAACTCCAGCGTTATACGAAAACAGCACTAACCGACCCTGTACTGACCGACCAAATGCAACAACCATGGACCTCTATCCCAAAAACTGACATCCGGAAGCTGTAAAAACAGTGCACGCGTGTGTGGATGCTTGCATTCAACATACTGGCCGTTACACCTGTTATTAATGTACAAGCATTTCACATCTTCAATGGCACATCTCGCGCTTACGTTGAACTCTGATTTGCAATGTTAATCACTTAAATATGTTACCTAGACAAATTTAATCCAGAAATTTCATTGCTCTACATTGATTACTTTTCGGTGTTGCGATTTTTTTTCCGTCAGTGTACTTACAGTACGCACTTAAATTCGGAGCCCTAAGAATGATAACGTTAATTTTATCTAAGAGTTTTCCCGCAAAAAATTCGGAGGCATTACTTTTCAGCATGTCTTCTTACTTTAGCAGATTCGCTGATGCTGCCTTCAGTTTGTTTCAGTTTCAATGGTCGCCAGTGTAAATGAACAATGTTTTACTACGGGCATTAGATGTGAATATGTCAACCCTGCGAAGATCCCATTTATAGCGTGTTTACGACGTATCATAAGGAAGAGTAATCAGAATTATCATCGAAAAGATCTAATGACATTTTGTGCCCAACAACGTCACATACCGAATAATATCTTCGATGAATGTAAAACCGTGCGTTATAAACTGCACTGTCTGAAAGCTTCGGTAGAAACAAAAACTAAAAGTAAGAGGTCCTCTTTTCAACTGTATATTTGCTACCTACTGAAGGTGCACACATTGAAATACTAGCCGACACTCTAATCCGCTAATCATCGCTATATTGTCAACAGTTCTGGGACGGTTCTCCGATTTGCTACTTCTGTGTTTGTTCCTGATTTCAAGGGACCCCACCAGCTCGGACTGATTTCCAAGAACATTGGACTACCAGGTCTTGCGGAAATGCTTCGTAATCAGCCAGCATATTCTGCCCGCACCAGTTCCCAAGCGGCGAGCGTGACTAACAAGCTACTGGCCAGGTCGAAAACGGTCTTATCGTTTTCCGGCCGCTGGAACTCGCATCTACTTTTGGATTAATGTAACACAGGCCTATTCATCTTCCCAATTAAAGTACAACATTAAAAGGAACTGCACGCCTCTGGCGTCAGTATTACGAGACTGCTGGTTTACAACTACTTCAGCATCTTCCTTGCCTTACGTTGTAAAATCGACAACTCGAAAACGCGGCCAAAAAATCTGCTCCGTTACGTAAATAGAAACGCTGTTACGTCCTAACAAGCCGGTACATTGCGCACTACCCTGTACTGCAATCGTTATAAAAGATGCGTCTGGAAAGTTTAGTGAATGGAATTAGGAAATAAAATGACTAAGAGCTACAAACAAAATAGCTGCAGCACACTTCTGACATCGGTTGGAAATCTGGTGCAAACTTTCAGCAAACGCTTCTTGCGGAATCGCTAGAAGCAACGTGTCCGCGCGTTGTTGAATATCCGCGACCTTTGCAAACGTTCGTGAACAATAGTTTTTACACTGTCTTTGCTTATCTTCAGTCCTTCTCCTCTCATTCTCAAAGACAGCGGCCGATCGTCCGCAAGCATTCCTCGGATTCGTGTCATTGCAAAATCGAGCTTGAAATGGAGTAACGTGTTAACACGAAGTTTTGCTTCCAATTAGAGAAAACGGCGACGGAGACTCGTGGAATGTTGGCGCAAGTGTGCGGCGTTGAATCAGTGAGTAAAAAGTGTGTGTTTGTGTGGTTTAAACGCTTTATAGAGGAAAAGGATGGTGTCGAGGATGAGCCGCGATTGGGTCAACACGCACAATCCCCATAAAATCGAACGAGACCGACGGATGCTTGCGAATGATCAGCTGCTGTCTTTGAGAATGAGAGCAGAAGGATTGAAGATAAGCAAATACAGAGTAGGCACTATTGTTTACGAACGTTCCCAAACGTTGCGGATATCCAACAACGCGTCATCACGACGCTTCGAACGATTCCACAACAAACGTTTGCTGACAGCTTCCAACGGCGTTACAACCGACGTTAGAAGTGTGCTGTAGGTCAATGATGATTACTTTGAAGGCTAGTAACGATATTTCGTTTGTAACTCTTGTTTCTTTTATTTTATGAAATCATTCACCGAACTTTTCAGACGCACTTTGTATAACGGTCTTTCCAATGACGGAACGACTGTTGGTTGACACCTCTCAATATTGTTGTTTGGCGATTTTTGGGTGTTTTTAAGTTGTTAAATTCGGTGGATGAGATATCTGGTAACGCTAAATCTCTGAGCAGCGGAAAATCTTCCAGTAGCTGTATTAATCAAATAGAACCTAATGTGCACTGAAAAAGTGAGAGCCATAACAAATTTAATTCTTTAAACATGCGTTAGCACTTCGACTTTCCACTTTTATCTAGACACTTGACTTGAGGGCGGTACTGCTCGCAGGCCACTGTCTGTGGAAGAGCAATCTGTCGCTGTGGACAGTCATTACTTCCGACGTCTTCCAACTGACTGCCCTTAGTGTGTGTGGTGTTTTTCTGGTTATCACGAATATCTTTGGCCTGGGCTCCTGGACAGCATTCAAATAGATTCCCGTTGAAGAATAGTATCATTTTCGGGATTATATTAGATTCCTACTCAGTTTCACAAGAAGTGGTATAGCTTTGCTGAAAGACAGGTTTTGAGATAAATCTAATCGTTTTATACGATCGATTTTCCCATAGTATCCTGTGCAGAATCGTTACCTCAGACACTGAAAGGTAAAAGGATTTGTAATTAACAATTCTGTCGGCACGTTCTCTATTTTTTTAGGAGACTCTAAATGTACAAGCATCAAATAGAGTTCAAATTTTCACGTTTGTTAGGTTTACGAACAAAAGAAAGGATTTTCGGGTAACAGACTAGTCAATAGATTGTTACAAATTCGTATTTGTTCCAATTTGTGCATTATTTTTCCCTGGCGTTATTTAGAGAAAAACGAAATTGAGACGACTTTCTAGAATTTTGAACGGCATTTTTATTTAACTTCGTGGACGCTGGTCATCATCAGTTCAGCCAGTCTCCCTTTCATGAAATCCGAACAGAATATGAACTGCATTCTAATGCTGAACTGCACATTTTCTCTCTCTTTATTTTATTTATTTACACGTCAATTCCATAGGACCAAATTAAGGAACAAATCTCCGAGGTCATGGAACGTGTCAGTACATGAAATTACAACATAAAAGTAATAACAGATAAAACTAAAATGTTTATGAACCCGAAAAATGTCAAACCATAACAATCATCAATACAACAAGAATCAGCTTAATTTTTCAATGAACTCCTCGACAGAATAGGAGTGACCATGAGGAAACTCTACAGTTTCGATTTGAAAGCGCGTGGATTACTGCTAAGATTTTTGAATTCTAGTGGTAGCTTATTGAAAATGGATGCAGCGGTATACTGCAAACCTTTCTGCACTAGAGAATATACACATATATATTGAGAGGCCAACTTATATCACTTATTGCCCGAACCGCCGTTTCTGCGTCAAAAATTTCCCTTTAGAATGGGAAGAGTTATCCCAAAATATAATACCATATGACATAAGCGAATGAAAATAAGGAAAGTAGACTTGAACAAGACCCTAAACGTGGGCTTTCCACGACAGTTTACTATCTATCGGAACACCTAGAAATTTGAACTGTTAGTTTCACTAATCATATGCCCATACTGTGAAATTGAAAGGTCAGGTTTTGTTGAATTGTGTGTTAGAAACTGTAAAAACTGAGTCTTACTCTGATTCAGCGTTAGTTTATTTTCTACAAGCCATGAACGTATGTCATGAACTGCACTATTTGAAATCGAGTGAAATAGAGCCAGTGTTGCACACAACATCCTTTACTACCAAGCTAGTGTCATCAGCAAACAGAAATATTTTAGAGTTACCCATAATACTAGAGGACATATCATTTATATAAATAAGGAGCAGGAGTGGCCCCAACATTTATCCTTGGAGCACCCCCCCCCCCCTTCCATTTGACTGTACCCCACTCAGACCCACATCACAGCCATTCTCAACACTGTGAATAATGACGTAATGACCTTTTGCTGTCTGTTGCTAAAGTAAGAGGTGGACCGTAATGGTCCAGCTTCTGCAGCAATATTTTCTGATCAACACAATCAAACGCCTTGGTTAAATCAAAAAATATGCCTACCGTTAGAAACCTTTTGTTTAACCCATCCAGTACCTCACAGAGAAAAGAGAATATAGCATTTTCAGTTGTTACACGACTTCTAAAGCCGAACTGTACATTTGATAGCAAATCGTGTGATAGAAAATGATCAATTATCCTTACGTACACAGCCTCTTAGATAACTTTAGCAAACACTGATGGCATAGAAATAGGTCTAAAATCCCGGGCACACAGACACACACACATTATAGGGTTGGAAATTCGTTCGTTTAGGATAAGTTCTTTAAAATGTATTATTATTTTCCCAACGACTAGAATAATTCGAGTTCATAATACACTGACGGAAAAAATTGTAACTCACAAAAAAGTGTACTAATGAAATTTCGGGACAATATTTGTCTAGGTAATGTTTAAGTGATTAACATTGCAAGATCACAGTTTAATGGAAGATACAGATAAGCCATTGCAATGGTGAAATGCTAGTACATTAATAAGAGGTATAACTGTCAGAATGTTGAATGAAAGCATGCAAAAGTGCATGCATTGTGTCGTACAGGACCAGATATCAGTTTGTTGGACGGAGCTACATGGCTATAGTACTTGGTCGGTCAATACAGGGACGGTTAATGCTGTTTGTGTATGACGCTGGAGTTGTCATCCAATGATGATCCAAATGTGCCCGATTGGAGATAGATCTGGTGATCGAGCAGGCCAAGGCAACATGTCAACACTCTGTAGAGCAAGTTGGGTTGAACATTACCCTGTTGGAAAACATCTTCTGGAATGCTGTTCATGAATGCCAGCGCAACAGATCGAATCATCAGATTGACGTACAAATTTGTAGTCAGGATGTATGGGATAACCATTCCGTCATACGACATCACACTCCAGGTCATAACCCCAGGTGTAGGTCCAGTGTGTCCAGCATGAAGACATGTTGGTTGCAGACACTCAGCTGGCCTCATTATAACCAAGACGGCCATCACTGGCACCGAGGCAGAACTGGCTGTCATCAGAAAACACAACAGGCCTCAATCATGCCCTCTAATGAGCTATCACTTGATAAGGCTGAAGTCGCAAATGGCGGTGGTTTCCGGATAGTGGAATGCACGCTACAGGGCATCTGACTCGGAGGTGTCTTTGAAGTAAAGGCATTCTTGACTAACATCGATTCACCACGTCCGGTCTCAAAGGCAACTAATGCTCAGACCGTTACAGCGTGTCTTTAAAGCAAATCTTATTTGCTATATATGAATAGACACCATCCTTAAGATGTGGAAACGCGCCAAACAATTTTCGTTTATATCGCACAACTCCTTCTTCATGTTGCAATTTTTTTTCCGTCAGTGTCTATCGACACATCATATGTGTTACTTTCAACATCTTCGCACTAGTAAAAACAGTTGTCTACGCTTTACTTGACGGTGTAGTAAAGAAGTTGCGACTTCTTGCGATCTCACAAGGAACCCCTTACGTACGAGGTTGCAAGTCCAATCTTTAGTAATGTTCATTTTAAAGTGCTGTTTTACAGATATGACAGGAGAAATATTAGGTGCTAATGACTCACCATGTGCATTAGAAAGGCGACAGTAAATGAGTGGCCGGGATGTGCAGAGATCAACCTTTTGTGAGACGTATGTATTACACCTCACAAAATTGACGAAGGCGTAGCTACAAATAGAGCGGTAGTATGTTTTATAGGCTCGAGAAAAACGAATATCCAGAGGTTGAATTTGTCCAGTGGTTCCAGGTGTTATGAATTGCAATGTCACTCACTTTTCAGGAGGGACAGTTTTCTCTAAAGGAGTATGATTTTTATATGCAGACCAGGAATCAAGCAAAAGCGAGTTATTTTGACCAGCTATTGGCCAAAAGCAGTGCTCGTATCACAGTTGCAGTTCTCTTACGCCCATTTTCCCAGTTTTGGTTGCTGTGACGTAAATGCTCCCTACTGCCCTTGCAAGATCACGCACACGAAAAACAATCTTAGGGGACAGAGCACCTCAAAGTTCTCGCAGCACAATAAATAACTTTCCAGCCAATTTACCACCTGGATTAACAGCTGGCATAATCGTGTAAGAATGCGCAAAGGCACTGATGTTATTTAATCTTGATGCAATTTTCTTTTTACCTCTAATTGCCAGGATGCCTATCATATGCATTTCCTTTTCAAATACCAATTGGTCGTAGTGGAAAACGAATTTCTTACTGAACGATGGGATAAGTTCGTATATGTCATCTACAGACTTTCGGGTCGATTCCACAGTTTGCTGTGCATCGCCAGGTTGACGCTTTGTTTGAAATTTCGTTATAATCTATTATGTCTTCCAACTCTGGAGTACTGCTTGAAGTTATGCGAGCGTCCACTGCTTCCTCTGAAATCACTGTAATCTATGTCGCGCGCAGTTTGTTGCGCATAATGTCGTAGGTCACTATGATGCACAACCTTTAAATTGTATTGAACATCCCTGAAACTCCCAAACACCAGCGCGCCTTGTTCACCTTTGAATATCCGTAGTTTTGATTATGCACTACACTGTCATATGTCTGCGGAGTTATTCGAAATCTCCTCATAATTGTTTTTTACCGTGCTGCTGATGATCGTCCATGTTCGTAGTTACGTTTAGAACCCGCTCCTCGAACGATTGTCCTTTAGTACGTTTCACCGGAGACGTGATTTATGGCTCCCTGTCCGACAAGGATGATGAACTACGCAGATCGACATCTGCTTCAGTGTCACCTTCACTTTCACTTGTTAAGCACGCATCCTGATTATTGTACTCTTCATGTACAAGGTCCGGACAGTCGAGCGTTTACGACACCATACATTCCATTGACTCATATTGCATAAACGGTAATGTTTCATCTCCTCTCTCACTCTGCGAAATTCCTTGGATTCCTTTCTGACGAAATGTCAACTTCGGCAAATATTGTTGTAGAGGCAATGCAATGTTTGCTTTGTTTATCGTAGCCATTGCTCTGCTTCGTGTAAAGACCACTAGCACTGTAGACCTGTGACTTACTCATTGGATACCTCCAGTCCCGCCCCACGTTACCACTAGCAGCCAATACGGTAGGCAATACATAGGGCTTCGAATGCCGTAAACATCATTGGCCTTATGCGACCTCGCTCTGAAGGGGTTCCTTGTCAGAGCTCAGCCGCTGATACTACGGTTGGTGGCACATCAATGTAGTACTCGCAAAATAATGATTGCGTCTATTGCAGTCGATGAGTTTGCTGTCTAAATCTTCTTTGGTTTCAAAGAAATTGAATTATTGTCACCAGAAGTTTAAGAAATAATAACACGTTACGCACTGCATCACAGTTATGAGATACTCGAGACTGTCTGCATGTAGCGTCGTTCCTTATGCTGGCAGGAGAGATGCAACGTGTTCCTATGTTTACCTCTAATATGTAGCCGCACTCCCTATAGGAAATTGATCGTATGTCTTTGTACCTTTAACAGCTGCCTCATTGCCGCGCGGGGTTAGCCGAGCGGTCTGAGGCGCTGCAGTCATGGACTGTGCGGCTGGTCCCGGCGGAGGTTCGAGTCGTCCCTCGGGCATGGGTGTGTGTGTTTGTCCTTCGGATAATTTAGGTAAAGTAGTGTGTAAGCTTAGGGACTGATGACCTTAGCAGTTATGTCCCATAAGATTTCACACACATTTGAACATTTTTGAGCCGCCTCATTCGAAAGAACATCAACAACTTCACACCCTCTTACACCACGGTGTCCTTCCACTACATTTTATCCAGATAATATATAACGACCGCCTGTTACATAGTCTATTATACCGAGACATGTTGGTTCCCTACCAGCATCGGCGCTGAGCACAAGTCTGATATTTTGACGATTGTATCCTCGTTTATGTTGTCGGGTTCAAATGGTTCAAATGGCTCTGAGCACTATGGGACTTAACAGCTATGGTCATCAGTCCCCCAGAACTTAGAACTACTTAAACCTAAGTAACCTAAGGACATCACACAACACCCAGTCATCACGAGGCAGAGAAAATCCCTGACCCCGCTGGGAATCGAACCCGGGAACCCGGGCGCGGGAAGCGAGAACGCTACCGCACGACCACGAGCTGCGGACTATGTTGTCGGGATCGTCATTATATCCTCCTAGAGCTTCGTTGTTAGCACTAGAGTCCTCCGAGTATGTACGAATGATCCATCTAGTTACACATTTTCTCCACAGCGTGCACTGTCCCGTAACGCATTTTCCCACTCCACTAAGAAAATTCTGCCATGATTTCTTTTGGTGTATAATTAAGCATTTATAAAAAATAAAGAGAAAACTGGCGAGGAACGTGGTGCTGTACTGGAGACGTTCGTGAGGTGACTATAAGGTCTGAGCCAATGATGCAACGGAGTCCGTCGAGTAATTGTGACACAGAAGGAAGAGAAAACGCAAGTCAGGTCTCACTCCGGTGCCGCTAGTGGGAATAAGCGGCGCGGCACATTTTCACAAGCTATCTAGCATACATATCCTTCGTCGATGTTTTTTCGCTCTCACTTAGGCAAGTAATATACTGGATCCCGTCTACAGATGAGCAGGACAAGTCGACGTATCGTGTAACACTGCACCGTCCCGGGGCCTGGGAGGCGCCTTACGGTGTGGGAGGCCGCTGCGATCCGAAGCTTTTTTGTATTTGCGTGCGCATTGGCGTGTTCCACCGCCGCTTCAGCGTTGTTTCTGACGTGTAGCAGTTCGATGTGGAAGGCTACGGCGGAACGTGCAACTCTAACAAAAAGAGAGTGTGGGCGACTGCGTGGTAAGAAAGAATAAAATATAGTGTTACGCCAGTGGTGTCGCTGACGCAGATGAGAGAATGGAGGATCCTGGTGCCTGCACGCAGGCTGCACGAGATCCAGTCTACCGAAGGGACAACGAGATACGTGAAAATCACCGCCAAGATTGTATTGTGCTCTCACTGCTTAACGCATCCCAGAGGCATTATGCTTGTACTAACTCGAGTACAGGGACAGTATTAACTGTCTCAGTCCGCGGCCTAGTGGAGGAACGTTCATACGCCTTACTATTAATATCAGGGACTTGGAAGGCAGGATTCGCGTACTTCGCTTTCGGATACCAGACAAAGCTGAGAGATAACAATTCCTTCCAATCGAGTTAGGGATAACAGCAGAAAGTCTGAAGGTAGAACAAAAACCAATTCAGTGAGTATTAATTATGTGTGTACAATACATTACGTTTATCGAATAGAAATCTACACCTAACTGAGAAAGCGCCAGTTTCTATAATCTATTCTCATCATTGGAGACAAATGCCTTCAGCTGCACTTTGTGCCGGCTACAATACGAAATAATACAGAATTCTCTATTTACAGCATAAAACCCTGCAGTACTTGATATAGAAATTGAACCACTATGTAGTCAGCATATCTCGATGTCTCACTGCCTCTACTGATCCCCATAGAAGAAGACCCATAGATTGCTGCTCGTTAACATAAGGTGCTTTAGTATAATTTGTATCTGCAGTTTCGAGAAAGGATACCGCGACAGGCCTGACAAGCAGTGACTGATTACGAAAGGGGGATAGTTTACATACCACATGGAGAAAATGGTAAGAGAAAACGGAAATATGGAGTTGTGGTGTGAGAGTCGCGAATGTGTAAGCATTTTATAAAGCTGTATTTCTATGTTTAAATAGCTCTCGCTCTCTGCGCAGGACGTACGCGACGTTAAATTTCTCCCAGGACTGGTTGGGGCATAGCGATTAGGACAAAGGCTCGGAGAAATGCATCGATTCGTGGCTTCTACGGAAGCAGATGAAAGTACCTAACTAGGAATTGATTTATTCACTTATTTACAATTACTGCCACGACTACGGCCATCAGGCCCTATCATACATCTAACCAGGCTCCTACCAAATCGAGTCAAATGAATATCTTAAATACATTTTTACATATAAGTTATTTAACAAAAGTGAAACATAAGTGCCGGCCGGTGTGGCCGTGCGGTTCTAGGTGCTTCAGTCTGGAGCCGCGTGATTGTTACGGTCGCAGGTTCGAATCCTGCCTCGGGCATGGATGTGTGTGATGTCCTTAGGTTAGTTAGGTTTAAATAGTTCTAAGTTCTAGGGGACTGATGACCACAGATGTTAAGTCCCATAGTGCTCAGAGCCATTTGAACCATTTGAAACATAAGTGCCGCAACAGCAACTCGAATTTGTTGGTAGATTCTGTACTTACTGTAGAGAATACAGCATCCACAGGAGACGATACTACTTGGCCTCGCGGGATTAGCCGAGCGGTCTAAGGCGCTGCAGTCATGGACTGTGCGGCTGGTCCCGGCGGAGGTTCGAGTCCTCCCTCGGGCATGGGTATGTGTGTTTGTCCTTAGGATAATTTAGGTTAAGTAGTGTGTAAGCTTAGGGACTGATGACCTTAGCAGTTAAGGCCCATAAGATTTCACACATTTTTGAAACATAAGTGTATAGTGTTCCGACCAAGTCTCCCTGACGTTCAATACAGACCCTCTACCGGACGCCGCGGTGGTCTAGCGGTTCTAGGCGCTCAGTCCGGAACCGCGCGACTGCTACGGTCGCAGGTTCGAATCCTGCCTCGGGCATGGATGTGTGTGATGTCCTTAGGTTAGTTAGGTTTAAGTAGTTCTAAGTTCTAGGGGACTGATGACCACAGATGTTAAGTCCCATAGTGCTCAGAGCCATTTGAACCATTTGAAACATAAGTGCCGCAACAGCAACTCGAATTTGTTGGTAGATTCTGTACTTACTGTAGAGAATACAGCATCCACAGGAGACGATACTACTTGGCCTCGCGGGATTAGCCGAGCGGTCTGAGGCGCTGCAGTCATGGACTGTGCGGCTGGTCCCGGCGGAGGTTCGAGTCCTCCCTCGGGCATGGGTATGTGTGTTTGTCCTTAGGATAATTTAGGTTAAGTAGTGTGTAAGCTTAGGGACTGATGACCTTAGCAGTTAAGGCCCATAAGATTTCACACATTTTTGAAACATAAGTGTATAGTGTTCCGACCAAGTCTCCCTGACGTTCAATACAGACCCTCTACCGGACGCCGCGGTGGTCTAGCGGTTCTAGGCGCTCAGTCCGGAACCGCGCAACTGCTACGGTCGCAGGTTCGAATCCTGCCTCGGGCATGGATGTGTGTGATGTCCTTAGGTTAGTTAGGTTTAAGTAGTTCTACGTTCTAGGGGACTGATGACAACAGATGTTAAGTCCCATAGTGCTCAGAGCCATTTGAACTATTTATCTACCGGACGGGAAAGTGCACGAATTGCTCTAGAAAAAATTCTTTGGTCCTGTGCGCAGCCACTCATGTAACGCCTGGTGTACCTCTTCATCCAAATGAAATTTCATGCCTTCCATCGCCTGTTTCAGTGGAACAGTCATTTAGGACGAATATGGCGGACGTGGAAGAGCATCAAATGTAGATCAGTGATGGTTGCAACTGTTGCACAGGCAGTATGAGATCGAGCATTTTCATGTTGCAGACGTCAGAGTCGATCTGATCTGACTGCATATTGCGGAGACCGTTTCCCCTTTGTGTGCAGTGTTTCAAAATAGCGCCTCGTTCAGCTCAAGAGAGAGTCAACTAAACTTCCCTGTAGATGGCTGCGCCAGGAACTTCTTGGGTTACGGTGAGGGTAAATGGCTTCATTCCTTGCTTGCTATCTCTGTTTCGGGCTGATGGTAGTGGAGCAGTACTTACTCCTTTAATGACTGCCTCAAGAAAGCCTTCACCTTATGCTTCAAAGCTCCGAAAAAGTTCTTCACAGTCGTCAACGCTCTGCTGTTTCAGTTCTGGACAGATATGACGTGGCGTTCAACTTTCATATACTTTGTGAAACCCAAGCACGGCACGAATAATGTGATGTGCTGAGCCATGGCTAATGTTCAGATCTGCGTCTGTTCCACCCATCGCCTTATCGCAATGGTCCATCACAATGGCCTCAACTGCTGCAACAGACTGGCACCACAGCACTGTGTGACTAAGCTGGGCAAGGAGTATCTGCCACATGAGTCACGCCATTTCTGAACATCCTGTTCCAGTTGTACACTTGCTGCAGTAATAAACATATCTCACCATACTGGACTTTCATTCGCCGATAGATATCAGTAGGTTCCGTAACTTCGCTGCTCGGAAAACATATGACACAACGCTGTTTTACGTTGGTGCATATCGCAAGCGGGTTTTCGGCAGCATTTCGCTTGTCTACAGGATGCTGCCACCTGCTGGACGATTTTTAAAGCACCCGTAACTCTGCTGACAAGTTGCAGAACTGTGGCGCGGCAGACTTATAAGCCAATTACGTTATTAATGTTTTCGTTTCACTCATTCTCGTATATATTTTACGTTATGGTCATATAAAATTACTTATATTTAATACGGGATACAATACTTGGAAGTAACTTTAATATAAATAGTGAACAGTAGTAGTCGCTATAGGAGAAAAAACGGACTTTGTATTAGTTAATGAAAACTTGAAGAACGAAAGCAAATTACAGTCAGGTAAATTTAAACTGAGGTCATTGGCAGCATGAACTTCAGTGAAGGCGTAAGAGATAGAGAAAGAAGAACGTTACAGAAACGCAAGTAATGAAGAAAGGGGGAAAGAAAGCGGCATGGCTGTCAGAAAAACGAAAACAAAGTGAAGCGTAAGCGAATCATTCCATACCTGCGACAATCGCGTCACAAGTGAAATAGGGTCGGTTGCGTCTTTTAAATCGCCGCTACTTTTTTGGCGCACGTGCGCGCGCTCCTATTCGAGCAACTGTGTTTCATTCTTGCGACAAATCAATCGCGCGACGGAAAATCGCCAGTGCGCTTCTAGCCTAAGGGTAGGCGCGCACAGGCGAGTTTTCAGTCGGCGCGACTTAACAATCGCTGTCGCGGAAGTACATTGTGGTTCGCACACAGCGACAGGAAAATCGCAACTACTCTCAGTACCAGCATGGATTTCATCGAAGCAGCTTGTTTGGTGGCGCTTTTACTACGAAGAAGAGCGCGAAAACAGCGCAAATGTCGTTACTGGGTGCATTATTGTAAGTCAAAGACTAGTGTAAGGGCAGTTTACAAATTACACGAAGAGTTACAAAATCACCTAAATAAATTCTTTCAATACTATCGAATGAGTAATAATAGTTTTGATACACTGCTTCAGACAGTAGGACCGAATATAACAAATCAAGATACGACATATAGTAAGTGTATACCCACCTGAGGAGCGCTTACCAGTGACTTTGAGGTGAGCACACATTATTTCATTCAACAGTTTTTATTGCCCTTTTACATTATTGATTAGATACATCAAGAGAATCATTTCATTCAACAATTGTTTTTGCCATTTTACATTACTGATCAGATGCATCAAGAAAATCACTACTGCAAGTCGAAACTGGCGAACTTGTTTCATGAGAAAACTGCAAAACCATGTTGCGCATAGAGGTTTCTGTGGTCCTGTTGCGGTTGTCAGCAGAGGGGCACACGAACAAATTTTGTGGAGGTTCCGTTTCATTTAGGACACTTGAAGAATACGGTTGAACGAATGAGGTTGCTGGAGAATAAGTTGCTTGGGTGGTGTTATAAGTCGCTTGAGTTATGTTATAACACATGTTCGGATGCTGTGGAAAAATCGGTGAAAGCTGATAATATCTGGCATTCCTTATCACATTCAGTATTTCTATTTTCGCGTAATGTTTCTGTTCTTCGATTAATTTCGCCAGCATGGGGACAAGCATTAATGCAAAATTCTTATCGTCATTAACTTCTTCTTTTTGTCAGTCTTTTAATATATTTATTAGAGATTCCTTGTAGGACGTAACCTTCTTGGCTTCTCTTTTCTTAGGATGTCGTACTTTTGTGCTCTGTGCAGTATCGGGGGTGAAGACAAACTGGGGGGAGAGCCTACTTTCTTGTTTCTTGTGCTACTGGGCATAATTTCGATGTTGCTGGTGGTCGATCTGTCTTCCATTTGAGGGAGCAGAAATAACATTGCATCGAAGTATAGATATTTCCTCCACTTTCTTGCAGCCTCGCCAGACGAAGATTTTTTTCTGTGATGCCAGTTCTCTCGCGAAGCAGTCCTTCAGATTTTTCCACTTCCTTTGAATTTCTTTACCTGTCATAAATTAAATTATCACTGTATACAATTTATTGTAAGTATTTACCTTAATACCTCTATAAATAAATATTAATGCTGTTACTAAATATTATTTCTTCCAGATACCTTGCAACTGGAAATAGCTTTCGCTCATTACACTACGAATATCTACTGGGACCCACTACAATCAGAGAAATTGTGAAGGATACATGCGAGCAGTTGTGGCAATGTCTACAGCCTATTCATATGGCAGAAAAAACTGAAGATGATTGGAAGATTATTGCCAAACAGTTTTTAGACAGAACTGACTTTCCAAATTGCATTGGTGCTGTGGACAGGATACATGTGAGACTGAAGAAGCCTGCTGACAGTGGCTCAGAGTTTTATAATTACAAGAATTATTTTTCGACAATACTTTGGCCGTAGTGGACGCTGACTATTGTTTCACTGTGACAGACGTGAGCTCGTATGGAGCCAATGGGGATTCTAACATGTCCAAGAAATCCAGCTTCTATAAAAAACTTAAATCTAATCAGTTAAACATTCCAAATCCTCAAAAATTACCACATGACGAGGAAGGAGAGCCTCAACCTTTTAATTTTGTAGGAGATGAAGCATTTGCACTGTCTAGACATATTCTGCGGCCGTACTCAAAGAAAAACCTGACAATGGAACAGCGTGTTTTTAATTATAGACATTGTCGCGCTCGAAGAATGGTGGAATGTACTTTGGGGATTTTGGCTAAGAAGTGGAGAATATTTCATCGACCGATGGATGTGAATGTTGGTTTTTCAACCATAATCATAGAAGCATGTTTTATTCTGCATAATTTCGTAATACGAAATGACGGTGTACGAAGTTCTGCAAGGCTGTGAGCCTGTCGGAATAAGAGCTGATGCGTGTGGTATGCAGATAAGGGATTGTTTTGCAAACTACTTTGTGACTCCACAAGGATCAGCATCTTGGTAATGTGAAAAAATTTAAATTGTTGTAACTGTGATGTCTACATGAATGAATGAAAAATAAGTGAACCATGAAATACCTTTGTTAGTCTTTTCTGGTACAGGCAGTTCAGTCCAGTTCCGAATTAGGCTGCAGCATACTTCTCCCCATAGTTTCTCTTTCAAATTGCGATCACTGTATTCTTTTAATTTCCTGTTGCAGAGAGCTGGTCGCTTTCCTACTTCTGCAGTTAGTCTTTCTGAATCGACAACACAACTTACAATGTCATCCGTAGCGCAACTCCCGTTATCAAGCATGCTGGCGCACTGAACTTGTGTGTATGCAACACAGAGCGAGAACGACTGACTGAGAAATCGCGTCGCTAGTGCAAACGGGACCATGCCAGTGCCTGTGAATCATTCCACACCTGCGGCAATCGCGTCGCGCACGAAATAGGGCCGGTTGCGTCTTTTAAATCGCCGCTACTATTTTGTCGCACGTGCGCGCGCTCCTATTCGAGCCACTGTGTTTCATTCTTGCGACAAATAAATCGCGCGACGGAAAATCGCCAGTGCGCGCCTAGCCTAAGTCGGAAAAGATGGAGATAATAATGAATTAAGGATAGGTCCGCCTTTTTGCAAGTACTCAAATTACTGTTTTGTTTTATCACCCAAACATGTTACACCACAGTTGTGGCATCCTCAGTGGATTTTTTATTATTTTTATGAAATACATACAAAGGTTATTTTTAGGTTAAGGAAGACGATAGACCATATTTTGTTATCGTTTAAACTTTATGTGCATTCCACCTTTAATTTTACATTGTGTGCGTCCTGTGGCTATCACCCAAAATGAGTCACAGTTCTAAATTAGTGCATCAAGTCCTCTGCAAACATGAGGGATGTTACAAAATCGTTACACAGAATTTTTTGTTTATTATCCAGTCTTTAAAATGAATGTTTTGGCAAACTTCGTAGTATATGCCCATTTCTGGCCTTACCGTAGCAGTATTTTACTGGTCCTCAGCTTTGACAAGTTTGTTTTTATGTATCAGAATTGTATTTGTGTAGTTGAGATGAACCTGTGGACATCGATAAAAGTTTCATGAAGCTTAGGTATGGCGAAAAATTTCGTGTGGTTTTTTATTAGTTGACTATGTTTCGTATTTTGACAGTGTTACTCACGTTTTCTCCTGTTCGTTTGTAAATACTGCATCCTGTTATGTTTCTGTGGCTTGGGGACACGTTTCACTGAACAAATTTATGTATGTGGTGCGTTTCCGACTGTCGATGCTTTTCTGTTTTAATTTGGTTTGATTTAAGTTTGGACCTGTTCCGTTTATTTCTGTTCTATTGTGTGTGTATGTGTGTTTGTGTGTGTGTGTGTTATTCTTTGTTGTCCGGTAATTTGTTTAGAGTGTTGAATAGTGTTTTGTTACATCGTACTGTTTGGTCGCTGGGAACTTTTTTGCCTTATGTGACAGCTTTCTGGCTGTGGTACTGTTTCTATGTCACTGTGGTTGTGGCTGTTTTTGATGAGGTAGACTGCAAATGTGGAATGTATGCTGTCACTATCCAGTGCTCTTAAATGTTCTGAGTATTTTACCCTGAATTTTCTACATGTCTATCCAGTATATTCTGAAGCACAGTCTTCGCAAGTTAACTGCTACATACCTGATTTGTTCAATTGATCTGAGGTGGTGTTCGGTATTTTCAATCTTTTCTGCAAAGTGTTGTTTAATTTTTATGCCATATTTATACCTGTTTTTCTCATGATGTTTCCAATTCTTTGTGTTATTTTGTTGTCAAACGTCAGTGTGTGCCATATTTTCTTGTTGCTTGTGGTTTCATCATCTTCTGTGTATTGTGTGTTCTCTGCTCGTGTGGTGTGTTGTAATACTGTTGAGTGTGTTCTGTGTCACTTGTGTTGTTATTTCATGGTTTAGTTTGTGAATAAGGTTTATTTTATAACCGTTTTCTGTGGTAATCTCTCTGCTTATGTTTAGTCCTTGTGTGCAGCTATCTTTGTCCACTGAAACTGTTCAGTGGGTGCAAGAGGTATCTGAGGCTGGCCTGCTTTTGGGCTGATGAGTGGTTTGCTGTGTTGTGAATAACTGTACTGGTTGATGTAGGTTTTTGTATACTGGGAACCGGTGTTGGTGCCTTTTGTTTTCTGTTGTGATGTCTAGGAGATCTATTTTTTGTCTCTTACAGTTGAAAGGGTGAAGTGTATTTTTGGGTGAGCAGTATTGATGTCTCTGTGCAACTGCAGCACTCGGTCAAATGGTTCAAATGGCTCTGAGCACTATGGGACTCAACTGCTGTGGTCATAAGTCCCCTAGAACTTAGAACTACTTAAACCTAACTAACCTAAGGACATCACACACATCCATGCCCGAGGCAGGATTCGAACCTGCGACCGTAGCGGTCGTGCGGTTCCAGACTGTAGCGCCTTTAACCGCTCGGACACTCCGGCCGGCACATTCGGTCATGTGTCTCATCTATCAAACAAATTATGTCATCAACAGAACGGTATGCCGGCCGTTGTGGCCGTGCGGTTAAAGGCGCTTCAGTCTGAAACCGCGTGACCGCTACGGTCGCAGGTTCGAATCCTGCGTCGGGCATGGATGTGTGTGATGTCCTTAGGTTAGTTAGGTTTAATTAGTTCTAAGTTCTAGGCGACTGATGACCTCAGCAGTTGAGTCGCATAGTGCTCAGAGCCATTTGAACCATTTTGAACAGAACGGTACCAATATATTACTTTTTACTGTTTTGGTTTTATTATCTCTTCAAAAATTTTGTTTTCAAGGTGGTTAAGGAAGATGTTGGCCAGCAGGGGTGACCCCATGGGGAGTCCTTCCTGTTGGATGTGCAATTCATCTTTAAATCTGTGATTATCTTCGAAATAATTGAGACTTCTTGTGTCTGTGCTTACGGGACAATGTTTGTCTGTCTTAGTTGTCTTTCAATTATTTTGATTGTTTCTTCAGTTGTGGATGTACTTATACAATCATGTGGTGTCAAATGAGAGTAGTGGAGCTGTGTTGGGTACATTCATATCTTTGATTCTGTTTATTAGATCATTATTGTTTCCTAAGCTTCTGTTTGTATAAGCGTAGTGTTTTTGTAGAAACTTGTGCATGTACCTGGATGAATGGTACCCTGGTGCAGTTGTGAAATCAATCACAGGCCTTATTGGAATATTGACCTTGTGAATCTATTGTAAACGTATGAGTGTGGGTTCCCTGGGGTTCTTTCGCGTTGTTCTTTTAATCTGTATGTTTAATGTTTCATAGTAGTTTTTATATGTCTCTTTGGAATCTTTGGATGCAGTCACTTTTTAGCTTTAGCATTCACTTATGAAATTCAATGTTTTCTCGGTATAGTCTTTCCCATACATGACAACCAAAGTTCTTCCCTTGCCTGCCATTGTGACCATTGTATTGTGTTATTTCAGTTTTTTTATGTACATCTTTGGCTGTTTTTTTTCCTCTGTGATTGTCTTAATATTGCTGATGGTATTTTTTTTTCTTTCTGATAATTTGTCTGATACCTTCTGCTATTAGTTCTCTGGTTATCCCTGCATGGAAATATCCTATATTTCCCCTTCTTCCTGGTAATATATTCACTTTCTGTTTATGTTTTCTATTGCTTTTGTGTGACTGTGTGTTTAGATTGTGTTTAGGTCCCCTTTTGGAGTAGTTTTTCCTACTGTGTTGAGAATTTTATTTCAGTTAAATTCGCAACTTTTGCATAGAATGCATGTTCTGCGCACTGATTTCTGTTGTTCAACAGCTTGTGTAGTTTATGACCTGGTTTCTCAAGCTTCTTTTGTATTTCCGTTTCTGTTCCCACAACTGTCCACAAGAGTGCAGGGCACCTTATTCCAAAGTCGGACAGCAGTAGCAGAAAAGTAGTTGTGAATGCTTTTGTGTCATGGAAAGACACAGCTATCATACTTGATAACTGAGACCTTGTGATTATGACAGGTACTTGACCTCTAATGTGAAGTACTGGGACGCATGCACACTGAAGGACCGATAAAGTTAACAGATTGTATATTAGTTCCAAACTCACTCAACAAGAACAATTTTCTTACTGTTACTTTTATCTTTCGGCTTTCCAGATATTTACTCTTATGACCTCCCGCCTCTCCCCCTCCTCTCTCTCTATGTCTTTATGATCGATGCAAGTACTGTACTTCAATTAACCTCTAAAACTGTGATCTGTCATTAATATGTTAATATGAAGTTAATGCCTGTACTGAAATATATCACCACACTCCAACGCAAATAACTGGCACTAAGTGCCAGTGTTCCAACTTTTTATAATATAACACATACTGAATTATGTATTAGCGTAATTTAAGCTTTAGAGGTTCAGCATTGTATGCTTCATATCGCTTCAAAGTGATATGTAAGAATTTCAGCTTCCAAACAGGTTTCTGAGGATCCACTTCTGCACGAATATGACAGAGAAAAGAGAGGAACCATCTTTTCTCATACACTATGTCATCAAAAGTATCCGCAAACTTGCCTAAAAATGACTTAGAAGTTCATGGCGCCCTCCATCGGTAATATGATATTGGCCCATGCTTAGGCTTGATGACAGCTTCCACTCTCACAGTCATACGTTCAATGAGGTGCTGGAAGGTTTCTTGGAGAATGGGAGCCATTCTTCACGGAGTGCTGCACTGAGGAGAGGTATCGCTGTCGGTCGGTGAGGCCTGGCTCGAAGTCGGCGTTCCAAAACATTCCAAAGGTCTTCTATAGGATTCAGGTCAGGACTCTGTGGAGGGCAGTCCATTACAGGGATGTTATTATTGTGTAACCACTCTGCCACAGGACGTGCATTATGAACAGGTGCTCGATCGTGTTGAAAGATGCAATCGCCATCCCCCAATTGCTCTTCAACAGTGGGGAAGCAAGAAGGTGCTTAAAACATCAATGTAGGCCTGTACTGTGATAGTGCCACGCAAAAGAACAAGGGGTGCAAGCCCCATACATGAAAAAAGACAAGCACACCATACACCACCGCCTCCGAATTTTACTGTTGGCACTAGACACGCTGGCAGATGATATTCACCGGGCATTCGCCATACCCACAACCTGCCATCGAATCGCCACATTGTGTACCGTGATTCGTCACGCCACACAACGTTTTTCCACTGTTCAATCGTCCAATGTTCACGCCCTTTACACCAAGCGAGCCCTCGTTTGGCATTTACCGTCGTGATGTGTGGTTTATGAGGAGCCGTTCGACCATGAAATCCGAGTTTTCTCAAAAATGTTCTAATGTGTGTGAAATGTTATGGGACTTAACTGCTAAGGTCATCAGTCCCTAAGCTTACACACTACTTAACCTAAATCATCCTAAGGACAAACACACAGACCCATGCCCGAGGGAGGACTCGAACCTCCGCCGGGACCAGCCGCACAGTCCATGACTGTAGCGCCTTGACCGCTCGACTAATCCCGCGCGGCGAGTTTTCTCATATCCCGCCTAACTGTCATAGTACTTGCAGTGGGTCCTCATGCAGTTTGGAATTCATGTGTGATGGTCTGGATAGATGTCTGCCTATTACACATTACGACCCTCTTCAACTCTCGGCGGTCTCTGTCAGTCAACAGACGAAGTCGGCCTGCACGCTATTTTGCTGTACGTGTCCCTTCACTATCACATCGGAAAGAGTGGACCTAGGGATGTTTAGGAGTGTGGAAATCTCGCGTACAGACGTATGACACAAGTGACACCCAATCACCTGACCACTTTCGAAGTCCGTGAGTTCCGCGGAGCGGCCCATTCTGCTCTCTCAAGATGTGTAATGACTACTGAGGTCGCTGATATGGAGTACCTGGCAGTAGGTGGCAGCACAATGCACCTAATATAAAAAACGTATGTTTTTGGGGGTGTCCAAATACTTTTGATCACATAGTGTGTTAGTTTGAATGAGTGAATGTGTGGCATAGTCCTTTAAACGACTGTTCGCACAGAGATACACGATGCAGATATCGAGAAATGTGTTTGGTCATAACGATCTCACCTGCCACCCGACACCCACGTACAGCGTTCGTTGTCGTAACGAAGAAAGGAATCAATGAAGGGAGATAAGGGCTGAAGCTCCCGTGGACGAAGAGGTGATTATTTTCGCAGCACAAGCTGCGGTATGAGAAGGATAGGGAAGGAAAACGACATTTTCCTCAAGCGATTTAGGACGGGGATCTGAACCGCTGCCGTCGTGAATACTGATCCACTCCTTTATTACGGAGCGACCTCGCTCTACGTGTCGTGACGAGAGACCACGAGAGAGCACACTGGATCTTTTTCGGACTTTTCTGGGTTCCCACATGTTGAGGTGTTGGCTGCCACACGAGTAAAATGTCAGTGAGAAAAAACTTCAGCATGGTCATATCATAGTGAATTACTTCCGGTGTTATAAGCAACAGAAACTCGGCGGGAGATTTTCAAACCGAAAACCGACAACCCACAGCAGTGTTTGCGCGTAGAGAGAGTGGAAGAGGGTCTTTCTCAGAAATAAGCGATTATCCATCACTACTCTCATTGAGTAATTCCCTCAGCAAGGTGACTCAGAGACTCGAACTTTGCTAGGAGTCGGGTTCATATCACCGTCCGACCATACTGAATTAAGTTTTCTGACGTTTCTGTCTCTCCTTTAGGGGAACAGCGTGGTGTTTCCTGCTCAAGTACAAATCCATAACTTACACAACCTATCAACAATTAATGGACGGCACTTCTGTTGCCTTATGGAGTGACACGATTTGACGATGAAACAGTTAGAAGCGGAATCCGATCTGTGGAATGATGAATAACTGTTATAATTCGACTTTACCGTGAGACACCGTGTTTCGAGCTTGTCTACAGTTTGCGCAGCGGCTGTAATGTTACCAGATGAAATAAATTTGGCAGTGAATAAACGTAAATAGAGAAATTAGGTCGCGGGGATGTTGCATTGTTCTCCTGTATACCATAAACCGGGTATACTCTGACCGATTTTCGGATTTAAATCTGATTATCATTACTGTTTTTAACTTCTATGATATTTATGTTAGTGAACGTGGGGGCTTGTATGAAAGGAAAATGGTTCAAATGGCTCTGAGCACTATGGGACTTAACTTCTGTGGTCATCAGTCCTCTAGAACTTAGAACTACTTAAACCTAACTAACCTAAGGACATCACAAACATCCATGCCCGAGGCAGGATTCGAACCTGCGACCGTAGCGGTCTTGCGGTTCCAGACTGCAGCGCCTTTAACCGCACGGCCACTTCGGCCGGCGCTGTATGAAAGGATTACATACTAATTACTGCAATACTTTTTCTAAAATGCAGAGGAAGCGATGGGAAAAATGTAGGTGGTCCATGTTAGCATCGATTTTGGAATGCATTCACAGGCCTACACTTCCGCAACAACTGTCAGCTAGCACTTCATTTGTGGGCAGTATTTCAAAAACACGATGAAACTAAGACCACCCAAAATATTTATGTTTGAATAACAAGTACACTGTTTTTGTTCTAAATATAGAATTGTTCTACCAAGAAATAACAGAAGAATACATAAATAATATAAACAAATACACTGATCTAATATTTTCTTAAGTGATTTATGAAGGCTCATGAAAGAAAAATCGTAGTACGATACATAAATCGAAGTGTGATCCAACATCAAAGTAACTATAATGAAAGCTCCAAATTTAGCTGAGCATAATGCCTTCAGTTTCATCCATCTTGGACCTAAATCCTCGTTTCAAAACGTCCATTACAGCTAGAGTTAAGATATTCTGTTCTTCATTTATCGAAACAATATCTGGCACTTGTGACCAGACGAGCATGATTCCTTGTTTCTGGAAATATTCGACATTATATGTTGTACCTAAATCACTGCGTGAACCATAACTGTTTGCAGTTTGAGCAATATATGATGGACATATGTTTTTCTTAGATGTAGCCACATTAACAGTCATAGAAGGGACTTTGTCTATGTACCGATGGTTAATGTATTTATTCCTTAGTTCCACGCTGTCATTGTCATCAACACCGTTTAATAAATTGTGTATCTGTAATCCTGAGGTAACAATGACCAGTGGTCAAAGTAGCCTTGAAACAGAAAAATCATGCACATGACAGAAATCGTAATATAGTGGCAGATATATATTTGTGAACAAAAAACTAATCAGTGGTCTATTTTGATAATTAATCATAGTTGAAAACACCTATCGCTTTGCAGTTAAATGATATCGATGGGTTTTGCAAAACTTGATTTTAATACACTTTTTCATATACAATTATAAGTCGAAACAGGTTCGCGGGGCCATTTAGCGTATATTGATGGAACTTTACCACCAAACAATATATACTAAATACCCAACTGAGAGCTAGTAGAGAGCTGTAAAACGTTTGATGTACAGTATGAGTGATCAAAGTAACCACGGCGGTCGAAGAGTACCCGCTTTACCGCACTTTGAAAGGTCTTGGGCATCTTATCGCTCTACCCTGAAATGTCACCCCAGAAGGTTACATAGACATTCGTACCAATTACGTGCAGCCTGCTAAGATTCAAGAAACATACCCTTCGCAGGCGACTTCCCTGATGTACTCACCAAGCTGTCGGCCGTCCTATAGGCAGCCGACAGAAATCCTAGTATTGGAAGAAATTTTCGTGTATAGATTTAACGGACAAGAGCACGGAAAGTGCTGGCGAACATACTCTGATCACCAGATTCCGCGTCACTGGCCTAACTTAAATGCTGAAGCTCTACACAATATCTCACGGAAAGAGAGCGTATGACACTGTTGACGGTGACCCACAAGACGGCTGGGGACATTAAAGTCCCTTCTTGTTATTCAAGTGGGGTAAGCTACGTGCAGCTGCTGGGAGAAAGCCAACGCCTTCATTTATGCACAACTCATCCACAACAATAAAACCCGACAGTACGCTGTACAAGTGTGATTACATTTAGCACCGAGACACAGATTTACAACTGACACTTCATTTGACAGTTGCTTCTGCATTCATGTATAATTCATCTATAGAAATACAAACACAACAGCACACGGCACAAGCGTCATCAAAGTTATCACCACGAAACAGCTACCCGTATGACGCTTCATTGAGGAAGGCATCAGCAGACCACTTCTTCTAGAGCGACCGAGCGAAATGGCATCGTGGTTCAGAGATTATACTCTCATTTGAAAGAAGCGGGGTGCAAAGGTTTGTCTGGTTATCCATATTTAGGTTTTCTGTGGTTTCCCCACATCCACTAGGACGAATGCGAAGAATGTTCGTCTGTAAAGGACGCGACCGATTTCCTTCCTTATCCTTGTAAACCAGTCCTCCATCTCTAACGATGTTGTGTTCGATAGGACGTTAAGTTCTTGTCTTCCTTCCTTCCACACTGATCTTGCCGAGAAGGCAACGCGGTATTCCTTCTCCGTCTCGAAGGTGAGAGCTGAGCATGGGGCTGACATTGACTTTTGATTATGCAAGACAGTATTGAACCTGAATACTGTGGGTATCAATTTAAAGGGAGTACCTGTTCATAAAGTAAGATCCGTGCTTCCACGAACTGTTAGTGATGTGTTGCTTTGGTTATCGTATCGGATTTGAGTCCGATTATACGATTCTGCGAATCAGAGATTTCTCCACGGGTTATAAACACTTCCGTCAACATCTTCACATCAGCCATCACTGAAGGATAGGACGTCTTTCCGTATGTTCACATGCAGTAAATTCTGCCCTACAGTTATGGACATGTATCGAACGGTAAGTCTCGATACTTCACATATGAATAGCATCGTAAAAATGTATCGTACTCATAAAAGTATCGATACACTGAAGTAACGATACTTCTCTTTGAAAAAAAGATTAGATACTGTCTATAACCCCCAATCTCTCTATCTCTGTTTTTGAAATCTATCTATAATAGAGAGATATAGTCGATTTCCAAAAGGTTTAAACAGTTGTAATGCGTTAAGCAGCTAAAAAATACCAAAGCTTCCCTGTCCTTCAGAAATGTGGAAAAACACGGACGACGGACGTGTCAGGCTACTACAAAAAGGAGTCGATGATATCTGGCAGACCTATAAAATACCAGAAGATTAGAAAACAGCGCTGATTATCCATTGTAATTATATAAAATTACCAAGGGATATCTGCCCTCCCATTGACGTATAAAATCGTGTCAAAAGCTTTGCGAAAGGAGATCAGAAAATCAAATGGAGGAATACTTAGGAGTATACAGGGAGGGTTTAGGAGAGGAAGATCATGTGCATTTTAACTTAAAGTTGTTACTCAGGTACAAAAAATTTCGAACACAAAATATTTATGAAACTTCTGGTGATTTTAAAAAAGTCTATGAGTCAGTCGATGAAGACATATCACTCCATGTCCTTGAAGAATCTGGAACTGATTATAAAACAATGGCAATTATTAAGCAGTCTGACTAACACAGTTTCCAAAGTCAAATTTTTAAGTGAAATACAAAAATCTTTCGAAATTAAAATAGGCGTGAGACGGGTGGATGGACTGTCCCCTTTATTATTCAACTGCGTTTTGGAAAAGTAATAAGCGAATGGAGAAAAATAACGGAAATGGGAATAAGTAAGGTGAAGCTTGGAAGAAATACAGAGAAAAAATTTATGCAGAAGCGGTTTACAGCTTTAACTAAGGTTAAAATCTGCATTATGCAATACACAGCCGTATAAGTATATTTTATTAGAGATAATATTGAATAATTCAGTTTTCAAACAGAGAGAGCTTTGAAATTGATCACTTACGTCTTGCTGATGATGTAAAAATTTTAGCAGAGAGCCTGCAAGATACAGTAAAACAGAGGCAGCAGGAAAAACTGTATTAACATTGCATTTGAAAAACCACGTACCTGATCAACGTTAAAGGTATACCAAAATATATAGAATCAAAACATTTGAAAATAAATGAAGTGTCAGAATTTAAATACTTGAGGGAAATGATCCAACCAAATGTTCTCGAGAAAGCAGGCAACAAAAATAGAGCCAGGAAAATGGAAATGACGACTCACTTGACAAAGAACACGTACAATAAGAAATGCTTATCTATTACATGAAATTGAGGCATTATAATGTAGTGATTAAAACCGGGTGTCCTTAAGCTTTAGAATGCCTCCCCATAAACAGAGCCAAACCGTTTTTGAGAAGGAAGTAAGAAAGAAGAGTAATCGGGAAAACTTTGGGTCCAGAGTATGAAAATGAGATTAAGAAATTGAGAAGCAACGAGATGGTGTATGAAAAAATTGAGAACATGATAGAGACAAGAAGAAAGCGGAGGATTACATGTTATGACCACTTAAAAAGAATGGATAACAAAACGCTGAAAAAACAAATATTCAGCTTCTTTGACAAAAATCCAAAAACCCATAATTCATCGTTTATAGAAGTGAAGAAAGATCTACAGGAGTTGGGAATAACGAACAAAGACCTAGGGAACACATTAATTCATGAAAAAGATAGAAAACGCCAAGGGTTTCCAGAAGGAAACACAAAGGAAGAGAGGAGGGTCATGCACAGAAGAAAGAGGAGAACAACAGAGCAAGAATGAAGAAGTATTGGCAAGGAAAAGAACATGATTTCATAAATCAGCTGTTTCACGTGGTCCTGAGTTGCCCAGATACGAATAATAATAATAATAAAACAAGCTCTAAGTCAAGCAATTATTTTATTTTCATTAAATACTACAATCCTTAAAAATTTGGAACTGGAAATACGAAATTACAGAAAATTTTATCAGAAAAGTTGGTGAATAGTATCCGAAAGTGAATAAGTCATATCTCACCTAAACTCCCCATTCTTCCTCTGTACAATCACTCAAAAACAATATTTTGTCTAGTAGTTTCGCTGATAATCTGTTTCATGACAAATGACAACTTCAGAATATAGGCTCTCTGAGGACATTGACGTCGCTGCAGTTGACAGTTATTGGTTGGCTAGCTTTTACAGTGTGGCCTAAGTAAAACTCGTCCGGAAAACATAACGCTGACCCTTGTTAATGAACGGTAGATCTGCCCATCACAGAAAATATTGCAATCGCTTGCTGTTACATGTCTGCGCATGTCCATCGCCCGCATGCTCTGTCCCGAGTACTTCGCTGCGTCATTACGTTCGAGGAGTGATTTGAGCAGACAGGTTGCATGCGACACAAATTGACGGTTACGAAAAAGCAGTGCTTGCTTGTTGTCGAGTGTTAGGCGAGTCACAATTCGTGGAAAACATGTGCGGAACAGTCTGCGCAAGGCTTTAAGACTGGAAGTGTATTAGCAAAACCCCCAGCAAAGTTTTCAGTGCAAAACGTAGTGGTAAAATAGCGAGGAACGGACTCTGTAGCGAATAGAAACTGTAACTATCCGAAAGGAGTACGTAGGCCAGAAAACATTGCTCGATTGAAGGAAAGCGTGAACCAAAGACCAACGAAATCTCAACGTCATTTACTGTGCAAGAGAGAATTAACAGATCGTCGTGTCGAAACATTAAGAAACTGGACTTGCCTCTGCATCCTTACAAATTAACCTTTGGCATGAGTTAAAGCATTCAGAAGAACTTTCATGTGTTGGGTTCAACCAGTGGTATCCGGGTGAAGTGGAATCAGGACTTTTGGATACTCAGGTTTCCATTTCTTCAGATACGGCGTGGTTCAGTCAGTCGCGGTATGTGAACTCATAGAACATGCGCCATGGTGTATCAGAAAATTGAAGAGCCGTTGCATAATGTCAAGATGGTTCTGGCAATGTCTGGTGTCCGCACTGTAGCACGATTCTTTCACCAAACTCTTAATGCTAACCTGTCTGTCCAGAAACTGTTTAATCTGTATAGGGATCACCTGACAGAAGATGATATCTTCAACCAGACAGAGCAACAGCACATACGTCTATGACAACATTGTCACGAATGCAAGAGGTGTTCCGTGAGTAGAGGACGATCTACAGAGGCACTGCAATCTCCTGGCCATCTCGATCATCTGATTTGTGATTTTTACTTATGGGACAAATTGAAGGCTCACATGTACACATATAACCCTCACACATTGGAATGTTCGGATACAGCATTAGTGCTGTGGTGCTTGACACGGTCACGCAGTTTAAATACCTAGACGGAACGTTGCAAAACTATAAGAAATGGAACCACCATATGAGGACTGTGGTAGGGAAGTTGAATCGTTTATTGGGAGAATTTTGGGAAAGTGAGGCTCACCTGTAAAGGAGACCACATAAAGAACGCTAGTGCGACCTATTCTTGATTACTGCTCGAGTATGTGTGATCCGTACGAAGTCAGATTAAAGGAAGACATCGAAGCAGTTCAGAGGCGGACTGCTACGGTAGGTACCGGTAGGTTCGAAATCACACAAGTGCTACGGAAATGCTTCGGGAGCTGAAATGGGAATCCCTGGATGAAAGACGACGTTGAATTCGAGGGACGCAGTTGAGGAAATTTAAAGAAGTGGCATTTGATGCCGATTCCAGCATCTTCTGTGATGTTCATTAACAACGGTCAACTCACGACTGCATTACTTTTATTATTTTTGGAGACTGTTTTATATTGCTCACCCTACACAACCGGGGGAAGAAAACTTTCATGTTTTCCCATTATTCGAAAGGATTAGCGCACATTGCTAAACACATATATTGCCAAATAAAGGCTCACTCCTCATGTTTGCTCAGCCAGAGCGGATTCGGAAGAGGCGTCTTCTCCAGACTTTTTGTCTTTTGTTTTCTGTGTGCTAATGTCTCATGAATGTTTCACAAGCCATATACGAGTTTCAAGAGAAGAATCACTATGAGATCCGTCACTGCTGGTACCGGCGGTAGCAGCAAGACTAATTGTTGCTAAACATGTTATTGTAGGTATTGTCTTAGCACTCGTTCTGAGATCCTGAAAATGTACGTTCCTTTGAATCTTGGGTCACCCAAACGGGATATTGCATCCTGATGATTATCTGATTTGCCTGCTGATACAATAATTATCGCACATAAACTGCTGCAACCCAAAATACAAAAGCAAACAAGCTAGTCGAATGTTGAAAACATAGGGACTTCAAGTGAACCAACTACGAACGTTTCCAAGGTTGCTGATGCCTCGCATACTTTTTATTTTATTTATTTTATTTATTTTTATTCTCACTCTCTCGCTCGCCCACATCGCTCATTCAGTTGTTGGCCTGACTTGTTCTGCCTGCATTGTTGAAAGTGTTGGGACTGAATCATGCAGTCAACGTTTCGGGTAAATAATAAAAATGTAATAAATCTTTATTATTATCACTGGATACGATACTTGTGAAAGGTGGAGATATATAGGTGGAGTGCACATTTATTCGCGGATAGTTTCAAAATAAGTGGAAATTTCATGTTACGAGAGCGAAGCAGTCGCGTGCAACAGCTGTGGAATAACCGACTTACGGTGGTGACAGTAGTATCTCTGAACTTCTGTATCTTTGTCTCAGTTGTAGAGCAGAGAGTAGTCAAGTGTTGGACATGGAATAATCTGGCAGAACGCTTAGTGCAGTGTAGAGATGGGCAAACTGAAACACTTAACTGTTTCGAAACAAATGAAACAGCACAATGTAATGTTTCGATACGCTGTTTCGAAACAGTGAAACAGTTTGTGTTTTGTAATCTAATAAACCTACACATTTTATCATCTTGAATGTCTACTGTATAAGTATGTCCATATAAACACAAATGAGGTGCGAGAGCGCTAATCATTTCGCAGAAAGTATGAAACTATCACCTGGGCGTCTTGGCAGTTTCGTATTTCCTGCAGCAAACGCGCTGCTTTCGTGTTGTGTGACTTTCATACTTTTCAATTGGCTGAGGACAGCATAGTTGAAGACAGAAGAACCACCACGAACGGAACTGGAGGTAGGAGCAAACTGCAGAAACAACGGATATGCTACTGGGATTCCAACATTCCGTTAGTATGGGTAATATACCAATCCTGCTAATTTCCATGCGCACAAAGGGAATCATTGTGGATAATAGGCACAGTGACTATAGACTCACAAATAACGCCAAATAGTTCGTATAAATAACAAAATATAACAGAAAAAATTTTTGTCTTTCAAGGTGTTTCGAACCTTTACTATGAAGTCACCATGCTTCCCAGCCCTTCCCGTTCACCATTACACTATCAGTGATGTGTCAAACAGATTGCTTGCAACTATACCTAACTCAAATTTATGTATATGTCTAATAACTGTCACTCTAAGCCTTTTTTTATTCAAAATGTTGTAGGCTTACTTGCGTTTCTTAATACGATTACTGTACATGAAAAGAGAAGCGGATGTTATAAAAAAAAGTGTAATTTAATCGAATGATTTTCACATATTTATTATTTTGAATGGGAATAGTATGCGTTGTTTCATTGTTTGGTTAGTGTTTATAAAGCAGATGTTACGCCATTTCGTAATAGGACAGTCAGCTAAAAAAAGAAGCTTTATTTTCGGATATCTTAAGCTTCATTCTATTGCTTGTCAAAAAGTATTCGACACTCTTGAAAGTGTTTCATGAAGTGTTATGTTGTGTTTCAGTATCTGTGCCGAGCCCGAATCTCGTACGACACAGAGCGGAATGAAACATCACTGTTTCGATACAATTAGTCCGTTCCAAGCGCAGGTGGACTGAAACAGCTTTATTTTGAAACAACGATACAGTTTCTGTGTCTGGCTCGAGATCGAATCTGGTGCGGTTATCCGAAACAGGGGCGGAATGAAACACCACTGTTTCGAAACAGTGAACCACAGCCGTTCCGAAACACTGAAACAGTTCCACGTATCGATACACTGTATCGAAACATAGAAACAGTGGCCAAGTCTAGTGCAGTGCATATTGGAGGAGGATTTTTCTCAAGAAAATTGTTAGGAATTATTAATATGATGGAATGACTTACAGACGCAGCATTTATGGAACAGAGAGAATGGATCTGTATTATGGATATGTTTTTATGGTTATAATTTTCTTTCTGGGCGCACTGATAATATTAACGATTCTTGCAACAGACAAGTCCACCTCTCCATCTCACATTAGGTCATTTCAGTTAAATTCATTTCAATTTTCGTAATGGTAAAAGCATTTCGTTGTAAGTCTTTTGTAAAGAAAGTGAAGCTTTTGGCTTTCCATGAGTCTTATGTTCTTATGAAATAAAGAGTTTGAAATACAGCATTGTCATTATAATAAAAGGATTAGTATTTTCATTTCAAATAAGAAGTTTTTCTAAGTGTGAGATAATCATACCAGTAGTTCGGTTTTACTGTAGCATATTTTAGCTGGCGCGATTTCTTCATGCTGTGCTGTTGCTGCTGATTATGCTGTAATTTTTCTGGTGAGATTCGTTACATTTTTTGTTAGTTCTTTTGTTTCTCATCTCACGTTTCCATTGCGCAAAATTCTAAATATTTTCTTTGTAATTAGATTTTTAATGGGCCATTGAACAGTTTGTGTTCCATAGTATTGCAACGTAATTTCAGTGTTTCAGTTTTCTGGGCAGAGCACAGTGTGATTTTGGTAGTGGTTTTTCGAGTAACAATTTTGATTTAATTTACTGCACAGTGATTGCCAGTTTTGTCTTTATGTAAATGTGTGCAACGAGACACGCTGTTCGCAATAGAAATTACAGTTCAACCTTTTTATAACGGAGGACAGTACATTTAGTTTTGAGTAAAAAGCAAGCAAACATTTTAACGCTCACGAACGAACGATCGAGTCAGGCCAAATAACTTTCACTTGCTATAAAGTACTCATGTGAGAAAAAGTGTCAGTTCAAATGAATCGAGTAAAAAATTATCTACAAGACACTAAGAAGTATCCACACTTTTTCCGTGTCTCTACTTACACGAAGAAGGCGGGCGGCCATCCGTTGGACTCTACTAAATGATAAAGCTTTGACTGCAATTTTTGAGTTGGCCCCAAATATCCTATATAAGTTAGTGAGGATGCTTGCTGCATGCCTCTGCCAGCACGGAGAGGCAAGTAAGTGCGGGCCTTCCTCTGCTCAGTGGCTCCCGAGCGCGTGCCCTTGTCCTGCAAGGTAGTATGGCAGGGCTAAAACACAAACGCTTCTTAATGAAGCGAAAGAAAATGCGCTGACTCACACCTAATCGGAGCTCCCATGTATTCATACGATCGTGGGAACATCATTGTGTGGAATCATTGTTCACATCTCTTTTACCGAATGAGGTGACACAGCGGGTAAGGATGGTCTTACAATCGGAAGCTGCCGAGCACAAAATATGGGCTCGTGAATCTGATTTAGGAACCATTTCATCAGCGTTAGAGGTCAGTCTGAAATCTGGTCTACAGCTGTTTTGCGATGTTCTTGTTTTTGCCCTCCGCTCTTCATCTATTTATAACCGTCAGGTGCAGCATAATCTGATCAGTATAGTAAGATCGCAGTCTTCTCCGTGTTCTCTTTCTGTTCACATGTCTCTCGGTTATTATTTGTAGCAGCCCAGTGTCTGACCAGTCAGCGGCCACTCGGTGGCGAAAGGTACGATTCCCAGGCGAGTCGAAAACTTTTCCTTGTATTTAGGAGTAGCAGAAACTGCTTGTACTCAGTTTGGTTACAAAAATTTGGCAGATATTTGAACTATAAGAACGCGCTCCGGTTGGAAGAAGCAGTCAGGAATGGCCGGGAGGCAGGCATGCAAATCGTGTGTTCCTCCATACCGACATCCAGAGTCAAATCGATGACGGTCGGTATCGTATAATCCTTAGTCGATCATAATTTTGGTAAGTTTTGGAAACTAAATGTCCATAATGGCGCAGACGCTTAGTAATTATAGAACTCCCTATCACTGTTCGAAGGACCTCCTCAATTTTTATTCTGCTAGTCTATTGCATGTTCATCACGAATCTGGAGCGCACAGTGTAGAATAAATGCCGTCTGCAGTATCACTCCGAGCGAGAGAGGTGGCGCAGTGAGGAAACCCTAGACTCACATCTGTATTCAAATTACCTACGCTCCGAACATACACATTTTGGTTTCCTGCGGTTTTTCAGATCGAGTGGCGCGTAATATGGGCTGATTGCTTTCTAAAAGACACGACAGAGTTGTTTCCTTATACTTTTGCAATGTGAGCTTGAGACTCCTCTCATCGTTGGGGCCTCAGCTATATAACCTTACTGCCCACCTGGCTGGCCGAGCGGTTCTAGGCGCTACAGTCTGGAACCGCGCGACCACTACGGTCGCAGGTTCCAATCCTGCCTCGGGCATGGATGTGTGTGATGTCCTGACGTTAGTTAGGTTTAAGTAGTTCTAAGTTCTAGGGGACTGATGACCTCAGAAGTTCCATAGCGCTCAGAGCCATTTGAACCATATAACCTTACTTCCTTCGTCTTTTTATGAGTCAACAGTTTCCTGACTTATTTGCTGATGCAGCCCTTTCCTCTTCATCTGTGTTACACCTGTACCCCGTGTCTTCAATTATTTCAGTCTCTGTCTTCGCCTACAGTTTTTACCCGCTACAACTCCATCAATTACCGTGGAAGTTATTTCTTGATGTCTTAACAAACTGTCCTATCGTCCTGTTCCTATTTCCTATCAATCCTCCTGGTTTTCAGCATCCTTCTAGAGCTATACATCCCGAAGACTTCGAGTCTTTTCCGGTTTTCCCACATCCGTGATTCACTTCCATAAAATACTATGCTCCATACTTAATTTCTAACAGATTTCTTCTCAAATTCAAGTTGATTTATGATGCTGGAAGACTTATTTTTCCCAGGGATTCCCTCTTCGCGTATGCTTGTTTCGTCCATCATGTGTTTATTTGCTTCTAACTTCGACTTCTTCGCGAACCCCAATTTTGAAGTTAAGTTTAATCTAATTTCTGTTATTCCTCATTACTTTCGTCTTTCTCCTCAATCCATTTTGTGTGCTCATTGCACTGTTCGTTTTATTCAGCAGGTCCTGCAGTTCTTCCCGACTTTCACTATAGATAGCAGTGTCACCAGAGATTATCATTGATAGCCTTTCAGCACAAATATTAAACCCACCCTTGAACATTTATTTTATTTTTGACATTGCCTATTCAGTGTATCCTCTGAACAATAAGCAAAAATGTCTACATCCCTATTTTATACTCTTCCTATTCCGAGCACTTCGTTCTTTGCCTTCCATTTTGATTTTCCCCTCTTGGTTCTTGTTCATGCTGAATAGCACCAATATTTCGCTATAGCTCACATCTGTTCTTATGAGAATTTCGAACACCTTGCACCATACATCGTGGAGTGCCATATATAGGTCGACAAATCCAATGCATATGTCTTGATTCTTCTGAAGTCTTGCTACCATTAACAATATCAACCTGAGGAATGCCTCATTGGTGTCATTACCTTTCCTAAAGCCAAACTGATAGTTATCTACCAGATCCTCAACTTTCTTTTTCATTCTCTGTATATTATTCTTATTAACGATTTGGATGCATGTGATGTTAAGCAGACTGTGCGGTAATTCACGAACTTACCTGCTCTTGCTGTCCTTGGGATCGTGTGTATGATATTTTTACAAAAATCTGGTGGTGTGTCTTGAGACTTATAGATTCAGCAAGTCATCTTGAATAGTTGTTTTGTTATCACTTCCTCCAATGAGTTTAAAAATTGCGAAGGAATGTTATCTATGCCTTCCTCCATATTTGATCACAAGTCTTCCATAGCTGAATAGCTGACTCTAATACTGCATACCCCCTGTCTTTCCTACCGACTACCGTTTCTTCTTCTGTCACCTCATCAGACAGCTTCTCCCTCTCGTAAAAAGCATACATTACTTTTTCCACCTGTCTGGTCATTCCTCTGCTTTTAACAATGGAATTTTCTTGCATTTTTAATGTTGGCATCTTTACTTATAATGTCACCAAAGGTTGTTTTGACTTTTCTATAAGCTGAATAAATCCTTACACCTGTTCTTTTTCAATTTCATCGCGTTTCTCCTACCGTCATTTCGCATTGCCTTTCCTGCACATCCTATTTATTTCATTTCTAAGTCACTTATATAGCTGTATTCCTGTGTTTTACGAAACATTGTTGTACTTTCTTCTTTCTTCGATCAGTTGAAGTATTTCTTCTGTTACTCCACGTTCCTACGCAGATACCTGCCTTGTATCTACACTCCTGGAAATGGAAAAAAGAACACATTGACACCGGTGTGTCAGACCCACCATACTTGCTCCGGACACTGCGAGAGGGCTGTACAAGCAATGATCACACGCACGGCACAGCGGACACACCAGGAACCGCGGTGTTGGCCGTCGAATGGCGCTAGCTGCGCAGCATTTGTGCACTGCCGCCGTCAGTGTCAGCCAGTTTGCCGTGGCATACGGAGCTCCATCGCAGTCTTTAACACTGGTAGCATGCCGCGACAGCGTGGACGTGAACCGTATGTGCAGTTGACGGACTTTGAGCGAGGGCGTATAGTGGGCATGCGGGAGGCCGGGTGGACGTACCGCCGAATTGCTCAACACGTGGGGCGTGAGGTCTCCACAGTACATCGATGTTGTCGCCAGTGGTCGGCGGAAGGTGCACGTGCCTGTCGACCTGGGACCGGACCGCAGCGACGCACGGATGCACGCCAAGACCGTAGGATCCTACGCAGTGCCGTAGGGGACCGCACCGCCACTTCCCAGCAAATTAGGGACACTGTTGCTCCTGGGGTATCGGCGAGGACCATTCGCAACCGTCTCCATGAAGCTGGGCTACGGTCCCGCACACCGTTAGGCCGTCTTCCGCTCACGCCCCAACATCGTGCAGCCCGCCTCCAGTGGTGTCGCGACAGGCGTGAATGGAGGGACGAATGGAGACGTGTCGTCTTCAGCGATGAGAGTCGCTTCTGCCTTGGTGCCAATGATGGTCGTATGCGTGTTTGGCGCCGTGCAGGTGAGCGCCACAATCAGGACTGCATACGACCGAGGCACACAGGGCCAACACCCGGCATCATGGTATGGGGAGCGATCTCCTACACTGGCCGTACACCACTGGTGATCGTCGAGGGGACACTGAATAGTGCACGGTACATCCAAACCGTCATCGAACCCATCGTTCTACCATTCCTAGACCGGCAAGGGAACTTTCTGTTCCAACAGGACAATGCACGTCCGCATGTATCCCGTGCCACCCAACGTGCTCTAGAAGGTGTAAGTCAACTACCCTGGCCAGCAAGATCTCCGGATCTGTCCCCCATTGAGCATGTTTGGGACTGGATGAAGCGTCGTCTCACGCGGTCTGCACGTCCAGCACGAACGCTGGTCCAACTGAGGCGCCAGGTGGAAATGGCATGGCAAGCCGTTCCACAGGACTACATCCAGCATCTCTACGATCGTCTCCATGGGAGAATAGCAGCCTGCATTGCTGCGAAAGGTGGATATACACTGTACTAGTGCCGACATTGTGCATGCTCTGTTGCCTGTGTCTATGTGCCTGTGGTTCTGTCAGTGTGATCATGTGATGTATCTGACCCCAGGAATGTGTCAATAAAGTTTCCCCTTCCTGGGACAATGAATTCACGGTGTTCTTATTTCAATTTCCAGGAGTGTATATTTGCTTGTCTAACTTCTGTAATTACCTTTTTTACAGATGCAGATTCCTATTCAACTGAAATGTCCACTTTGCTGTGCTTATCGCAGTATCTACGGTCTTAGAGAACTTCAAAAGTATCTCATCATTCCTCAGTACTTCAGTATCCCTTTCCTTTCCAAAATGATTCTTCTGGACGAATCTCTTAAACTTTAGTTTGCTCGTCATCATTACTAAACTGTGATGTGAGTCTATATCTGCTCTTGAATATGCTTTACGATCCAATACCGATTTCAGAATCTCTGTCTGGTCATGATGTAATCCAGCTGGAGCCATTTCGTACCTCCAGGCCTCTATTTTCGCTGTACGGTAGCGAATACTCTACCACCTTTGTTGTTATTGGAGGGACGTTAAGTTTCACTCGAAAAAATCTCTAGCTTCGATGGAGTCAAAAAATTTAGAGCATTTGTAAAGTGGCTTTAAACGTTGAGATAGATAACAATTTATTTCGTTTTTTAAAGTGTTAATATCGTTTCGCCCTATCGAAAATATAAGCCTATATGGCTGTCCTGGAATTTGAACTCGTTTTCTCTTGTTTACGAGTTCAGTGTTTTATCACTGAACATCTGTCATTGAATTTCGTGAATTTTTTTTCTTACGTCACCTCTTCTTTAATGTTATCATTTTTTGTAAGTCTAGATGGGAATTGTTTAAATTGACAATTTGTAAATTGTCAATGTCGTTTAATGGCTCTGAACTTTATTTTAAGTGAAACACGTGTAGAATAGTGAGTAAAATGTTCATAATATTTCAAAATGTATTTACATATTGTACACCTGGTGCCTAAGGAAAAAAAGTCTTATTTGAAAGAACATATACATAATATGTTTATGTGGATGACCATCTTCTACAGTATTAGAAAAAATCAAACAATAATTGATTAAACCATTTTGGGACCTTCAAGCATCTGAAATTTCCATCATACATAAAAAGAATGTAAAAATACGTATGGACAATTCAATGGGCAGTCTGGGAAGGAAAAGAAATGTAAAATGTCCAACACTCTTAAGAACAAACAGAAATGGTAAAAGACTGGCAGACATGGGTAACATAAACCATTTAAAACTTATTTCCACACATTTTCGCAAAATACGACGGAAAGCAAAAACTTGTATATCTCTGCATCCAAATCTAGGATAATTCCAATTAATCACAGTGCCATTCCCAAAAGGGATATCAACGAAATTACGACTGTTAAAGCGATCATAAATGGGGAGTTTGATTCAGATAATAATCTTTCTAATGTTAAAACACAGCTTCTCCGCATCTACAACAAAAAAGGAAACCCAAAAGTTATCAGACACAACTACAGTAGAACCAATTTGCAAGAGAAAATATGGAAAATATTGGAGAAGAAATTAAGACATCTAAAAAGGGAGATTTGGATGAACTAGAGGTACAAATTATTATAGCGACAGAGAAAACATTCGCAGAGCCAAAGAATAAAAATAAGACATGCACAAACGAGGTGTGTGAAAAAGTTCTAGACCAAAGAGCTCAAAATGGAGGAAACAGAGATGTACAAAAAAGGGGAACACCTAGAACTATACAGACAACAAAGGAAAAGAGCTAAAGTAACCTTTAAAATCATAAGAACCTCGGAAAGATCTCAGCGTATAGAAATACAAGAAAATTTCACAAAAGCAATATTAGAAATTTTTACCAAACTTCTAAACCGTACTTAAAGAGTGTCAAGCACCAAGTATTTGTTTCAAAAATGAAAATGGGGAAATATAATTAAATAAGCAGGAAAACTAAGAAATACCAGCAAAAAATTGTTAAAGGCCCTTAAACTCTCCAGTTTCAACAGTAAAAGAATTTTCAGTAGTACCAGTAAATCTTGATAATTATTTCCCACCAACACAGCTAGAAATTCAAGGAGCCAGAAAAACGCTGAAAACAAAGAAAGCAAGTGCTGAAGACTTCATTACAGCTGGATTATTGAAATGGTCAAAATCTAAGATTATGAATGATTTACACTTGCATTCTGACAACATTTGGAAAACAAGGAAGATTCCAGAAGGATGGAAGATAGAAATGACCCACTCACTACATAAAAAAGGAAACAAACAAATGTCATCAGTTACAGAGAAGTGTCATTTCTGCCAGTGGAATACAATTTTTTAACATTATTATTATTCAACATGATGGCGTTGCTGTCAGGGTTCCTCCGAGCCATAATCCGTAGGCAGCATCATCCACTGCAGTAGCTGCTCTTGGGCGGCCTCAGCGAGGCATGTCATCAACAGTTCCTGTCTCTCTGTATCTCCTCCATGTCCGAACAACATCGCTTTGATTCACTCCGTGACACCTGAACACATCCCTTGTTGAGAGCCCTTCCTGGCGCACAGTAACAATGCGGACGCGATCGAACCGCGGTATTGACCGTCTAGGCATGGTTGAACTACAGACAACCACGAGCCGTGTACCTCCTTCCTGGTGGAATGTCCGGAACTGATCGGCTGTCGGACCCCCTCTGTCTAATAGGCGCTGCTCATGCATGGTTGTTTACATCTTTTGGCGGGTTTAGTGACATCTCTGAACAGTCAAAGGGACTGTGTCTGTGATACAATGTCCACAGTCAACGTCTATCTTCAGGAGTTCTGGGAACCGGGGTGATCCAAAACTTTCTTTGATATGTGTACAAATAAGAAAAGAACCCAAAAGAAACATAAAAAAATCAGAGGTAAAAGGGATAAAAGTATTTAAGAACAGTGTTTAGAAGGCTTTCAAGGCAGACGAAATAAGAAATCGGGAACAACATCGACAGAAGAAATGAAAAGAAAAACGTGGTAGGACGATGAAGGAGTACCGCAAAAATAGCAAACAACATGGAAAGGAGAGGAACTGAAGTCATTAAGTGACCCTAGTTGGTCAGTACAAAGATTTAAAAAAATTATGAATACCTGAATTTATGCATGATAAGTAATGTTGCTGTTGTGGTCTTCAGTCCAAAGACTGGTTTGATGCAGCTCTCCATGCTACTCTGTCCTGTGCAAACCTTTTCATCTTAGAGTAACTACTGCAACCTACATCCCTCTGAATGTGCTAACTGTATACATCTCTTGGTCTCCCTCTACGACTCTACGATATTAAACTCACCCCCCCCCCCCCCCCACGCTTCCCTTCAGTACTAAATTGGTGATTCCTTGATGCCCAGAATGTGTCCTACCAACTGATCCCTTCTTTTAGTACGGTTGTACCACAGATTTCTCTTCTGCCCAATTCTATTCAGTACCTCCTCATTAGTTATGTGATATAACCTCCTAATCTTCAGCATTCTTCTGTAGACCACATTTTAAAAGCTTCTATTCTCTTCTTGTCTAAACTGTTTATCGTCCATGTTTCACTTCCATACACGGCTACACTCCATACAAATACTTTCAGAAAGAACTTCCTGGCAGTTAGACCTATGCCCCATGCTAACAAACTTCTCTTCTTCAGAAACGCTTTCTTGCCATTGCTAGTCTACGTTTTATATCTTCCCTACTTCGACCATCGTCAGTTAATTTGCTTCCCAAATAGCAAAACTTATTTACTACTTTAAGTGTCTCATTTCTAAATCTAATCCCCTCAGCATCGCCTGATTTAATTCGACTCCATTCCATTGTCCCTGTTTTGCTTTTGTTGATGTTCATCTTATATCCTCCTTTCAGGACAATGTCCATCCCATTAAACTGTTCTTCCAAGTCCTTTGCTGTCTCTGACAGAATTACAATGTCATCGGCAAACCACAAGGTTTTTATTTTTTCTCCCTGAATTTTAATTCTTACTCCAAATTTTTTTTTGTTTCCTTCACTGCTTGCTCAGTATACAGATTGATTAACATCGGGAATAGGCTACAGTCCTGTGTCACTGCCTTCTCAACCACTGCTTCCCTTTCGTGTCCCTCGACTCTTATAACTGCCATCTGGTTTTTGTACAAATTGTAAATATCTTTCCGCTCCCTGTATTTTACCCCTGCCACTTTTAGAATTTGAAAGAGAGTATTCCCGTCAACATTGTCAAAAGTTTTCTCTAAGTCTACAAATGCTGTAAATGTAGGTTTGCCTTTCCTTAACCTATCTTCCATGAGAAGGCCTAAGGTCAGCATTGCCTCGCATGTTCCTACATTTCTCAGGAATCCAAGCTGATCTTCCCTAAGGTCGGCTTCTACCAGTTTTTCCATTCTTCCGTAAAGAATTTGTGTTAGTATTTTGCAGCCGTGACTTATTAAACTGACAGTTCAGTAATTTTCACACCTGTCAGCAACTGCTTTCTTTAGAAATGGGATTATTACATTCTTCTTGAAGTCTGAGGGTATTTCGCCAGTCTCGTACATTGCTCTTCAGATGGAAAAGTTTTGTCTTGGCTAGCTCTACCAAGGTTGTCAGTAGCTCCAACGGAATGTTGTCTTCTCTTGGGGCCTTGTTTCGACCTAAGTCTTTCAGTTCTTTACCGAATTCTTCACGCAGTATCGTATCTCCCTTCTCATCTTCCTCGATGCGCTCTTCCATTTCCGTACTGCTCGCAAGTACATCTCCCTTGTATAGCTTCTCTATATACTCCTTCCACCTTCCTGCTTTCCCTTCGTTGCTTAGGACTGGTTTTCCATCTGAACTCTTGATGTTCATACAGGAGGTTCTCTTTTCTCCAAAGATCTCTTTAATTTTCCTGTAGGCAGTATCTCTCTTCTGGTGTCTCCAGGTCTCTTCCATGTTTACAATCTTCTCTCATGATTCTTAAACCAAGTGTTAGCTATGATTAAATTATACTCTTGCTAAATTCTACCAGGTAGCTTCCTCTTTCATTCCTTGCCCCTAGTCTATATTCCTGTACTACTTTTCCTTCTCTTCCCTTCCCTCCTATCGAATTCCAGTCCACCATGACTATTAAATTTTCGTCTCCCTTAACTATCTGAATAATTTCTTTGATCTCATCATACATTTTCTCAGTCTCGTACTCATTTGCAGAGCTAGCTGGCATATAAACTTGTACAACTGTAGTAGGTGTGGGCTTCGTGTCTATCTTGGCTATAGTAATGCGTTCACTATGCTTTTCATAGTAGCTTAGCCGTATTCCTATTTTTTTACTCATTATTAAACGTACTCCTGCATTACCACTATTTGATTTTGTATTTACAACCCTTTATTCACCTGACCAGAAGTCCTGCTCCTCCAGCCACCGAGCTTCACTTATTCCCACTTTAGTTCCCATGATAAGTAATATATGAAGATAAATTCAAGAAAAAAATAATTTCATCAGTGCCTGACTGTTTAACTTACTACACAAAAGTGAGACTATCCACAGACCCAAATATGTCTAATGAAAGGGAGAACAAGGTAAGTAATTGAACATGGACATAAACAGAGTAGCTGAAAGAAAACAGGGTGATTACTCGTGAAATGCAGGTATTTGAGGTACTGAATTACACTGAAGCTTATTTGATGTTGGAGCATATATCTTTCCTATAATTTTATGAATATGACTTCCCTTCAATGGGTCTGTTTCACCACACAATGATGGAGTGTCCCTTTACTTGAGTGACTTCGGTGGAAGTCGATATCTCTTCGTCACTGACCGTTTCACATTCTTCTGTCTTTCACTGTCATCTTTCTGTCACTCCACAGACAAAGTTACACTCTTTCTTGATGCCAGTCTAATTAGTTTTTTGCGACTAGCTTCTTTTTTGTCGTTATGTTTGATTTCAAGATATAGTACATAATTTGAGAGAGTTGTACGTTTTCTAATTTGCAAATAATACTACTATCCAAAATTTCACAAATTGGTTAGTGGTTGCATTTGTTTTGGTGCATCAGTGTGATCTAGCCACGTGTTCTTATGGGCATAGAATTTAACTCCTAACACGGGCAGGAGAAACGACATTCCGTAAAACCTATTGAGGAAGTTTTTGTCTAAGATCTTAGGTTACCAAGTGATGCAAGGATGTTGCATATATCACTTATAGTTCGTTAGAAATAGCCGGGGACAGGCAAGGTAACTTCCCCGTTCGCAAGCTTTTCGTACATGCATGCCCCGGAATGAGACGGTGTCACGTCAAAAAGAAAGACGGGTGGCCAGTTTTTGTCTGTTACCATGAAAAAGCTTTACTAAGGACAAGGAGTCCAATGTCCTCTTCTTAACCGTGGGTCAAATTGGTCACCGGCACGTCTTTTCTTGTCACAGATTGTGTGAATTGAGACGTCAGTAATATCGTTGCTTTTCGAAAGGAACTGTCGCAGTGTTGAAGTCAGATGGTTTAGAAGGTCTTCAAAATATTTAAAATAGAAAGACTAATTGCAGAGCCCAGTCCCCGCGCTGCAGAAAGAACGTCATGTATCTCTGTGTCGCCAGCATCAGTTATTTCTGTAGTTATTTAGTTACTACAAAAGGACGCTTAGCAAGTGAGTTCTGTATATTGCTTAAGAAACCGACGTTCTTGGTGTAACTCATAAATCAGCGGCCCCTTATCTGTGCTTGCTGCATCACAGTTTATGCCCGCCGGTTCATCTCAAGAGACCCACAAATACTCCTTGATTTCATCACGATGCGCTCAGCATACAGCAAGAAAAAGTCTTCCATCGTTTGTGGCGTGAGACTGAGAAGTTCGATCTTGTTTGTTATTATGACAACTTTCCCTCACTTTCTCAGCCTCCTTTCTTCCCTATATCACCTAGAAAATTTCAGCAAGAGCAATAAGGTTTCCTACAAATTTGTGTCCTGCGCACTTATCTCACCAGAAGATCTAGTAAAACATTCAAAAGTTACAACAAAGCAATAACTGGGAATATTTACGTTTTTGGCGAAAACTGGTTGATGATCTTGACTAAAAGCAAATATGACTAAATATTATGTTCATTAGGGAACAAAAACAGAGAAAGAACATACACATTGTGTTTTTGTTAAGTCTCGACGTTTGAACTTGTAGTGTGAGTCATTAAGGGCATGCTCCCTGTTTCTGTGTGTATTTGTACAACAGATGAGCATGCAGATAGGGACAAATACCACGAAAATAACTATGGCAAGGTAAAGAGAAATGACACGTGGGTCTTACGGAAATTAAAATTCTAGGGAATATCACCTCAATAAAGTTAACCACTGAAACATATTTGAGCATAGTAGGCGGACTTGGATTCCTATTATTTAATCTGCAAACATGACTGCTATTACAGCTCCGAAGCTAAATAATGATATTTTACGTCTAAGTACTGTATTTATTTACACGTCTTACGTCAAACAGCTCTAGCTATAAGAAGAAGTCATCCAACAGAACTTAGCATGTGAGTTAAACAAGGTATAACAAGTAACGAAATGTTCATTTTTGATATGAACCGAATTGTTTCTGATATACCTTTCATGTAATTTTTTAGTGATTGGGAAGAACTTCAGTATTTTCTAGTTCCTCTATCTAAAGGATAAATAAATTTTAAATCAGTGTGTAGTAAATCAAAGCAGAAACAAAACATGGTCTTAATTACGATACACATAGGAAGGCAGAACATCCAATGCCAGTTTGTATTACGCGACGAGCTAAACTGAAGGCCCCGATCGCTCCGTTGTTTTTGTGAAGAAGTTAGAAAGATACAGACATAACAAGCAACGTACGCTGCGGTAAAGTTACAACTGAAACATTGTCACGCGATAAACGACAGTTAAAAGTTTAGCACTTAAGAGCTATACCACTCACCAACTATCATTTAGTGAGTATTTATTTTCCAAGCGATGTCTCTTGATTCCACGTCTAGTCTAAATAAAGTACTGTCCACTTGAGTCCCGTAGCTTTATTTTTGCGAAAAACACCTAGTATGCTCTTTTCATCGTTTACATGTGATCATTCTCTCAATCTGTCAGCTTTTCAAGCCGAATACATCACTTAGAGTAATTTTTCCTGGAGTTTGTTTTCTAATCTTGCACTCCATATATGTACAACAGAAGTTGTGGAGCGCAGCAAGTAGAAGACTACTCGCTACGAGAAATTTTCGCAGCGTTAGTATCTTCTTTAATTCTTAGTAGTATTGCATAAATGGCTGATTAACAGCACACTTATGCGCAGCATCAATGGAATACTTATTGTGAACTGCTTCATATTTGGGATATATACTGTATCCCACTCCTTGTGTATCATGCCCTTCCTTCGGTATTATGCACACCAATGACTTAACACAAAGCCACCATTGATCAACCACACTTCTGCACTTTCTTCGCTAAGACTGTCGCTCGTTTCTTAATAACCTAGCTAACAGTATTAATAATAACCTTTGACTATTTGCAGACAATACAGTTATCTACACAATAATGTTCTGTCTGAAAAAGGACCGAGCGAGGTGGGACAGTGGTTAGCACACTAGACCCGCATTCGGGAGGACGACGCTTCAAACCTGTGTCCTGCCATCGTGATTTAGGTTTTCCGTGATTTCCCTAAATCGCTTCAGGTAAATGTCGGGATGGTTCCTTTGAAAGAGCACGGCCGATTTCCTTCAGCATCGTTCCCTAATCCGATGGGAACGATGACCACGCTGTTTGGTTCTCTCCCCCGCAACCAACAAACCATATGAAAAAGATACACAAATGTTCCGTTAGCTCTTGATATGATTTCAAAGTAGAACGAACTTCGACAACTTGCTTTAAATGTTCAGAAATGTAAAACTGTGAAGTTTGCAAAACGCGTAAACGTTCTATCCTATGATGAATTTACCAGTGAGTCACAAATCGAATCAGTCAAACCATACAAATACTTGGGTGTAACAGTTTTTGGGGATATGAAATGGAGTGACAACATAGGCCAAATCGTTGGCAAAGCAAGTGACACATTTTGTATTGGTACAGTACCGGAAAAATGCAATCGGTCTGGTAAGGCGTTTGCTTAGAAAACACTCGTTTAACCCATCCAAGAATATTGTTCCAGTTTGTGGGACCCATACCAAATAGGACTAACAGGGCATACTAAAACTGTGCAGAGAGGGCTGTACGAACTGTCACAGGTTTGTTTGATTCACAGGACGGCGTAACGGAAATGCTGAAACCCCTGAACTGGCAGACGTGTCAAAATATATGCAAATAGATCCTAGTGAACGCTTATTTTCAAAGTTTCCAGAACGAATGTTATGTGAGGGATCAAGCAATACTGGGTTTAATGGGTATAAGTGCAGATATTTACATTACATCAGTAATTCATTGGTTCACGGGCGTCGCGCCGGATAATATTGTGAATGCTGCAAATATTTCAACGAGACACCTGCTCGTTATTTTCAGGTGCTTACTGAAGTGTTACTGCAGTGGCTCGCCAATATGTGCGCTGGCTCGCTAGAAGACGGCAGGCGCCACGGGATGGGGCGAGTCACAGAGCACAGCAATATCCAGTGTCCCGCTGCTGGAGAAACGGGCCACGGTCTTCGCATGCGTGACGCGCCGCAAAAGCGCGGCGGCAAATCGCGGCCGCCGGCCGAAGTGGCCGTGCGGTTAAAGGCGCTGCAGTCTGGAACCGCAAGACCGCTACGGTCGCAGGTTCGAATCCTGCCTCGGGCATGGATGTTTGTGATGTCCTTAGGTTAGTTAGGTTTAACTAGTTCTAAGTTCTAGGGGACTAATGACCTCAGCAGTTGAGTCCCATAGTGCTCAGAGCCATTTTGAGCAAATCGCGGCCCAGCGTGCGAGCGAGCAGAGCGTTGGCGCCCTGTTTAAGTGTGTGTATCCGATTCCCCGTCTGTTTGTACTCGGATACGTTCTACGATGCCTTAGCACCGCCAGTGCTGGTTCCCGTGTATTGATTGCTGAGTTGAAAGCCCGTGTCTCTGTTAATCAGGTCGTTACTCAAACGTGTTTCGACTGCTTCTTTACTGATGTAGTCCCAGTACGTGGAGACGAACGAAACGATCTTTGTCTCTCCGTAGTTCACGCTATGTCCCGTGTCACGACAGTGCTTAGCAACAGCAGACTTCTCTGTCTGACCCATTGTGGTGCGACGTCTATGTTCAGCGCAACTATCTTTAACAGTGCGACCCGTATGATTTCCCACACTGGTACGGGACTTTATATACACCAGTCTCCTTAGATCTAGGATGTCTTGAACAGAACCCAACATTGTTTGTACTCGCGCTAGAGGGCGGAAGACACATTTTATTTCACGTTTCTTGAACATGAACTAAAGGACACGCCACCAACAGAGAGTAGAAAAACCGACCACGTGAAGTTCTTCGTTTCTTCTGGCTGTTATTGAGGTTTATAACGCGCAGGTTGAAATGTATTACAAATCTGTGTATCAGAGTACCCGTTTTGTATAAAGACAGAGCGAAGATGGCTAAGGTCTGCTGATAAGCTCCCTGCATCCGACAAAACTCTCCTGCGAACATAACAAACATGATCGTCATGAAGGGGGCGTACATGGTCTGCAACCTGTGTACGATACTCCTCGGTCATCGCAGTGCCTTACACGAGCTCCAATGGACCCACAGATGACCACGTGAATGTTTCGCAGAGCATAATGGAGCCGCCGCCGCCATCTCGCCTCCGTCCTGCAGTACTGATGTCAGGGAGCTGTTCCCCCGGAAGACGACGGATTCGCGAATTCCCATCAACATGATGAAGTAGGTATCGGTATTTATCACTCCGTGAAACTCTCTACCACTCCGTTAACGTCCAGTGTTGATGATCACCTGCCCATTTCTGTCGTAGTTGCCGATGTTATGATGTTAATATTGGCACATGCATGGGTCGTCGGCTACGGAGACCCATCGTTAGGAGTGTTCGGTGCTCTGTCCAGACACACTTTTATTGTGCCCAGCACTAAAGTCTGATGTTGTTCAGCCACAGTCCGCCGCCTGTCCTATTTTCCAGTCTGCCCAGTTATATGACGTCAGATATCTCTAATGAGGCGTGGCAGCCCAAGCCCACGATGTCTGGATGTGGTTTCTCCTCGGTTTGGCCGCGTGTTGAAGACACTCAAGGAAGCAGCGGTTTCCGAAATGCTGGTGCCCAACCTCCGGGACATCACAATCAGCCCTCGGTCAAACTCAGGTGCATTGCGCGCCTTCCCCATTCTACACACGGAAGTCACGCTCACTGATAATACATGCACCATGCGTGTGTCTGACGGCAGTCCTTCCTCGCCAGGTGACGCTGATATCGCCTGGACGGGTTTATGCAGATAGTAGGTCGGTGGTCAGAATGTTCTGGCTGATCGCTGTGTAAAGGTAGCATATATAAAAATATGTGCGCTTATCCCTGTTGCACCCTACGTATCACCGCCCCCGACGTATTGCTCCTATACGGAACGCTGAGATGATATTTAACTAATTACAGAAAACACAGACACATTTAAGCAGTCATTCGAAAACGGAAAGAAATCATAACGTGTGGAACAATGCAAAGCATACGCTCTCATGCACTTAAAAGGGATATGCTGTGCACGGATGTAGCTGTAGACCTCATCGTCAAAAAATTTAATTACGTTAATAACGAATTTCGTGCGCTTCCTTGAAGACATTTTCCGGGGTTATTTTCTCGCTTAGCTTGCAAGGTAGCAGCGTGCTCTACTCTGAAATGGATTGTCACGTAACCCGGTGCAGTCGTAATTGCAGTTTATTTTGTACTGTAATACAAGATTCTTCGTTGACCGTGAAAAGATGAAGACAAGGGAAACAGAAGCAAAATCGCTCTAGATGGAAGAGATCTACAGTCAGTTCCAGAAGAAAGTGTACGCAGCTATCTGTGTGAAGTAAAACGCACTATTATAAATTTACGTTCACATGAAAATACATGTTATTACTAATTCCACATTTACCTAATAATTACTCCAGTCGTCGCCATTATAGATTATAACCACCTTATCACTCTCTCCGATAAGTCACCCACGTTTCAAATCTCTAAATATCGTTTGGCCTACTTCGCAACGGATGTCTTTGACCTTCTAAGAATTTTAGTAGCAGTTCCATACGAAAGCTTTGGTCGCTTTGGATGAGTTTTAAGGAACACTGCTTCGTGACGCTTCAGATACTTTGCACTCATTTTAAACTGCAACTGACAAAACAAAACATTCAACTCTCACACTGTTTATCTATAAACTGCGCAAAAGCACATCGATTACAGATTCGAGGCCACTATCAGAGACGTCGCTGCGGACGTTACATTTAAAATTATGGCGTACACTTTCTTGTGGAACTGACTATATAACTTTTTCAGTTTCCAATATCCGCAGAGCTTTGGATCCAACTTCCCCGGATGGAAACCAGACCATCTGTGGGAGAGTAAGAGAGTTTGTTTGCAACTGGCGTTCACTTGGATGTGGCTGAAGATAGCGCCAGATTCTGAGTAGTGTGGCGTCGTCTCGATTGATTGCCAGGAGTTGACGTTGCGATAATGGCCCGCCTCGTGGGATAAGAACATGGCATAACACAAGAGCCGCGGCGCTGGTTATTCGCCATTCGCCATTCTCCTCGGACCCATAACACGCTCGTGCGGCAGTCTCTACCCCTTTTACCCGAGCGACTTTCCGGTCAAAATCGAGTAGTTATTCTAGGTGCATGTCACACATTTACGTGTAAATCAGCGGCCAAGCAAGTCGATAGTGGGTCAGTGACGTCAGTCATCCATTAACACTGCCGAGTGTGGAGTTATGAACCCTTGACTGTGAGGCAGACTGCCCGTGAGACTGTGGCGTCATCTGCTAACATCGGAAGTTAACCTATTCCTGCCGATCTCCTCCTGTTATACTAATGGATTTCTGCTTTTCTGTCTTCTTAACCTTTAGTCGTAGTTTTAGTACTTTTCATGAGAAATTACGAAGGTCACACGTCGAAAAGCAAAACGTTATTTACATTTCAAAAGGCACAGGTTGAAAATACCGCTTCAGTTGTAAGGTTCATTTTATTTTTCAATAGTTAAAACACGACCGATTTCGGGCTCTTACATGCCCATTATCACGTCTGTGTATTTTTTTTATCTTATGACTACGGCGCATTTTTGTGCGTCAATATTTGTGTCCTCACTAAGTTAAAATTTTCCTGTCTTTCATGATGTAAAATTGGTCCTGGATGTTAGCTTATGTAAGGCTCGTTAAGTCGTCGGCTTTTAGTTAGCAGGTTTTAAATTGCTCCTACTTTTAATGTGTCCCTTTAGTGCAATTCCTACTAGCTATTGATTGGTATAGTAATTTTTGACAGTGTGGACTGTAAGGTATTGCTACCTTCCATTTTGTTCAGTAGGGAGATGCTTTTTAATAGGAATCTCACATGTGTATGTTCTTTTAACTCATGGCTGTGGCCCGCTGTTTCACGTCACCATATACACTGAAACGCCAAAGGAGCTGGTATAGGCAAGCGTTTTCAAATACAGAGATATGTAAACAGGCAGAATACGGCGCTGCGGTCGGCAACGCACATATAAGACAAGTGTCTGGCACAGTTGTTAGATCTGTTACTGGTGCTACAGTGGTAGGTTCTCAAGCTTTATGTGAGTTTGAACGTGGTGTCATAGTCGGCGCACGAGCGATGAGACATAGCATCTCCGAGATAGCGATGAAGTGGGGATTTTCCCGTACAACCATTTCACAAATAAGTGTACCGTGAATATCAGGAATCCGATAAAACATTAAATCTCCGACATCGCTGCGGCCGGAAAAAGATCCTGCAAGAACGGAACCAACGACTACTGAAAATAATTGTTCATCGTGACGGAAGTGCAACCCTCCCGCAAATTGCTGCAGATTTCAATGCTGGGCCATCAACAATTCTCAGCGTGCGAACCATTCAACGAAACACATCGATATGGGCCTTCGGAACCGAAGACTCACTTGTATATCCTTGATGACTGCACGACACAAAGCTTTGCTCCTCGCCTGGGCCTGTCAACACCGACATTCAACTGTTGATGACTGGAGACATGCTGACTGGTCAGACGAATCTCTTTTCAAATTGTATGGAGCGGATGGACGTGCAGGGGTGTGGAGACGACCTCATGAATCTATGGACCCTTCATGTCAGCAAGGGACTGTTTAAGCTCGTGGCGGATCCGTAATGGTCCGAAGCGTGTGCAGTTGGAGTGATATGTGACCCCTGATACGTCTAGATACGACTCTGACGGGTAACACGTACATAAGCATCGTGTCTGATCACCTGTAACGATTCATGTCCATTGTACATTCCAGCAGGACAATGTGACACCCCACACGTCCTGAATTGCTACAGAGTGGCCCCAGGAACACTCTTCTGAGTTTAAACATTTATGTTGGCCACTAAACTTCCCAGATATGAACATTATTGAGCATATCTGGGATGCCTTGCAACGTGCTGTTCAGAAGAGACCTCCACCCCCTCGTACTCTTACGGATTTATGGACAGTCTTGCAGGATTCCATCCAGCACAACTCCATACATAAGTCGAGTAGACGCCACATCGTGTTGTGGCCCTTCTGCGTGCTCGTGGAGGCCCTACACGATATTAGGCAGGTGTACCAGATTTTTGGCTCTTCAATGTAGATCCCCACTAAATTAAAAACTTGCATCCACTGATGGAAAGGGAAAATTTTCATTCTGTTTTACCGTTCATATATAAATTTTATGTCGCCTGCTTCCAGTTAGTTTTACTACAGCTGTGTTCTACCCACGTTCAATATGTTCCTTTACCGCTCTTAACGTACTTTTAACGCTTTTCATATAACTTTCGCCGGCCGCGGTGGCCGTGCGGTTCTAGGTGCTGCAGTCCGGAACCGCGGAACTGCTACGGTCGCAGGTTCGAATCCTGCCTCGGGCATGGATGTGTGTGATGTCCTTAGGTTGGTTAGGTTTAAGTAGTTCTAAGTTCTAGGTGACTGATGACCTAAGATGTTAAGTCCCATAGTGCTCAGAGCCATTTGAACCATATAACTTTCAACGTATTTTTTTTTTTTTCATTTTGAATGTAAATCACCAATTCAAATTGTGAACGACCAGGCTAGTTGTCCACGCGTTGTTCTGCTAATCAACAGCTGGCAGTACTTTTGCCACTTCGGTTTACCAGTTTGCTTCTCCCTTCGTGTACGCTACTCCGAGGTCTGTCCTTGCCAGTTGTAAACCGCGTCCTGTACTCGGGGTCGCAGCACGGAGTGTAAGTGTCCTGGTGTTCATTGCATATTTCTTTACCCAGGCGGTCGTCCGTAGTATTGTCTGGTGTCACTTTGCCATTGACTTGTGCTTTACCGCACCTAGCCCGACCGCTGTTTTCTAGAATGTTATGTGGAACTTCTTTTTTGGTTTTCTATATGTACTACTGCGTGTAAAAACTATTATTAGATCCGGTCTCTTGTTTATTTTCAGTAAAAAAAAACCGATGATGTGCATGTAAGAGCACGAAACCGGTCGTGTTTTAACTTGTTAGAAATAAAAATAACTACAACTGAAGCGGTATTTTTAACCTCTGCTGTAATACCCAGTTACTGATGCTGCTCCGGCGGGATTGTATGCTTTTTAAAACGACTGGACAAAGAAAAAGCCTATAGTATGCGTAGAAAAGAACGTAAATGGATAAACACTTTTAATGAAAGTTCTTTGAACAGTGAAAAAGTGAGGTCTACTGGACGAGAAAAATAAATTTCGACGTGTAATTGGGACTTGGTAGGAAAACAATATGCAAAGGATAAGGTAAGAAGGCGCTGTTTATTGTCTTCTAAATACTGTTGATGACACATTTCCTGTTCTTCCAGTTCTCAGTAATGTGGAAAGTTGTCAAGAACATTCATCCTGAAGTTTGCGTTGGTCATTAATAATCTATCTCATCATTGCTTCTTCCTACATTCTGTTACTATATTAATTTTTTTCGTGAAAACGACACTGTCACATAACCCTACTTTCACAGTTCAGGTGCAAAACTTCACAGCAGACACCTCTCTCTGTGGTGTCACCGCCAGACACCACACTTGCTAGGTGGTAGCCTTTAAATCGGCCGCGGTCCATTAGTATACGACGGACCCGCGTGTCGCCACTGTCAGTAATTGCAGACCGAGCGCCGCCACACGGCAGGTCTAGAGAGACTTCCTAGCACTCGCCCCCAGTTGTACAGCCGACTTTGCTAGCGATGCTACACTGACAATTACGCTCTCATTTGCCGAGACGATAGTTAGCATAGCCTTCAGCTACGTCATTTGCTACGACCTAGCAAGGCGCCATTACCAGTTAATATTGAAATTATAAAACATGTACCATCAAGAGCGATGTTCTCCAATTATGGATTAAAGTTAAGTATTACATCAACTACGTACTTTATTTGCTACTATTAATTCCCTTAACTGTTCCAGATCTCGCGCCAGCCTGCGTGAGCTTAAGCGCGTGCCTTTCGGCTTCACCTCATAGTGACTTGGCTTTCTTGCCAAGTCACAACACTCTCAACACACGAAAACGACCTCTCGTCACAAGCGAGTGCTGCACAGGAATAATCCTCCAGGGACGCAACAGTAGACACACTTTCCACGAATGATCGATTGAGACAAAGTCGCTCCCGTAAAATGGGCTTACAGTGCCTGCATACGTTTAGTATTTACTGACAACCCTAGATAGTCGAACTCTCAATATACTGAAACGGCCCTCACCGCATCTACAATACTATTTGTATTGTCTGTTAACAACGCAATTTTACACGGTTAAGATGACGAACAATCAAAAGAAAGCTTGTGACGCAATTACAGTAGCTATAGCTGGCAAGAAACAACAGAAAACGGCGAGAAAGAGGAAATGGGTCCGAGAATGGCTCTAAAAAGGAATAACTTGTCGCATATTAACGGCAGGGGCCTTGCCGCAGTAGATACACCGGTTCCCGTCAGATCGCCGAAGTTAAGCGCTGTCGGGCGTGGCCGGCACTTGGATGGGTGACCATGCGGGCCGCCATGTGCTGTTGCCATTTTTCGGGGTGCACTCAGCCTCGTGATTCCAACTGAGGAGCTCCTCGACCGAATAGTAGCGGCTCCGGTCAAAGAAAACCATCGTAACGACCGGGAGAGCGGTGTGCTGACCACACGCCCCTCCTCTCCGCATCCTCAACTGAGGATGACACGGCGGTCGGATGGTCCCGATGGGCCACTTGTGGTCTGATGAGGGAGTGCTTTTGTCGCATATTAATATACTGACTGACATGAACACTTAAGTTTTCATAAATTACGTTCGGATGGGTCCAGCATTATACGACAAATTATTAATGTCTACTCGACGTAAAACAGAGCAGCAAAATACGTTAATGAGAGAGCATTTCTTGTGGATGCTGTTCAGCAACCTCATGCATTTCATATAGTTAATGAGAGAGAGAGTCGAGTCGACGGGAGAAGAGGAGTAGCTTTGAGGTTGCTGACGACAGGCAGGTTATTGGAATGCTTGAAGTTTACAGCTGTAATATTAGCAAAACTGATATGGAAACCTCAGAAACAATTATATATTCCTTGCATTGATATATACAGGTAATTAACGTAAACTTTTTTTACGTTCTGTGATACAAGTAGTTTGGTGAGCCTGACATTCATTTTACAGACATCTTACTATTTATTGCATATACGTATATGACTTCCTTTTCTAATCCTACACTGCGGAGTAAATTAATAAGCTAATACTCTGTTTTCAAATTAATAAAAAAATGCCATAATGGTCCCTTCATCGACCATGTAAAGTGGTAAATACGACCACTATCCATGCGTAGGCCTATTAATACTGTTGTGTGTCAGAAGATTACTAGAAAAATTGAATCTGAGATATGTACATAGAAAGACGAACTGAAAACATAAACCGTACGCTTACTCCGTGCGGCTGATTTATGAAGCTCTGTCAACATATGAATAGTGAATTTTATCAAATCGTCAAGACTCGACCTCCTTGTAGTATAATAGTATATCTGTAACAATTTCACACCTGACAACTAATTTAAGAATGTTTACATCAACATGTATGTATGAACGTGATGAATTGATACTTTGATATACACTGGAGTGCAAAACTTAAGGAGGAAACTAACTTTCGCATTATGCGTTACTGCCAAGTAACACAGCCCGATGAATCTTCAAATGTTCAAATGTGTGTGAAATCTTATGGGACTTAACTGCTAAGGTCATCAGTCCCTAAGCTTACACACTACTTAACCTAAATTATCCTCAGGACAAACACACACACCCATGCCCGAGGCAGGACTCGAACCTCCGCCTGAACCAGCCGCACAGTCCATGACTGCAGCGCCTTAGACCGCTAGGCTAACAGCCCGATGAATCTTGAACTATGCACAGAAAGAACTGCTACACTATAGTAAGAAGGTAACTGAAAGAAATTTCCATCCAGACGAACAGAAATGATATTTTTATTCGAAGACAGTAATTACACTGAAGTCTCCGCGATTTACACTGAGGTGACAAAAGTCATGAGATACCTCCTAACATCGTATCGGACCTCCTTTTGCCCGTCGTAGTGCAGCAGCTCGACATGGCATGCACTCCACAAGTCGGTGGAAGTACCATGCAGAAATATTAAACCGAGCGTCCTCTACAGCTGTCTATAATTGCGGAAGTGTTGTCGGTGGAGGATGTTGTGCACCAACTGACCCCCCGATTACGTCCGATAAATGTTCGATGGGATTCATGTCAGCCGATCTGGGTGACCAAATCATTCGTTCGAATTGTCCAGAATGTTCTTCAAACCAATCGCGAACAGTTGTGGTTCGGTGAAATGAAATCGTTGCTAGGGACCATGAAGTCCATGAATGGCTGCAAATGGTCTCCAAGTGGGCGAACATAACCATTTCCAGTCAATGATCCGATCAGTTGGACCAGAGGACCCAGTCCATTCCATGTAAAAACAGCCAAACCATTATGTCGCCACCATCAGCTTGCACAGTGCCCCCTTGTTGACAACTTGGGTCCACGGCATCGTAGGGTCTGCGCCACACTCTAACGCTAACGTCAGTTCTTACCACCTGCAATCCAGATTCATCTGACTGGGCCACAGTTTTCCAGCCGAATAGGGTCCAGCCGATATGTTCACGACCCAGGAGAGGCGCTGCAGGCGATGTCGTGCTGTTAGCAAATGCAATCACGTCGGTCGTCTGCTGCCATAGCTCATTTACGCCAAATTTCGCCGCACTGTCCTAAGGGATACGTTCGTCTTACGTCCCACATTGATTTCTGCGGTTACTTCACGCAGTGTTGCTTGGTGTTAGTACTGACAGCTATACGCAAACGCCGCTGCTCTCTGTCGTTAAGTGAAAGCCGTCGGCCACTGCGTTGTCTGTGGTGAGAGGTCATACCTGAAATTTGGTGTTTTCGACACACTCTTGACACTGTGGATCTCGGAATATGAAATTTCCTTACTGTTCTCGGAATGGAATTTCCCATGCATCTAGCTCCAATTACCAGTCCGCGTTCAAAGTCTGTTACATCCCGTCGTGTGGCCGTAATCACGTCGGAAACGTTCCCACATGAAGCACCTGAGTTCAAATGACAGTTCCGCCCTTTTATACCTCGTGTACGCTATACTACCGCCATCTGGATATGTGCTTTTGACTCTCCAGTCACTTTTGTCGCCTCAGTGTATGACGGTCCGTGGCATTACAAAAGGCAGGACAGAGTTCTTAATAGGGTGTGTGATGTGATCACCGCAGGCGATATTGCATGCTCTGCAAGCGCTCCCATGCTGACCACGAGGTTGGTGAGGAGATTTTGTGGTAGGGCGTTCCATTCCTCCACCAGCGAGATTCCCGACTGCTGGGTGGTCATAGGTGCATGTGGACGTGCTGCAATACATCTGCCCAACGCATCGATGGGATTTAAGTCGGAGTAACTGGCAGGCCAGTCTATTCGCCGAATATTCTCTCGTTTCAAGAGCTGCATCACCTGCGCTGTTCGATGCGGTCGCCCGGCCGAATTAGACCGGTTGTATATGCCAGAGCTGGCAGAAATTTCGCACCCAGTATACTTCCAAATCCCCTACAAATTTAATCACGTATTCTTCCTACTCTACTCTAGTCCGTAAAATTTCGATATTGTTTATCCTTTCCAGTACTGCAATTTTAATGGCCAGCAGTGTAATATAGTCTTACAAGGGAACCTCCCCATCGCACCCCCCTCAGATTTAGTTATAAGTTGGTACAGTGGATAGGCCTTGAAAAACGGGACACAGATCATTCGAGAAAACAGGAAGAAGTTGTGTCGAACTATGAAAAAAATAAGCAAAATATACAAACTGAGTAGTCCATGCGCAAGATAGGCAACATCAAGGACAGTCTGAGCTCAGGAGCGCCGTGGTTCCGTGGTTGGGATGAGCAGCTATGGAACGAGAGGTCCTTGGTTCAAGTCTTCCCTCGAGTGAAAAGATTACTTTCTTTATTTTCGCAAAGTTATGATCTGTCCGTTCGTTCATTGACGTCTCTGTTCACTGTAATAAGTTTAGTGTCTGTGTTTTGCGACCGCACCGCAAAACTGTGCGATTAGTAGACGAAAGGACGTGCCTCTCCAATGGAAACCAAGAACATTTGACCGCAAGGTCATAGGTCAACCGATTCCTCCACAAGAAAACACGTCTGATATATTCTATACGACACTGGTGACGGCATGTGCGTCATATGACAGGAATATGTTGTCGACCCACCTAACTTGTACTCTTGGCGAATGGGTAAAAAGACCTAGCCCGATTTAGGTTTTCTTGTTGATGTGATAATCACTCCCAAAAAGTGATGAAAACATAACGGACGGACAGATAATAACTGTCTGAAAATAAAAAAAACAAACTTTTCACTCGAGGGAATACTTGAACCAAGGACCTCTCAGTTCGCAGCTGCTCATGCTTTTTTTTTTTTTTTTTTTTTTTTTTAATCTCGTTTTGTCCGTTTTTGTTCATTGCATCTGCTCGGGGCGGACGTCGTAAGACATCCGTTTAAGTTCGTTGTCGACCGATTAACTCAGTTTTTTTTATTACAGAGGGCAGCTAACCCTCTGACCGAACACGCTGAGCTACCGTGCCGGCTATATGCTAACCACGGGACCACGGCGCTCCTGAGCTCAGACCATCCTTGATGTTGCATATCTTGCACATGCACTACTCGGTTTGTATATTTTGTTTATTTTTTGATAGTTCCACACAACTTCTTCCTGTTTTCTCGATTGATCTGTTTTCAGTTTTTCAAGGCCTATCCACTGTGCCAACTTATAACTAAATCTGAGTGGGGTGCGGAGGGGAGGTTCCATTGTTAGCACAACTTTTCTTCTAATTAGTATTTGTTTTGTTTGGGATGCGCGTTTGGGCACTTACGCTGACAACATAAAAGTGGAATACTTTATTGTCTTATTACACTCCTTTTCTATCCACATTAATATCATGAAAATACACAAACTTCACTGTCATACATCTTTAACTACGCTGGATATTAAATCATTAAAGAAAGAAATTTATATAGAAAAAAACTTTTCAAGACTGTATACAAAAAATGGCTCTGAGCACTATGGGACTCAACTGCTGAGGTCATTAGTCCCCTAGAACTTAGAACTTGTTAAACCTAACTAACCTAAGGACATCACAAACATCCATGCCCGAGGCAGGATTCGAACCTGCGACCGTAGGTTCCAGACTGCAGCGCCTTTAACCCCACGGCCACTTCGGCCGGCCAAGACTGTATACTCTTTGGGTCTTGTTTTCTCGGTTGTTGCGTTAACTCTTTCGGGACCCACGTCGCACTTGTTTTTCTATACTAGAGCTTGTTATCGATAACATGATGAACTGTGTCATCACTTACTTCAACCGTTTTTGCTACATGTTCAGCCGTAATAAGTCGATCTTCAAGAATAATGCCGTCAGTTCTGGTTTCAAGCGATGAAGTTGATACTTCAACTGGACAGCCAGGACGTTGTTAGTAACTCGGGTTCGACCATTTTTGAGCTGTTCAGCTCACTTATAAAAATTTCTGTAGTGTATACAACTTTTACCATACTGTAAAGTAAAGTTTTTAGCTGGTTTTCACCTTCAGAAAGGAACGTTGTTGAACTAATTTGGGAACTTCAAACGGACATGTTGTTGTTAAATGCAATATTGAGGTTATGAACAAAATACTTTTCATCCTTCAGCTGTTGACAGCTCAGCCGGCCGATGTGGCCGAGCGGTTCTAGGCGTTACAGTCTGGAACCGCGCGACCGCCACCTTCGCAGGTTCGAATCCTGCCTCGGGCACGGATGTGTGTGATGTCCTTAGGTTAGTTAGGTTTAAGTAGTTCTAAGTTCTAGGGGACTGATGACCTCAGAAGTTAAGTCCCATAGTGCTCAGAGCCATTTGAATTTTGTTGTCAGCTCATCCCAATGATTCCAATGTACAGTGATGAAAGAACAAAACTCCTCCTAAAACCTCTTTCATTTCTACAACAATTTTTCTCTTTAATCGTCGAATGCCCTCGTAATTTTTCTAATCGTTTCGTATTTGATTGGTCGTGCTGTCGCCTCCGAATCGTATAGCGACGGATCAGAGCGCATCGCTTCAACTTCTCCAGGTTGTAACTTTATTATGTTATCTGTCAGAGAAGTAGAGTCTCCACATCTAGAGAACCTGTTTCTACTGCAGTTCCTTGTCTTGGTAAAGACTTCACTGTTTATTACGTCAAGTCTCAAGAACTATCGTAATTCGAGTCAGAAGAGCGGCAGTTCTATGAAGTTGGTGCAGAAGTTCGTAGCGTTTTTATTTCACATGTTGGTATTACGGTTGCTATGGGTTTATTTATCGATTGTCATTTTTATTTGTAGTTCATATTGGTATTTGAATTTACATTTTGTGATTTAGATATAGTGAGTGGAACTGTGGACGCTAGAAAATGGAGTGTCAAGTGGCAGAAATTCATCTGTTTGAGTACAGTAGAGGGCTGAAAGCAGCGGAAGCAGCCAGAAACATTTGCGCCGTGCATGAGGATAATGCCATTCGCCAGAGCACAGAAAGAGAGGAGGATCGTTTTTGACATTAGTGACTCTCCATGTTCAGGAAGACGTCCGGGGTACGATGAGCATCGTTTAAACGCATTAATCCACAATGATCTACGTCAGTATGCTCGAGAACTGGCAGATGTGATGAACTGTGATCATTCCACCGTCGTGCGATATTTTCATGCAGTGGGGAAGGTTCACAAATCGGGTGTATGGGTACCGCATGCTCTAAGCCAAAATCACAAAGATCAGCGGGTGGCCGCATGTGCGTCTGTGCTTGCTCGTCACCAAATGGCTCGTGGAAAACACCGACCATTTCTGTCCTATATTGTTACTGGTGACAACAAATGGGGTCTTTATGATAACGTAAGGAAAAGAAAGGAATGGCTGAGCCCAAACAAAGCAGCAACTCCTCGTAGGATGACCCGCGTGCATTCAAAAAAGATTACGTTTTGCATCGGGTGGAACAGCGCAGTGTGGTTAACTACGAATTGCTTCCAAGTGGTGTAATTATCAGTGCTGACATTTACTGTCAAAACAACTGAGACGTCTTGCAGGAGCAGTCCAAGAACACCGACCAGGAACAGTGCGTTAAGTGAGGCTACTCCACGATAACGCCCGCCCGCATTCTAGTAGACTGACAAAAAACACTGCACAGGAATAGGTTTGGGAACTCATTCCGCACCCATCTTATTCACCCGATCTTCCGTCCTAAGATTTTCACCTTTTCCGATCTCTATCGATTCAAAGAACTTCCTTTCCGGATGAAAATGCGCTCCGAAGATGGCTCGACGAATTCTTCGCCTCAAAACCACGTGATTTCTACAGTCGCGGGATCGAAAAGTTGCCCCAGCATTGGAAGATCGTTGTAAATTGTGAAGCAGAATACTAAAGTCTCTGTTATGTGTATCTGTCGTGTTTATTGCGGCAAAGCGCTACGAACTTATGCACCAACCCAATATTTTGAAGCAGGTTGAATTCTAGGACTTCATTACGATGTTACGACGGCTCAGTCATCACTGCTGAGTTATTGACCGGTGATTCTTCGATTATCTGGGAGTTTCACCTAAATTTACGTAGTTTTCTGAGTACGTCATCATTTTACTACCTCTTCCCAGAATGTAGCGCGTCGTGTTGGGGACGTAACACCTAAAGGGCAGCTACGCTAGCCTCAGTATTACGCTTTACGGCATTCCATTCCGCAAATTATCACGCTGGGCACGGCACGCTGAAATGGATGGAAGAGCAGCTGCTGCGGCTCACGGTATGCTGCTGTGATATGTCCAGGCTCACAAGAAACACGGGATGTGATCTAAAGCTGTAACTGATAGCCGCCAAGCAGTAAACGTTGTCGCCAACGATGTGTGCGGTTCATACATCAGTGCTGGATTCTAGTGTTGTCAGTTATTGAGCCTAACTTTTACGACCATCGTTTCCCGCGACGATAGCGAAATACAGGGTTTTTGTGTTACGACTTACGCGTTTTCTCCTTCGATGCGCGCGAACTAATACACCCGCTAGGCAGACTGCGATCATAGCATGATGTCCCGGCTATTACTTAGATTGTGGGAGAGGTGGCGTATCGTTATATATATATATATATATATATATATATATATATATATATATATATATATATATATGTGTGTGTGTGTGTGTGTGTGTGTGTGTTTGTGTGTGTGTGTGTGTGGTTGTCTATTTAGATTACTTTGTGATCGATATACTTTTTCCCTTTCATTCTGCGTGTAGTTTCCGTTCATTACGTTACACATGAGCAATCAGCGAGTGTTTCTTTTCTCGAACAATGGAAGAACAAAGTTGTATGTGTAATGTTAGCTTGTCTCGGTACAGAAATTTGTTTTCCGAAAGACTCGACGGTACATAGATCAGTAACTTAATTTCAAGGCACTGGATCTGTGTGAAACAAAAAGAGGTCTAAAAATGCCAGTGCATTAACCGAATGTAAACTAAACTAGTTAGGAGACATCTCTCAAAAAAGTCCACAAAAGTCGTCATTCTGTTAAAAACTTGTTACTGGCGTGTCAGTTGTATTTGCTCCAGTAAATCGTAACTTCCGATGAGTATGTGAACAACATACTGCAACCGTTTATCATAGAACATACCTACGGTTGTTACATGCAGGACAGAGCAAGAGCGCACACCGCCAGCGCATTTGCGATAGTATTCAGAGTGTCTTCGATCATAGTATAGTTCATTTGTTTCCTCATTACCCATATCCAAATACATGTGACTTTTATCTTTGGGGGATGTTAAAAGATATCATGCTAACAACTCCCTTACAGTCGAAGAGTTAGAAGACAGTTATCCTCTTGTCATTTCAAGAATTTCAATAAACTTTTAATGATTAAATTGATTTCAGCTGTGTAGTCATTATTAATAGCCCGTAAGCACTGAGTCAGAACATGGCAGGAGTCAGTATTCCATGAGTGTTCTATCAGAGAACAGAAATAAAGTTATTTTTTAAGTAATATACCCAGCTGTCCGTATAGCGTATCGCGCAGCGCGATAGCTGGCGAGACAGAGAAATTACCCACACCCGGATTAACGACGTGGCTGGTGGACTGGCCAGCCTCACTGTCGATTTCTCACGCTCGTTTAAGCAAATGCTGGGCTGGTCCGCAATGTGCGCCTCAAAATGTAAGATGTATAAACAGTTAAAATACGACCACAGACAGAACAGACTCATACAATTCGCAGACTGGGCACGCTCACGGTTTCCCTCCGTCAGGTAAATGACGACTGCGGTGACAGAAGCGCGTCTGTCCGCAGAGTTTAATAAAATAAACCTGCCACATACTCAGTGCAGCGGAGTATATCCTAGGCGGGATACAACGCAGACGAAAAAGAAACAATCTGTTTCACACTTGTCGATGCTCCGGGAGGAGACCGAGTGGATACTATAATATGCAGTATGCAAGTTCGCTTTATTGCAACAAAAATAAGAAGAATTACTTAACTTTTTACAGTCCATTACTACAGGCAAGTTACGAGTATTTAATAACGTTAACGTATCACTTGATACAGACAACACACACAGACGGAAAAAAATCGCAACACGAAGAAAATAATTTATGCAGAGTAATGAAATTTCGGGGTTACATTTGTCTAGGTAACATATTTGAGTGATTAACACTGGAAGATAACAGGTTAACGTAAGCGCGAGATAAGCCATTGAAAAATGTGCTAGTACATTAATAACCGGTGTAACCGCCAGAATGTTAAATGCATGCATGCGAGCGTGCATGCATTGTGTTGAACAGATGCCGGGTATCTGTCTGTGCGCACTTGGTCGGTCAATACAGAGACGATTAAAGCAGTTTTCAGATGTCGCTGGAGACAGACCTTGTGATCGAGCAAGCCATAGAGCATATTGGGTTACACAGCAGTATGTGGGTTTGCTGAGAAACACCCCCCCCCCCCCTCGGAATGCTGTTTATGAATGGCAGCACAACAGGTGGAATCACCAGACTGACGTACAGTTCTGCAGTCAAAATGAGTGGGACAACCACGAGAGAGCTCCAGCTGTCATACGACATCGCACCACGGACCATAGCTCCAGGTGTAGGTCTAGTGTGTCTAGCATGCAGACAGGTTGGGTGCAAGTCCTCAACTGGCCTCCTTCTGTCCAAACACGGCCATTACTTGCGCCGAGACAGAACCAGCTTTCACCAGAAAAGAATAACAGACCTCCACCCTGCCCTCTAATGTGCTCTCTCTTGACACCACTGAAATCACAAATGGTAGCAGTTTGGGGCGGGTGGAATGTACAGTACAGGGCGTCTGTCTCGGAACTGTCCTTCAAGTAGTCAATCTGTAAATGTTCGTCGTGTCAGTGTGTTGCTAATTGCTGCTCAAATTGCTGTAGCAGATGCAGAACGATGCGACAGAGCCATATGCCGAAGACGATCGTCTTCCCTCTCGGTAGTGCCACGTGGCCGTCCGGAGCCCGGTCTTCTTGCGACCGTACATTCTCGTGACCACCGCTGCCATCAGTCACGTACAGCGGCTACATTCCTGCCAAGTCTTCCTGCTATGGATAATGGCGTCTCCGTTGCCTTAAATGCATCCTTGGCTAACCCCTACTAACCAAGTCCAGTCTCTCACCAAGTCCAGTCTAATAAGTGACTAACGCTCACGATCGTTACAGCGAGTATTTATACCGAATCTGGCATGCATCGCACTTGCGCGAATTCTGAGCAGACATCGTCTGTCAGATGTAGAAACACGCCTACCATCTTTCGTTTATGTCACACAACTCCTTCTTCGTGTTGTGTTTTTTTTTTTTTTTTTTCATTAGCGTAGAATGCTTGGTCACTTTATTACAACAATGATACTAAGAATTACTTACTCTGTACAATCCATTTTCACAGAAAAGTCATGAGTATTTACAACTGTCTCTGAACATTAACGTACCACCTGATGCAGACAAGTCTCTCACTCAGTGTACATTTAACAGTAACTTTCGCGTAGTCCCCTGCCTAATACATTTATCGCACAGCTCGCCTACTGGAAGACGATTCTGTCGCCTTACTCGATGATCTCAGACTGGGTTCAGCGGTACTGTGCTCGGTCCTACGTAGAAAATCCCTTAGCGCGGCGCAGCGAAACATTTCTGGGCGTGGCTACGCCGGTGTCGCTCATTCGTCGGTGCGGTTGCAGCTACTGTCTTTTCTTGCAGTTGCGTTGCGAGGTACCAACCTTGCTTTAGCACCTCGCTCTTCGGAGGACACCACAGAAAGAAAGTTTAAATGATATGCTCGCTGATGTCCTCTGCCTATAGGACGGCGACTATGTTCAAGCATTTCAGTAGGCGAAATTCGACAAGTGTTTGACACTGCATTCATAAGATATGACGGTGCTCGTCCCACAGAGGGACGTCATTTTGAGCTCCTGCTATAAATAAAGGTAAACTTAATTTAGTCAGGCATGGGCCTTGCCGCAGTGGATACACCGGTTCCCGTGAGATCACCGAAGTTAAGCGCTGTAGGGCGTGGTCGGCACTTGGATGGGTGACCATCCAGGCCGCCTTGCGCTGTTGCCATTTTTCGGGGTGCTGACCCCACGCCCCTCCTATCTGCATCCTCCACTGAGAATGACACGGCGGTCGGATGGTCCCAGTAGGCCACTCGTGGCCTGAAGACGGGGTGCTTTAATTTAGTCACATTGAGTCCTAGATTATGCTCAACTCAGGGAAGACGCACCGATCTACCATATGGCAAATACCGGAGAACACTACCGCTGTTGTCGTCTGTGGCTAATTTCATCGAAGTTCCATTCGATCACAACAAGAATCGTTAAATTAACCGCCGCGACTATTTCTTGGTAGGTAAAAAGCATTTCGAACAAATACACTGACAGCAAAATATCGCAACATCAAGGAGGAGTTGTGCGACATAACAAAAGTTGGTAGGCGTGTTTCTACATCTAAAAGATGATGTCTATTCAAATTTCGTGCCAGTTTCATAAAAATGGCGCTAGTAGCGCCGCTATGGTAATGCACATCAGGTTTGCTTTAAATACAGGCTGAGACCATGGTGAGCGTTAGTTGCCTTTGAGATTGGACGTGGTGAGTTGATGCCTTTAAGGCGACGAAGACGCCACGATCAGTACTTCATTGAGTTTGAATGAGGTCGTGTAGTAGGGCTACGAGAAGCTGGATGTTGCTTCTGCGATATTGCAGAATGACCTGACAGGAATGTAGCCACAGTTCGTGATAGCTGGCAGTGGTGGTCACGAAAAAGTACGGTCGCAAGAAGATCGGGCTACGGGCGGCCACGTGGCACTGCCGAGAGGGAAGACCATCGTGTTCAGCGTATGCCTCTGTCACAACCTACTGCATCTGCTGCAGAAATCTGAGCTGCAGTTGGCACCTCAGCCACACAACTAACTGTAACAAATCGGTCACTTCAATTATAGCACCGAGCCAGACGCCCCTTAGCGTGCATTCCACTGACCCAAAATTACCGCCATATGAGACATCAGTGGTGTCAACCGAGAGCTAAATGGTTCAAATGGCTCTGAGCACTATTGGACTTAACATCTCAGGGCATCAGTGCCCTAGAACTTAGAACTACTTAAACCTAACCAACCTAAGGACATCACACACAGCCATGCCCGAGGCAGGATTCGAACCTGCGTCCGTAGCGGTCGCGCGGTTCCAGACTGAAAACCGGGAGCTCATTGGAGGGCAGGGTGGAGGTCTGTTGCGTTTTTTGATGGAAGCTGGTTCTGGCTCGGTGCCGGTGATGGCCGTATATTTGTTAGAAGGCGGCCAGTTGAGGGCTAACAACCAACCTGTCTGTGTGCTACACACACACACACACACACACACAGGACTTACACCTGGAGTTATGGTCCGTGGTGCGACAGCAGGAGCGCTCTCGTGGTCATCCCACGCGCCCTGACTCCAAATCTGTACGTCAATCGGTAATCTGACCTGTTGCGCTGCCATTCGTGAACAGCATTCCAGGGCGTGTTTCCCAACAGGATAATGGTCGCCCACATACCGCTGTGTAACCCAACATACTTTACACTGTCGACATGTTGCCTTGGCCTACTCTATCGCCAGATCTGCCTCTAGTCGAGCATGTGCGGGACATCATCGAACGACAACTGCTAACTCCGGCGTCATCCACAAACAGCATTAACCGTCGCTGTACTGATTGATGAAGTGCTTCGGGCGTCGAACTCCATCTCACAAACTGAAATCCGGCATCTATACAACACAATGCATGCACATTTGTGTGCTTGCATTCAACACTCTGGCGGCTGCACCGTTTATTAATACACACCATTTCACATTTTGCAATTGCTTATCCCGCTCTTAGACTAACCTGTGATCTTGTAATGTTACTCACTTAAATATGTTACCTAGACAAATATATATCCGAAATTTCATTGCTCTACATTAATCATTTTTAGTTTTGTGAACCGGCTGCAGTGGCCGAGCGGTTCTAGGCGCTACAGTCTGGAACCGCACGACCGCTACGGTCGCAGGTTCGAATCCTGCCTCAGGCATGGATGTGTGTGATGTCATTAGGTTAGTTAGGTTTAAGTAGTTCTAAGTTCTAGGGGACTGATGACTTCAGAAGTTAAGTCCCATAGTGCTCAGAGCCATTTGAACCATTTATTTCTACGATTTTTTTTCCGTCAATGTAATTAGTCACTCCCAGAAGAAATCACACTAATAGCTTCTAACAGCTCCTCCAGTCTTGTTAATGGCTTCAGTTCGACGAAAAAGACAGCTCACAGGATTCTTCACGTATGTCATATTGTGCTGAAACCGTCGATTGTTGACTGCATTCCGTAGAGCTACCAAACTGTGGGTATGTTGATGGCTACGTTTCACCCGCTGGGCCAAATAGTTACAGATATTTTTTATGGGTTTAAGCTCTGGTGATTTAGCGGGCCAGTTGTATTGCGATTTGGTGTCCGCGTCAAACCAGATACGCATGCGTGCACCTCTGTGAATAAGGCTGTTCTCATTCGCAAAAAAGGGAGCATCCACAACATACTCCTCTTGAAGAAGCAGGTGAAAGGGCAATACCTGATCACTGAGAAGACTCAAGTAAACAGCCTGGTTCTTGTTCACGGTTACCTGAATGAGCGTTTTGTAAGCTACTTCTTTCGTCGATGAGTCACATTTTCTTAGAATTCTTCCTATGAATCTCAACCTGGCGCCTGCTTTTCCCACTATTTGTTTTATGTGATCATTCCACTTCAGATCGCTCCGGATAGTAACTCCTAAGTATTTTACGGTCGTTACCGCTTCCAATGATTTACCACCTATGGCATAATCGTACTGGAATGGATTTCTGCCCCTATGTATGCGCATTATATTACATTTATCTACGTTTAGGGAAAGCTGCCAGCTGTCGCACCATGCATTAATCCTCTGCAGGTCCTCCTGGAGTACGTACGAGTCTTCTGATGTTGCTACTTTCTTGTAGACAACCGTGTCATCTGCAAATAGCCTCACGGAGCTACCGATGTTGTCAACTAAGTCATTTATGTATATTGTAAACAATAAAGGTCCTATCACGCTTCCCTGCGGTACTCCCGAAATTACCTCTACATCTGCAGATTTTGAACCGTTAAGAATGACATGTTGTGTTCTTTCTTCTAGGAAATCCTGAATCCAATCACAAACCTGGTCCGATATTCCGTAAGCTCGTATTTTTTTCACTAAACGTAAGTGCGGAACCGTATCAAATGCCTTCCTGAAGTCCAGGAATACGGCATCAATCTGCTCGCCAGTGTCTACGGCACTGTGAATTTCTTGGGCAAATAGGGCGAGCTGAGTTTCACATGATCTCCGTTTGCGGAATCCATGTTGGTTATGATGAAGGAGATTTGTATTATCTAAGAACGTCATAATACGAGAACACAAAACATGTTCCATTATTCTACAACAGATTGACGTAAGCGAAATAGGCCTATAATTATTCGCATCTGATTTATGACCCTTCTTGAAAATGGGAACGACCTGCGCTTTCTTCCAGTCGCTAGGTACTTTACGTTCTTCCAGCGATCTACGATAAATTGCTTTCGTTTGCAATGCAGACCTATTGCGTATTTTTCATCAAGCTCAGAAGTCTATCTTTGCACAAGATGAAAACTACTTCACATTTTTAGGAAAATTTGGAAATTTGTAGTAAGGTCTTATGGGACCAAACTGCTGAGGTCATCGGTCCCTAAGCTTACGCACTACTTAATCTAACTTAAATACTATCTTACATTATGGACAACACATACACCCATGCCCGAAGGAGGACTCAAACCTCCGATAGGGGGAGCTGCGCGGACTGTGACAAGTCGCCTAGACCGTGCGGCTCCCGCGCGCGGCACATTTTTAGGTTACTACTTATATTACACGCACGGCTTTAACTACTGTTCCGTTTCTACTGTGAAGTTGTACGTCCGGGTTTCATCCACATTATGAAATTGGTGCACAGAACCAGTTGGATTCTTTTTAAAAACGGAGCAAACATTACTGAATTTTATTTTCGCATGTGATTTGCTCAGTATTCAACAAAGGCTGTATCCAACACGCTCAATGTGTTTCTTCTCATTTGTCTATAGCGTCAGGTGCTTCATATAATTTAAACTGACAATCAAGAGTACCATATCGTACACAGCCTCTGTGGTTTCATCTGCAGTACATCCTGTAGATTAACTTCAACAGAAGTACGACAGCCACGATGAGAATGAGCTGCTAATTTCTTAGTAGCCGAAAAATGAGCAGACTTCTTACTTCGCATGAACTTTTTCTGTAGATAAATAGTTCAAAACAACGACTTTTAAATTCAAACTATCCATCTGAACGCCACTCAAGAAACGAAAACTTAAAAGCCGCACAAACGAAACTATTCTGAAAATTGAACTCACACTTCACTTACTTTATTGTACCACATGTAAAATTATACCAACAACAAACTTTCATTGATATTAACACCATTCCTGGCAGACTGAATGACTTTATGTCTTTGTGTATGCTGAAAGTGAAATTCCCTGTCTATTTTAAAACAGATGTTACACTGTCATTGTATCGTTAAACCCGCTTTAATCTGCTAGTTTCATACGGGAGAAGATGCCAAAGAAAAGCTTATTTGAAAAATAATTAAAAGATTTAAAAAAGAATCTATGGCAAGTGTTAATGGAAACATGGGCTCCTTAACTCCGTGCCTGCGTAATAAAACGCGCTTACACAGCCATTACCAGAATCAATAGCAAGACAGCTAAACATACCGTAGAGGTCGCTATTGCTGTGTACTGACATATATCGCTGTAACCTGTGCGATTAAATTCTCATTATAGTTGCATTTGACGTTAAGGACACGTAATTAACTTTTGGAGGACTCAATAAGTGTCCTGTATGAAGATGACGCTGAGTTCACCATTGCATGCTGCATAAAATTGGTGGTGACCCAAGCTCTTACTACACATATAATCAACAAACTGCTAAGAATTATCGCAATGTAAAGTGCGAACAAAAAGTTTCCATCTGAGGGTTTTGCTGCAGCGTATATGCAACGTATCGTGACTCCGATCCGATCTAATACTCCATCCTCAGGTAGTGTTACGTTATGCCGCTATCCCCGGCTTTCCAGATGACTGTCAACCGAGGAAAAGCGAAGATTTTGACGTTGGCACGACAACACCTGGAAAGGAACATCATTCTTACACGTCAAACGGTCGGTATCGCCAATGAACGGCCCTCCATGTACCATATAGCCGTGGAAAGAAAACGCAGACACAGGACATTGATCCATGAGGTGACGACAGACGATGGCGTCCGTCGCGTCACGCAGAGAGACATAAGCAATGGACACTGCACTCGCATTCGGGAGGACGACGGTTCAATCCCGCGTCCGGCCATCCTGATTTAGGTTTTCCGTGATTTCCCTAAATCGCTCCAGGCAAATGCCGGGATGGTTCCTTTCAAAGGGCACGGTTGACTTCCTTCCCCGTCCTTCCCTAATCCGATGAGACCGATGACCTCGCTGTCTGGTCTCCTTCCCCAAAAAACAACCAACAACATAAGCAATGCATACTTCACCCATTATTCTCACCTGTACGCGGAGAAGAGATCTAATCCAGTGAGCATTACTGCTGTCGCTTGTTTGACGCACGCCACGGTTACTACGGAACTCCAACAGGAACTGCTAGAACCGGTGACTGAAGAAGAAGTGTTGGATGCCACAGGACCGAATAGGTTACCCTTGGAGTTTTATAGGACGTTTCAGAGATTATTGGTGCCCTATTGGACTACTACATGTCAAGAGTTCATGACAGCAGACGTGCAACTTCCGGCTGCATTTGTGGAAGGTACCATCATCTCAATCTATAAACCTCATGGAGGATCACGTATTACGGGCTACCGACCATTAACTTCGTTGAGCACTGATATGAAAATCTTCACACGTCTACTGGCACCTCGAATTCGGCGTACGACATCTCATGTCCTATCAGTGGATCACGCATCGATGAGTGGGATGCATAAGATACGCGCCGCCCTGTGCCGCTACAAGGATCTGATAGACGCGCGGGATTAGCCGAGCAGTCCGAGGCGCTGCAGTCATGGACTATGCGGCTGGTACCGCCGGAGGTTCGAGTCCTCCCTGGGGCATGGTTCAAATGGCTCTGAGCACTATGGGACTTAACTACTGTGGTCATCAGTCCCCTAGAACTTAGAACTACTTAAACCTAACTAACCTAAGGACATCACACACATCCATGCCCGAGGCAGGATTCGAACCTGCGACCGTAGCAGTCGCGCGGTTCCGGACTGAGCGTCTTAACCGCGAGACCACCGCGGCCGGCCTGGGGCATGGGTGTGTGTGTTTGTCCTTAGGATAATTTAGGTTAAGAAGTGTGTAAGCTTAGGGACTGATGACCTTAGCAGTTAAGTCCCATAAGTTTTCACACATTTGCCGGCCGCGGTGGTCTCGCGGTTCTAGGCGCGCAGTCCGGAACCGTGCGACTGCTACGGTCGCAGGTTCGAATTCTGCCTCGGGCATGGATGTGTGTGATGTCCTTAGGTTAGTTAGGTTTAAGTAGTTCTAAGTTCTAGGGGACTGATGACCACAGCTGTTAAGTCCCATAGTGCTCAGAGCCATTTGAACCATTTTTCACACATTTGAACATTTGATTTGATCTGACTGTCCTCGCTAAGGTGCGTCGTGTGCCGGGAGCGCTGGCTGTGATAGATTTCAATCAAGCATTTTATCGCGTCAGTCTTATGTACTTAACTGCTGTTCTTCAGAGTATGCATTACCGGGGCGCTTTCGTGGAGGTGGTACTCCTCTCCTACATGGCGCAACATCCAAAGTGCTTGTCAACAGTAGACAGTCGAACACTTTGCAAATTCACCGATCTGTTAGACAGGGATGCCCCATATCGACAATACTGTATGCTTTAGCATTAGAACCTCTGTTTTGTTGTCTGCGACACCGCCTCACGAGAGGTGGCGTCGTTTTTAGGTGCACCGCGTATGCAGATGATCTGCTGTTAACTCTTCATGGCGAACATGATGTCCACAGAGCCTTGGGTTGATGAGCCACTTATGGTGAAGCTACGGGGAGCCACATAAATGTACATAAACCGTCGTCTTCGTACTTTGGACCTTCATCAATGGACGGAATTTATTAATGTCTATAAGGTATCACGAATTCCGCATGTAGCGCAAGCACTACCGATGCCTAAACACATAGCTCGGAGCATCACGGCGGCATTCGGTTCCTTTGTCAGCGTTGGAATGATATTTAGGATTCGATACGACTCCCTCACTCTTCCTAAAGAACGGGGAGGACTGGGCCTTGTCAATGTTCATGATCGATCAGTGCCTCTATACATTAGTATGCAGCTCAAGCTTTGGTGACGATGCCCGACCAGCCTCACGGGCTTACTGACTGAGGCTCTGGCACCATATTCCCTTACCTTCCGGTGGCGCGTACTGAGATACCATTGCCCTTTTCCTACTTTGGGAGGTTTTATCTGAAGTCTAGCTTACTACGGGACGTTCTCCCTCTCTCTCTCGCTTACCAACGGCCAGGGACATCTATCGCACACTACTTCGCCGTCGAACTGACATGTCCTTCCGTCAACTGGGACGTAGTATGGCGCACTGCGAACGCGGTAACGCTACATTCAGACGTACATTCGACCTGGTACTTGACGGTGAACAGAAAACAAATTACTCGAGAGATACTCCATAGGATCCATCTTGCAGATTCGCCTTTATGTGTGAACTGCAACGTCCAGGACACAGATGAACACTGCCTACATTGTGGGCCAGCGGAAGAGATCTGGTATTTTGTGCGCCAAATTTTGGCCCTCTTTTTACGGATGTCGCTCGCTTATGTCGAGTCCTGCACTCTCCTCTACCCGGATGCTGTTTATTATTCGAGGGCAAAACACAACCCTGTCACGTGGATCAGAGGTCACGAGATTCATTATTTATTTGGAGGTGGTGTCATAAGAATCATGGATTTTTGGAACTATTTAAACGATCGTGATTGTGGAGTATCGGCGCCGCACGTGCGTGTTACAGAAGAGTAGCTTTCTTTTCTTTTTTTCCAGAGACAAGTCACGGAAAATGCAGATTTATTTTTTGTCAATAAATAAATGAATATTCTCCTGTCGCCATTTACCCCTTCCATACATTCCCGTTTGGCGACGGAAAGGTTGTGGCCAGGCCCCGTACAATGACCTCTGCCTACTTTGCCCCCGAGACCATTCCTTCTATTTCAAGTGGTTAGCGTTCGAGCTACGTAAGACGAACGTGTATGAGGCGACGGTTCGACTCCCGCTCACACTTAATTTTTAATCTATATTTTTTAATCACTGGTTATATTATCTAATTTATGACATTTGAGAGGTAATATAATTAAAAAAAAACACGTGTGTTTGCATGAAGTTTTAGTAAATTTCATGTTATTTGACTACTTACTATTTTAATTAAATTTAATCATTAGAACAACATATTTATAACTATCGACAAGTAATCGAAGAAACGCATAGAGTTTCGCAGAAAATGTATGCCTGTCGTGATTTGCGAAATCCCTTGTCTTGTAAGGTACCCTGAACTACTTTGCACCTCGACGCTTCGAACTGCAGATACAGAGGCAGGCCCCATTTGGCAGTTAGCCTGCGTAGCGGTAAAATGGTTAAAATGTCTCTAATAACTATGGGACTTAACATCTGAGGTCATCAGTCCCCTAGAGTTAGAACTACTTAAACCTAACCAAGCTAAGGACATCACACACATCCATTACCGAGGCAGGATCCGAACCTGCGACCGTAGCAGCAGCGCGGTTCCAGACTGAAGCGCCTAGAACCGCTCGGCCACAGCGTCCGGCGTGTAGCGGTCAGACGTTGCTTATGTTACAAGAACGAATGTTGTAGCTGCAGTTTCTTTGAATATCACAGAATTTACACTTGTACTATAAAATTGAAGGTTTGAGCGGGAGTCGATCCGCCACCTCATACACGCACGTCTTACGAATCTCGAACGCTAACCCTTGATCACCAAGATCTCTAACGTCCGGCACCTGCGCACTGATATATACGCTATGTAATCAAAAGTATCCGGACACCTGACTCAAAATGACTTACAAGTTCGTGGCGCCCTCCATCGGTAATGCACACCCTTAGCCTTGATGACAGCTTCCACTATCTCAGGCATACGTTCAATCAGGTACTGGAAGGTTTCTTGGGCAATGACAGCCCATTTTTCACGGAATGCTACACCGAGGAGCGGTATCGATGTCGGTCGGTGAGACCTGGCACGAAGTCGGCCTACCAAAACTTCCCAAAGGTGTTCTATAGGATTTAGGTCAGCACCCTATGCAGGCCAGTCCATTACAGGGATGTTATTGTCGTGTAACCACCCCGCCACAGGCCGTGCACTATGAACAGGTGCTCGATCGTGTTGAAAGATGCAGTCGCCATCCCCAAATTGCTCTTCAACGGTGGGAAGCAAAAAGGTGCTTAAAACACCAATGTAGGCCTGTGCTGTCATAGTGTCACGCAAAACTTCAAGGGGTGCAAGTCCTCTCCATGGAAAACGCGACCACACCGTAACACCACCGCCTCCGAATTTTACTGTTGGCACTACACACGCTGGCCGATGACGTTCACCGGGCATTCGCCATACACACATCCCGCCATCGGATCGCGAAATTGTGTACCGTGATTCGTCACGCCACACAACGTGCGAGGCGTCGTTTGGCATTTACCGGCGTGATGTGTGGCTTATGAGCACCCGTTCGACCATGAAATCCAAGTTTCCTCACCTCCCGCCTAACTGTCATAGTACTTACAGTGGATCCTGATGCAGTTTGGAATTCCTGTGTGATGGTCTGGATAGGTGTCTGCCTGATACACATTACGACCCTCTTCAACGATCGGCGGTCTCTGTCAGTCAACAAACGAGGTCAGCCTGTACGCTTTTGTGCTGTACGTGTCCCATCACGTATCCACTTATCACAACGGAAACAGTGGACTTAGGGATGTTTAGGAGTGTGGAAATCTCGCGTACAGACGTATGACACAAGTGACACCCAATCACCTGACCACGTTCGAAGTCCATGAGTTCCGCGGAGCGGCCCATTCTGCTCTGTCGCGATGTCTAATAACTACTTAGGTCGCTGATATGGAGTACCTGGCAGTAGGCGCAGCACAATGCACCTAATATAAAAAAACGTGTGTTTTTTGGGGTGTCTGAATACTTTTGATCACATAGTATAAGTTATAATAGACGCGTAAAACTTCTCTTGCGATTTTCTCGGAATTGCCAGAGTAGTGCACCTTACTACTTGCACATTAGTTGTTTTGGTGGCGTGCTGAAAGTGTACAAAGTTTGAAGTAAATCCGCCATCCCAATGTCGTGGCGTTCCCTTGTTAGTTGACAAATAAAGAACCAAAATTCCTGGGGATTAAATTAGGTGAAAATCTGTCCCATACTTAGGTAAGAGCCGTTACCTTCCTGTGACCTGTCAGTAGGGTGTACGTAATGTTTTGATGGCTGTGGTAAGTACTTTTGCAATAAGAATAGTAAAGTGATATGGCACGGTGGCTGGGAGACTCCGAGGGGTAGGTCTTTCAGTCTGACTTGAAAGGTTTTTCCTATCCTTCGCGCAAACTGGCACCTTTCCTTTGCGAAGTGTGAGAGTTGGGTGTTAAGTGTATCTGATACATGTAGATGACTGGAAATTGGAATTTTGTGGTAAGGTGTTATGGGACCAAACTGCTGAGGTCATCGGTCCCTAAGCTTACGCACTACTTAATCTAACTTAAACTACCTTACTCTAAGGACAACACACACACCCATGCCCGAGGGAGGACTCGAGCCTCCGACGGGGCGAGCCGCGCAGACTGTGACAAGACGCCTCAGGCCGGTAGATGACTGTAAAGGGTGTGTGTGTAGTGTGGTCTCATGTTTGCGCTGTATGATGATGATAGAAGGGAGAAGGTGAAACCTGGTGCCGGCACATAGCCTATTCCTCACTAATAGCAGCAAGAGAGCCACCGAGCTTAACCTCGCCATCCGTCGGACGGATCACTATAAACTGTGTCACATGTCCTCACTTCTTGAGACATTTCGCTGAGGTCTGGAATTTAATCCAGGACATTGTCACAAAGTGTGGTGATCAGTACCCTTATGCCACCGCGCCTTCTCTCCTTTGCCGAGAAGGCAAAGGGAAAACTGCCGATAGTGCGTGGCGTACCGATGCGGTTACCCACCCGAGTACCGGCCACGCCCGAAGTTGCTTTTGCAATAGAATATTGTGATAATGTTATGACTGAGAGTGTGAAATCACGCTAACTCGTCCCAAACAATAACTACAGGGCCGTTAAGCTCGACTTCCCCATTCGGCAGAAATCACCACCGCAGGTGTCATAGGCCGTCGTCCCATGACATTTCAAAAAGCTTTAGAATTTATCTTGGGACAGTATGGCGATCAATAAATTCATTGCACTGCATATATTCTCCTCTTGTTGATTTCGGTCAAATACTTCCAACAGTAATTTCTTCGACTACCAATACTATTACTAAAGTTTTGGAGGAGCTGCTTCTCTGTTAAAGCTAGATTCCGATCTTCCGTATTTTCCTTTCCGTTTTGCCGGCACTAACTACAGCAGCGCTGAGGAACCGCTTTGTCAGAAGACAATTGATTTCATTCCTCATACTGGCACATTGTAAGAAGTCGAGAAGATGATACAGGACTTGTCATTGTCTTCGGCAACATCGTTTTCAGGAGTGTAGAAGGTGATGGACCAGAAAACTTGATCAGCACCGTCAGACATTTCTGAGACTTCCCTCTTACGAGCAACTGAGTTACTTTTGTAACAATATAAACAAAGCAGAACAGTGTCGTCGAAGATCGTGACTGTTGTCAGTGAATGAAGGAAGCATAAAATTTAATGTACTGTTTTGTCGACATCGTTAAGTAGCACAAACTGGAACTGGAGTCGAGCAAGGTCGCGCACGGGTTAATACACTGGACTTGCACTGGAGAAGTAAGTGAAAGCTGCCATCAGTCTCAAGTATGATTTGGACACGAGTGCTTTACTGAGCTTAGCCCTACAGGAGCTGTTACGCCTTCCTCAGATTTTTAACTGTCTTACTCAGCCAGTTGTAGGAGGACTTACAGCTTGCCGGCCGCTGTGGCCGAGCGGTTCTAGGCGCTTCATTCTGGACCCGGGCGACTGCTACGGACGCAGGTTCGAACCTGCCTCGGGCATGGGTGTGTGTGATGTCCTTAGATTGGTTAGGTTTCATTAGTTGTAAGTGTAGGGGACCTATGACCTCAGATGTTAAGTCCCATAGTGCTCAGAACCATTTGAACCATTTGAACTTACAATTTCATGTGAACTCCGAACCACGGGACAAAACTGATATCATACATATAAATCGTTGACAGAAGTGAAATGAGTAATAAGTGACAGAAAAAAATAATAGGTGAGACTGTGGATTTAAGGCAAGATTTCTGGACTTGTAGTCTGACACCGGCTTAGCCACCAGAAGGACGGGGCTTCAAATACCCGTCCGCCCATCCAGATTTAGGTTTTCACGATTTTCCTAAATCGCTTAACGCAAATTACAGGATGATTGCTTTGGATCGTACACATGTGATTTCCTTACTGAACCTACCCCACTGTGACCGTGAGGACTTTTTCTAACAACCTCGTCGTCAACGGAACGTCTGATCGTAAGATTCGTGCTGGACTGGAGATGGCTGTGGTCTTGCTTAAGGAATGACCCTGGCGTTCATCTGAAGTGATTTACAGAAACCACGAGAAATCCGTGTTAGTGCTGCCGTACAGAGCATCTGAACGACTTTTCTTGAGTACAAGTCATGTGTCTTAATCGATGAGTGAATAAAAAAAAGGAATATTGACGACTATGATGACGGGATACAAGTAAGATGTAAAGTATTGACCTGACTGCCGGAAGAGTGCATTAAGATAGGATGGTGGCGGGCCCACAGCCCAGCCGGGAGTCGTTTGATATCAAGCTGAGTGGACCTGGGGCCGTCCCCGAGGGATTAGAACGGAAAACATCCCCACCTCTATCCGGGATCGAATGCAGGACCTCCAGGACTGGAGTCCAGTGCTTTATCTGCTACACCACCACGGTTACACAATTAAGAGGTACACAATAAAAATATAGTAAGCTGACGTGATCACAGAAAACAGTTCTCTATAATTTGTCGCTTTTTCCTTCACTGGTTAATGCAGGAAGTCCAGTTGCTACCACCGATTAAAATACGGCTGTAACCGAGCACGCTAATGCCGCTTGTGCAGTGGCACTTAACTCGGAAATAGTCAGTCTGAATCCTGGTAGAGGAGCCAGTTTTCATCGCTACTATTAGAGCGGCAAGGGAACGAGAGGTGGTGGTATAAAAAAACCTCTTAGTTACAACTTACACCAAATTTCTCTGCAGTGTTACATCGAAAGCATGCGATGCTGTTGTACTTATCCGTCTGTCGGATGGCACAGGCCTTTATCCTCTTCCTTTCATCCATAACAATGTAAAGCGCCACACAGTACAATTACCTATTACGATTACACACATGACACTCCATAGCGTCAAAACCACGTCCACTAGAACCTTGCCCGAGAAGGTAATGCGGGATTCCCGTATCTTCAATGAGCGTTGATTTCCTGACTACGTGACTGACTCCATACAACTGTGTGGCACGCGGAGTGGCCGCGCGGTTTGAGGCGTCATGTCACGGATTGCGCGGTCCCTCCTGCCGGAGGTTCGAATCCTCCCTCGGGCATGGGTGTGTGTTGTTAGCATAAGTTAGTTTAAGTAGTGTGTAGGGACTGATGACCTCAGCAGTTTGGTCCCTTAGGAATTCACACACATTACAACTGTGTTCCCTGTCTCAGATTTCCACATGCTGGGAAGCACAGCCAACAACACATTGTCCCACCATCTTGATCTTGGTCGGCCCTTTCTTCTGGCTGAATACAGTCTTCCTTTCATTATTCTTTAGGACATCCTGTCAGCTGCCATCCTCTCCATATGTCCTGACCAGCGTATTCTCTTAGAGTTAATAAACGTTGGTGGTTATAATTTATTCTCCAGCCCTCTGCCACTCTCACAGACCCGTAGATTTTTCGCAGGGTTTTTCCATCAAATGCCATTAGTTTGTCTCTATCCCCTTCTGCCATTGTCCACACTTATGACCCATAAATAACAACTGGTCGTATAAGGGAATTGTATACTCTTAAATTTGTTGTTCTTCTGATTAGAGAATTCTTAAACACTTGTAAATTCCCATAACAGGCCCTCCTCCTTGTGTCTTTCTGAGGTACATTTTTTCATATTATTATCACTAGTTACAAAGGCACCCAGATAATGAGAGCAGCATTTCTAAAGTTAACATTTACTTGCCTTTGTTTTTCGAATAGAGTGCTAGCTTGACTTTGGCAGTCACATTTCCTAATAGCCAAGGTGGACCATCTCGAGAGGTAGCTAATGGAATTTAAGATAATTTCATCTCAGAAACTGGCCATCAGTGAGACATTCCCCATCAGACTGTGTGCCTGTCTTCAGTGATAAAATCAAAACGTCTCCCTAGTATCTTATTGCATGAGGGTGTACGACGTTCTGAGAATTTTAAAGCCTTCTTTGCGTTCATAACTATTTCTCGGTCAGATCTTACAGAACGATAGATTTTCTCCAGCGATAAGCATCTGAGCATTTGCGCAGTGTGTTCGCATAGTGGGTGCAGGAGGTCGGTGTGTTTCCGGGGTGAGCGCCGCGCCCACAAGCTAGTGCGGACCCAGTGCCGAAGCGTGCGTCCATATTGCTCAGGCAAGCCAACAGCACGCGTGCTTAGTTAACAAGGATTAAAGGCCACGCCTGAGTCACTCAAAGATAATGAGCGACAAATTCCGAGTAATTCATTTTGAAATACTGCCATTTACGCTTTATCTCTTTCAGGCTAGCCGAAACTGAATACAAATAATGCTGTCTGTTCTTCTCCGCGATACGAATCGATGACATAATTTCCCAACTTTATAAACGTCGGAAGCGTTGCCTCTTAACTGTGTGCACCGTAGGTTCCAAACGCGAACACTCAAAAAACAAAATGTACACTGTACAAATACTGAAATTATCCCGCGCAAACATTCATAAATCTGTAATTTGTAATAAACGAAACTACCAGCTGTATCGCACATTGTAGACGTTTTAAATTAAACCGTGTTTCTCCTTTCTGTTTAAAACGAATTTCAGTGGGCGCCCTGGGATATTGCACAATTCTTCTTGGTTCCACATAACACTTGTGGTGTGACCGCCAGACACCACACTTGCTAGGTGGTAACCTTTAAATCGGCCGCGGTTCGTTAGTATACGTCGGACCCGCGTGTCGCCACTCTCAGTGATTGCAGACCGAGCGCCGCCACACGGCAGGTCTAGAGAGACTTCCTAGCACTCGCCCCTGTTGTACAACCGACTTTGCTAGCGATCGTTCACTGCCAAAATACGCTCTCATTTGCCGAGACGATAGTTAGCATAGCCTTCAGCTACGTCATTTGCTACGACCTAGCAAGGCGCCATTACCAGTTACTATCGATATTATGAATAATGTACCGTCAAGAACGACGTTCACCATTTATGGATTAAAGTTAAGTATTCCACCAGCTACGTTCGTTTTTTCTAAAGTCTAATTTCCTTGTCCTGTTCCAGACCTCACGCCAGCCTGCGTGAGCTAAAACGCGTGCCTTTCGGCTTCCTCTAATAACCCGGTGTTGGCTCTCCTCCCAACCCACAACAACACTGACTACAGATGTATAACGCATCATTTCTTGATATCACTCTAAAATGAAATTATAAATGAAAATGCAAAATTTTCTACAATATTAAGTTTCCTTAACCGATTTTCCGGTTACAAGGCTATCATCAGGCTATAACTGACAGTAGTTACCGAAATGGATATAGTGCTAGTGAGCACACTGAACAGATAGTAACACGCAGAGTGAGGTGCAAACACGGAGTAAAAGTCATCTTCGACAGAGTAACAGGTCAAAGCAAAAGAGTAAATATATCTTTAGGCAACCAACCAGAGAACATCGAAAACGTCGAAAAAAACGTTGTGTGTATGCGTGTGAGTGCATGCGTTCGTTTGTGTGTGTGTGTGTGTGTGTGTGTGTGTGTGTGTGTGTGCGTGTGTGCGAGTGCGCACGAGTGCTGGTGCGCACGTCTCTCTGTGTGTGTCAGGAACATGAGGAGGATGGCAACGTGAGCAAAGAATTACAGTAAACAGAAGAAAGATGTACATGCAATAATACAACAAAATTTCTATTACAAGTTTCTACGGGTTGCGGATGGGACTTAGTAGATAAAATTTTGACAAAGAACCGATGTCCGGAAATGCTCCGTTTGGATGTAATATAAGTTTGAAAATAAGATCACTTTCAAATCTCCCTCTTCACGGTACGCACACAGCGGAGACAATGTGTGCTCTATAAGACCCTGTGACGTGGGCAATGCTTCGAGTACTCGTCGCCATGCTGCCTTTATACGTGACGGAGGTGTCCTGTTCAAATCGAAGGTGCAGCGCATCCTTGGAGCACCACAGGCAACCTTTGTAGTTACAATCGTTTCAGCTTCTCATAGACTTTGTTGTAGTCGGACAAAAATATTTGTGCTATCACAATTACGACAAGAACTGACGACAGCGCTCTCTTCTGTCCGCATGCGTAACGTGAAGCGGGAGATCTCAAAATGATTCGATTTTCAGTCTTATTTTATAAACAAACGGTACATTTCCGAGCATGGGTTCCTTATCAAACCTTTATCTACCAAGTCCCCTCTACACCCCTAGAAGCCAGTAATATGAATTGTGAATCAACCTCTATAACAATTTCACTTAAGTTATCAAGAAACAAGTATTTGAGAACAGCTTGGAAGGTAATGCATATAGAAGATGATACAGAAGCTGAGTAAAAGATATCATTTACAACTGCACCAAGCTGAGTACCAGGTATTGCTTTGTTATGTATTTATTTTAATCTTCTATTGGTCCATCTCCTGCTCACTCTTTCTCTGTCCATTTCCTCTTCCACCTCTCCCCATCTATCTCTTCCTCCCCCCTCTCTCTTCATCTCCTCTACCCATCTCTCTACCCATCTCATCCTCCACCATGTCCATCTGCTTCTTCGCTCTCAGTCCACCTCTTCCTTCCCTGTCAAAGTCCATGTCTTCCTTCTCCTCTCTTTGCCTCTCTCCTCTTCTCCCTCGTTCCTGTTTGTCTCCTCTTTCCGCTCTCTGCCCACCTGCTCCTCCCCTAATGAGCTCCTGCCCCCTGCCCATTTCCTCCTCCTCGCCCAGGTATCTGCTCCTTACAATCTCTAAGCCCATCTCCTCCTCTATCTTTCCATCATCTCCTCACCCCCTCTCTGTCCACCTCCTCCACCTTCTCCTCCTCCTCTCTCTGTCCATCTCCACCAGTACTCTCTCTGTCCATCTCCTCGTCCCACCTCTCTCTGTTCATCTCTTCCTCCCCCTTGTGTCTGTCCATCTCTTCCGCTTTCCTTTCTCTGCCCATGTGCTCCACCCCCACAGACCATCTGCTGTTTCCCCCATCCATCTCCTTCTTCCCCTCTAAGTTCACCTCCTCCACCCCGACTATTCGCTCATCAGTCCCTCTAAGTCCATCTCCTTCTTCCCCCTCTCTCTATCTCTGTCCATCTCTTTCTGTCTGTCTGTGTCCTTCTCCTCCCCCCATTCTTGTCATTCCATGTAATCAGTCACATCCCAATAGGAGATTGCTGGTTATTACCTTCACAGTCTTTATTTCCAGATGATAAGTAATTTGTGTACCGTGTGGTCCTGCCCACTCGTCTCTTATAGGTTGCCCAGAGGATGCTGCTTTCTCAGATAGCTATACCACAATTCAAGCACATCACATTAATGGTTTGTATTACTATAAAGAAGACTGACAATACTTAACTTTGGATTTACAACGAGTTGTCGCAAGCGATGGGCGACATGCAAACAGTCAGTGTCCTTCGCTATATACAATGTCCATGTAAGCATTCACACTCGCTATCGTTAATATCACTGCTCATTTAGGCCTCTCTGCTAGTGTCCGTCTTCTATTGCCCGCCCGAGGCTGGCAGGAGCGGCGCTTATATTCTCTTCGTGTAGAGGCCGCTCCTGTCGTGATGCGGTACTAGTCAGCGAGCTATTGGCTGGCGTCTCACAGCCCTTTCTGCTCTTGCGTTCTTCATCTTCGTCCGGCGCTTGCCGTTAGGCCGGAACATGTACCAAGCTTGGTTGAAATCGATCTAGGAGTGTAGGAGGGGCTTTTTACTCGCAGTTGCACCCTTCTACGCATATGTCACATTTCGCACACGTTTAATATATTTCATATGTGTTTGTACAGATATTTCACGTGTATCTTTATCGAATTTCGCTCTGTGGTTTCGTATTCACGCAGCACAACGTTTATTACCTTATTGCTCCTGAACAGTGATATAATTTTCCAGGTACTTCCAGTGGTATAAGTGGATACAATCTGCGAAATGTGTTGCGAACAGAGTTGGTAGTAAAGAAGTATTAAATTAAAAAGTCATGCATGACGCGGTAGTTCCTTATGTCTCTCATTTTCATGGCATCATATCTCCTGAATGAAATTGGCGCAGAAGAAGCTGAGGAGTAGCACCGTGGTGTAGTGGTTATGATACTAACAAGGGAACCTCCCCATCGCGCCCCCCTCAGATTTATTTATAAGTTGGCACAGTGGATAGGCCTTGAAAAACTGAACACAGATCAATCGAGAAAACAGGAAGAAGTTGTGTGGAACTATGAAAAAAATAAGCAAAATATACAAACTGAGTAGTGATAGGCAACATCAAGCATAGTGTGCGCTCAGGTGGCCGGCACGGTAGGTCAGCGTGTTCGGTCAGAGGGTTTCGCTACCCTCTGTAATAAAAAACTGAGTGAACGGATCAACTAACAACCTGAACAGGTGTCATCGGACGTCCGCCACGAACAAATACAATGAACAATATAGAAGAAAAAAATGTGATCAACAAAAAAAAGGAGCGCCGTGGTCCCGTGGTTAGCGTGAGCAGCTGCGGAATGAGAGGTCCTTGGTTCAAGTCTTCCCTCGAGTGAAAAGTTTACTTTCTTTATTTTCGCAAAGTTATGATCTGTCCGTTCGTTCATTGACGTCTCTGTTCACTGTAATAAGTTTAGTGTCTGTGTTTTGCTACCGCACCGCAAAACCGTGCGTTTGGTAGACGAAAGGGCGTGCCTCTCCAATAGGAACCGAAAACATTTGATTGCAAGGTCATAGGTCAACCGATTCCTCCACAGGAAAACACGTCTGATATATTCTATACGACACTGGTGACAGCATGTGCGTCAAATGACAGGAATATGTTGTCGACCCACCTAATTTGTACACTTGGCGAATGGGTAGAAAGATTCTTCTACCTTGCCCGATTTAGGTTTTCTTGTGGATGTGATAATCACTCCCAAAAAAATGATGAAAACATCAGAGTTTGTCACATAAAGTGCAACAAATGAATGCCACAGTTTCACAGTCGCACAGTTTTCCCTGTGCTCTGTCAAAACATATGTTTTTAACGTTTTCAATTTTTTCCGTGTGTAGACCGTCAAATCCTGCATGTGTCCAAGCAAATCTGAACATGTCCTGGAATTTTGGAGAGCTGTAGTCGACTGACGTAGTGTGTTTCGATGTTTGTTTAGGTGTAGCGTCCCCATACTACGGCGCAGTTACCTCGCATCGGACGGGCGGACGGAAAAAAAATGGCTCTGAGCACTATGGGACTTAACTTCTAAGGTCATCAGTCCCCTAGAACTTAGAACTACTTAAAGCTAACTAACCGAAGGACATCACAAACATCCATGCTCGAGGCAGGATTCGAACCTGCGACCGTAGCAGTCGCCCGGTTCCGGACTGAGCGCCTAGAACCGCTAGACCACCGCGGCCGGCTGGCGGACGGGCACATAATAATTGTCTGAAAACAAAAAATCAAACTTTTCACTCGAGGGAAGACTTGAACCAAGGACCTTTCGTTCCGCAGCTGCTTACGCTAACCACGGGGTCACGGCACTGCTGAGTTCACACTCTCCTTGATGTTGCCTATCTTGCTCATGGACTACTCAGTTTATATATTTTGCTTATTTTTTTCATAGTTCCACACAATTCTTCCTGTTTTCTCGATTGATCTGTGTTCAGTTTTTCTAGGTCTATCCACTGTCCCAACTTATAAATAAATCTGAGGCGGGTGCGATGGGGAGGTTCCCTTGTAAGCTGTAGTATGGAGAGTCGTGAGTTCAAAACCCACCTACACTGTTTTAATTTCTGTATTAAGTTCGAGTACATTCTAGAAATATCCACATATGTCAAGACTCATTGTACTGGAATGTTCTGTAGCTGTATATATCCTGTATGGGTTCTGGCAGGAGACAGTTCGCTCCGCACTGAATAAACCTTCGTTAAGCGACATTATTCGGGTGGAACTTGTGATAGCGCACATTATCGACGACACAGTGGCTCCCATCAGGCCACGACAGAGCCGCCGCCGTTTACGTGGCGAGAAACCCGAGTTCGAGCCATATTCAACGGATCGCGATCTATTGCAGACAGAAGAAGAAGAAGACGACGTTACGATGACAGCAACTGTGTGCCACCACAGGAGACATCCTTTCGGGTTCTCTGGTGACGATGGTCAAGATCCAAACAAGTGTCTGAAGGTATACGAGCGTATAGCGAAATTTAAAAAATTGGACGACACCGTGTGTTTGGCTAACGTATTTTTCTACTTGGAGGGCACTGACAAGCAATGGTATAAGAACAACGAGGAGAAGTTCACAAGCTGGGAAATATTCCAAACGGACCTGCGCAAGCATTTCGGCGACACACAACGACAGAAGTGCAAGGCTGAGGATAAACTAAAGCGCAGGGCACAGAGTCCAGGAGAAACTACAGCATCCTACATTCAAGACGTCTTGGAGCTGTGTAAAATAGTGGATCCTAGAATGAAGATGGAAGATAAGATTGCACATCTCATGCAGGGTGTTGCTGAGGACAGGTATCAAGTTCTACTCCTGAAGGAGGTTCCGACAGCAGACGACTTCATAAATTGGTGCTGGTATATCGAGACAATGTATCCAAGCCGGCCTCGGTGGTCTTGCGGTTCTAGGCGCGCAGTCCGGAACCGTGCGACTGCTACGGTCGCAGGTTCGAATCCTGCCTCGGGCATGGATGTGTGTGATGTCCTTAGGTTAGTTAGGTTTAAGTAGTTCTAAGTTCAAGGGGACTAATGACCACAGCAGTTGAGTCCCATAGTGCTCAGAGCCATTTGAGCCAATGTATCCAAAATGAATTACACGCAAGAAGTTTGAACGGCTTCCAAACGTCGCATCGATGTCTGTGATGGAAGAAGCAACTGATTTCACAAGTGTTCATCGTTAGATAGCGAGAGAGGAAGTTCATAAGGCACTTGGATTGCACGGCGAGCAAACAACCGAGACGCTTCAAGTGGTCATAAGCGAGGAAGTGGAACAGACATTGAACCCAATCTCTCGTCCTTAATTTCCCTTTAAAACGGTGAAAACGTTGAGACCCAGGCGGAGTTACGTTCCTACAATGCCGCATGAGGAACCTATTTGGTCACCAAGGAAGACCGACGTCTGGAGTACCCAGGATAATCAACCAGTACGTTTCCACTGCGGACGACCGGGACATGTGGTGCGCTATTGCCGAGAAAGGCGGCGGATATTTGATGACGCCTGCGCCAGTAGACAGCAGCCCGATCTTACCCGACGCCAACTCCGGGACGACGAAGATGAACAAGAAGATGTGGGTACAGGACGATGTAGGTCACCATCGCCGCAAGCTAGCCGCCGGAGAGAACGCTTCCCAACACGCCGATCAAGGTCTCCATCACCGTTTAGAAGCTCCAGCCGATCACCTAGCCGCCGCAACCTGGAAAACTAAAGGGTACGACCTTCCTTGGAGGTGAGCGCGCCGAAAAGAAAAATCCTCCGCCGTCGATCATTACAAAAATGATAGGAAACTACGACGATATCCTCATGGATGGTCGACCATCCCAAGCTCTTGTGGACTCTGGAGCATGATATTCAGTCTTTTCGGAAAAATACTGTCGCCAGTGGCAGAAAACCGTATTCGTCGACAGCAAAACATCTCTGCTGAAGATGGCTAATTGGAAATATGTAAAACCTACAGGAAGATGTACCATTCGTGTGGGTATAAGTGGCCATACACAGCCCTTAGAATTCATAGTCTTAGAAGAGTGTAGTCATGACGTCAATCTCGGATGGGACTTTTTGAAAACTTCTCAGGCAATTATAGATTGTGGTCGCTCGAAGATTATGCTAGACGAAATGAGATACTGTGGACAGAAAGATGCGCATCCGAGTGTGTGGAGACTATGTGTGCTGGATGAAGTGATCATTCCTGCAGTCAGTAATAGAAAGGTAACTGTCACGTCTCATGCCATACATCAACCCATGGATCTTGTAGTGGAATGTAAGAGAAGCATACCACTGAAGAATAACTTGGTCATCTCAGCCTCTGTCGTCTCGTTTAAGAACGGATTCGGTGAACTGTGGATAGTTGACTGTCGCCGAGAAGTGCAGATCCTTCCAAGACGCATGTGCGTAGCAAATGCTGAGCTGTTAATTGCAGAACAATTGAGCGTCATAGAAACCTCCCATGCCGAGTCTGTGGGCGAAATTAGCGCTACCACTACGAGACAAGATCTTCTAGCTCGACTATCACCAGATCTCACTAAAGAATAACAGAAGAAGCTACTTGCCATTCTTCACGAGTTCTCTGAATGCTTCACTCCACAGGTGAAGAGCAAATTAGACAAAGCTCCGGATTAGCACTGGAGACCATGAACCAATAAGCCAGAGAGCATACCATGTGTCTGCAATGGAACGTCGAATAATTCAACTCGCGACGAGGTAGAGAAAATGATGAAGTATGCCATCATTCAGCCTTCACAGAGCCCATGGTCGTCATCAGTGGTCCTCATTAGGAAGAAGGAAGGCAGTTGGCGCTTTTGCGTTGATTACAAGAAGCTTAATAAGATAACTAAAAAGGACGTTCACCCTCTTCCACGAACTGACGATACACTAGATTGTCTGAAGGGGACTAAAGTTTTCTCAACCATGGACATGTACTCGGGATATTGGCAAATCGAAGTAGATGAGACAGGTCGTGAGAAAACTGCATTCATCACCCCTGAGGGCCTGTATGGTTTTAAGGTAACGCCATTTGGTCTGAGTAATGCAATAGCAACTTTTGAACGGATGATAGATAATCTTGTAAGGCACCTGAAGTGGACAATGTGTCTTTGTTATTTAGATGACATTATAGTGTTCTCAGAGACATTTGATGAACACGTAAATAGACCGAGGGCCGTTCTACATCTACATCTACATACATACTCCGCAAGCCACCCAATGGTGTGTGGCGGAGGGCACTTTACGTGCCACTGTCATTACCTCCCTTTCCTGTTCCAGTCGCGTATGGTTCGCGGGAAGAACGACTGCCGGAAAGCCTCTGTGCGCGCTCGAATCTCTCAGATTTCACATTCGTGATCTCCTCGGGAGATCCAGAAACGCACTCTCTCGAAACCTGGACAGAAAGATACACCGCGATGCAAAGCGCGTCTCTTGCAGAGTCTGCCACTTGAGTTTGCTAAACATCTCCGTAACGCTATCACGCTTACCAGATAACCCTGTGACGAAACGCGCCGCTCTTCTTTGGATCTTCTCTATCTCCTCCGTCAACCCGACATGGTACGGATCCCACACTGATGAGCAATACTCAAGTATAGGTTGAACGAGTGTTTTGTAAGCCACCTCATTTGTTGATGGACTACATTTCCTAAGGACTCTCCCAATGAATCTCAACCTGGTACCCGCCTTACCAACAATTAATTTTATATGATCATTCCACTTCAAATTGTTCCGCACGCATACTCTCAGATATTTTACAGAAGTAACTGCTACCAGTGTTTGTTCCGCTATCATATAATCATACAATAAAGGAACCTTCTTTCTATATATTTGCAATACATTACATTTGTCTATGTTAAGGGGCAGTTGCCACTCCCTGCACCAAGTGCCTATCCGCTGCAGATCTTCCTGCATTTCGCTGCAATTTTCTAATGCTGCAACTTCTCTGTATACTACAGCATCATCCGCGAAAAGCCGCATGGAACTTCCGACACTATCTACTAGATCATTTATATACACTCCTGGAAATGGAAAAAAGAACACATTGACACAGGTGTGTCAGACCCACCATACTTGTTCCGGACACTGCGAGAGGGCTGTACAAGCAATGATCACACGCACGGCACAGCGGACACACCAGGAACCGCGGTGTTGGCCGTCGAATGGCGCTAGCTGCGCAGCATTTGTGCACCGCCGCCGTCAGTGTCAGCCAGTTTGCCGTGGCATATGGAGCTCCATCGCAGTCTTTAACACTGGTAGCATGCCGCGTCAGCGTGGACGTGAACCGTATGTGCAGTTGACGGACTTTGAGCGAGGGCGTACAGTGGGCATGCGGGAGGCCGGGTGGACGTACCGCCGAATTGCTCAACACGTGGGGCGTGAGGTCTCCACAGTACATCGATGTTGTCGCCAGTGGTCGGCGGAAGGTGCACGTGTCCGTCGACCTGGGACCGGACCGCAGCGACGCACGGATGCACGCCAAGACCGTAGGATCCTACGCAGTGCCGTAGGGGACCGCACCGCCACTTCCCAGCAAATTAGGGACACTGTTGCTCCTGGGGTATCGGCGAGGACCATTCGCAACCGTCTCCATGAAGCTGGGCTACGGTCCCGCAAACCGTTAGGCCGTCTTCCGCTCACGCCCCAACATCGTGCAGCCCGCCTCCAGTGGTGTCGCGACAGGCGTGAATGGAGGGACGAATGGAGACGTGTCGTCTTCAGCGATGAGAGTCGCTTCTGCCTTGGTGCCAATGATGGTCGTATGCGTGTTTGGCGCCGTGCAGGTGAGCGCCACAATCAGGACTGCATACGACCGAGGCACACAGGGCCAACACCCGGCATCATGGTGTGGGGAGCGATCTCCTACACTGGCCGTACACCACTGGTGATCGTCGAGGGGACACTGAATAGTGCACGGTACATCCAAACCGTCATCGAACCCATCGTTCTACCATTCCTAGACCGGCAAGGGAACTTGCTGTTCCAACAGGACAATGCACGTCCGCATGTATCCCGTGCCACCCAACGTGCTCTAGAAGGTGTAAGTCAACTACCCTGGCCAGCAAGATCTCCGGATCTGTCCCCCATTGAGCATGTTTGGGACTGGATGAAGCGTCGTCTCACGCGGTCTGCACGTCCAGCACGAACGCTGGTCCAACTGAGGCGCCAGGTGGAAATGGCATGGCAAGCCGTTCCACAGGACTACATCCAGCATCTCTACGATCGTCTCCATGGGAGAATAGCAGCCTGCATTGCTGCGAAAGGTGGATATACACTGTACTAGTGCCGACATTGTGCATGCTCTGTTGCCCGTGTCTATGTGCCTGTGGTTCTGTCAGTGTGATCATGTGATGTATCTGACCCCAGGAATGTGACAATAAAGTTTCTCCTTCCTGGGACAATGAATTCCCGGTGTTCTTATTTCAATTTCCAGGAGTGTATATTGTGAAAAGCAATGGTCCCATAACACTCCCCTGCGGCACGCCAGAGGTTACTTTAACGTTTGTAGACGTCTCTCTATTGAGAACAACATGCTGTGTTCTGTTTGCTAAAAACTCTTCAATCCAGCCACACAGCTGGTCTGATATTTCGTAGGCTCTTACTTTGTTTATCAGGCGACAGTGCGGAACTGTATCGAACGCCTTCCGGAAGTCAAGGAAAATGGCATCTACCTGGGAGCCTGTATGTAATATTTTCTGGGTCTCATGAACAAATAAAGCGAGTTGGGTCTCACACGATCGCTGTTTCTGGAATCCATCTTGATTCCTACAGAGTATATTCTGGGTTTCCAGAAACGACATGATACGCGAGCAAAAAACATGTTCTAAAATTCTACAACAGATCGACGTCAGAGATATAGGTCTATAGTTTTGGGAATCTGCTCGATGACCCTTTTTGAAGACTGGGACTACCTGTGCTCTCTTCCAATCATATGGAACCTTCCGTTCCTCTAGAGACTTGCGGTACACGGCTGTTAGAAGGGGGGCAAGCTCTTTCGCGTACTCTGTGTAGAATTGAACTGGTATCCCGTCAGGTCCAGTGGACTTTCCTCTGTTGAGTGATTTCAGTTGCTTTTCTGTTCCTTGGACACTTATTTCGATGTCAGCTATTTTTTCGTTCATGCGAGGATTTAGAGAAGGAACTGCAGTGCGGTCTTCCTCTGTGAAACAGCTTTGGAAAAAGGTGTTTAGTATTTCAGCTTTACGCGTGACATCCTTTGTTTCAATGCCATCATCATCCCGGAGTGTCTGGATATGCTGTTTCGAGCGACTTACTGATTTAACGTAAGTCCAGAACTTCCTAGGATTTTCTGTCAAGTCGATACATACAGTTTTACTTCCGAATTCACTGAACGCTTCACGCATAGCCCTCCTTACGCTAACTTTGACGTCGTTTATCTTCTGTTTGTCTGAGAAGTGTTGGCTGTGTTTAAACTTGCAGTGAAGCTCTCTTTGATTTCGCAGTAGTTTCCTAACTTTGTTGTTGAACCACGGTGGGTTTTTCCCGTCCCTCACAGTTTTACTCGGCACGTACCTGTCTAAAATGCATTTTACGACTGCCTTGAACTTTTTCCATAAACACTCAACATTGTCAGTGCCGGAACAGAATTTTTCGTTTTGATCTGTTAGGTAGTCTGAAATCTGCCTTCTACTACTCTTGCTAAACAGATAAACCTTCCTCCCTTTTTTTATATTCCTATTTACTTCCATATTCAGGGATGCTGCAATGGCCTTATGATCACTGATTCCCTGTTCTGCACTTACAGAGTCGAAAAGTTCGGGTCTGTTTGTTGTCAGTAGGTCCAAGATGTTATCTCCACGAGTCGGTTCTCTGTTTAATTGCTCGAGGTAATTTTCGGATAGTGCTCTCAGTATAATGTCACTCGATGCTCTGTCCCTACCACCCGTCCTAAACATCTTAATGTCCCAGTCTATACCTGGTAAATTGAAATCTCCACCGAAGACTATAACATGCTGAGGAAATTTAGGTGAAATGTATTCTCAGTTGTTCGGCCACTAATGCTGCTGAGTCGGGAGGTCGGTAAAAGGAGCCAATTACATACCTAGTTCGGTTGTTGAATGTAACCTCCACCCATAATAATTCACAGGAACTATCCACTTCTGCTTCACTACAGGATAAACTACTACTAACAGCGGCAAACACGCCACCACTGGTTGCATGAAATATGTCCTTTCTAAACACCGTCTGTGCCTTTGTAAAAATTTCATCAGAATTTATCTCTGGCTTCAGCCAGCTTTCCGTACCTATAACGATTTCAGCTTCGGTGCTTTCTATCAGCTCTTGAAGTTCCGGTACTTTACCAATGCAGCTTCGACAGTTAGCATTTACAATACCGATTGCTGCTTGGTCCCCGCATGTCCTGACTTTACCCTGCACCCTTTGAAGCTGTTGCCCTTTCTGTACTTGCCTGAGGCAATCTAACCTAAAAAACCGCCCAGTGCACGCCACACAACCCCTGTTACCCGTGTAGTCACCTGCTGTGTGTAGTGGACTCCTGACCTATCCAGCGGAACCCGAAACCCCACAACCCTATGGCGCAAGTCGAGGAATCTTCAGCCCACACGGTCGCAGAACCGTCTCAGCCTCTGATTCAGGCCCTCCACTCGGCTCTGTACCAAACGTCCGCAGTCAGTCCTGTCGATGATGCTGCAGATGGCGAGCTCTGCTTTCATCCCGCTAGCGAGACTGGCAGTCTTCACCAAATCAGATAGCCGCCGGAAGCCAGAGAGGATTTCCTCTGATCCATAGCGACACACATCATTGGTGCCGACATAAGCGTCCACCTGCAGATGGGTGCAGCCTGTACCCTTCATGGCATCTGGAAGGACCCTTTCCACATCTGGAATGACTCCCCCCGGTATGCACACGGTGTGCACATTGGTTTTCTTCCCCTCTCTTGCTGCCATATCCCTAAGGGGCCCCATTACGCGCCTGACGTTGGAGCTCCCAACTACCTGTAAGCCCACCCTTTGCGACCACCCGGATCTTGCAGACTGAGGGGCAACCTCTGGAACAGGACAAGCAGCCATGTCCGGCCGAAGGTCAGTATCAGCTGGAGACAGAGCCTGAAACCGGTTCGTCAGACAAACTGGAGAGGCCTTCCGTTCAGTCCTCTGGAATGTCTTTCGCCCCCTGCCACACCTCGAGACGACCTCCCACTCTACCACGGGTGAGGGGTCAGCCTCAATGTGGGCAGTATCCTGGGCAGTCCGTTCTTACGTGTCTCCAACAAGGCGGACTGAAACTTAATCCAAGAATGTGTCTCTTTGGAGCGAAAGAAATCAAAATACTTGGACACCTTGTGTCAAACGAAGGTGTGCGGCCAGACACGGAAAAGTGAGATCTATAATGGAATTTACTATTCCTAAAAGTATTAGAGATGTGAGAAGCATCCTCGGATTATGTTCTTATTACCGTCGTTTTATCAAAGACGTTTGTATCAAAGCCAGGCCACTCCAAGAGTTGTTAAAAGCTGATGCTAAATTTATCTCGGATGGTGCTCAATAAGATTCTTTCGATGTGCTGCGAAAAGCTCTGACGACTGACCCTGTGCTTGGTCTGTATGAAGAGAGAGTACCTACAGACCTACACACAGATGCCAGTGGGTATGGGATAGTTGCTGTTCTGGTGCAAATTTCGGATGGAAAAGAGAAGGTTATACCCTATGCTTCTAGGACACTTACAAAAGCCGAGAGAAACTACTCAACTACAGAAAGAGAATGTCTTGCTGTGATCTGGGCCATGTGAAAATTTGGACAGTATCTCTATGTAAGGTCATTCAAAGTTGTTACAGACCATGATTCACTCTGTTGGTTGACAGGTCTTAAGTAGCCAAAGGACGACTCGCCAAGTGGGCACTACGTCTTCAAGAGTATGACAGTACCATAGTGTAGAAAAATGGAAGAAAACACCAAGATGCCGACTGTCTCTCAAGAAACCCTGTGCAAGACCATAAAGACTTTGATGAAGGTAGTGACTGCCTCGCTGCACTCCAGCATCTCTCTGTTGAGCAGAAGAAGGACGCCAAGATATCTCAAATTATGCTTGCCTTAAATCGGCCAGAGGATGTGGAAGGACAATTTAAGGTAGTTAATGGATTACTTTGCAAGAAAAACTTTGATCCGTTTGTAAAGAGGTGCCTACCAGTGATTGCTAAACCCATGCGCTTAGATGTTCTACAGAAATTCCATGACACACCTGATGCCGGACATTTAGGATTCATTAAGACATACGATAGAGTCCGCAAGAGATGTGTCTGGCCAGGCTTATTTAGGAGTGTCCGTCACTATGTGTCGCACTGTACAGAGTGCCAGAGGAGAAAGGCAGTTCCTCAGAAAATACCTGGCCGACTCGTACCAATTCCACCAGCCGAAACGCCTTTTCAGAGTGTTGGGATTGACCTCCTCGGACGATTTCCAATAGATAGTGGCAATAGATGGATTATTGTTTGCACTAATTATCTGACACGCTATGCCATTACAAAAGCCGTGAAAACACGGTGCCCCAAGGTCGTTAATTACGGATGGAGGGAAAGTTTTTAATCGAATCTTGTGACAGACATAAACCGTCGGTGCAACATTACTCACCACATGACGACTGCCTACTGTCCGCAAACTAATGGGCTTACTGGAGGCCTTAAAGATGGATTGACGTTCGTCAGTGCTGAGCAGAGCAACCGGCATGAGGTGCTACCTTTAGTGATGTTTGCCTACAAAGCTACCAAACAAGACACCACATTTTTCATGGTGCATGGGCGTGAGGTGACTACGACGATGGACACTATGTTTCCGTTACATCCTGATGACGTGGCCGACGACGATATTGGCCAGGTGTTAACCAGAGCTGAGGAACCTCGGCAGTTAGCTCGACCCTGCACGCTGCAGGCTCAAGAAAACGATCGCCGAAGGTATGACGCGAGCCACCGCTCTGTTGTCTACCAGCCTGGTGACCTCATCTGGATCTTCACTCCTGTTCGGAAGGTTGGTCTCTCTGAGAAGCTCCTCAGGCGCTACTTTGGACCTTATAAGGCTATAAGACAGTTGCCTTATGCTACTTATGAAGCTGAAGATTTCGACCCCGACACAAGACGACGAAAGATCAGAGATACGGTCCACGTCTTTCGAACGAAGCTCTACAAGCATCCTGCAACCCAGGGTAAATTCGAAGCTCCAGCGACAGGCAACAAGCGGAACGGTAACGAAGAGTGTAGCGGCAAAAGAAGTTCTAAGAAGACCACTGCCATGGCGAGAATCAGTCATCGGGAGTCGGAGTATGCAGGACCGATGAATCGTTCCCGAACTAAGACGACGTAACACCGAGACGCTGTTCTCTTAAGCAGGGAGCAATGTCACAGAAGAAACTGAGTAGCACTGTAGTATAGTGGTTATGATACTAAGCTGTCGCCGGCTCGGTAGCTCAGCGTGTTCGGTCAGAGGGTTAGCTGCCCTCTGTAACAAAAAAAAAAAAAAAAACTGAGTTAATCGATCAACAACGAACTTAAACGGATGTCTTACGACGTCCGCCCCAAGGAGATGCAACGAACAAATGCGAACAAAATGGGATTAAAAAAAAAAAAAAAAAAAAAAAAAAGCTGTTGCGTAGAGGGTCGTGAGTTCGAAGCTCATATGGATTGTATCATTTTAATTTCTGTATTTGGTTGGAGTACATTCTAGAAGTATCTACAAATGTCAAGAATCATTGTACTGGAATGCTCTGTTGCTGTTCTCTCCGCGCCCTAGAATGTGCAAGTGCTTCGTTAAGTGACGTTAGTGTTCGTCATTCATCTAATTACACCTTCTTCTACGTGACAATATATTTCTCCAAGTACATTCAGAGGTATATGGGAATACACTGTGTAAAATGTGTTGCAAGTGCAAAACATTGCTCTGAGCACTATGGGACTTAACTTCTAAAGTCATCAGTCCCCTAGAACGTAGAACTACTTAAACCTAACTAACCTAAGGACATCACACACATCCATGCCCGATCCAGGATTCGAACCTGCGACCGTAGCGGTCGCGCGGTTCCAGACTGTAGCGCCTAGAACCTTCGGCCACTCCGGCCGGCGTTGCAAGCGCAGTTAGTAGTAATGACGTAATAAATTATAAGATCATGGCTGATGCGCCAGTTTTACTGCATGAACAGCGAAATTGTAGTAAGAGGTAAACTTTTTTTTTCCTTTCCTTATTTTGTGAGGGTGTCAGCAGAGTGTGTCGTAAAGACTTGAAATAATGTGTAAGGATGGTTGCAAGTTCCTAAGTGCTCTCATTTTCAAATACTGGGTGAATATTGTTTGGCTACTTGTGCGTCGTGAGCTATGCATTCTTTTAAGCACCAATCCTTTGAAAGGTAGTGTTTCTTACTCTCACAGTGGTTCTTTCCAATAAGTGATATCTGTACCAAACTAAACTAAACTTCTCCCGAACAGGCCATGAAGGCCCAACGGCACCGACCGGCCGCCGTGTCATCCACAGACCATAGGCATCACTGGATGCAGATATGGAGGGGCATGTGGTCAGCACACCGCTCTCCCGGCCGTATGTCAGTTTCCGAGACCGGAGCCGCTACTTCTCAATCAAGTAGCTCTTTAGTTTGCCTCACAAGGGCTGAGTGCATCCCGCTTGCCAACAGCGCTCGGCAGACCGGATGGTCACCCATCCAAGTGCTAGCCCAGCCCGACAGTGCTTAACTTCGTTGATCTGACAGGAACCGGTGTTACCACTGCGGCAAGGCCGTTGGCGATATGGGTACCAAGCCTGGTTGAATTCGATACCGCGGTTTAGTAAGAAATGTCGAACATGCATATTTACATACATACATACACATTTATAATATGTATGGATATATGAAGAATTACGCTTACTGCAGGGAAGATGTACATACAAATATAGAAAATACAGGAAAAAATTGAGCAATAATATCTAACAGACAGTGTGGAAATAATTAGGGGAATTTGAGTTTCCAGAGGGAAAGTAGGCCTATTAGGCTGTGGTTTATCATTTAGTATTAAATATTAAGATTCCTGTAGCACTTTGATAGTGGGTGGTATTGTAAACCAACAACCAGTTACCAAAATTAATTTATGCTGTAGAACATTCACAGTTTCGCATTTTTCGTTCACAATTATAACGTTGTTCTACCAGGCAACTACGAAAGAATTAATAGTTACTTACTTGCTTACAGCCTTGGCCACACAAACCGCAGTCGGTCTTTGGCCTCACCAATTAGCCTCCTCTAGCGTCCTCGGTCCATGTATTCTTCTTCAGACAGCCCAGCGTACTCATATCCTCTCTGACCTCAATCCATCGGAGTCGTTGTCTTTCCCGTGGTCTTTTGCCTCCAATATCTTCCTCCACTACCTGCCTGATGACCTGGCCTTATCGACGCATTACGTGTCCATACCACGTCAGTCTTCTTCCTTTGATCACTGCCACGATGTCCATCGACTTGTATAGCTCCTGCAATTCATAGTTCTTTCTTTTCCTCCATTCATCTCCATCCTTCACTGGTCCAAAAATCTGCCTGAGGATGGCTTTCTCAAATGTCAGGAGTTTTCTTTTCATATTTTGGGTGATAGTCCAGGTCTCTGTTCCATACAAGACTGCAGGTTGTATTATTGTCTTGTAGATCTTGGTCTTTGAGGATCTCGATAGAAACCGGGACTTTAACAGCTTTCCCAGGGCAAACCTTGATCTGTTTCCTGCTTGTATTCGTGTGGTAATTTCCTGGAATTTCTCGTTCCTTTCATTGAGTATAGCTCCAAGATATTTAAAGTCTTTTACCCTTTCAAAGACTTTATCCTCCACTTCCAGGGGACTGTCACCATTTTCTCTGCTAACTACGAGGTATTTTGTCTTACCCATATTCAACTTCAGGCCTGCTCTCATTGCCTCTTCCATTAATGTGCTTGTAATCTGAACCAGGTCTTGTTCTTTCTCTGCTATTAAAACTACATCATCCGCATAGGCCAGGGTGTTGGTCCTTCTTCCCAGCTGTATTCCTGTCTCTAGGCTTGCTACCTTTCTCAGGGCTCTCTCCAGTACCAGGTTAAACAGGAGAGGGAAGAGGCAGTCCTCACCTTGAACTTCTTTGATATGTTTCCATTTACTTTCACCATGTCTCCTGGGTACATATCTGTGTCAGTTTTGTGAGTTTGAGCTCTTTCAAGTTCTTCTCATATTGCTTGTGTATTCACACTATCATATGCTTTATGGAAGTCCACAAAAGTGTAGTAAACATTTTTTCCGAATTCCCAGCTCTTTGCTACCACTTGCCGTATTGTATGTAAGTGGTCTACAGTTGACTTTATCTTTCTGAAACCTGCTTTTTGGAATCCCAGTACTTTCTCGACATGTGGTGTTAGTCGCTTCAGTAACAAAATACTCAAGATCTTATAAGCTGTACATAGTAGTGTGATTCCTCTATAGTTGATACATCTCGTTGGGTCTCCTTTCTCTGGTTTAGGGCAGATGACAGACTCCTTCCATTCATCTGGGATCCTTTCCTTCTTTCAAATTAAGCAGATTAAGTGGTATAGTCTCGCTTGTAGAATAGCTCTTCCCTCCTTCAGCATCTCTGCAGGTATGCCATCTATTCCTGGTGCCCTCTTCAGCAATTTTATGGTCGCTCTTACCTCTTCCGTGCTTGGTAGTTCATACGTACAGTATATCTGTTTTCTCTATATGATTCTTCTTCTTCATGTAGCACTCATGTAGCATCCACATTCAGGAGATTTTCGAAGTAATTATTCCATTCCTCCATAGGTTCCATTTCATCTGTGATTACCTGTCCTTCTTGACCTCTGATCACTTCAACCTTTGGATTGTATCCTTTCTTGTAGAACCTGACTGACATCTGCCAGTTTTATTTTGCTATTTATGAACTCTCGCTTTTCTGTTCGAAGAACATCTCTTGCTTCTCTAGCTGCTTCTATGTATCCCAACCTCGTTCTTTCATCCTGTTCGTTTGTCAGCCATAACAGTTTCGCTGCTTTTCTCTTGCTGACAGCATCTCTACACCTATCAGTAAACCATCCTCTGCTCTTCCTCCTTTTCTTCATTGGTTTCAGCACCTCACTTGCAGCATCTTTTAAACCTGTCTTGATTCTCGACCAAAACATTTCAATATCATCTTATTCTTATTCTTCTATGGAAGCAAACTTGTTTCCAATTTCAAGTGCGTATCTTTCCTTAATGTGGTCCTCTTTCAGTAGGCCTGCATTTATTTTCTGGTCTGCTTCTCTTCTTCTACTGTTACGGCTTTCTATTCTCTCCTGTATGGTTGTCACCACAAGGTAATGCTCTGATCCTATTTCTGCACCTCTTTGAGATTTTACGTTCTAGATAGCACATCTGTGTCCGGCATCCACAAGTATGTCATCTATTTGGTTCTGAGGCTCTTGGTTAGGTGACTTCCACGTTGTCTTATGGATGTCATTGCGAGGAAAGTAGGTACTCACCATTCTTAAGTTTTTTGAAGCTGTCAGTTTGCCTAGTCTCATTCCATTGTTATTAGAGGAATCATGCAGACTGTGAAGGCCAGCGTAAGGCCTCAATATATCTTCTCTTCCTACTTTAGGATTGGCTTCACCAAGGAAAACCTTCACATCGTATGATGGTGCATCTTCATACACTGATTCTAGGTCTTCGTAGAAACTGTCTTTTTCACTGTCATCTTTATTTTCTGTAGGTGCATGGAATAAAACCAGAGTAAAGTAGTAGAATTTTCCTTTTATTCTTATCCAGAATATTCTTGCATTAACAGCCTTGAAGTCCATGATCTTTCCCCGTACTCTATTCGCTACTGCAAAGCCCACTCCAAACTGATGTTTACCTTCTTTATTTCCACTGTAGAAGTAGCTATACCACTTTTCTTTGTGCATTCCTTCTCCAGGCCATCTCATTTCCTGTAGTGCCTCTATGTCTAGCCTGTACCTGTTCAGTTCTTCATTAAGGACCTTCACATTTCTAGGTGAGAATAGTGTTTTTGCATTCCAAGTGCCACATTTCACTCTAAATTTGTTCCGTCATCTACTGGCATTAACCTTTGACTTGCTGGGATCGTTTCCATTGTTCCGTGCCGAGTCCGAGGCTATTTCTTGGTGTTTCGTAACAATCATCATTTTTACGGTGTTGGGGTGTCCCATTTAGTATGGAGCATCACCTTTGACCTATCTGGTAAGGGAGACTCTACGAGTAGCAAAGCCACCCCCAGCCTAGCTCTCAGGATTATTTGACCACGCAAGCCCCACCACCACGACAACGTAAGGACACAATGGGCGGACGAAAGAATTAATGAACATGTTAATTTTCAAAATATTTATCTAAACAGTCTCAGTTGTAATTCGTCACAAATGATACGGAGTTTCTATCATTCAGTGATTATCTTCAGATCCAAAAATAGATACACTACTGGAAATTGAAATAAGAACACCGTGAATTCATTGTCCCAGGAAGAGGAAACTTTATTGACACATTCCTGGGGTCAGATACATCACATGATCACACTGACAGAACCACAGGCACATAGACACAGGCAACAGAGCATGCACAATGTCGGCACTAGTACAGTGTATATCCACCTTTCGCAGCAATGCAGGCTGCTATTCTCCCATGGAGACGATCGTAGAGATGCTGGATGTAGTCCTGTGGAACGGCTTGCCATGCCATTTCCACCTGGCGCCTCAGTTGGACCAGCGTTCGTGCTGGACGTGCAGACCGCGTGAGACGACGCTTCATCCAGTCCCAAACATGCTCAATGGGGTACAGATCCGGAGATCTTGCTGGCCAGGGTAGTTGACTTACACCTTCTAGAGCACGTTGGGTGGCACGGGATACATGCGGATGTGCATTGTCCTGTTGGAACAGCAAGTTCCCTTGCCGGTCTAGGAATGGTAGAACGATGGGTTCGATGACGGTTTGGATGTACCGTGCACTATTCAGTGTCCCCTCGACGATCACCAGTGGTGTACGGCCAGTGTAGGAGATCGCTCCCCACACCATGATGCCGGGTGTTGGCCCTGTGTGCCTCGGTCGTATGCAGTCCTGATTGTGGCGCTCACCTGCACGGCGCCAAACACGCATACGACCATCATTGGCACCAAGGCAGAAGCGACTCTCATCGCTGAAGACGACACGTCTCCATTCGTCCCTCCATTCACGCCTGTCGCGACACCACTGGAGGCGGGCTGCACGATGTTGGGGCGTGAGCGGAAGACGGCCTAACGGTGTGCGGGACCGTAGCCCAGCTTCATGGAGACGGTTGCGAATGGTCCTCGCCGATACCCCAGGAGCAACAGTGTCCCTAATTTGCTGGGAAGTGGCGGTACGGTCCCCTACGGCACTGCGTAGGATCCTACGGTCTTGGCGTGCATCCGAGCATCGCTGCGGTCCGGTCCCAGGTCGATGGGCACGTGCACCTTCCGCCGACCACTGGCGACAACATCGATGTACTGTGGAGACCTCACGCCCCACGTGTTGAGCAATTCGGCGGTACGTCCAACCAGCCTCCCGCATGCCCACTATACGCCCTCGCTCAAAGTCCGTCAACTGCACATACGGTTCACGTCCACGCTGTCGCGGCATGCTACCAGTGTTAAAGACTGCGATGGAGCTCCGTATGCCACGGCAAACTGGCTGACACTGACGGCGGCGGTGCACAAATGCTGCGCAGCTAGCGCCATTCGACGGCCAACACCGCGGTTCCTGGTGTGTCCGCTGTGCCGTGCGTGTGATCATCGCTTGTACAGCCCTCTCGCAGTGTCCGGAGCAAGTATGGTGGGTCTGACACACCGGTGTCAATGTGTTCTTTTTTCCATTTCCAGGAGTGTATGTAATACTAATTTGTATCTAATTAATCACACAATTGCAGCGTCTCTCAACAGAATATGTCATCATTATCAGTGTTAATCTTCCTTTAAAATAGTTAATAAATATACGTTTACAATGTTACGTGGGTAGATAGCATCTAAATGACAACATCCGAAACAAATGAGTTCGTGGGTGTGTACGTGGAGGGGCGTGCCGAGAAGTACCATATCGAGTCGTTCACACGACGTTGGAGCTGTTCTGACTGCTGTGGTCGCTCGAACGTAGCGAAGTCTTAGTACTACGGGACAACCCGGAAGAGCGTAGATATTTATGAATTGCGAAAAACGAGGTCGCAGGCGCTTGCGATGTTAGTGAAAATGCATGGAACAGACGACGTGTCAAAAAAGTCTTTATGACTTCATCAAAGCTTTCGGGACTTAAAGGAATCTGTTGGTGTGCCGTTCTCGGACTGACCGTCAACAAGTACAAAAATAGTCAACAGAATGTAAGTGAAAGATCTTTGCTACGTAACGTGACTGCCGAGGATAAAGGATTGCAAATAGAAACTGATTTCATAGAAACATTAAACGCATTTCGATCTTTCCTGCATACTATCACCTCAGTGCCATAAGTTTGATTCTGATCAGAGTAGACAACCATGACAGGAGGGGAGTGTGCAACTTTCTACATTACATTTCGACAGACATCCATAGATGTAGCGTGAGTTAACGTGCAGCAGCCGCAATGCGACATCAACGCGTCTATCAATAAAGAAATAAACTCTCACAGAAAGTTTATTGCAGCTTTATAATCGTATTCAAAAGATCTCTATGGCCAGAGGGGACTACTTTGAAGACTGAAAATGGTACTTTGTTTTTATCTTCTGTTTTCTTTGTTTTGTGGTATCATTAACCGCACTTCTTTCATATCGGTGCTGCGAAAATGTCCGCTCCAACAAACCTCACTTATATTTTCCTTCATCGTCGTGAGACACCCCTTATTAGTAATAACATAAAATCTGTAATGAGCGCGAGGGTGCGCCCATTCAACTTATGACCCAGAGTATATGTATAATATTCATAATATAATGCTTTCAAGCTTACCTACAGGAAAGGAACAATTGCTCCTTGCGGAAGACCTTTACTTTTCGTTGGAGAAAGTTTTATCTATAGCATGGAAAACCGTTTAAGGGCAGAATTCTTGAACACAAAGTCCCATTGTCCTGGCTCTCTCTGCGTGGTGCAAACACGCTCGCGTTTGCACGTACGTACGTGTGTGTATGTGTTGGGTGGGGTGGGGTGTGGGAGGGAAGAGAGAGGGAGAGAGAGAGAGAGAGAGAGAGGGAGGGAGAGGGAGGGAGGTCATCAGGTGGCAATCAATGTACAGTGACTGGACTTGACGGATGTTTTGAGAGTAACGAAGTGTTAATTACTGCATTGTTCTGTATATGACAGCCATCTATAATGATCTCGTTCTCGATGGGACGTTAAAGCATAGTCTTCCTTCCTTCCTAGTAAATGAGATATCCAGACGATTCTACAAGTACACTAAACAACGATCGAATCTAAATTTACGGAAAAATCGCTGTAGATGTACACATGCTTCCGTGCAGAAAACAGGAGGCCATATACCTTCCTAATGATGACACACAAAAGAAATGAGAGCAATTCATGTTCATTTCACTAAGCGAGGAAGCAGGAATATCCACAACTTCACCTGCTTCGGTTACGACACTTCAATATGGAAACCGTCTGCTAATCTTTTTTGTGTATGGCGTTCATGTATTCCATTGGTTTTGTCATATTTACGTTATTTTTCTTTTCGGCACGAGGACTAGAATGCTTTCATTGGAGGCATGCAATACTTTCAATCATATTTCCGAAAGTAGACGTTGTTGTGTTGTCGTATGTTTTTACCCTATTCATCACCGAAATACGAATGTGGATTTCAACGAATAGATAAAAATCTAACGGAATGGAAGAGTTCGTCGAAAGTAAATGGATAACATGAATTTTTATTCTGGACTGCTGCTGTGCGGATGCACCGAAAACGATTTAGCACGTCGACATGTATTTTGTGTCAAGTGTACAATATGTCCCATTACGCTGTGTTTTATCACTTCGTTCAGACTCTGCATTTGCACTTCAGTGATGAATGAGGGAAGAACGTACAACACAACTACTTTTTGTTTCGATTTCTATAAATAAAGCAGCTTCTGTTTTCGGTAATGTGACCCTGTAGTAGCGTGCGTTAATATGTACGATGTTAGGGATTTAAGTGCAGATATTGGGATCATTGTTACCTTTATACGTACTCTTTTTAGTGTGTTAGTTGTTTTTTCTCTGCGTTTCCCACAAACACGTCACATGATTTGCTACTTGATGTTTTCTGCGCGGTCGTAATTGTACCTCTAAGTGAACCACGCCCGTCAGTACAGACTTACCGTTTTGTGTCCAGCGTCCAAACTTCAATACCTGACCTGATGGCCAGGGAAAAAAAAGCATTAATGGCTTGCTCTAGCCACATGTACTTGGAGGTACTAACCAACCTAAAAACATATTACTCCTAATAGCTATAATTATTAGTCTGCAAATGAAGTAAATACTGATGTAATGTTGTTCATTATACTGTCCTCCGCCACCAGTAAAAATACCGCAAACACACTAGTTAATTTTTAGTTTACACTCAAATAATACATCGTTTCGGACTCTTTTTTTATCTACAGGTTAGGGTTGTCTGTAACACGGTGGCATTGGGCTTGTGTAGTCTTGCGTTCGTAAACTTTCAAACATCGATCTTACACAAATACAGAGTTTTACACATAAATTATACTAACCATTATTAGAACGTCTATGCATCTGCATTTTAAAATCATTGTTATTCTTTTGTTAGTGATAGGTTGAAAGTTTCCCTCGAAATTTGAGGTGTTTTAGGAAGAGTACAACCTAGGAAAGGCATATTGGTCATTTCCGGCTTGCACCTCGAGCATGACCCTGCTTCACGCCAGCCCCAGAACACAGTTCTTGTTTATCATGAATGTCAAGCGCTGTGTATCTTCCTCTTAGAATAACGGATTGCATTGTTGTATCGTGCAGCGCTTAACGGCATTTTTAAGCGACTGATCACTGTGGGTATCTCCAAGAAAGATTGCTATACCTTCTACCGCAGTATATTACCGAAAACTAGAATGTCCAGTATTGAGCATCTGCAAAACAGAACCACCAGTACTGCTACTTATCTGTACCTGTTGCACAGGAAGCAATTTTCTTCTATCGCACACTGAAATTAAATCAGATTACGTCCAAATGAAAAAAAATAACAGTACTTCTCCAATTTACTGTCAAGGCCGGTTGTCCAGATGCACGTGCAGGTAGTGAATTGTCTCAGCAGATCACCTTGGCGGTGCAAGTATCAAGGTTATATGCGTTCATCGGAAACCACGGCGGGTCTCTGACTATTCAGATTTCGTGTAGGAGGACATGAATCTTAAGATCTGCATAGTGTATACTCCTGATTATAACAAATCACCTGACAAGTAATAGGTCCTTCGTAACTGCAGCACCACATTTGCACAGTAGTTTACGAGATCATTTAACATACACGATTTTAATTCTGAATAACAAACACAGTAAGTTCATTGGGAGATATTGTGATGTCGGACCCTTATTGTGGAGATAGTATCTGACTGATTAATTAAAGCACGATTTTCACAATGCCTGATGCTCACGTCTTCAGCATATTGACGTAAATAACCGCGAAAAATGGTAGTCGAAGTGATTAAAACGATTTGGAATGTCAACTTTTTTTTGTCCGCTATTGTACCGTGACTTTAGCTCTTAATTCATGGTAATCAATAACAATAAACCATCTCCAGTCGATACATGTTTATCATTTTTCTATGTTTATTTCTCTATGTTCTACCACATCTACATCTACATTGATACTCCGCAAGCCACCCAACGGTGTGTGGCGGAGGGCACTTTACGTGCCACTGTCATTACCTCCCTTTCCTGTTCCAGTCGCGTATGGTTCGCGGGAAGAACGACTGTCTGAAAGCCTCCGTGCGCGCTCTAATCTCTCTAATTTTACATTCGTGATCTCCTCGGGAAGTATAAGTAGGGGGAAGCAATATATTCGATACCTCATCCAGAAACGCACCCTCTCGAAACCTGGCGAGCAAGCTACACCGCGATGCAGAGCGCCTCTCTTGCAGAGTCTGCCACTTGAGTTTATTAAACATCTCCGTAACGCTATCACGGTTACCAAATAACCCAGTGACGAAACGCGCCGCTCTTCTTTGGATCTTCTCTATCTCCTCCGTCAACCCGACCTGGTACGGATCCCACACTGATGAGCAATACTCAAGTATAGGTCGAACGAGTGTTTTGTAAGCCACCTCCTTTGTTGATGGACTACATTTTCTAAGCACTCTCCCAATGAATCTCAACCTGGTACCCGCCTTACCAACAATTAGTTTTATATGATCATTCCACTTCAAATCGTTCCGTACGCATACTCCCAGATATTTTACAGAAGTAACTGCTACCAGTGTTTGTTCCGCTATCATATAATCATACAATAAAGGATCCTTCTTTCTATGTATTCGCAATACATTACATTTGTCTATGTTAAGGGTCAGTTGCCACTCCCTGCACCAAGTGCCTATCCGCTGCAGATCTTCCTGTATTTCGCTACAATTTTCTAATGCAGCAACTTCTCTGTATACTACAGCATCATCCGCGAAAAGCCGCATGGAACTTCCGACACTATCTACTAAGTCATTTATATATATTGTGAAAAGCAATGGTCCCATAACACTCCCCTGTGGCACGCCAGAGGTTACTTTAACGTCTGTAGACGTCTCTCCATTGATAACAACATGCTGTGTTCTGTTTGCTAAAAACTCTTCAATCCAGCCACACAGCTGGTCTGATATTCCGTAGGCTCTTACTTTGTTTATCAGGCGACAGTGCGGAACTGTATCGAACGCCTTCCGGAAGTCAAGAAAAATAGCATCTACCTGGGAGCCTGTATCTAATATTTTCTGGGTCTCATGAACAAATAAGGCGAGTTGGGTCTCACACGATCGCTGTTTCCGGAATCCATGTTGATTCCTACATAGTAGATTCTGGGTTTCCAGAAATGACATGATACGCGAGCGAAAAACATGTTCTAAAATTCTACAAGAGATCGACGTAAGAGATATAGGTCTATAGTTTTGCGCATCTGCTCGACGACCCTTCTTGAAGACTGGGACTATCTGTGCTCTTTTCCAATCATTTGGAACCCTCCGTTCCTCTAGAGACTTGCGGTACACGGCTGTTAGAAGGGGGGCTAGTTCTTTCGCGTACTCTGTGTAGAATCGAATTGGTATCCCGTCAGGTCCAGTGGACTTTCCTCTATTGAGTGATTCCAGTTGCTTTTCTATTCCTTGGACACTTATTTCGATGTCAGCCATTTTTTCGTTTGTGCGAGGATTTAGAGAAGGAACTGCAGTGCGGTCTTCCTCTGTGAAACAGCTTTGGAAAAAGGTGTTTAGTATTTCAGCTTTACGCGAGTCATCCTCTGTTTCAATGCCATCATCATCCCGTAGTGTCTGGATATGCTGTTTCGAGCCACTTACTGATTTAACGTAAGACCAGAACTTCCTAGGATTTTCTGTCAAGTCGGTACATAGAATTTTACTTTCGAATTCAATGAACGCTTCACGCATAGCCCTCCTTACGCTAACTTTGACATTGTTTAGCTTCTGTTTGTCTGAGAGGTTTTGGCTGCGTTTAAACTTGGAGTGGAGCTCTCTTTGCTTTCGCAGTAGTTTCCTAACTTTGTTGTTGTACCACGGTGGGTTTTTCCCGTCCCTCACAGTTTTACTCGGCACGTACCTGTCTAAAACGCATTTTACGATTGCCTTGAACTTTTTCCATAAACACTCAACATTGTCAGTGTCGGAACAGAAATTTTCGTTTTGATCTGTTAGGTAGTCTGAAATCTGCCTTCTATTACTCTTGCTAAACAGATAATCCTTGCTCCCTTTTTTTATATTCCTATTAACTTCCATATTCAGGGATGCTGCAACGGCCTTATGATCACTGATTCCCTGCTCTGTACATACAGATTCGAAAAGTTCGGGTCTGTTTGTTATCAGTAGGTCCAATATGTTATCTCCACGAGTCGGTTCTCTGTTTAATTGCTCGAGGTAATTTTCGGATAGTGCACTCAGTATAATGTCACTCGATGCTCTGTCCCTACCACCCGTCCTAAACATCTGAGTGTCCCAGTCTATATCTGGTAAATTGAAATCTCCACCTAAGACTATAACATGCTGAGAAAATTTATGTGAAATGTATTCCAAATTTTCTCTCAGTTGTTCTGCCACTAATGCTGCTGAGTCGGGAGGTCGGTAAAAGGAGCCAATTATTAACCTAGTTCGGTTGTTTAGTGTAACCTCCACCCATAATAATTCACAGGAACTATCCACTTCTACTTCACTACAGGATAAACTACTACTAACAGCGATGAACACTCCACCACCGGTTGCATGCAATCTATCCTTTCTAAACACCGTCTGTACCTTTGTAAAAATTTCGGCAGAATTTATCTCTGGCTTAAGCCAGCTTTCTGTACCTATAACGCTTCTGTGATAAACTACATTTACAAAGACTACAATTTGGAGTTTTACCTTACATTTCTTAAGTTTTCCATCTGCTCATAAGAAAACTAGACAACAGTTCATCTGCTGGAATGTTGTCTCGGATAAACGTTAACTTAAAAATAGTAATGAATATGAATTTACCGTATTTTCCGTTCATTTGTCGCTTAATTTTTGTCATCTACATTATTTAGAACCTCCGATTACAAACTAATGCTTCACAAAAGGTGACACTTCCATCAGGCTCTACTGGACTCAAATGTCTGCTCATAACTTATTTCACACGTTTAGTCTGTAATATTTTTATTATGTAACTTACATATATCTATGAGGAAAAATAAGGTCTAAATAAATGTGGTAGAGAGTGTGGAGTGGAGATCGTGCGCAGGCTGAGTTGCAAGAGCAAACTTACGGAATGTGTTTTAGCGTCGATATGCGAACTAAGATTAGAAATTGTTTATCGTTAATTCCTTGATAGATGAGGTGTTCAGGCAAAGTCTGAAAATCTTGCAAGAACGTTGCAGGATAGATTTTGCTGAGAAATAACTATTAAAAAAAATTGATACGATACGCCGTTTCCAAGTTAATTTACATTGAAGTTAGCCAATCAGGCAGCTGCGAGCACAAATTCAAGTGGCCCACCAGATACAGTGTTAGTATCAGGTGTCCTCATAGCGTAGATAATAGTGCACGAGACTGCACAGTTTGGGCTCGGGTTCGATCCTTACTTACCGCCCCTGGGCCAATTTTTGTGTCGCTCTCTTGTTCGGTTTTAGGAAACCAAACGAAACACACATTTGATGACACCGCCTCTGGCGGGCCTATCGAATTTGCGCGCACAACGGCCTGATTGGCTAACTTCAGTGCTAATTAACTCAGAAACGGCGCAACGTATCGAATTTTTTTCTTTATAATTATTTGTCAGCACTACCTACACACCAACACTCTTACAAGCATTTCAGACTGTTTTGACCACTCTCTGTACATGATACATACATTGGTACACTGGGCAATCTACGGGACATGTGATTCCTAGGCCTGTCATTAAAAAGAACCTAAAAGAGGTTAATGTAATGTTTCCTCTGTTTCCGAAAAGTAACAATTAATTGACAGAACATGGCGAAGAATAGTAAGGTTCGATACACCTTCTACCACTACGACCGTTTATAACTGATATTATGTGATTCGTGGTGATATAATTGCTTATAGTCAATAAATTAACACGAATTTTTCGCCAAAAAATGCTATGATGGGAGTTCTACACGATCTCTTTATAATGAGGAATGCTCCACGAAGAGCACGTTGTGTCCCAGCAGTTCTATGTAGACGAGCATTCTGTTAAAGCACATCGCCTTCCTGTCGAAGAAATGGCAGCAGCACGGGTGTAACAGCCTATGCAGCGTAGCGGGCAGTGCTTGGTTTACCAGGCAGAAACACCAAATTTGAGCGCCAGTTGTAACTGATGGCCCCCATACCATTAAGCCCGGGAGGGGACTTGGGTGTCTACCTCTACATCTACATCTATACTCCATAAGCCATCTGACGGTGTGTGCGGGGGGTACCTTGAATACCTCTATCGGTTCTCCCTTCTGTTTCAGTCTCGTATTGTTCGCGGAAAGAAAGATTGTCGGTATGCCTCCGTGTGGGCTCTAATCTCTCAGGTTTTATCCTCATGGTCTCTTCGGGAGATATACGTAGGAGGGAGCAAAATACCACTTGACTCCTCGGTGAAGGTATGTTCTCGAAACCGTACCGAACTACTGAGCGTCTCTCTTACAGAGTATTCCACTGGAGTTTATCTATCATCTCCGTAACGCTTTCACGATTACTAAATGATCCTGTAACGAAGCGCGCTGCTGTCCGTGGATCTTCTCTATATGTTCTGTCAACCCTATCTGGTACGGATCCCACACTGCTGAGCAATATTCAAGCAGTGGGCGAACAAGTGTGCTGTAACCTACTTCCTTTGTTTTCAGACTGCATTTCCTTAAGATTCTTCCAATGAATCTCAGCTTGGCATCTGCTTTACCGACGATTAATTTTATATGGTCATTCCATTTTAAATCACTCCTAATGCCTACTCCCAGATAATTTATGGAATGAACTGCTTCCAGTTGCTGACCTGCTATATTGTAGCTAAATGATAAAGGATCTTTCTTTCTGTGTATTCGCAGCACATTACACTTGCCTACATTGAGATTCAACTGCCATTCCCTGCACCATGCGTCAATTCGTTGCAGATCCTCCTGCATTTCAGTACAATTTTCCATTGTTACAACCTCTTGATATACTACAGCATCATCCGCAAAAACCATCAGTGAACTTCCGATGTTATCCACAAGGTCATTTATATATATTATGAATAGCAACGGTCCTACGACACTCCCCTGCGGCACACCTGAAATCACTCTTACTTCGGAATACTTCTCTCCATTGAGAATGACATGCTGCTTTCTGTTATCTAGGAACTCTTCAATCCAATCACACAATTGGTCTGATAGTCTATATGCTCTTACTTTGTTCTTTAAACGACTGTGGGGAATTGTGCCAAACGCCTTGCGGAAGTCAAGAAACACGGCATCTACCTGGGAACCCGTGTCTATGGCCCTCTGAGTCTCGTGGGCAAATAGAGCGAGCTGGGTTTCACACGATCGTCTTTTTCGAAACCCATGCTGATTCCTACAGAGTAGATTTCTAGTCTCCAGAAAAGTCATTACACTCGAACATAATACGTGTTCCAAAATTCTACAACTGATCGACGTTAGAGATATAAGTCTATATTTCTGTACAAATGTTCGACGACTCTTCTTGAAAACGGGAACGCTGCTCTCTTCTAGAGACCTACGGTACACCGCTGCAAGAAGGGGGGCAAGTTCCTTCGCATACTCTGTGTAAAATCGAACTGGTATCCCAACAGGTCCAGCGGCCTTTCCTCTTTCGAGCGGTTTTAATTGTTTTTCTATCTCTCTGTCATCTGTTTCGATATCTACCATATTGTCATCTGTGCGACAATCTAGAGAAGGAACGACAGTGTTGTGGGCGAATGCACTCGGGAATAGGCAGCTCACCAGGCCTACGCCTTCCACGTGTACGTCGCATACAGACAGAACCTACTCTCATCACTCAAGACAACGGAGCGCCATTCCACTCTGCAGTCACTTCTTTCACGGAGTAGCCGTGCTTGGCAGAGGCGTGGCGTCTGTGGTGGTTGGTTCAAATGGCTCTGAGCACTATGGGACTTGACATCTATGGTCATCAGTCCCCTAGAACTTAGAACTACTTAAACCTAACTAACCTAAGGACATCACACAACACCCAGTCATCACGAGGCAGAGAAAATCCCTGACCCCGCCAGGAATCGAACCCGGGAACCCGGGCGTGGGAAGCGAGAAAGCTACCGCACTACCACGAGCTGCGGACGTCTGTGGTGGTTTTCCTGCTGCAAGCAGACGGTTCTCAAAGGTCCACAGTAGGTCCAACATGTGCTCGGACTTCATCCCAGCCGGCCATCACTCTCTGCACAATGCGTCGATCTTGACATGCGTCTGTTCTACAGTTGTGCGCTTCACACCTCCGATACATTGTGCCGAAAGTGAGCAGAAAGCCGTCGATATGTCCACCTAACTCCCTGTAGGCTGAAGCTGTTCAGCAGGAGTACGTACTCGCCTGTGGGGCACGGTTGTACCCAATGTTACTAACATTGTCACTTCTAAACTCAGCACAGTTACTGCCTGTCCTGTAGAAGATACCCATCGGGATTACCGTGCGTGTTAAAGCGCCGCTGGCGGGACGGGGAGGTACGCCGGCTCCAGATCGCATCAGCCCAGAGGATTAACTACGAGGGTCGGTGTGATGGCCATCTCGGTTGTAATTCTTAGGAGGTTTCCCACATTCCGCTAAGTGAATACCCTGCTGGTACCCAAATCCCGCATCAGTTGCACGATTCGCAAACATTTCCAACACTTCGCTCACTTTCTCACGAATAACGCAAAGACAGTTGGGGTACGCGTATTCCGTCCCGGGGAGTAACGGGGTGGCAACATGGAGGGTATTCGGCTACCCCTTAAACTAACCGCACCCTATCCGTAAAGGGGGGTAGGACGTCAAATAGGCCTACTTGGAGCAGCAGAGGCACCTCAGGGCCTTTTAATTTACACTGTCTATACTTTTACAAATAAATTCGTAAAACTTTGTGAGCATGACCAGGAAGGATTCAGGATTCACACTCACAGCAGTGGAAGTTAAAAAACATAACAAAATAATTTTTTTACATGTAAAATTTCATCATTTTTGCACTTACTATTGGCTGCATTTGTTGCTATAGATACACTGTTCTTCATAAGTAAGAGACATTCTTCGATGTATTTTGCACAGCATACAAACCATACTTACAGGTGTATGAAACTCTAAAATTTATTTAATTTATTTATTTAATATTTATTTAATTTATTATATATATTTATTATATTTATTTAATATTTATTTAATTAATTTATTTTTTAATCGATGAGATGTTACATTTTAAATTTCATGTTTAGAAAAAACTCAAATTTTATAGTTGATTACCTCTTTTTTTACCACAGTTTTCAATATATTTGGAAAATTCGAGAATTTAGTACACCTGAAGTATAGTTTGTGTGCTATGCAAAATTCATCCAAGAATCTCTCTTACTTATGAAGAAAAATGTACCTATAGCAACAAATACAGCCAACAGTAAGTGAACAATTGAAGAAGTTTCACACGTAAAAAATTAATTTGTTATGTTTTTGAACTTCAACTGCTATGAATGTGAATCCTGAATCCTTCCTGGTCATGCTGACAGAGTTTTATGAATTTATTTGTAAAAGTATAGACAATGGAAATTTAAATATCCTGTGGTGCCTCTCCTGCTCCAAGGCGGCCAGTTTGACGTCGTACCCCCATAATAACCTTTCCGATGCGGAATACAGGCACAAGAAGAGAAGAATAAGTGTGTTTCCATGATGTTCAGCTGATTTTGCTGGAGGAAATAAATTGGCCACGTGGTTGAAGGAAGTTGTTGCGCGAAAATATGGAAAACATACATCAGGATGGCTGGACGAGGAATTAAATTCAACGCTGCAGCGGGTGCAACATTATCGATGGGTGATTTGGTGCTACTAGCAAAACTAGTCGACGTGAGAACTTTCAGAATTAATGAAGATATTCACATCAACTGTTTCTACATCATTGGTGCAAGAGAAATGTAAAGGAACTTTCACAGCGTAAAAGTGACCGTACTGAACAAACATTTTGACGTCCTTAAATCGGTGAGCGTAGAAGAGACGTAAATATTTTTTTCCGCATGTAAGCTGGCACACATATTCCTCACATCACACTAACATATGTGCTGTCGCTCTTCGTGTATGCATAGATACGACATCTGCTGTTCTTATGAAATTTGCGCTAGCTGGGACTATATCTGGTGAATATAATCCACCTGCCTGTATGGAATCATCCGTCACTTGTTTTGAGCAGGGAATGAAGAAGGAATTTTAGAGTTTAACAGCACTCTGACATAAGGGGTTAAAGGCTATTTCGGAACGAACTGTCCGACGTTCCGCCTGATACGATTAAGGGAAACTACGGAGCACCTAAGCGAGGACGGTCAGGAGGGATTTAAATCCAAATCTCCCCGAACAATAGTCCAGCGCCTTAAACACTTTACCATCTACCCATTTTATACTGATTAATGAAGCTCTTATTGTTTTGTGAAATTATGACACGGATTTGGCTTGTAAGAATATTCTTAGCATTAACGAACTATCACCCAAGAACACCCCAACAATGAGCTGGTGCTTATTAACAAGAAGAACTTCCATTCGTACGAAATATAGTGCGAAGGAGTAGTTTAACAAAAAACATTAATAATCTTGTCTGCTTATAGTCATAGTTTGAATTAGACAACACAGACGCTTATACCGTTTCCTATCCACTTTGTAGTGGTACGTGAAAATAAGTGTTTCTGTTCTGTTTGCTCCAAATAACTGGTGCATCGACGAGGGAATAACCTATAATTCAAATTCAAATGGTTCAAATGGCTCTAAGCACTATGGGATTTAACATCTGAGGTCATCAATCCCCTAGACTTAGAACTACCTAAACCTAACTAACCTAAGGACATCACACATATCCATGCCCTAGGCAGGATTCGAACCTGCGACCGTAGCAGCAGCGCGGTTCCGGACTGAAGCGCCTTGAACCGCTCGGCCACCGTGGCCGGCTACCTATAATTCCCTGAGGTGACAAAATCATGGGATAGCAATATGCACATATACAGAAGGTGGTGGCATCGCGTAAACAATATATAAAAGGGCAATGGATTGGCAGAGTTGTCATTTGTACTCAGGTGATTCATGTGAAAAAGTTTCTACATAATTATGGCCGCACGACGGAAATTAACAGACTTGGAACGCGGAATGGTAGTTGGAGTCAGACGCATGGGACATTCCATTTCGGAAATCGTAGGGGATTCAGTATTCCGAAATCCACAGTGTCAAGAATGTGCCGAGAACAACTATTCTGAAGCAACCAAGACAACGCAGTGTTTGACGGCCGTCACTAACGACAAAGAGCAGCGGCGTTTGCGTAGACCTGTCAGTGCTAACAGACAAGCAATACTGCTTGAAATAACCGCAGAAATCAGTTTAGGACGTACGACGAAAGTATCCGTTAGGACAGCGCGGTGAAATTTGGCGTTAATAGGCTTTGGCAGCAGACGACCGGCGCGAGTGCTTTTGCTAACAGCACGACATTGCCTGCAGAGCCTCTCCTGAGCTCCCTGCCATATCGGTTGGACCCTAGATGCTTGGGAAACCGTGGCTAGGTCAGATGAGTCCGATTTCAGTTTGAAAATTTGAAATTTGTGGTAAGGTCTTATGGGACAAAACTGCTGAGGTCATCGGTCCCTAAGTCTACACACTACTTAATCTAACTTTAACTTAGGCTGTGGACAACACACACACCCATGCCCGAGGGAGGACTCGAATCACCGACGGAGGGAGCCGCTCGGACCGTGACAAGGCGCCCGAGCCCGCGAGGCTCTATTTCAGTTGTTAAGAGCTTAAGATAGGTTTCGAATGTGGCGCAGACTTCACGAAGCCATGGACCCAGGTTGTCAACAAGGCACTGTGCAAGTTGGTGGTGGTTCCATAATGGTGTGGACTGAGTTTACATTGAACGGACTGAGTTCTGTGCTCCACCTGAACCGATTGCCCCTCATCGAACATTTATGGGACATAATCGAGAGGTTAGCTCGTGCACCAACATCCTGCACCGGCAACACTTTCGCAATTACAGACGCCCATAGAGGCAGCATGGCTCAATATTTCTGCAGGGGACTTCCAATGGCTTGTTGAATCCATGCATACTACGTCGAGTTACTACACTACGCTAGGTAAAAGGATGTCAGACACGATATTAGGAGACATCCCATGACTTTTGTCACCTCAGTGTAAAAAATAGTAGTGGTTCTAACCCCAGCAGACTCCATCCAATAAAATAGATACATGAACGTACCTGTACTGCTGTTTCACGTGTCCGAAAAATTGTGATCGCATAGATGATATTTATAGAGAAGTGTTATCCCTAGAAATTAGTTAGGAATTGCAACAGAAGTAATACAAAAGTCAGACCTCGGCAGAAAATCTGTATTGTGGTGCACTGTATATGCAAATGCGATTTCTGTGAACAGAACAGATAATGTTTAACCATAATATCGATCATAAGCTGCTAATTTCATTCTCAACATTAAACTTTTATTCTTCATCACCCAAAGAGGCGTGAAGTGGAACAACCGCCTAAACCTCTAACTACGAAAAATAAACTATAAATTAATATACACTGTAAGACTTGTGGTGCGTAACTCATCCGAAGAGGAGGCCGCTCTCAAATGTGTTAGCAGACCTATTCTTGAGTATCCTTCACCTGCTTTGGTGCCATGCCAAGTATGACTGACCGAAGAGAAAGAGAAGTTCAAAGTAAGAACAACTCGATCCAGTTCTGGATTGTTTTATCAGTACGAATCTGTGTCACAGATGTGCAGTAGACTCAAAGCCAAAAGTCAACAAGAGAAGAAATGTACGCAACGAAATGACTTTTTTTTTTAAGACTGAGAGAGCCCGCATAGTTAGAAGAGTGTCTAAGAATGGCTACCAACTAAGTTCATTTTTCCTTATGAAAATTAAAACATCCAGAAGGAATGAGAAACAAATTAACTTTAGTATACCTATTAACTATTATGTTGCAAAGAAACGTTAAACTTTTTTCTGTCCAACAGGAAACTAGTATCTCTGTAACACTGTAAACATTTTCACATCGCTTTACATTTCTGTTTTCTTCCTCCCACCTTATCTGCTAATGTTACCCGATTATTTCTCGTACTTCCTCTGACCAGTCAACGTTTCTCCTCATTGAAACCTTCTACATCAGTGGTCGTCAAACTGCGACCCGCGCGCCGCATGCGGCCCAGATCACGTTTTCGTGCGGCCCGCGACCCTCCTCGGCTTCGCACGGGTTGCATTAGTTATCTACTTGTCTGGCGTAGCGGTGTTTTGTTAACGGAAACTGCATAGCATTGTGATTGAAGTCGGGGAAGTAATTAGGTAACTGAAAACCATCCACCACTTTCATTTAACGCGCCACTTGCCGGTGTTCCGCAGCGCTAAAGGCGTGAGCGGCCTGCTAGCCAACAATGTGAGCCGTGCATCAAACGCGCGCGTGCTCACAGCCGCTCGTTTGTAGGCGGCCTCATTGTTAGCTTTGTCGTGTCAGTGCGTCGGTCGTGCACTAAGTTACGGTGCCCCTGAGCGTTCGTCGCGTATTGAGTGTATTTGTGCTCTTATTTGGTGATATAATTATTGGTGGAATAATTAATGTCTGATGTACCATTAAGAACAGTGACTAAGAGGAAAATATGTGAAGATAAAAGAAGTTTCGAAGAAATATGGTAGAAGAGTTTTGCTTTACAAGTGGACACAAAGAAGGTACTGCTACTTGCTTGTGGGACTGAAGAGATACAATTTATTTCGCCACTACAAAAGTAGGCACAATTCATTTACTGTAGCTTTTCCTTTGAATTCAAATGAAAGAAAGGAAAAAGTTGCTCATCTAAAATCTACCATTCGTCTTCAACAAAACGTTATGTTAGCAGCAGTTGGGCAAAGTGAGGCTGTCACAAGACCATCATGCCAAGTATGTAATAGTCTGGCATAAAATATGAGAGCTTTCACTGATGCTGAATTAGTGAAGCAATGTATGATGACTGTTTCTGAAACTTTGTTTCAAAATAAGCTCACACTTTCAGAATCTACCTGTCGACGAAGTATAGAAGACATTTCAAAATATATATTTGAGGCAGTAGTTAATAAAGTTAAACTATGCAAATACTTCAGTCTTGCATGTGATTCCAGTACAGATTTAGCTTCGATGGCTCAGTTTTCATTATTTGTGCGTTACTGCACAAATGATGGGTAATAGAGGAAGATTTTTTAGCAGTTATAACCATGAAAGGTCACACTAAAGGATGTAATTTTGTGGATGCAATTACAGAATTTGTAAAAAAAATGACTTATCTATGAGCAAATTAATAGTATGTTCAGATGGTTGTCCGTCAATGATGGGCGTCAACAATGGTTTGATAGCACTGATTAAGAAGTAACGGAATTCGCCAAATTTACTCTCCATTCACTGCTTACTGCATCAAGAAGGTTTGGCATGTCAAATTTCAAATAAAAAATTGAAGAACGTTATGTAAACGGTTATAAGCTTTATAAATTTCATTCGTACCCGTGAACTTAATCACTGATAATTTAAAGAGCTTCTGCAGGAATTGCAAGCTTCTTACAGTGATGTTCTCCTACATACTGCTGTCAGATGGATAAGCGAAGTAAAACTGCTGGAACGGTTTGTCAATTTGAAATCTGAAATTATTTTATTCTTACAAAAAAGTGGCAAAAATTATCCTGAACTTGATGATGATGAATGGTGGATTTTGACCGATATTACACAAAAATTCAACACACTTAACTTGGAACTACAAGGACCAAACAACATAATTGGGCAAATGACTAACAAAATATTTGCATTTGAAGCCAAACCGCAATTATATATAAATGAACTCGAAGTAAATGATCTGTCTAATTTTCCAACTGTTGCTATGCTCCGATCAGGCTTAACTATCGGCGAAACTATTTACCAAAACATGAAAGAAAATTTGGACCCCTATTTGGAAGAAAAAAAAAACAGATTTGCAGATGTCAGAAATATTCAGCTGCTGTTTCATTCTCGTAGAGAACCCTTGGCATATTGGACATGATGATTCAAATTATTCTGCCAATTTGGATTTCCCAAAACTAATTTGCTAAATGAAATAATCGAGCTTCAGCATGACACACAGCTTAAAGATCTGTTTATAGAACATCATGAAACACAGCAGTACAATGAATTTTGGAAATGTGTGCCTAACAATCATAAAAATTTACGAGACTGTGCACAGTTCATTTTAACACTATTTCAAATGGTTCAAATGGCTCTGAGCACTATGAGACTTAACATCTATGGTCATCAGTCCCCTAGAACTTAGAACTACTTAAACCTAACTAACCTAGGGACATCACACAACACCCAGTCATCACGAGGCAGAGAAAATCCCTGACCCCGCCGGGAATCGAACCCGGGAACCCGGGCGTGGGAAGCGGGAACGCTACCGCACGACCACGAGCTGCGGACACACTATTTCCTTCAACTTACCTTTGTGAAGCTTCATTTTCAAAAATGAAGTACCTGAAGAATAAATATCGTAATCGGTTGTTCAATCATTCAGAAGACCCAATGAGGATTACATGCAGCCCAAACGACGCAGATATAGACGACATAGCCAAAAAAGTTCAACATCACAAGTCACATTAATGAAAAATTGTATATTTGTATTTACGTTTGTTTTGCAATTATAATGAATGAAAACCAGATTCAATAAGAGACCTGTATCTTTCTTATATAGCCTGTTGCATGTGCATTGCATCTGTCCTTTACTTATTTTTTAAATTTCTTATTTATTTCTACATTTTTGAAAGTTTGAGATTAATGTAATTATAAAAAAGTTTTTGTGGCCATTTGAATAATGTAATACAATATTTTAATCATACATCTATCTCATCTTGCATGAAAGTATTTTAAAGTAAATTTCAGGAACAAGATCACTGATACCAGATTTGTTTCTGGTAGTGGCTCAAAATTACTTATGATTCCCTTCCTTCCCTTCACCCTTCACATGCCCCTGCCTAGGTACATGAATATTGTAAGATTATGCAAGTCATGTGAATTTTGTTTTCATAGAGATAATTAAACTGGAATGAATTAGTCAAATGTACTCTATGCTTTTTTCCAGTTTATTGAAATTGGATCAGAAGCATTTTATGCAGTTTTCAACACTCGTAAACATGCTGACAGTCACTCTGTGAAAGTCTGTGAATGACACATGTCATCATTGATTTATGCTACCCCAACGATTATTCCAGTCGGTCTCAACACTCGACTCCTGTGAAGACTCACTAAAAATGTAATTGTTGACAACGTGACATAACTACTCGTATGTCTCCTACGAATACATCCCTCATAATCTAATAGTTGTCAAACCGGCGGACGGGTATTTAAAAATCTTTTCCCTGTATTGCAGAATTTCAGTGTCATAAACATGGCTTATTGTTGTCAGAAACTCAACAGCAATGTTATTTGGCGAGGGAGTCACATACATCCTACAGTTGCGAGTGGTTTGTTTCCGAAAGTACTATTTCATTTTAACAGGTGCTAATGTTTACAGTTTCTGAAGAACGATAAATGATATATATAATGATATAAATGATATAAAGAATAAATGGTTTGCAGCTGTCGGTTATACCTGTCTCCTTCGTCAAATGAAAAATATACTGGAAGAATTGTAAGTAGGAGCGCGTAAAGTTGTTCTATCACCTTCACAGGTGCCACTTGGTACAGGGTCAGATAGATTTGTCGTTGCGGTGCGAGGGGACGTAATAATGGAAATGTTTTCTTGTTTGTTTCTCAGTGCTGACAACAAATGGGTGTGTGTGCCTCGTACCAATTATCTGCTATTGTATCAGTCTTAAATGAAAGTGCGTTGGATTCATGAATACGCATTATAGAGACGGTCATATGCGGTACATATTTGTTAAAAGAAATAATTGGTCATTAGCTCTTAAAATTGTATGTATGTATGTATGTGTGTGTGTGTGTGTGTGTGTGTGTGTGTGTGTGTGTGCGTGTGTGTGTGTGTGTGTGTGTTTTTATCTTCCACTTCTCCCCCTAAACCCTCGGATCGATTTCAGCTACACTGTTACACATATTATTTTCAATCTGTAAATAAAAATTGTGGGGTAAGCAAAGGCAACGTCTTATTGGGGCGGGGGATGGTAAAGTAGAGGGAGAAGGGGGAGGAGGACATGGACACATACAGAGGGGGTGCGAAATGGACAGATAAAGGGGCGAAGAGATGGTGAGTGAAGAAAAGTCGAGATGGACGACAGAGAGTGAGGGAAGAAAGAGACAGAATAACATAAGATTGTAATAAATACAGATCTAGCCAATGTCAGGTACCGCATCTAGTGTGAAATAAAATTAAGGCTGTTGTAGGTCAGTCAAGTGAGTTGAAGAAAAATGACTTTCAAAACATGTAGAAAACAGTTGTGATCGTGTCTCATGTTACATGATACATTTAAGTATAAGTCCATTTGCTGTTATTAACCATCTGTTCGCAAAGACAACGCAGCAACATTTCGTCGGGCAATTAACAGTGCTACAGTTTACAGATCATTGCGGGTGCCAACAATCTGGAACAGAGAACATTCTATATGTAGTGGTCCGAATGGTATCGACTTTAACGATAAGTGCTAGAAAGTCAGTGGTAAACCTCTCGCTTCTTTACAATAGCTAGTCTATTGGAGGTTCATAACACACCATTTACGTGATTTGCCGGTTAATAAAAAGACCTGGAAATCTGCGGCCAGAGGTGCCACATCATATTGTTAGTTTTGGCCTTTGAGCAAAAAAGTTTGACGACAACTGTTCTGCACTGTTCTCGCACATTTCTGTCAGATGTCACTACTCAGATTCGACAAGAACGTTGAGGAAATTCCTTGGTTGCAATAAAACTGGCATTTCTTAAATTCGGCGTATTCATTACTATATGTATTGCCATTATTATTATTATTATTATTATTATTATTATTATTGTATTAATTATTATTATTGTTTTATATTGCTCATGTGCCATACAAGTTGTGATTTTGACTCACTGAGGATGTCTGGCTAGATGTAAGAGAGCGCCTTAAGGCCCTAATCTTGTCACGTGAAATAAATTCATAAATGAATAAAATAAGACTACATACAATTAAAACTTTTAGATGCCACGTGCTGGAACAGGTCATTGCGGGTGACAACAATCTGGAATCGAGAACATTCTATATGTAGTGGTCCGAATGGTATCGACTTTAACGATAAGTGCTAGAAAGTCAGTGGTAAACCTCTCGCTTATTTACTTTACATCTCCAATTAGAGATCCTGGTTGACCAAGTTCAGCACGAATAAGTATTCTTATTGATGTTCCTACTATTCCTGCTCATGCTCCAAATAGGAACTATAAAGTACCAATTCATGTCATCAGACCAGACAGACCTCGATAGTGACACTGAGAAATGATTTTAAAGTTAGTTTACATCTGTTTCTAGAGGTCATCTTTATTGCTTACAGGACGAGCATCAAGAGTGTGTCAACTTACCGAATTACTAAATCTTACACGTTTTTAATGGGTGACATTCGTGGGGATGGGTACCCTATGGAGAAAGTCTGCTGTCATGTACAGTGTCGTACAGAGAAGTGGTCTTACACATTTCTTGCAAAATATGAATGGATGTTGTTCTTATGGAAAGCGGTTTCTGGCATATGTAGAAGGTGGAGAAGGATGCTTAATATTCCCACATCATGGAGTTAACTGGAGACGAGCTGTCGCTCATGTAGGAGAAGATGAAGAAAGAAATCGATCGCCGTTTTTTTGAGGAATTACAAAAAATCCTCCTCGTGCTATGTAGATAACTCACACTGGAAATAAGTTGCAGAAATATGGGCTCTACAACTTCGTTGATGAGGTGAATACTAAGATCACCCAAAATCGGGATTGTCAGTTATACCTAATGACGTCCCAGAGGATCATGTCAAGCATTCGTCCTAGTGAGATGCAATTATGCACTTCTGTTGCGTCTCTAGTGAGCTTTGTCACCGGTGTAAGACAATCTGAGGCGTCACTCGTCAGAAAGGACAATTTCTTTCAGGTCAGAAAGTGATTATCTCCATTGACCAGGCTATCGTTTTTAGAGGCGTCTTTTTCCTTAACCCTTAACATCAGGGATATCCCGGCTTGGATGAATACTCATGTAGCGTTCATGTCACTCTCTGGTGAACTTTTGAACAGCTGTAGCCTTGCTCCAATGTTGTCCCATTGTTAGACTGAACCACCATGTTCTGTCGTTACCGTTGTGATTCAAGTGACTGTTCTCTCACACTGACGGTACTTTCTGTTGCCCATTGATTAGTTTTTGATTCTTTCGGTTTTATTTAGTCCTCGAATTCGGCACATTCATTACTATATTAACATTGCAGTCTACTTTAGTACATTTCTCTCAGATGAGCTATATCCTTAATTCAAATTACGTACAGGTAATACATTCCGTGCATTGAGTATCTTGTAAACTAATTAAATGGCTTAACTGTTACAATACTGCAATCGAATTTGGAAGGTTTGTTAATAAAAAAAATTGTCCGCCCCTAGTTATCTACGTTTTTTGCGTTTTTAAAAAATCCGTTCAGGCAAATACACGAACGATGCGGAAAACCTCGACGGCTTTCCCGCCCCTTCGCTGTACAGTCTAAGGTTGCGCGCTGTTCCTCATGACGGGAAGACGTTAGATCCTAAACTTTCTTTTGAAAGTTATATAAATTTCCTATCGTTTGCTTCGTTACTCCATGGTGCTGCGATGTCCACGAACAGTTGTGTACAAATGGACGTATTGGTGTGTATGGAAGCTTTGATGTGTTCTCTTGTAGCATTGGTGAGTAGAACAAGAAGGAAGACAATTACCGGTACACCATTTACACAAAACAGTGATAAGCGAATTAACGATAGTTAGAATCACATTGAGTCCCCACCAGTTGGCCTCATGCGGACATCTCATAAACATTCGTTGACCAGCCACAGCATGGTTAACACGTCGTAATAGCGTGTTGGTCCACCTTAGACCTCATAAAAAATTGCAGCTGGTCGTGACATCGATTTTGAAAGTCTTTGGAACGTGACTGAAGAAACATGGCACGAAATACCGACGTACAGATAACAGCTCTTGTAGATTAAGAGAAAGGTGTTTGGGCATTTTGAGCTGACTTTCTGAACGTTTTCTCTAGGGACGATATCCGCCAAATCTAAGAAAAGTATTAAATTAGGCACACTGGACTCGCATTTGGGAGGACGACTGTTCAATCCCGCGTCCGGCCATCCTGATTTAGGTTTTCCGTGATTTCCCTAAATCGCGCCAGGCAAATGCCGGGATGGTTCCTTTGAAAGGGCACGGCCGACTTCCTTCCCCGTCCTTCCCTAATCCGATGAGACCGATGACCTCGCTGTTTGGTCTCTGTCCTCAAATAATCCAATCCAATCTTAAATTAGAATTAATGATCCGGTTCATTAAAAAGGTATCGAGGAATATATAAAAAGCTTCCTGCTTGGCAGTGAATGATTGTTTTCACGTATGAAATCAACGTATTTTAATAAAATCCCTTTGAGTGTTAGGCTTTGTTATAATGAAACACTAAAAATACTGTAAAGTTGACGTCTCGATCGTCTTTGCACCGGTTCTCTTCAGGGCGACTAAACAGCTGTAGTTTGGCCGCCCTTTAGAGAACCGCTTCAAACACGTTCGAAGTGTCGGCTTTATAACTGTGTTAGTGCTTCACTATAGCGCAGCCTAACATCCACTGGCTGTCAAAGCATACGTACCTCTATGAAATACACTTATTTTTTATGCATGCAATTTGTAGATTTCATTCGAGATCTGAGACACTGGGAAGACATGTGGTTGACACAGCTCGTTTATTGAACACAAATAGTTTTCTGCTATAAATTTCTTTAGACGTGGGAATGAATAACCGAAAGTCAAAAGGTCCCAAATTTGATTAAGAAGAAGGATGTTCGGGCAGGTCCCTTAGTTTTCCGTTTCTTCTTTGAAGTGGTAGGTCAGAGTCTCTTCCATAGTAAAAAAAATTGATATAATTGGACCTTTATTTCAAAACGGCCGAAGAAGAACAATTCCCATTTCGCACAAAACTACACATAGTCAGTCCGAGTACAAACTCGAGTTGAGGAAAGAAATCGGTCGTGGCCTCGTCTGAGTAAACTTTGTCCTAAGAGATTTACGGAAATCGGGGAAAATATTAATCTGGATGTATCGGCGGGAATTTGAACCGCCTTCCTCCCGAATGCAAATCTAGTGTCTTAACCACTGTGTCACCTCGATCGGTAAGGTGTGCAATATTCCAAAACCATTCATCAGTGATGCAAATGTCCGTAACAGGAAAACGTGGCGCCGAAGCCATAAAACCCGGACTTTGGAGCAATGAGAGAATGTCATTTGGTCGGATGAATCTTGTTTCACACTGTTTCCAACTTCTGGCCGAGTTTACGTCCCAAAAGTGAACATGGCGGTGGTAGGGTGGTGATTTGAAAAGCCATATCGTGTGAGTCGATGGGCCCCACGGTTACTCCGCAAGGTCGCATTATTGTTAAGGATTATGGGACCATTTTGGCTGACCAGGTTCATCCCACGGTACAATGTTGTGATTCTATGTCACAAGATGACAGAGCCCCAGCTCGCATCGACCAGGACTGGTTTGTAAGCACGAAATGAATTGCTGCATCACTCCCGGCCACCACAGACACCAGATGTCACAGTATTGGGCTTTTGTGGTCGGCTTTGGAGAGAAGGGTGCGTCATCGCTATCCACCACCATCATCGTTACTTAAACGTACCACTATTTTCAAGGAAAAATACTGTAAGATCTCCTTGGAAACCATACGGGACCTGTATTTATGCATTCCGAGACGACACGAAGCTATTTCGAATGCCAACGGGTTTCCTCCAGCTTATTAGGCATAATAATATGTTGTGTTTCCGTAAGGTGACCATATTTTCTAGACTCAAATGCGGGACATTAACATATTTCCTAGGCCCAAATCCGGGACACATTAAAAATTTTGCAAAATAGGCTATATTTATTTATTTATTTGTTATATGGAAAAAAGGTTTCAATTACATGTAATAAATACAAAAATAAATTAACTTTGTTACAAATAAAAGCACATTTACATCTTATTAATGCCTTCTAAGATGAATGAGTGTGATCAGGGCAACTGTATTTATCAGTGCTGTGAATTTTCTTTATCAAGTCTGTATTTTTCGACAACATATGAAAAATTCGACACAAGTTTCATCATAATTTATTCTACTTACTAACATTGCTTTCATGGTTTCTACAGACAACTGTGTTTTGTCACTTGTCCATATATTGTTCATGTGGGAAAATACCCTTTCAGTAGCAGCATTAGTGCCAGGAAGGCAGAAAAGAAACTCCACTAGCTTGAGTACATTTGAGAATGGCACATGATTCTGGCTGAAATGAGAAATCATCTCAACCCATCTTTGACCTGGAACAGTGTTGTTAGCACAACTAAACTTATCAAACGTAATATGCCATAACACGATGTAACACAAAATTCAATCTGATATAATATGGCGCACACAGATGACAAATGGCAGTATTCTAGAGACCAGCATACACTGCGTTGACGACGCCAAAGTCAACGAGAGCGTATATTACTGTTCGTCTGTTCGATGGTTCAAATGGCTCTGAGCACTATGGGACTTAACTTCTGAGGCCATCAGTCCCCTAGAACTTAGAACTACTTAAACCTAACCAACCTAAGGACATCACACACATCCATGCCCGATGCAGGATTCGAACCTGCGACCGCAGCGGTCGCGCGGTTCCTGACTGTAGTGCCTAGAACCGCTCAGCCACCCCGGCCGGCCGTCTGTTCGAGTTACTTTGTGTTTCGTCTGCATGTTTGCCATAAAACCTCCTCTTCCATGGCTAACAGAAAATATGCAGATTTCTTCCTTCTTCGGGTTCGAGTTACGGCTAGAAACGTTTCGACCGCGCGAATGGCTTCGAGTGCTACTTTTTCCCAGTTGCCGTGGTCTCTGGCTGCCCATTAGCTGTTCGAGCTGCGGCCAACACGTGTTTGCACAGTACAAACAGTTTGATAACGCTTTCGACAGTTTGTGGTACCCTCTTGTCAAACAATTTCCCACCATAACTAAAACTAATAATAAAATATACCAATACAGGCGAAATGAATGTCTAATTCGGGACAAATTGGGTCATGATTATTAATTTCGGGACAAACAGGTGTCCCGAATTACCTTTGAAAGAATTCGGGACAGACACTCAAAAATCGGGACTGTCCCGAAAAAAACTGGACAGATGGTCACCTTAGTTTCCGGCGTTTCCATATTTTTGTTCAGCCCCTGTAAGTAGACGTAGATTTTCTTCTCCGGCACTATAGTCTGCATGTGGACTCGTGTGCATCTTTTGACTAGATCAGGAAGACCAGCTGTGCAGCGTACCTAGGAGTGACGAGAGAGTGTGCAGACAGAGAGGCGTGGCTGCAGCCGAAAAGCGGGGGGCACCTCTGGGGGCCTGGTGGCCTCCGCGAATCTTGCCCCCGCCACTGCCGTGTCTCCACATCCTTCAACTCTGCCTGGCTGCGCGCAGGTGTGAAAGGCACACTCCTGTCGAGGTCTGGACAGTCTCAAAGAATCAGTCTTTACTCGGTAGTGAGTACAGCAAAATCAGCTATAAGCTGAAGCCAGCATATATGACTACAAAGGGGTCGTTAATCTCGTTGGCCGGGAGATTATCAAACTGGACAGCAATTCCTTATAGCATGGACAAATATTATACTCTGACATTTTTTGGAAAAGTGTATGAGGCTAAAATTAACTTTCTATCACATTTTACATACATTACAATATGAAAGTGGTTACGATTCCAGTACTGTACATGATCATTGACTTTGAGAAATTAGTACGCTATAACGAGAGCAGTAAATGTCGCGATCTGGAATCACAAAGAGCGCTGACATAGGTTCCTTGCAAATAGCGTTGTAAGAGAGCCCACAGAGCATCGACAGTGGACGCTGAAGACCCGTGATGGACATGTTGCCGACTAACGTTATGCCAAAAATTTACAAGTGCGTCTATATTCTGCAGGCCACCTATGTTATATCTAGTGTATCACTGTCACTTCCTCCATCTCCCGTTGCAACCGCAAATGGTACGCGGGTATAGTCTCCGTATGAATTCGTCTGTCAGTCTTACCTGCTGAGGGTCCCAGACTGAGGAACTATACTCAGATATATTGGTCAAACGAAAGTTTTGCAACTTGCCTTCTTCACGTATGGACTATATTGCAGAGCATTTTTTCCATGCTGCTGAGTATGGCATCTGCTTTTCCCACGATTATTTTTACGTGATCACTGCTCCAGATATTTATAGAATGTGACTGTTTCCAGTCATCGTCCAGCAATCACGAAACCGAACAACAGCCGGTATTTCCACTTATTCGTGCTCAGTACCTTATATTTCATTACACTGAGTTCCAGTTGCCAATTTCTGCACCGAGCTTTGATTCTCTACACGTTTTTCAGCATTTCGATACAATTTTCTAGCATGGTGACTTCTACATACGGACAAACATGATTTTCCCACGCTAATAACGTTGCGCAACAAGAGGGGCACATTGCCAGAAGAGAACAAGTTCCAGGTTTCCTGCAGAGACAGTTCTGTTGCGGTACGGCCAAAAGGGGCATCAGAGTGTGCGATTCAAGATATATGGCTGTTGAAAACGTATTCTAAAGTTGACGTATGTGGGACACTAATATTTTGTAGACAACGCGACGAAGTTGCACACAGATAGACTGTGAAATTATGGCGGTATGTGGAAGAAATGCAATGTCACGTCCAACCGTAGTGAAAAGGCACCAGCAATCTGATCGAGGGCGCACAGACCTAGGTGATGCTGATCGGAAAGTCCAGATCTTACACCGTGTCATATACATCTATTCGGCAAGCTGAAAGGACTACTGGGGGGAAAGAGATTTTCCAGTGATGTCGATGTTCACACAGCGGTTGTGGAAAGTGTCCGTGGCCAAGCAACGGATTTCTGTTGTCGACGAACTGAACGTTCCGACCGATGATTACAGAGTACGTTTACGTACGTCACATCTTCCGAAAGACGAAAACGGAACTTTGGAAACAGTTTTTCGCTGTCGTCTTTACATGTTAAGCTCTGAAGGGGATTTGCTAGCCCAGTTAAACAAGGAGTCTCGAAAACAGCTGTTCCAGTTACTGAATTAGAGAGCACAGTCGCTGTATCTCTTCACTTGAATTTTAGAGATAGACATGCTCAGTCTAATATTTCTGTCTCTCCTGCATTGCACAGTAAGTCACTTCTTCCATATTAGTTGAATGTTTTGAAAACGAGACGTAACTTGAGAGCCGAAGCATGTTTCAAAAACTGTTGTGCGTTTAAATGGGAGCGCGAAAATCGATTGTGGAAGTGGAAAACCGGCAGCTAGAATCGGATTTCCATAATCGATTTTGGAGTGTTTACATGGCCAGCCAGAAACAGTATTGATAAATCGGTTTGCGAAATCCGGTTTTGGAAGCGCATGTAAATATATTAAATGAGATTTCGTGACTATGTTGAGAAACAGTGTCATGTATCTGCGAACTTTGAAGCGTAGTACATCATTAAGTAACAGTTATTTGGCCTTCCATAATAATGTGTAATTTAGTTTTTGAAGTCCTATGGACACACCATTCGTCCAAAAAGTTCCGAAATTGATCTTATTCCTAGCGTTTAAGGGTCTTCAGCGCTTTCATTGTGGTAGCAGCCTGATCTAACAACCGTAAACAACAGATGTGCATTCCAACAGTCAGCTGTGAGCAGGTGGTGTTAAGCAGAAGACGTGCTGCTTAATGAGTCAAATTGTTGTGTCACCAATCGCAACTGAGCAACATCTTTAAATCGAGTGTTCAAGCAGTCTCCAAAATGTTTTTAAGAAGAGAAAAATGTGTGCGAAGCTTTTCCCGAACACCTTGACTCCCGAACGAATACAACGACGCGTGGACGCCTGCGCGACTTGATTGAAATGCAAAACGCGGGCAATTCGCTTCTGGAAATAATCATCACGGGTGACGAGACTTGGTGCTATCAATACGAACTCAGCACAGGACGACAAAATGCAGAATTTTTCGTGATTGGTCGGCGCTTTGGAGACATAACCGACATTCAAGTCAATGTGACGCACACTTTGCACCACAGCCAAAAGAAGAGTCTTTCTGACAATTTCACATGGTTGTATATATGAACAGTGTGCGTTGTACTGAAGAAGGGGGGGGGGGAGAAACTATATAGAGCATCTGAAACATTAGAATCACCATCTTAACTTTTATCTATTTTTTTTTTAATCTACTCTCGAAACTATTTAGATTGATGCACACCATCATCCTTGAACAGCTTCATGTAGGTTCTGACGTTATCCACTAGGTCACACATATTGTGAACAGTAATGGTCATATAACACTCAACATCTAATTAGTAGGGAGACAGGTCGTTTGGTTTATTAGTCAAAGATAGTACCCAAAACGACGGTGGTGAGTGACATGTTCGCTGACTGTGCAAGAAGGTAAACTGTTGTACTCATCATTATTTGACGAAGGCTGCACATTCACTGTGATACGAGACCAGGCTCTGCCCTACTGAAATGCGAGAGCTATTTGGAAAGTAAACTCCGATAGGTCTCGAAATGGAAACGACAGTGAAAATCCGATGAAGCTTACCACAGATGTTTTGGGTATGCCTGTCGATCGCGTCACATCGCTCTTTTCATTTCTGAGCACACAATGAACACGTAAAGCTATCTATAACAATAGTGTCTCCCTCCAAGTACGGGTGCCCACTGCGAGATTACGCCTAACTTCATGCAACCCCACATAACGCACCTGTCATGCATTTCCTTCTTCGCGACAATTCTCGGCCGCACATTGCAGGGGCAATGAAGATGCTCCTCTAGCGTTTCTGATGGAATGTGTTTGATCACGCTACATACGAGCTCGGACTTGGCGCTCTCTGATGTTCATCCCAGCTCGTATGAACCGCTGTCTATGGAGACAACATTTTGGCTCAGACAACGAACTGCAGACCAGCATAGAGACGCAGAGGTGACTGTCTTCTATGACGAGGTTATTGGAAAGTTGGTACAACGCTACGAAAAATGTCTATGTCGGAGTGATGACTATTAGAGAAGTAGCTGGAAGGCAAAGCAAACTGTTGGAAATAAAACAGTTTTGCCTGTGGTTTCCATTTCGTCGACGTAGACAGGTGTACCCTCAATGCGGCAGTCGAGTGTCGAGTCAACATTGAAACTGTACAGCATATCAATACTATGCAGACAGAATGTCACTCGTCTCATGCTGCGATTACGCTACGTAGCCCAGTATCCGCTCGTCGCTGCAGACGCTCCCCTTCTGTCCTCTGGTTTCACACACATATTATTGTCGCAGCAGCAGCATTTTCTAGATCCAGTTGTTTTGTTCTTGTTGAAGGTTCTCAAATACTGGTACTGCACCTTGATATTGTCGAGACATACTGGCCCTTACTTTCACGTTTCTACTTCGTTTGATGACTCTTCATTGACTGGGCTTGGCGTAATACGTCTTCTGTGTTTGGATTAATTAACTCACTTTTGGCGCAAACAAGCTGCCAAAACAGGCATTTCAGTAATGACAAGTTTCCTGTTTGGCTTGCATAAGATTATTTTCAGGACTATAACATCGTTATTCATGCGACAAAATACCGTCAAATGGGGTAAGTAGAACCAGCTTACAATTTTAAAAGAAAAAATTGATAATTTTAAAAAGCAATATGAACATCAAAATTGTGTGATTTAGAGGTCTTGTGCCTAACTTTAAACTTATAATTCGATTTGAGGCCTTGCTCATGCTTATGGCACAAAAAAATAAAAACTTGATGTTTCTGTTAACCCTGCAGAGAACAAAAACAGCAGTGTTAACATTATTTTTTTCTATTTATTGGTCTTTGGGGTAGACAGGGACCTATCTGGTTCAACAAAGTTCTCTTCAGTGCAAAAACTAAAAATATTGCACGAATTTTGTTTTTTTTTTCTGTTTTCCAAATAAATAATGTTACATCTCTAAGTACTGTATTGTAACATTAAATTGATGAACTTGGTTTGTTCGTTCATACATTAAGTCACTCATATCATGTTTAAACATGACGTCTTTGAATCTACAAGTCGTACATGCAGAAATAACAAAGAGCTTTTGAACAACATCTCCTTGACTAAGAAAGGACTCCTCATCTGTTAAAATAAACGTGATTGATCAACCCTGTTTTTGTTTCCTTCAAAGAAGACGACATAATCTTTGCGTTCTAATGAACAAATATCACTTGCATAAACTATAAATGACTACTTACTCTTCCCGTGTACTTTAATCACAGCATAATCTCCTGGGTTGAGAATAGTACTTGGTGTCTCTTCACTTGCGTCAAATTCTTGATATTCTGAAGAAACATTGACAATTACTGTTCCTATTCACCCCCCAAATTCCGAAAACAAATCCTACGGTTTTAATCAGCCGAAACACAAATCAGGTTAGAGCGTACTTCAAAAATAAAACGCAATTGCATATTTCCTTACGATGTACTTAAACTAAAACAATGCTATTTAGATTAATACTTAGAAAAAAGGTTTGAAATAAGGAAGTTCAGCACCAGATGTTTGTCATAGAATGAATAAATCATCAACTGAAACTGTCGCCAAATTTGAAATTAATAATTTCCCTGTTAGACTGGTTGACTGGCAACCTACACAAACGAATCTTTGAATCATATTCCCATTTGTCTTCCGACACTATAGCCTAGACATTTTTTTGGAAGTTTCGTTTCTATTCATCCCGCTGTTTATATTTTCCCCACTTTACGATACAATCCCATTCGCCAGTCTCCCATGAGATTCAGTGTTTACAGTTCTGAAGTTAGTATGTTCGTGTTTCTAGGTCTCTTTTTTTAATGATGTTTATCTCGGTACGAGAATAAGAGACATTACTTAAAAAGATTCCTTTAATTACTGCACATTTCAACAGTTCATATAATTTTCATAAAAGTGAACCACTGCCTGCTGGAAAACAGGAAATACCGATAATCGAGACATTTAAGATGTGTTGATACAAACGATGTAGCAAATGAGGTGAACGGATAAGAAATGAGGAGGATCTTTGCAAAATCAGCTAGGAGATAAACATGTGGAGAACAGGACAGGGATAAGGGAGAAGATGGAAGGACACATGTTAAGACATCAAGGAATGCCAGCCATGGTCTTCGAGGGAGCTGTAGAGGGTAAAAACTGTAAGGAAAGATATCCAACAAATAATTCAGGAAGATGGGTGCTAGTGCTGCTATAAGAGGTGGAGGTTGGCACAAGTGAGGAATTCGTTGCGGACCGCATTAAACCAATGAATAGATTGATAAGCCAAAACGAAACATTTTCGAAAACATTATCGCGTGAAATGATACTGCACGGGCTGGATCAGTACGAGTTTAAATGCATGCTTTGGAAAGATTTGATTACATGACACCCTGTTGTGCGCTAATAGAGATCAACAGGAATGCCATAAGATTCGGTATTTATAGCTCTGAAATATGGTATTGAAGTTAATTAAATATGAAGGCCTGTGCACTTTCTTAACTACCCCTCATTTCGGTGTATGAACAATAGATAATACATGATTTCTTTAGTTATTATGCATTTCTGTCGCATTTATTGTCCACTAAGACATTAGCGTGTGTTTGTATACTACACAAGCAGCTTCAGATTGAGTTTAAATATGTGAATGGCCAGACTGTTTTGTGTAACGCTACGGTAGAACTCGTAAGCTTGGCTTCGAAAGGCTATTCGCCATAAAATTAGTTTACTCGAAGCTGACGTGTCGTTGACTTAGCCTACACAGACCACATGGCGGCAGCGAACGAACATTTCTTAGCGCTAATTTAAAAGCATACAACCCAGCGATGTTCCTGGAGCACACCTACTGCCTTCAGGTCGCTGAGTCACTTTGTCTGACACTCTTGTTTGTGGTGCGTCTGAACCTGAGTCATCTTCCATTCACCTGAGTTAAGCTGACACCGGAAGAAGGGAGCTTGCACTGAAAGTGAAAATGATACTTTCAAAACACGCTTCCTTTATTGCCTGTGCACATACCCTCTAAGACAAAAAAAAAAGACACACCACGAAGGAATTATCTGAGTGGGATGGAAATCGGTAGATGTATTGTACATGTCTTCGGCCTAGAATATCATTGATTGGTGTAGAATTGCCTTCAGTGATGTGTATCGCTTCGAACTGAGCGTGACTGAAGACGCCCCGGCCAGCTCTGGGCTCTGGTTTTGAGCCCCACCAAACCAACAGTTTGGTAGCTAGCTTCGTCGTCGTTAAGTAACGTCGTATTTTCTCATACGAAAAACACCTACTTGCCAGGAATGTTCCCAATAAAAGCATTTCACGACAGAGTCTAGTTCTCTGATATCCCTCTCTCAACATGAAATTTTACAAAGCTCCATGTCTCACAGGATGAGAACATTTTGTGACACCTGAACAGAGATCTACTTCTTCCTTGTAAGGTCCCTCCCACGATCACAACACTGCTCTTAGCCTCACCTGGGGTGACAATGCGCAACGAGATGCATCGTTTTCCCGATTTCAGAAGCTCTCGATGTTACAGACACCTTAAAAAATGTTGTACACATATTTTAATTCACTTCACAGCTACCGATCAAGAACATATTTCTGTTTATTTTATTTAAGAAATTATGCATTTCATACTCTGAGAGCTCATTTTCAAGCAGTCCGTATACTTAAAGCACAAATAACAAAAATAAAGCTAACCTGAACAGCAAAACATTTTTTATAAAACCTATTAGCGTTTGCAGACAGCATTTGTTACGACGATGCTATGTTAGTTGGTGGACGGCACTACTTGTGTCGTGGATTCTGCTAGAATATGTAAAGTTTTGAGAATAATGCACTTCACATCTTGCTATATAACCCATACATGTTCGGGAAGTTTGATCTGCATCCACGTCAATAGTGTCAAAAAATCTCACACCAGGTGGACATTAATATCTTCAAAGGCAGTAAAACACGGGACACTGCTAAGATTTGGCATTTATTAAGTGCATTATATTTACTTGTACGCAGTGCCTGAAAAAAAATTATTTAAAAAGTAAACCGTAGTTTTAAATGGTATCTGTGAAATACATTTTAATCCATTTCTCAGTCCACTATTACAGCCCGAGCCAGCCGAGAATGATTCCTGACATCCAAACGTTGTTGATCATGGCCGTTGACCCCAACATGAGAATATATTTTTAATAGAACAGTCTGTAAACAATGCCAACAACTCACAGCTGGCGTCCTGTGCCAGTTCTCTCAGTCGCACCACTTTCTTTCCTTGCTCCCTTCGTTATTTCCGTGACATTCCTCTATCTCTGTTACACAACCATTAATGCAAGTGAGTAGTTTAAATCAACCTGAGTATAATTTATCTTTACTTTTACAATGGAATAGAAAGTTTGTTTCTTTCTCCTCTAGTTACGCCACCCATCCAAAAGTTCTGAGATTAATGTTAGTCCTAGCGCATAAACGACTTCAGCGCAATAACTACGGCAGCAGCTTGAACTAACAATTATACACAACATATCTGCATTCGACCAATCAGATGTGAGCCGCCAATGTTAAGTCGAGGGGCGTGTGGCCATAGTGTGTCAAAACTGTTGTGTCACAAATCGCACTAGAGCAACTTCTCTAAATCAAGTGTTAAAGATATTCTCCAGAATGTTGTGAAGAAGAGAAATATATTTACGAAGTATGTCCCCCTAACCTTGACTCCCCAACAAAAACAACGACGCATTAATATCTGCTGCAGCTTGACTGAAATGCAAATTATGAACAATTGTTTTCTGGAAAGAAAATCACGATTGACGAGCTGCCACAATGCGACTAGGTGCAGAAATTCACGCGAAGGGTCAACACTTTGACGAAATTACTGTCTTTCCAGCCAATGTGACGGGCGAGGTGAAAACAATAGAAAACAAGAGCTTTCAGTCAGTTCTACGTGGTTGTATGAAATTCTGTTCATTGTGCTCAACTGGGAGGGGAGAAGGGTGGGCGAGACTATGTAGAACACCTGAAGCATTAAATCCACCGTAGTAACTTTTCTGTATTTTTTATTACTCCAGGCTCAAAGCTTTGTGGACTGATGGCGTATTATCGTTTCCATTTTTTATGCCATAACCATTTCCTAATACTGAATTCCATACTGGATGTAAAAATCTTGTAATATGCATCGTAATGAATGTAATGTAAAATAAGATGAATGATTGATTATATGTAAAACAGGGCCTAATGACCGGAATTGTTTCAGGATCAAAAAATAACCAGAATTCACTTACAGTACTATTGCAGGTTGCCCGCACGATAATCAGTATGAACGTTAAAACTCCTCATTATTCCTCATAAAGGTGAGGTTTTGAAAATTTGTCAGCTTCAATCTTGGCAGACCCGATATAAGTTAGTTCAGTTTTGTTATCTAGACATCCCTAAACACACACACCACGTTTAAAGCATAAAACCTCGCCACAGGAGCGACATGCTCCCGTGAAATCCTTTTTACGGGGGAGGGAGACGCTGGCCTGATAGCTCGGGACCCCACGAATCGCGTGCTCATCCCTTTAAAATTATTCGCTAAGGATACTTTCATTAATCCATCGCTTGAGTGTGGGAATTATCTTAGTTGTATCTTTCTTTCAGTAAAACTCACTGCTGCAAAGACATCTGGTGCAGAGAATGTGTTGCAGTAACGTTACCATGGATAACCGACTTTCTGCAGGCTATGAGAGGCACAAACTCATAGTCAGCGAAGACCTTGATAACCACCACATCACTGTCAGCAGTGGGACACGTCAGAAACACATCAAGCTATGATAATTACTGTGTCCTAATACAATTTGTTGTCCTTGCTCCGTAACAGTCTTGAAACTGCAGACGGATCTGCAAAACTACATTTAAACCAACGTCAGCTATGTTCAAACGGACTGATCACCGCAGAACAGTCTGGTCATGGTAACCGAATGTTACTGTTAACTTTTAGCATCTAATACTTCACTAATGTATAGGAAACGAAGATTGTCTTCCAAAAAACAAAGCAGGCACCAACAACACCAGAATGCGACAGCAGAAAATGTGTGGAGTATATATGTGAGGCTTCAAGAACCATAACGTAGAGGTTCACACGTTCACTTACGCAGATTCCTGCCCAATTCATTTGTTTTCTCCCCCACGGTATTCACATGTTTGTTGCCTGAATCTGGACATCCTTTCTTTATTTTCCGGTAAAGTTGTGAAAACTCATCGCACGACTCCTGGAAGTTCACTATTTGAACTATACAATATTTACTACTGTTTTCACGAAATTTAACATGATCAGATTCAGGAACACGCGATCTCTGTGTAACCATAAAACTTCTTAATGTGTGTAGATCGCTACAACAATTAAAAGGCTACCGGTTGCATCCGTTACATGCAGTCATCTTAGCGCCTATTGATAAAAATGGTAAAACAAAATTTCCAGACAACACCAGTGGATTACAACAAAACCATGTTGTAATGCGTTAGCTTTGTGCCATCTTTTCACTTTCGGGGTGGCCGAGCGGTTCTAGGCGCTACAGTCTGGAACCGAGCGACCACTGCGGTCGCAGGTTCGAATCCTGTCTCGGGCATGGAAGTGTGTGATGTCCTTAGGTTAGTTAGGTTTAAGTAGTTCTAAGTTCTAGGGGACTGATGACCCCAGAAGTTAAGTCCCATAGTGCTCAGAGCCATCTTTTCACTTTCTCTGTTTTATCAATAGTTCTGAGGAAACTGGTTCTCTTGTAAAGATCAGGTCGATCTACACATATTAAAAAGTTATATGCGTTTGCTAGTACGTCTAATTCACTCCCTCGGCTAGCCGCGCGGTCTAACGCACCGCTTCCCGAACGGGAAGGCGTGCCGGTCCCCAGCACGAATCCGTCCAGTGGATTAGTGTCGAAGTCCGGTGTGCTGGCCAGCCTGTGGATGGTTTTTACGCGGTTCTCGATCTTCTTCGGCAAATGCGGGCTGGTTCCACTTATTCCGCCTCAGTTACATTATGTCGGCGATTGCTGCGTCAACACTGTCTCCACGTATGAGTACACCATAATTACTCTACCACACTAACATTTGGGGTACACTCGTCTCGTATGAGACGTTCCCAGGGGAGGAAGAGAGGGGGGTGGTGGGAGGGAGTTCACTGGGTGCCGAACCGCACAATAACCCTGGGTTCGGTGTGGGGCAGCAGTGGGGTGGGTGGACTGTTGTGGGGTTGTGAACCACTGAGGGCTACGGCAGGACGAAGCCTCTCCGTCTTTTCTAGGTCCCCGGTTCAATACACAACCCACACACACACACACACAGACACACACACACTCACACACACACACACACACATACACACGCACACACACACACACACACACACACACACACACACACACACACATACACACGCACACACACACACACACACACACGTCTAATTCAGCCTAGAAAAAACAAGTGGTCTACTCCCTTTTCCTGTAATACTGAGCTCATGTACTCTTCTCTATTGCTGGCCCATCATGCTCCTCTGTATGTATCAGGACATTTTAAAATTAGTTTCATCTTGCTGTTGTTTCTCATCAATTCAATCAACAGCGAAAATTTTCTGCGCTTATTTGTAATAGTACAACTTCTCGAAAGCAATAATGGATCGTTTCTCGTCAAGTTTATGTTATGTAATTATTTAATATCGCAGTTTCAGTTTAATAAGGTTATTTCTCCACTAATTTTAACCTAGATTTATAGTAATATTCATGATAAATACGTTGTACATCTTTCCTTCAAAGATTAAAATTATGTTGACTGCCTACACTTTAAGTGCACTCTTCTATGGCACCGTTTTCAGTTCCCTGTCACGTGTCCGTTCTATGTCAGAGAAAAATAGTCAAGTTTTCTCTATACTTTATCCACATTCACTTATTTTACATTTAGCTTTATCGCCTATTACTCTCACTACTATTTTGAGAATATCGACTACAACTATTAACCTACCAATACTGCAACAACCACTATTCTACGCTTACAAAACTAGTAACATTACTCGCGATCATATTTGTAAATCTGTGTTAAACTGCTAAAGTAACAAAATATTCAGCGAAAATTCACTTAAATGCATATTAATTAGTCGCGGTGCGTTATCGCAACCTTGGTTAGGTCGTGAGGAAAATGAATTGGTTCCTGAGCATAACCATCAGAAATTGAATGTCATTACAATTTCCGTAGCGTGGTCCAATATAAGCAGTGTATTTTCCTAAGGGTTTTATATCCGATTTTTAAAATTTTCCAGCTGACACATCTACATCTATGTCACTACTGCGCAATGTACACTGAAGTGCCTGGAAGAAGATTCATCGAACCTCCTTCAGACCATTTCTCTACCATTCAACTCTCGAACAGCGCGTGGGAAAAACGGACACATAAACCTCTGCGTACGAGTCTGATTTCTCACATTTTATTACGACGATCATTTTTCCCTATGTAGTTGGGTGTCAACAGAATATTTTCGCATTCGGAGAAGAAAGTTGGTGATCGAAATTTCGTGAAGATATTTCGACGCACCGTAAAACGCCTTTGTTTTAGTGATTGCTACCTGAACTACCTTATCATGTACGTGACACTCTCTTCCCCATTCCACGATAATAGGAAACGAGCTGCCCTTCTTTGAGCTTTTTCGATGTCCTCCGTCAATTCTATCTGGCACGGATCGCATACTTCACAGCAGTACTCTATCAGAGGACGGATAAGCATAGTATAGGCGGTCTCTTTAGCAGACCTATTGCATCTTCTAAGTGTTCTGACACTTAAATGCTGTCTTTCGTTTGTCTTCCCCACAACATTATCTATGTGATCGTTCCGATTAAAGTTGTTTGTAACTATAATTCTTAGGTATTTAGTTGAATTGTCTGCCTTTAGACTTGTATGACGTATAGTGCAATTGAAATTCAACGGATTTCTTTTAGTACCAATCTAGATGACCTCACAATTTTCCTTATTTACAGTCATATGGCACTTTTCGCACCATAGATATATCGTGTCTAAGTCATTCTGCGATTGGTTTTTATCGTCTGAAGATTGTACTAGACGGTAAATGACAATATCATCTGCCTAGGTAGATAGATACCACATGAGTTAATAAGAGACGGGACTGATCCACCATGGTACACAAAACACGTCAGAACACTGTTGCAGAAGAAACGAAAAAACATGCCAAATTCAGAAAAACGCAAAATCCCCAAGACTGGCTAAGTTTCACGGAAGCTCGAACTTTAGTGCGGACTTCAATGGGAGATGCTTTTAATAGTTTCCACAATGAAACATTGTCTCAAAATATGGTAGAAAAGCCAAAGAGATTCTAGTCGTATGTAAAGTACACCAGTGGCGAAAACCAGTCAATACCCTCACTGTGCGATAGCAATGGAAACATTACCGATGATGGTGCCACTAAAGCGGAGTTACTAAATACAGTTTTCCTTAATTCCTTCACGAAAGAAGACGAAGTAAATATTCCAGAATTCGAAACCAGAACAGCTGTTAGCATGTGTGACATAAAAGTAGATATCTTAGGTGTTGCGAAACAACTCAAATCACTTAAGAAAGGCAAGTCTTCCGGTCCAGATGGTATATCAATCAGGTTCCTTTCAGAGTATGTTTACACAATAGCGCCTTTCTTAGCAATCATATACAACTACTCACTTGACGAAAGGTCTGTTCCTAAAGACTGGAAAGTAGTACAGGTCACACCAATAATCAAGCACTGACCTCAAATTGCAGTAGGATTTTGGAGCATATACTGTGATTATGAATCACCTTGAAGAAAATGACTTATTGATACATAACCAACACGGATTCTGAAAATACCGTTCTTGTGCAACACAGCTAGCTCTTTATTTCCATGAAGTAATGAGTGCTGTCGACAAGGGATCTCAGATCGATTCCATATTCCTAGATTTCCAGAAGGCTTTTGATACCGTTCCTCACAAGCGCCTATTAATCAAATTGCGTGCATACGGAGTATCGTCTCAGTTGTGTGACTGGATTCGTGATCTCCTCTCAGAGAGGATAGACTGTAAATCATCGAGTAGAACGGAAGTGATATCTGGCGTTCCGCAAGATAGTGTCATAGGCCCTCTGCTGTTCCTGATTTACATAAATAACCTAGGTGATAATTTGAGCAGCCCCCTTAGATTGTTTGCAGATGACGCTGTAATTTACCGTCTAGTAAAACCATGAGACGATCAATTCCAATTACAAAATGATCTAGACAGAATTTCTGTATGGTGCGAAAAGTGGCAATTGGCACTAAACAAAGAAAAGTGCGAGGTCATCCACATGGGTACTAAAAGAAATCCGATAAATTTTGGGTATACGATAAATCGTACAAATCTAAGGGCTGTCAATTCGACTAAACACCTAGGAATTACAATTACGAACAATTGGAACGACCACATAGATAATATTGTGGGGAAGGCGAAACAAAGGCTGCGCATTGTTGGCAGAACACTTAGAAGACGCGACAAACCCACTAAAGAGACGGCCTACATTACACTTGTCCGTCCTCAACTGGAATATTGCTACGCGGTATGGGATCCCTACCAGGTAGGATTGGCGGAGGACATCGAAAAAGTGCAAAGAAGGGCAGCTCGTTTCGTGTTATCCCGCAATAGGGGTGAGAGTGTCACTGATACGATACACGAGTTGGGGTGGCAGTCATTGAAACAAAGGCGGTTTGCTTTGCGGCGAGATCTATTTACGAAATTTCAATCATCAACTTTCTCTTCCGGATGCGAAAATATTGTGTTGACGCCCACCTACGTAGGGAGAAACGGTCATCATAATAAAATAAGAGAAATCAGAGCTCGAACGGAAAGATTTAGGTGTTCCTTTTTCCCATGTGCCATTCGAGAATGGAATGATAGAGAAGTAGTATGAAAATCTTTACTGATCCATTATCGTATCAACAAATAGTATGAAAATGGTTCGATGAACCTTCTGCCAGGCACTTAAGTGTGAATTGTAGAGTAACCATGTAGGTGTAGGTAGGTTTAGGTGTAGGCAAGCGAAAAGGGCTGGTCAAATTAGCTCCTAAACCTTTACATGCGTCAGAAACAGTAGTGGTCTTGTAACACGACCTTGGGGACCGCCAGATGTCACTTCTGTTTTACTCGGTGGCTCTCGTGACCTCTGTGACAGGACATGACGAATCCAGTCGTACAACTAAGACAATGCTCCATAGGCACGTAATTTGATTAGCAGTCTCTTTTGAGGAACAGTGTCAAAAGTCTTCTAGGAATCTAACAATATAGAATTGTTTTGACATCCCCTGTCGATAGCACTCGTATGTTTAGTATCAAGAGCTTTGGTACAATATTCAAAACTTTAACGTGCATCTGAATTTAAGGCTGTGAAACATGGCATTATTAATCACTGTTAAGTTTAGTGATTGGTTAAGAAGAGTTTTATTGCTAAGAAGGCTTAAGCCGGTATTCGTATTTCTATGATCTGATGTCCCAACAGCTATTTAACCACAGTTTTTGGCATTTGCTGGTGAGAAACATCGGCTTCTCGCTGCGCCCTTACTGTCTGAATCCTGAAGAACCACTCCTCCCCCCCCCCCCTCTTCCCTCTCCCTGTCCCTTTCGGAAACCTGGAGCAAGGTGACTAGGCGGGGATACGTTCCCGTCCCTCGGAAATTTGGATAATGTATTTTGCCAGCAGCACTGACTATGAAAGCTAATGGTATCAAAGAAACGGAACAGTCTCGAGTGGCCAGCCTCCAAGTTAGCGGTAGTCCTAAGGAGCGGCACGTCTGGCGTTAGTGGGAGGTTGGGCAAGAGCGAATACGTCACCCGGAAGCGCGCGCTGTCTGGCAACAAACACGAAGCCCCTGCTCGAGCGGCCCACTTCCTCAGCACAAATGTCAAACACTCATGCACGCCCAGCTCCCCCAATCCACTTACAACCATTTCAGTGGCTGCTCGCGACATTGGGCAGCTCCTCTCGCTTATTTCGGATGTATGATGTCGCTGCTGTACTTAGGCTATTCACGTAAGGTTTCTGTTCGTATTTTTGTTGGGGTCTGACATCCTAACATGCTTTTGCATCAGAGTGGACTAAAATGGTTCTACATGGTAGCAATCGATGTGAGGGTAGATAATTCGAATCCTGTGCCTGGAATACATTTTCGTGACTTGAACATTGCCGGAGACAGAAGAAGGATTTCGACGTACAAATCCTAATCACTAACTTCTGTGCCAATATACTGCGTTAAACTCGAGATATTTTATCGTCTTCTGGAGCGTGGGATTGATACAGCATTGGTGGTTTTCCATCTATCCTACGGAGACATTCAGCTCAGCTACTCGCTTGGTGTTTTGAAAGCATCGGATATCAGTATCTCATTTTCTTCCATCTAATACTCATCGATAACCACACACTCAAGAACTACACTGTGCAGTTATCGACGTGATAGAGTTACACATCTAGTATGTACTACACGGGTAGGCAGAAATGAGTAGTAAATCATATTCATTGGCATAATGACACCAATACTGACTTGCTGTGTTTTACCAGCACTCATTGAGTACGGGACCTATTTAGAATACAATATGGAGACTACTACGGATATAGAACCATTTCTTCTGGATAAGGATAATGGAGGGAACCATGAGTCTCCTTACTGAAGTTCTATACCTCTGTTTGCCTGGTTTAACGTAAAAAAGTGAGATGACCAAAATTGGATTTTAAATCTGATCCTCCAGAAAATGACCAAACGTTGTGGTACACGGATGGGGAGCTTCAAATACACTTCCGACCATACTGATGCGATTTTCCTTCGTTTTCCTGAATCGCTTGCAGCTTAATTCTGAAGTCTTTCCTGCGCACATCCTTGTGCAAACTAAATAGTGGTCCGTCTCTGTTGATCTCCGTGTTGTCTGGACGTTAGACGCCAACCTTCCATACTATCTTTTAATAAGAACGAAACTTCTCATTCGTCTATCGAATAATTGACCGATGTACAAAATTCTTAGATTTCAGAGATTTATTTCTTCGCCAGCTGTAATTGTTTACTTACGAAAACAGCACACTAAGGCTCACATTTTAAAAGTCTATTATTATTTTTTTATCATCATCATCATCCACGTATCGGAGCTACTAGACCACGGTACGTACAACAAGAGGCTTTTTCAGACTTTTGTTTTAGTTTTCCTTTGTGTCCAAATTACATTCATTCTTTCAGAATGGGGTCTTTTCAGTTCGTCAAACCATGTTCTTCTGGCCTTTTTGGGCTTTTCTGCTGGGCCAGCTGTCCATTCGTGAATTTTCTGCCTGAAAAATGTTGTCTGGCGCACCACGTTTGATAGTGCTGCTTTCTTTAGGTCTACTTTTACTACACCGATCCACTTTATTTTTTTCAGTTTTAGGCTTACTGCGAAATTCCATAACGTGTCTAGTTAATCTAGTCGTTTCCATTCTTTTAAACTGTCCATAGATTCAAACCTATGTTTTTTCTTATCTCAATAATTGTTGGCGTGCTTTTCAATGTATTTATTTGCTCTTAATCTGATTGTGCCTTCTTCAGCACACTTTACAGCTAGTATTTTCTGATTACTTTTAATTCTCTCTTTTGGATTTCTTCAGTGACACTCTTTCTGTTTAAAATGAGTGTTTCAAGGCCCCCTAAAGACATACTGGTTAGGTAACTGAGTTGTAGTGTCCCAGTTTTGTGTATTATTATTACTTTTATTATTACTTCTCCTGCTAGCTGTTACCTGTGGCTGGCTCCCATATCAGTAGTTACGTCATGGCGAGTGACCTTTTCCCTTTCATCGGCTTTCGGGATGTGCCCATTCGAATGTCAGTTATGACATCAAGTAAATTCAAATAGTCGTGACAAGCTAAATCTGTGATGTCTCTGGCTCTCATGAGATAGCAAAGAATATAGTGAAAGGGTGAAGTTTTAACTCAGTTTCATCACTTACCTAGGATGGTTGAATTAGGAAATGAAGAAGAATGATTAATGTATCGCCAACGAGACTGCCATTGTAGGCACGAGATGGAGCACTTGCTCACATCTGTACATATTACTAAATTAAAGACTCCCCCTCCCTCCCCCCCCTCCCCCCATGTGTTTCTGTCTCTGGGTGAAGACTAATATCAGGATAAACTACAGGGATTTTGACACGATTCCCACTAACAGACAGATAACCCACTAGGTGGGTTTGTGCGTACAGGGTGTCCCAGGAGAATGGTCGATATTCAGGAATGTGACAGGGACGATCATTCGAAGCAAAAAGTCTAGTAACCAAGGGTTCTAAAATGTATACTGTAAGAGCTATGAACGCTTTTTCATCTTCGCTATTGTGGAAACACGTCTCTTCTACTGAACAAGTGCTCATAGCTCTTAAGGTATGCATTTTAGAGGCCATGTTTACTAGACACTAGATCGTTTCTATCATATCCCCGAATACTGACCATTCCGCCTAGGACAGCCAGTATAATTTATGATTGCTGCTCCAGACAAGTCGTCCGGCAGTACATACGAGGGTGTTCAACAAGTAATGCAACACTTTCTTTCTCCCTCTCGGTTGAAAAAAATTTGTTGTGGGACATCGTGGAATATTCCCGCTTCATCCACTACAGCGTCATGAAGTTCCAATGGGTGGCGGCACTGTAGGTAGCCTTCAAGATGGTATCTGTAACGGAGGTGAGTCCAAGCAGAAAATTGTCATTGAGCATCTTTTGGCTGAAAACATTTTGGACCGTGCAGACACTCTCATTCAAGGTAATCGACGGATGAGAATAAAACACCTCGCTGCTCTGCTGGACGTCTCCGTCGGTAGAATGGCTCTGAGCACTATGGGACTTAACATCTTAGGTCATCAGTCCCCTAGACTTAGAACTACTTAAACCTAAAAACCTAAGGATATCACACACATCCATTCCCGAGGCAGGGTTCGAACCTGCGACCGTAGCAGCAGCGGGGTTCCGGACTGAAGCGCCTAGGACCGGTCTGCCACAGCGGCCGGCCACAAAATTTCATGGGACTGTCGCTCCTCATCGATCCTACAGTCCGGATCTCGCATCTTCCGACTTCCATCTGTTTGGCCCAATGAAGGATGCACTCTGCGGGAAGCACTACGTGGAGGGAGGTACCACGCGGGCATACATGCCCTGCCAGTAAGGTGGCGTAAGGCCGACACATTCAACGGAGATTATGTTGAAAAATAAGGTTTTGTAGTAAATGTTCAAATGTGTGTGAAATCTTATGGGACTTAACTGCTAAGGTCATCAGTCCCTAAGCTTACACCCTACTTAAGCTAAATTATCCTAAGGACAAAGACACACACCCATGCCCCAGGGAGGACTCGAACCTCCGCCGGGACCAGCCGCACAGTACATGACTGCAGCGCCCCAGACCACTCGGCTAATCCCGCGCATCGTTTTGTAGTAAAAACCGTGCGAAATAATATAGTGTATTCGAATCCTGAATAAAAACAACCTACTTTCAGAACAAAAATGTGTTACATTACTTATTTAGCGCCCTTCGTACTTACAAGGAACACCTTGTGTGTGAGGTGTGCAAGTTCGATCTTTAGTATATCTAATTTTACAGTGTTGTGTTAACAATTATGACAGGAAACATATGTGCATCAAGAGGGCGACAGAAAATTAGTGTCCAGGAGCTGCAGAGATCAACCTAATGTTCAAAACAAACCATTAGCTTACACGATGAAAACCGAATGAAAAATGGCATGCCACAGTGATCAGAAAGGTTCGCACCATCAGGATCGGAGGTGAACTCCTTGGGAGCTACAAACAGTGCAGGACGTCCAGCTAGGTACCGACGCTCGAAGAATGCATATAAAATCATATTGGTGTAACAGGTGATGGGACCTGATGAAATGCGACGGCATGCAACCGAATGCGAAACAGTCCGTTGCGGAGCTTATCGTGAAACTGGCTATCCCAGCTGCAGAGAGTGCGATAACGTGTTTTATAAGCACTGAAAAAAACAAACATTCAGAGGCTGGATTTGTCCAGTAGTTCCTGGTGATATGAACTGCAATGTCACACACTTTTCATGAGGGCTACTTTGCTATAAAGAAGTATGATTTTTATTCGCAGACCAGGAATCAAGCAAAAGCAAGTTATTTTGATAAGCTATTGGCCAAAAGCAGTGCTCATACCACTGTTGTAGTTCTCTTACGCCCATGTTTCCACTCCTGATTGCTGCAACGTAAACATTCCCTACTGCCCTTGCAAAATGACGCACACGAGAAAGAATCGTAGGGGGCAGAGCACTTCCAACTTCTCGCAGCATACTAAATAATTTTCCAGCCAATTTACCATCCATATTAACAGTCGGCATAATTGCATACGAATGCGTTACGGCATTGATGTTAATTGATCTTGATACAACTCTTTTGGTACCTATAATTTCCGGGGTTTCTCTCACATGCCTTTCTTCTTTAAATCCCAAATGGTCGGAGTTGAAAACAAATTCCTTACTGGACGACGGGATAAGTTTGTTTATCTCATCTACAAATCTTCGGACCGATTCCGCAGTTTACTGTGCATCGTCAAGTTGACGCTTTGCTTGAAATTTCGTTGTCTTTTTACGTCTTCGAATTCTGCAGCACTGTATGAACTTATGCAACTATCCACCGCTTCCCTTGGAATCATTGTAATCCATGTCGCGTGCAATTTGATGCGCATAAGGTAGTAGGTCACTATCATGCACGTACTGCAAATCTTATCGACCATCAAAAAAGGTTCAAATGGCTCTGAGCACTATGGGACTTATCATCTGAGGTCATCAGTCCCCTAGAACTTAGAACTACTTAAACCTAACTAACCTAAGGACATCACACACACCCACGCCCGAGGCAGAATTCGAAAAAGAAATGGTTCAAATGGCTCTGAGTACTATGCGACTTAACTTCTGAGGTCATCAGTCGCCTAGAACTTAGAACTAATTAAACCTAACTAACCTGACATCACACACATCCATGCCCGAGGCAGGATTCGAGCCTGCGACCGTAGCGGTCGCTCGGTTCCAGACTTCAGCGCCTAGAACCGCACGGCCACTCCGGCCGGCGTATCGAGCATCCCTTAAACGCGTAAACACCAGCTTTTATAAGTGCGTTTTGTCCTTCCTTGAATTACAGCAGTTTTTCTTATGCACTACACGGTCATATTGCTGCGGACGTATTCTAAATCTATTCATAATTGTTTTTTTTTTTACTATGCTGCGGACGATCTTCCATATATGTAATTATGATTAGTACCGGCACATTGGACAATGATTGTCCATTACTACGTTTCACTGGAGACGGGATTTGTGGCTCCCTGTCTGATAAGCATTATGAATTACATGGCTCGACACCTCTTTCAATATCACTTTCAGTTTTTCAGCATCTATCGTCATCATTGTGCACCCTATGTACATTGTCCGCACAGTAGGGCGTATACAATTCCACCCATTCCACTGAATCATCTTGCAGAAACGGTAGTATTTCATCTGTACCTTCTTTCTCACTCTGTTAAATTCCTTGGGTTCCTTTCCGCTGAAATGTGAACTTGGGGAACTGTTGTTGTAGATACAATGCAATATTTACTTCGTTTATCGTTACCATTGCTCTGCGTTGTATCAGCGTCCCTAGCATTGTAGCACTGTTGTGAGTTACTCGTCGACTAAGCAAGTCAAGTATGCTCTGTAGCCTCATGTTGTGCTCATCATTGGGTACCTCCAGTCGCATCCCCTGTTGTCATTTGTAGCTAATATTGTGGTTGCATGGATGGTAGACAACATGTGGGGCATCGAGTGCAGTAAATATCGTTGGCTTTTTGTAACCCCACACTAAAGGGGTTCCTTGTTAGTGCTACCTGAGCGAAGTCGGAGCAGGTCGCTAGAACTATTTTATTTTGTGTCAGTTGTAATCATTTACATATATTTACTTATTAATTTACTCTGTGCCGTACGTTTGAAGTCTTCGTTCATCATCTGATACCTTACCCGGGTTCCCGGGTTCGATTCCCGGCGGGGTCAGGGATTTTCTCTGCCTCGTGATGGCTGGGTGTTGTGTGCTGTCCTTAGGTTAGTTAGGTTTAAGTAGTTCTAAGTTCTAGGGGACTGATGACCTAAGATGTTAAGTCCCATAGTGCTCAGAGCCATTTGAACCATCTGATACCTTACTGGACCGACATCCGCTAAGAAAAACGCTTTCTTATATGGTTTATCGATCCCCACTTTTTAACGTATGTCATATTTATTGCAGTCTGTATGCTGCGTTTTTGATTGCTCTGTGTTTATAAGCAGATGTTGAGAAGTTCATTGAAGACTCTGACGTCGACGGAACGCGTTATTTTCCTGTAATGAGACGGTGGATTGAATCTGCATCAGCCGGCCGTTGTGACCTAGCCGTTCTAGGCGCTTCAGTCCGGAACCGCGCGACTGCTACGATCTCAGGTTCGGATCCTGCCTCGGGCATGGATGTGTGTGATGTCCTTAGGTTAGTTAGTTCTAGGGGACTGATGACCCCAGATGTTAAGTCCCATAGTGCTCAGAGCTATTTGAACCATTTTTGAATCTGCATCGCCAGCATACTGCGGGCAAGTGGAAGAGCAGTGGCGGTGTATTGTTCTCATTAAACAAGCTGTGTGCAATCGTGCTGGGTTACATCCCAAAGCCTGCTCGCGATGAGTAGGCAAAGTGCTGACACTCGATTTAATCGCCTATCCTCTCTCTCATACCATCAGCAACGAACACACCATATTGTACGCTCCATACATTCATTACAGTCATCTTTTCTAAGCAAATACGTGAGATTCAGAACAGTCACATGTAGCGTGGCAGAGTGTGTGAAGGAAAAACTCGCAGCTGACGTGCCTCCCGGGGTATCCTGTCCAATTACAGTCTGTGACACTCCCTTTCCTTTTTTTCTTACTAACACTGCATGTGATGAACTTTCGCTTATTATTGTAACATCTGTTTCCGGAGCCTGATGCCAGTTCTGCAACCACATCAGCTTCACCTGAGCAACAGAAACCGTGATTGCTATTTATAAATTATGTTGAAGTGATCAGTTTGTTTTCCGGCAGGGTACTTTCAGAGGTAATAGAGCAACAACTGAAAACCAAAACCAGACGGGCCAGTAATCAACTTAACAGTCGTTAAACCGCCATTGCTATTCCTGAGGATCTGATTCACCTCCTTGTGTTACAAGTTATCGCCTTAGCCTGTGCGCTATAAGAGCAAACCTGGTGTTAAAAATAGCCACATATCGTAAATAAATGCTGGCAGCAGAGAAAAAGGTAATGAAACAAAGTTGCAGCTCGTAACCCCGATTTTACGCAGTTTCGGAAAAAATTATGAATGAAGTGAAACAGTAGCTTGCTACTGTTGGAAAGAGACATTATATAATTACAACGTTTACGGCTTCGTCAACAGACTACGAAATGTGTTACTGTCAGTTACATGCAAATTTATAATAACTTTCTTTTTGTCTAGCAGATTTACCCTCAAAATATTATACCATAAGAAGTATACGCAAATAAATAATTTACTGATTTAAATATCAATAAATTTTGTTTTTACTGGCAAACTTGCTGAGCCTACTCGTTTCAGAAGGTGGGCTATTTGCTACTTAATTCTTACAGTTTGTTCTCAAAAATGGTTTTACGGGAGTTGTATTCGTAATGAACAGAAAGGTAGGAAAGAGAATGAGTTACTGTGAACGATTACTCCCGTCAGAATCGACAGCAAACAACAACAGCTCAGGTGTACATTTCGACATTATAAGCAGAAGATAAAGAGAGAGAAAAGTATATTGAACGTGTAATTCAAAATGTAAATGGACATAAAAATCTAATAGTCATGGGTACGCTGTAATGAGAGAAGGAATAGAAAACAGAGGCACGGGAGAATATGGACTCGGAAGTAGGAATACATAGTTGAAAGACTAGCAGAGTTCTGCTGTAGACTTGAGTTAGTAGCAGCGAATACACTGTTCAAAAATGACAAGAGGAGGAGGTATACTTTAAAAGGAGCTGAAGACACGAGAAGGTTTCAGCTGAATTACATCATGATCTAACAGAGATACAGAAATCAGATATTGTATTTTAAGGCATACCAAGCACCAGATACAGACACAAATCACAATTATGTAGTGTAGAGCAGTGGACTGAAGTTTAAGAGAATCGTCCGGAACAATCAGTGTATGACGAAGTGGGATACTAGAGTACTGAAGAATGATGAAGTGCCTTTGAAGTTCTCCAACAATGTAGATAGGGTGACATTGATGGTCACAATCGTCCGTTCAGTTGAAAAGTGGTTGACGTACTTGAAAGAGTAATAACAGAAGTTGGACAAACAAATATTTGTACGAGTAGGGTAACTACGAAAGAAGCATGGAATACAAAAGAAATAATTCAGTTGATCAAATAAGTAAGGAAGTGTAAGAATGTTCAGGAAAGGAAAGGAGTGCAGCAATATAAGTAATTTAGAAATGAAATAAACAGGAATTTCAAGGAAGTCAAGGCGAAATGTTGTAGGAAAATTTGATGAAGTTGAAAAAGGGATGGTCGTTGGAAGGACTCATTCAGAATATAGAGCAGTGAGAACAACATCGGTGAACCGAAAAGCAAAGGCGTCGACTGTTGTGACTTGGCCAGACAGCCAAGTCACTATGAGAGGAAGCCGAAAGGCACGCGTTTAAGCTCACGCAGGCTGGCGTGAGGTCTGGAACATTACAAGGAAATGAGAACTTAGAAAAACGGACGCAGTTGCTGTAATACTTAACTTTAATCCATAATTGTAGAACATCTCTCTTGACGGTACATGTTAGAACCACAATATAAAATAATATCCAATGCTATGCGCCTTGCTAGGTCGTAGCAAATGACGTAGCTGAAGGCTATGCTAACTATCGTCTCGGCAAATGAGAGCGTAGTTGTCAGTGATCCATCTCTGGCAAAGTCGGCTGTACAACTGGGGCGAGTGCTAGTAAGTCTCTCTAGACCTGCCGTGTGGTGGCGCACGGTCTGCAATCACTGACAGTGGCGACACGAGGGTCCGACGTATACTAACGGACCGCGGCCGATTTAAAAGCTACCACCCAGCAAGTGTGGTGTCTGGCGGTGACCCCACATCGACATTAACAGTGCAAGAGGAATTTCACTGTTAAACGCAGAGGAAAGAGCGTATAGGTAGGAAGAGTCCGATGTAGGCCTCTACGAGGGGGTGTAAATGTCTGATGAGGTGATCGAAGAAGAAATTGGAGTCAATATGGAAGACATGAGTCACCCAGTATTGGAACCAAAGTCTGACAGATGTCTGGAAGACTTCAGACCGAATAAGGTGAAAGGAATACAAAACATTCCTTAGAAGTGTTTATAACAATTGCGGGAAAGTGACAACAAAACGACTATTCGAGTTAGTTTGTAGCATCTATGAGTCTGAAGTCATACACTATGTGATCAAAAGTATCTGGACACTTGCCTGAAAATGACTTACAAGGTGGTGGTGCCCTCCATGGCAGACCATTCTTCACGCACTGCTGCACTCAGGAGAGGTATCGGTGTCGGTCTGTGAGGCCTGCCACGAAGTCGGCGTTCCAAAACATCCCAAAGGTGTTCTGTAGGATTCAGGTCAGGACTCTTTGCAGGCCTGTCCATTACAGGGACGTTATTGCCGTGTAACCACTCCGCCATAGGCCGTGCATTATGAACAGGTGCTCGATCGTGTTGAAAGATGCAATAGCTATCCCCAAATTGCTCTTCACCAGTGGGAAGCAAGAAGATGCTTAAAACATCAATGTAGGCATGTGCTGTGATAGTGATAGGCAAAACAACAAGGGATGCAAGCCCCATCCATGAAAAACACGACAACACCATAACACTACACACGCTGGGAGATGACGTGCATCGGGCATTCGACATCGGATCGCCACATTGTGTACTTTGATTCGTCACTCCACACAACGTTTTTCCACTGTTCAATAGTCCAATGTTTATGCTCCTTACACCAAGCGAGCCCTCGTTTGGCATTTACCGTCGTGATGTGTGGTTTATGGGCAGCCGCTCGACCATGAAATCCAAGTTTCCTCACCTCCCACCTGACTGTCATAGTACTTGCAGTGGATACTGATGCAGTTTGGAATTCCTGTGTGATGTTCTTGATATGCCTTCAGTATGCCTGCCTATTACACATTACGACCCTCTTCAACTGTCGGCGGTCTCTGTCAATCAACAGACGAAGTCGGCCTGTACGCTTTTGTGCTGTACGTGTCCCTTCACGTTTCCACTTCACTATGACATCGGAAACAGTTGACCTAGGAATGTTTAGGAGTGTGGAAATCTCGCGTACAGACGTATGACACAAGTGACACCCAGTCACCTGATCACGTTCGAAGCCCGCGAGTTCCGCAGAATGCCCCATTCTGCTCTCTCACGATGTCTAATGACTACTGAGGTCGCTGATATGGAATACCTAGCAGTAGGTGGCAGCACAAAGCACCAATACGAAAAAAGTATTTTTTGGGGGTTTCCGGATACTTTTGATCACATAGTGTATCATCAGCTTTCTGGAAAAATATCATTTACTCGAGGCCAAAGATAGCAAGGCTGCACAAGTGCGACAACTATCGCCCAATCTAAAGAGCAAAAACCATGGACTCAGAGTAAACCGAAGGCAGACCATAATTAATGAGGAGTAGCAGAAATGACACTAGCGATAAATTTAACATCAAAATTGGGGTCCCCAACGTAGATGAATTCTGATACTTTAGAAGCAAAACATCGTATGACGGACAAAGCAAGTAGAAGGTAAAAAGTAGATAAGCACTGCACGAAAACAATTCTACTAGTATCAATCAGCTTTAATTTGAGGAAGTCTTTTCATAGAATGTACGTCTGGAGCACGGCAGCGTATGGAAGTGAATCATGAACTATGGGGAAACAGGAAAAGTAGAATAGATGCATTTTAAAAATTGTTCAAATGGCTCTGAGCACTGTGGGACTTAACATCTGAGGTCCTCAGTCCCCTTGAAGTTAGAACTACTTAAACCTAACTAACCTAAGGACATCACACACATCCATGCCCGAGGCAGGATTCGAACCTGCGACCGCAGCAGTCGCGCAGTTCCGGACTAAAGCACCTAGAACCGCTCGACTACCGCGGCCGGCAAAGAATAACAATCTATCGAGTAATCCGGCGTTTTATTACACCATACCTAGATTTCAACTATTACTTAGTCACCTTCAGTGCGTATAACAACATACAACAACTATGGGCTAATGTCTCTTGTTGTTATATGCGCTGAAGATGACCACGTAATAATTGAAATCTAGATCTGCTGTAATAAAACAACGGATTTCTCGATCGATGGCTATTCTTTTCTCCATTGTCTATAACAGTTTAAATTATGATATTCTTATTTTCCTTCTTCTTTGACTTTCATGTCAGTCTCCCTCTTAACAATTCTCCATATTAGTTTTGCTTTACTATTCGAACTTCCCACTTCAAGGTATGCTGTGCATGCACTTTTGCTGAGTTTCTTAATATGAAAGATCTTCCTGATCGACACCTGGTCCACTCATCTTCTAAATTTCACGTTTTGTTTTTGAGAGACTTAGTCATTGAAACCCTTTAAAAAAAAAAAAAACTTTTCACGGGAATTTTTAGTTTTATTGCTAGAATTTGTTTCATCACAAAATTATTCAACGCCGGCCGCTGTGGCCGAGCGGTTCTAGGCGCTTCAGTCCGGAACCGCGCTGCTGCTACGGTCGCAGGTTCGAATCCTGCCCCGGGCATGGATGTGCGTAATGTTCTTAGGTTAGTTAAGTTTAAGTAGTTCTAAGTCTAGGGGACTGATGACCTCAGATGTTAAGTCCCATAGTGCTTAGAGCCATTTGAACCTGTTTTGAAAATTAGTCGTCAAGCTTTTTCTTTCTTTGATCACTTCCAAATGGTTCATGCCAACAAACGCTGGCGTGTACTAGCTTAACTTCAGCTTTAAGCGCAAATAAAATTATCTGCTGACGTTATGTAGCATAAATCTACATGAGTACCCAAAATTACGACTGATACTAAGTTATAAATACCTTTACATAACTTTTCTCTATTAGAATACTTCGAAAAGTTAATATCGAAAGGATTAGAAATTAGTAATCCGTAGTCTTGATTCAAAAACAGCACTATGAGGATGTGTGGAATACAGCCACAATTACAACGACTTAAATTTATAGTATTAACTTTAATCGTCATCTTTTAATTTTCTTATGGGTACCTAGTATAAGAATGCTTATATTCGTCTTATCAGTCATTCATCATGAATTAACCAAGTCCTCATGCAGGCATATTAGATTTATATAACTATGTAGAAAGTTGTCAGTAATTACATTCAGATTTTCAGAAAGTGGATATGATGTTAGGAAAGAAAGTTGCACCAAGCTTCTCCTTGTTCTTGAGAATCAAAAACGTTCATTTGATGATAAACGGAGTGGCAGACGTCAGTGATATGAGAGAGTCAGCGATTTGATAAGGCGGCACATGATTAAATGTAATTATTGTACAGAAAGTTGAGTCCATATTTGGTTGATGAGCATGGTGCATGAAACAATAAACAAAATTGTGTTGCCTTTTCTTATAATTAAGGGAGAGGGTGAAATTAATTTATAGTATACTGACTATTCCCCTCAAATAACAGGTTAGGGAGCGCCAATCATCTTACTGACCAATCACCAACAGCATTATCACATACTCCTACTCAGTGTGAGACTGCGGAGACGGATGGGATTTAACAAAGCACACTGGTAAATGATCTGGCAATAAGCAACTTTACGATACCATTTTCTCTCCTTTTGATGAGCAAAAATAGTCAATGAACATTTCTTCTACTACCAGGATTCGAACAGGCCACCAGAGAGGGTCGAGGGCCACTGCAGTTGCTTGCGTGAGAAGTCTGGTCCATGGCGAGGAGCATCTGTTACCTTCTTGATACAAGAAACGGTTAAAGGGCGACAGCTTTCGTAGAAATCAGAAACGAAACACAAGCGAAAGTAAACTTACGGATATTGTCGACTACTCAAGTCATTTTGAATTTGAGAACGTAGCAAAAACACAGAACACGCATCAGTGCAGAAATTGGAGTGCAGTATTGAGACTTTTTTGCATATTTTCAAAAGGGCCGAGTAGCGAAGATGACTGTGTGGCAACAAAGCAGTGAGTGACTTTCAGGAATTCCGAAGAATAAACAAATCTCGGTTGGCGAGAACGCGCCTGCACACACGGCGAAATTGCAGCGACGACGACGTGCAAGCAGTACGCTTAAAGTGACGTCTCACTCTGCTGGGCGGCGGAGAAAAACACACCCGTAAAACAAACTTAACGCCTCTTGTAACAACGTCATTTCTTTTCTTAAACTCATAAATCCCGGACTAAATGGATGTTAGAAACTTGATTACGATGATTTGGAGGGGGTGACGGAAACTTTCAATAGCGTCTTTATGTTTTGAACCAGTAAAAATTATATCTTTGTATTGTCCGCCCTTGCCTGTATCCTGGTAGGTATGTTGTAAGGCGGCCCTGTGTATAGGGTAGACGAGTTACGTTAATAATGCCCAGGTTAGCGTGAGATAGATTTTAGATAACTTTCTATTTTCCTTTAGGTTTCCTACTGGGGCATCTGTTCAGTCTCATATGAAGCGTGAATAAGTGCAATAGGGAAAAATCACAGGAAGCTCTTCCTGGCAGGAAGAACAACAAAGACGTTCAGCTCAGCTTCCGTCCAAAACCATATACGTATTTTCCAAAACATTTGGCAATACTTTTATTTCTTCGACAGCACTGATTATTGTTGGACAATAGATTCTGAGTGTATGTTGCCAAGCATAGATAGATGAAGGCTCCTCATTCAAACAAGATACTGTTTACAGTGCTATTCACGTGCAGTGAGGGGGTTGAAATGACCGTGGCGTCGCAGAACTTCATTTTTTATTAGTTTCTCCTTTATTTCCTATTCGTTCTCAATACATTTTATGTCCACCCAACATACTTCTCTTGCATTCTTCGCTCTTTCCATCGGCGGGTTTCTATATCGGCACGATCTTGCACTGGTGCTATAGCCAAATCATTCATTTTCTTCTTTGCTGTTTCTACGCTATTGCCTATTTATTGCCTCGTGCGAATTGTAATGACGTCACTATCACAAAGTTCTTTTGACATTAAGTTATGGTAGTTTTAAAGAAAAGTACAGATGATATTACCAATTCAGAAAGCATTGCGGATACAATTCTTGTCGGAGAAATAGCTGTCTGGCGTAGAAAATGTTTTAAAGTCCCAGAGACAAATGCAATTTGACAAAAGTTCAGCTAGGGTGCAATATTTCACCTTTACGTGGTTGCCGCTGCATTATTGAAGCAATAATCACTACTTTCACTCAGAGTGTTTTGAGGACACTACGGAAAAAGCGAGTCAATTTCTTTTGAAAATACAACTGGTATGTTGGACAAAGTTTGGCAACCCTTTCGACGTCGTGAAAGTTGGACATACGGCATTAGCTTCAGAGTAGATAAGGACGAGGAACGAAACTACGGGACTGTGTTCATGTAACTAGACTGGCATTTGCTGAAGAGACCCAGGTAAATCTAAATCAAGATTGCCGGACGGGAGTTTAAATTATCGTGTCTGTGTTACCTCTCTATATTCCTAACACGGCTTCATCGTTTTATTAGTTCTCCATCGTATTAGTTCTGGGATTAAAAAATTCTGTAGGTAATAACGTAACACTAGTAACCTCGTGATAGGTCTACTGAAACACACTCACTCCGCATCCTCCTTCTTTATTATGCTTGGCCAGCTGTTACATTTCGTCGCAATCTTTCTCTGTTAGTAACTGGTTTCCCAGGGTGGGGCTGATGAGCACTTTTTCGACCTTCGTCAATCTTAAGCTAGACGTCTTTCAAGTAAAGTTTCTCAAGCTTACGTTACGCAGAAGAGTAATCTTGTCTTCATTTACTATGTTTTAATCGTCACATTACTTTCGTTAAATGCTCGCTCGAGGAGGAAAAGAACAATTAACTGAGCGATGGAAAAAACTATTTTGATAAAGAGTGCGATGGCCTTGCCGTGGTCCAGTCCTGTTATAAGAGAAGGTTAAAGAATTCTGCCATACATCTCGAAAAACTCAAAGCACTCGCAAACCAGCGTATTCGATAGGACATAGTTCCAACATTAGAAAGAAAAGTATTGTAGAGATCTGGGAAATGAGGTAAACTTCTGTTTGGCATCCTAAACTGCAGCAGGAAACGTGTTCAAAAGATAAAATACATATTTCTCCTGTTGTAGATCAGTCCAGACCTCTCCTCCAACGACACGAGAAACGAAATAGGGTTTGGGAAAACGGTAGAAACTGAATGGAGAGTCAGCCATAAAATGAAGCTGCGAGGGACGCATAGGGACCGGACTTGCACAGATAGTAGCCACTGAAAGAGTTTATCTGACTCACCAATAACAGGGAACGGCTACTGAAACTAACTGTAGTTCACGAATAAAATAATAATCACAACAAGGAGATAAATTGTAATGGAAGTGGGCTGTGGGGAGAAGTGATAAGTAACACTTTCAAGCCGAGTCAATTCTTTTCTGTTCCCATAATAGAATACGTTCAGTAGGGTTCTATATATCGCTCACCGTACTAATCCAGCTTGAAAGTTCACCACCGACATTTTCTTCACTGTTGCCATGTGATGTTCTCCCACATATTTCCCTTAATGTAGGAATAGTGATAATGTTAAAGCTTCTAAACGCTCAATTGTATTTCTCGAATGAGTTTACACAACGCTTACTGCTGTCCCTTATTCTACTTTCGAGACTGGCACGTACTGCAGCATTTTGCCGTGCGTCCTAGTCGTTTTGTCCCACGTCAATGACAAGGCATAAGGCGAAATCATAAATTCGCAGAAATGACAGCGTTAAATTCTGTTTGTTGCTTATACGTTTCCTTGACGGTTTTATCGAGCAGACACGAGTCTTAACCTTTACGGTTTTATTAGTATAATTTTCCGTCTACAACGCTTTCTCTCTCTCTCTCTCTCTCTCTCTCTCTCTCACCCTCCCTCCCTCCCTCCCTCCAGCCTCCCCTCTCTCTCTCCCCACGTATTTGACGTACCAGGAAATGTGTAAAGAGAACCAAAACTTCGCATGTGAAGATAGAAAAGGTTGCCATGTAGAGGCAAATTCTGTTGTGTAGAGCATGTCAAGGCACTGTCACGAATGATCACCATCAAGGAATGAACCTTCTAGAGAAGATAAAAACATGTAGAACACTCTGGTTCGCGGCCTGTGCTACCTCCCGTTGGTATGTTCATTTGGGTGCATGGGTTCCTACTTCAGAAATAAGAGCTTACCTCACGGTGCCACCTGAGGACCAGGTTCGAGCTGCGACAACAAAAATAATGTCGTGTATAATGTTGCAATTAAAAGTGAGTCCGCATTTACATTGCTGACTAGACGGCCATGGTGAGGCAGCCACCTGCAGCTCCTCGGCTCACAGGCCATCACGTCACGTCTTCAGTGGCGAGACCGTTAACAAAAAGTTTTTCAAATCGAATTTTCGTTTGAATATTTCTCTTAGTTTCAATCATAGTTAATTATAAATCCAGTTTTCACCACGCGTGTTTGATTTCTGCCGAACAAGAGCGTACAGAGTGCTATGAAAAGAATAATATTGTTCGATAGAACCTATACCAGTTCGTTTTTTAGGATATTGATATGAAGCTCTTTTACTTCTAGAAAATTTTGTACTTTTACCATCTGTTTGATACACAAATATGGGTGTGTTACCTGCTTACATGTTCCACCACCATTTAACTTTATAGCACTGCTATACTTGTCTGTTTCTCTCACGCAGAAACTGCATGCGAAGTAATAATACCTCTATTAGGAAGAAACAGCTCAACGAATAAGGAGCTAATATTGTCGTAACAACTAAAGTAGAAAAATGAGCAAATCATAATTCAGGCCTTAAGCGTCCTGCAACTCTTTTTTCAGCTAAAGTTTACTGTCATCGTGGGAAACACTCTGCCGTCACGCTTCGCAGTTTGGGTCTCAATTTAGATCTAATAGTACTTTCTGTCTCAGCTCTTCATTTATTTTTCATTTATTCAAGCATTAGGCATTTGCCTACTACGTCCTCTTGCTCTGTAGTTATTTCCTATCTGATCTCTCCATCTCTTTCTTCCTCTGTCTATTGGTCTTTTCCCTGTTGGTCAACAATTCATTATTACTATACGCATTGTATTTTCATTCATTCTTGTGACACGATCTCTCTATTTATTATTATACTTCTTGATCTGTTCATTTATGCTTTTAAGTTTTAGTTCGATTATGACTGTTGTATTCGTTACCATATGAAGCTGTCTATAGCCAGTTTCTCTTCCTGAAAACCTGATTTCCACAGGTTGTATTCTTCGTTCATTTTCAGCTGTTATTGTCCAGGTCTCACCGCCGTAAGATATACACTGACGAGCCAAAACATTATGACCACAGCCCACCGCGATGTTCAGTGCCTTATGGTAGTGTTGCGGACATGTGACGCAGTAAGAAAGAACGTATCCGGAAGAGGGGCGAATGGGCAGTCATTATAGCGAAGTTGCGGATCACAGATGCGGAAATCGACTGGTATAAGCGGTTTTCACAAATGGCACATTGTTATGGCCTTGATGCTGGAAACGAGACTGAAACGGCGAAGGTGGTTGCCTGTTGGGATACTACTGACGCGAGCACTTGTGGAAAGTGGTTGAAGGGAGGCGAAATAACGAATAGGCCGTATGGTATTGGACGACCGTGTTTCATCACAAAACGTAGAGAACGCAGGATCCCCCACTGTACAGTCTAAGATGGGCAGCGGTCTGTGGCAGATCTGACAACAGAGTACAGTGCTGGAGCAGGCACAACTGTTCCGGAGCACAGCGTTCAAAGGCCATTGTTGAACATGCACCTCCACGTCACACGACTCCTACGTGTTCCTGTGTTGACCAAACGACGTCGTCACCTATGATTTTAGTGGGCACAGTATCACTGAGTTTTCACCGTGGATCAATAGAAACGTACTGCATTTCTTGTTGCACTAGGTCGATGGTTGGGGCCTTACACGTCGTCATCGAGGCGAATGCCTGGACGAAACGTGCACCGCGCCGCAGATGCACGCCGGTGAGGGCAGAATTATGCTATAGGGTACATTGACTTGTGCTCCCACGGGATCTGAGGTGGCAATCGAAGGCATCATGACAGCAACGAACTACGTGAACGTTTTTGCGGACCACCTGCATCGCTTCGTGGTTGATGTCCCCCCTACGGTGATGACATCTTCCAGCAGGATAACTGTCCGTGTTGCGAGGTCGTGCTACAGTGGCTTGAGGGGCGTTATACTGAACTCACATTGATGTCTTTGCCAACAAATGTGCCTGACCTGTACCCACTGGAACACATATCGGGCGCAAGCAGCTTGCCCGTAACCCACCATCCCGCCATTTGTGGGAATTACTTGACCTGTGAGTAGACGTCTGGTACCACATACTTTTGTAATCCTGCCAAGGACTTGTAGAACCCATGTCAAGTAGGATCTCTGTTCTACTGTGTTTGAAAAGAGGACCAACACACTATTAATGTTTTGGCTCATCGGTTTTTTTTTTTTTTGTGGTTTTCGGGCGCACAACTTCAATGGTCATTAGCGCCCTGACTACTCTAAGAATGCACCGCGAGGCACAAGTTGACAACAACAACTAAAAGGGAAAACACAATAAAAGACAGACTGACAGGCATAGGATTAAAAAACATCATCAAATGTCCTTAGCGAGGTGTGTCAAATTGATAAAACAAAGAACACGAGCAGCTGCTCGTGGGTCATCCGCTAAAATGGCATCGAAAGTATTAGGCAGGTTAAGATCGAGGCGCAGTGTGTTAAGATCAGGACAGGACATTAAAATGTGTCTAACCGTCAGCAAGTGCCCACATGGGCAGAACGGCGCCGGCGCAGCCGTCAGCAGATGGCGATGGCTGAACCGGCAGTGTCCAATTCTTAACCTTGCTAAAACGACCTCCTCCCGCCGAGAAGGGCGTGAGGAGGACGTCCAAGCCACGGGAAGAGGTTTTAAGGCCCGAAGCTTGTTGTCGGTAAGTGCAGCCCAATCGGCATGCCACAGCGACACAACGCGCCGACAAATGACCCTGCTAAAATCGGACGAAGGGACACAACAAGAAGCTGTCCGAGGCTGGAGGACCGCAGCCTTGGCCGCGGCATCTGCAGCTTCGTTCCCAGGGATACCGACATGGCCAGGAACCCACATAAAGCTAACCGGCGTACCGACGTCCACCAGCTGCTGAAGAGAGCGTTGGATCCGGTGTACGAAAGGGTGAACCGGGTACGGATCACTGAGGCTCTGGATGGCGCTCAGGGAATCTGAGCAGATGACATAAGCAGAATGTCGGTGGCGGCAGATGTAAAGAACAGCCTGGTAGAGGGCAAAGAGCTCAGCTGTGAAGACCGAACAATGGCCATGGAGCCGGTATTGGAAACTTTGTGCCCCGACAATAAAGGAACACCCGACCCCGTCATTGGTCTTAGAGCCATCTGTATAAATGAAAGTCATGTTGTTGAACTTCGAACGAAGTTCCAAAAAACGGGAGTGGTAGACCGAACCGGGGGTGACCTCTTTTGGGAGCGAGCTGAGGTCGAGGTGAACGCGGACCTGAGCCTGGAGCCAAGGTGGCGTGCGGCTCTCGCCCACTCGAAAGGTTGCAGGGAGTGAAAAATGAAGGTGTTGAAGGAGGCGACGAAAGCGAACTCCAGGGGGTAGCAAGGCAGAGACATACAACCCGTATTGAAGGTCAAGAGAGTCGTCAAAAAAGGAACGATAAGACGGATGGTCGGGCATTGACAGTAGCCGACAGGCATACCGACAAAGCAGTATATCGCGCCGGTAGGTGAGTGGCAATTCGCCAGCGTCAGCATGAAGACTCTCTACGGGACTGGTATAAAATGCTCCGATCGCAAGTCGTAAACCCCGATGTTGTATGGAGTTGACGCGGCGTAAGATGGATGGCCGTGCAGAGGAGTATACGAAGCTCCCATAATCCAGCTTGGAGCGGACGATCGACCGATATAGACGAAGTAGGACGGTTCGATCCGCTCCCCACGACATACCACTGAGAACACGGAGGACATTTAAAGAACGGGTACAACGGGCGGCCAAATATGACACATGTGGAGACCAGCTAAGTTTCCTGTCAAAGGTAAGGCCTAAAAATTTGATTGTCTCCACGACTGGGAGAGCAACGGGACCGAGTCGTAAGGACGGTGGGAGAAACTCTTTGTAGCGCCAGAAGTTAATACAGACCGTCTTCTCGGCAGAAAAACGGAAGCCATTGGCGACACTCCAGGAGTAAAGACGGTCAAGAGAACGCTGAAGACAGCGCTCCAGGACACGTGCACACTGCGCGCTGCAATAGATGGTAAAATCGTCCACGAAAAGGGAGCCTGATACATCAGCTGGGAGGCAATCCATTATTGGACTGATCGCGATGGCGAAGAGAGCGACGCTCAAAACTGAGCCCTGTGGCACCCCATTCTCCTGGCGAAAGGTGTCGGACAGGACAGAACCCACACGTACCCGAAACTGTCGATCCATTAAAAAGGAATGAATAAAAAGAGGGAGGCGACCGCGAAAGCCCCATGTATGCATGGTGCGGAGAATGCCCGCCCTCCAACAGGTGTCGTAAGCCTTCTCCAAATCAAAGAACACAGCCGCGGTCGGGCGCTTCCGCAAGAAGTTATTCATAATGAAGGTCGACAAGGTAACCAGATGGTCAACAGCAGAGCGGCGCCTTCGAAATCCACATTGTACATTGGTAAGTAGGCGTCGAGACTCGAGCAGCCAAACCAATCGAGAGTTAACCATTCGCTCCATCACTTTACAGACACAGCTGGTAAGCGAGATAGGTCGATAACTGGAAGGCAAGTGCTTGTCCTTCCCCGGCTTAGGAATCGGGACAACAATAGACTCGCGCCAGCATGCGGGAACATGTCCCTCAATCCAGATGCGATTGTATGTACGAAGAAGAAAACCTTTACCCGCAGGAGAAAGGTTCTTCAGCATCTGAATATGAATAGAATCAGGCCCTGGAGCGGAGGACCGTGATCGGCCAAGTGCGGTTTCGAGTTCCCGCATGGTGAATGGGGCATTATAACTTTCACAATTCGAGGAGCGGAAGTCAGGTGGCCTAGCCTCCTCTGCCTGTTTGCGGGGGAGGAAGGCAGGGTGGTAATGAGCGGAGCTCGAAACCTCGGCGAAAAAGCGGCCGAAGGCATTGGAGACAGCCTCAGGGGCCACAAGGACTTCATTCGCGACCTTCAAGCCAGAAACTGGGGAGTGGACCTTAGTGCCAGATAGCCGGCGCAGGCTACCCCAGACAACAGAAGAAGGAGTAGAACTGTTGAAGGTCCTTGTGAAAGCAGCCCAGCTGGCTTTCTTGCTTTCTTTAATAATACGACGACACTGAGCACGTAATCGTTTATAATTAATACAATTCGCCACTGTAGGGTGGCGCTTAAAGGTGCGTAAAGCACGTCGACGAGCACGTAAAGCGTCTCTACATGCTGCGGTCCACCAGGGGACCGGTACACGACGTGGAGAAGAAGTAGGGTGAGGGATGGAATATTCAGCAGCAGCGAGAATGACTTCCGTGAGGTGTGCGACCTGACGATCGCAGCTTGTGAAGGTTTGATCCTGAAAGGTAGCCCTGGAAGAGAAGAGCTCCCAGTCTGCCTTGGAGATGGTCCAACGAGAGGAGCACGGAGAGGGAGTATGCTGCAGGAGATGGATAACACACGGGAAATGGTCGCTCGAATATGTATCAGAAAGTGCATACCACTCAAACCGGCGTGCAAGTTGGGGAGTACATATAGAGAGGTCTAAATGGGAATAGATGTGAGATGTGTCCGAAAGAAAAGTAGGGGCGCCAGTATTGAGGCAGACAAGATCGAGCTGGTTGAAAAGGTCTGCTAACAAGGAGCCCCTCGGGCAGGATGCTGGAGAGCCCCAAAGGGGATGGTGGGCATTGAAGTCTCCAGTTAACAAAAATGGTGCAGGTAGCTGAGCAATAAGTTGCATCACGTCTGCCCTGGTAACGGCAGATGACGATGGAGTGTAAACGGTACAAAAGGAAAACGTAAAAGTGGGGAGAGTAATGCGGATGGCAACTGCCTGCATGCCGGTGTGCAACGTGATGGGATCGTAGTAAATTTCATCCCGGACCAGCAACATAACCCCTCCATGAGCTGGGATACCTACCACAGGGGGTAGGTCAAAACGCACAGAGGTGTAGTGTGCCAAGGCAATTTGATCGCATGGGCGTAGCTTCGTTTCCTGGAGGGCTACGACAAGCGGACGGTGCAAGCGGAGCAGCAACTTCAAGTCCTCTCGGTTGGAGCGAATGCTGCGAATATTCCAGTGAATAAGTGCCATCGTAAGAAAAGAAAGATGAGAGAAGTGGTCACCTCGAAGGCCGCTTAGGGCCTGGCTTCGAGCGAGCACTGCCGCCGCTATCAGTAGGCGGACAGTCATCGTCCATTGGGTCTATAGGGTCATCGGCCATCTCGGGAGGATGGCCGGGAGGGGGAGCTTCCTCCGCCAGTGAACGGCCAGATGTACGGCGACCAGCGGTGCGGCCAGGCGAAACGGATGACGGCCTGGGGCGGCAGCCGCTGGGTGGCGCAAGAGAAGAAATGCGCCGTGGCGGGGAAGGAGAACTGTGCTTCCTATGCGCCTTTTTGGAAGGACGTGTAGTGGAAGTACCGGTCGAAGGCTGTGAGGTCGAGGTACGGAGGAAGTCTGCACGGGATGGTTCCTTCTTGAAGGCCCGTGCATCTGACTTCGGTGTCTTCGTTTTAGCAGAAGCTGAAGAAGGTGCTCGTGTCTGTGGGGTGATGGGAGGAAGAGGAGACGTCGACCGCGCGATCTTAGCACTGGCCGAACGGACGACCGTGGTGCTGAAGGTCAGATCGCATGTCTGGGTTGCTACCTCCCGGGTAGTCCGAGGAGAGGCGAGGACAGTACTGTATTTCCCCGCTGGGAGCAGCGTGGGCTTCCTACTAGCCAATAGCTTGCGAGCAGCCGAGGTGGACACTTTCTCTTTGACCCGAATTTCCTGGATACAGCGTTCTTCCTTATAGACAGGACAGTCGCGGGAGGATGCTGCATGGTCACCCTGACAGTTCACACAACGAGGAGACGGAGGTGGACAGTCACCCTCATGGGCATCCCTGCCACAGGTGACACATTTAGCCGCATTGGAACAAGACTGTCGAGTGTGATTGAAACGCTGACACTGGTAGCAGCGCGTAGGTGTCGGGATATAGGGGCGAACAGAAATAACCTCGTAGCCCGCCTTGATGCGCGATGGCAGCTTAACACTATCGAAGGTCAAGAAAATTGTCCGGGTCGGTACAAGGTCATTGTTGACCTTTTTCATGACCCTATGGACAGCCGTCACGCCCTGCTCAGCGAGGAATGATTGAAGCTCCTCGTCAGTCAATCCGTCGAGGGAGTCAGTATAGACCACACCACGAGACGAATTCAAAGTTCGGTGGGCCTCCACCCGGACAGGGAACGTGTACAGGAGGGTGGCCCGAAGCAGTTTTTGTGCCTGAAAGGCATTCTCAGTTTCCAGTAATAAGGTGCCGTTACGCAACCTGGTACAGGATTTGACAGATCCGGCTATGGCATCTACGCCCTTCTGAATAACGAAAGGGTTGACAGAGGAAAAATCCTTTCCGTCCTCAGTTCGAGAAACTACGAGGAACTGTGGGGCAGGCGGTAGTACTTTTGTCACTGTTGGCTGGTCACGTTTCCGTTTTTGGGTCGAAGTCGAAAGAGATGGAGTAGAATCCATTGCGGAGGAATCCCCCATGATTGCCAGCGTCTCCGATGGCGCGCTCCTTCCTTGTGGGGACCCTCTCAGAGGGCACTCCCGCCTTAGGTGAATGTTTACACCTCAGGTCACACCTCCCGAGAAACAGACGGAGGGACCAATCGGCATGGTCAGAAGGTATCAGCTCAGGCAATCACCCCTCCCCGGGCCTGGCCTTTACCAGGGGGTACGCGCGTGCCTTACATGTCTACCCAGGGCGGGGACTTACGCGTTACCCCGTCACCGGCTACGCGTGCGAACGCGTGGGTCGGCCTTCAGACACGCACAGGGAGGAAGGAAGAAGAGGAAAAAGAAGAGAGAGAGGGAGAAAGAGGACAGACTGTCTCAAACGCCGAGGCGGAGACCAGAGAAGGCAAGGAGAAGAAGGCAATGAGAAAGCAAGGGGAAGAAGGCAATAAGAAGGCAAGGAGAAGAAGGCAATGAGAAGGCAAGGAGAAAAAGGCAATGAGAAGGCAAGGAGAAAAAGGCAATGAGAAGGCAAGGAGAAGGCAAGGGAAAGAGTAAGGAAGACAGTGAGGTGGAGAAGAGCAAAGAAAGGAACCAACAAAAGGAAGGAAGAAACGAGAAGTGAAAAAACCAAAAGGACCACGATGATAGGTCGTGGAACCGTCCGTCTCCGGGCGCAGGCGCGAACTACCCCCATGAGGGGGATGGACTCCTTTTAGTCGCCTCTTACGACAGGCAGGAATACCGCGGGCCTATTCTAATCCCCGGACCCGCAGGGGGGGGGGGCTCATCGGTGTAAATGGTATTGACATTATTTTGTAGAATTTTCACAGGGCATCTTTCTTCGCCTTTCATTCAGAATTCTGTATATGGTCCCACTAATATATCTGAACCTTTTAATACTTTCTGTACGTCTTTTTCGTTTGTGAAGAAGTTGAACTCGTTCGCTCTCTTTATTTTCTGGTCGTTTATTATAATTTAGCATGTGACCGCCTCTTGACCTTTAAAAATCATGACGTTTGTTTATTTGGTCGAGATTGATAAGTTATGGCTCGTGGCTGCAATACACGCATCAAAAAAAAAAAAAAAAAAAAAAAAAAAGTTTTGCGTCACCCCAATTCCCAGAACTTCTGAAGATAGACGTTGACTGTGGATATTGTATCACAGAGACAGTCCCTATGACTGTTCAGAGATGTCACTAAACCCGCCCAAAGATGCAAACAACCATGCTTGAGCAGCGCCTATTAGTCGGAGGGGGTCCGACATCCGATCAGTTCCAGTCATTCCACCAGGAAGGAGGTACACGGTTCGTGTTGTCTGTAGTTCAACCATGCCTAGACGGTCAATACCGCGGTTCGATCGCGTCCGCATTGTTACTTTCTGCCAGGAAGGGCTCTCAACAAGAAAAGTGTCCAGGCGTCTCGGAGTGAACCAAAGCGATGTTGTTCGGACTTGGAGGAGATACAGAGAGGCAGGAACTGTCGATGACATGCCTCGCTCAGGCCACCCAAGGGCTACTACTGCAGTGGATGACAGCTTCCTACGGATTATGGTTCGGAGGAACCCTGACAGCAGCGCCACCATGTTGAAAAATGCTTTTCGTGCAGCCACAGGACGTCGTGTTACGACTTAAACCTTGCGCAATAGGCAATCGTCGGAGACGTGTTTGGAGGCAACCCGGTCAGGCTGAACGCCTTATACTCACTGTCCACTGAGTGCAACAAGGTGGAGGTTCCCTGCTGTTTTGGGGTGGCATTATATGGGGCCGACGTACGCCGCTGGTGGTCGTGGAAGGTACCGTAACGGCTGTACGATACGTGAATGCCATCCTCCGATCGATAGTGCAACCATATCGGCAGCATATTGACAAGACATTCGTCTTCATGGACGACAATTCACGCCCCCATCTTGCACATATTGTGAATGACTTCCTTCAGGATAATGACATCGCTCGACTAGAGTGGCCAGCATCTTCTCCAGATATGAACCCTATCGAACATGCCTGGGATAGATTGAAAAAGGGCTGTTTATGGACGATGTGACCCACCAGCCACTCTGAGGGATCTACTCCGAATCGCCGTCGAGGAGTGGGACAATCTGGACCAACAGTGCCTTGATGAACTTGTGGATAGTATGCCACGACGAATACAGGCATGCATCAATGCAAGGGGACGTGCTACCGGGTATCAGAGGCACCGGTGTGTACAGCAATCTGGACCTCTGAACGTCTCGCATTATGGTGGTACAACATGCAATGTGTGGTTTTCATGATCAATAAAAATGGCGGAAATGATGTTTATGTTGATCTCTATTCCAATTTTCTGTCCAGGTTCCGGAACTTTCGGAACCGAGGTGATGCAAACATTTTGATGCGTGTCTTTATTTTATAAATCGCCTTTTGAAGGGTGTTCTGCACGTCAATTATAGTTAGAAGCTGGTCACCAGCAAAGAGTGTTGTCATCAGATAATTTCGTTGGTTAAAGTTACGAGTATAAAATTCTGTTCCTTTTAGTCACTGTCCCCACCATCGATATTAAAAAGTATTTGAGACAAACTGCATCCCTGCCGTAAGACTAAATTTGTCACTTTAATATTCTCTTTTCCAACGTTGGCAGTTCTGAAGTCTTGGTACTTTTTTAGCTTTACTCTTACAATATGGTGTGGTATGTCTCTCCTGTCTAGTATTTCCCACGACATTCTCCTATCTACATTGTCAATGCCTTTCACGAAGTCACTAAATAGCAGACTTTTACTGTTAAATTCTTTATGTTTTTCAAGTGTTTATCTGATGACAAATGTATTGTCTGAACAAGACCTTCCATTCCTGAAACCAGTTTGCTTCTCCAGCAAGATAATTTCTAAAACTACTGTGAGTCTTCGATAATACTTTATATCCAGAGATGAGTAGATAAATACCCTTTCAGTTCTCTTTTCTTAAACAGGAATGTCATTAATATGTTCGCTATATTTGCCCATACATTTCGGGTATAAGTAATGTCATTAGAATGACCTATGGAACATGTAACTCGTCACATAGGGTAATAATTTCTACTACACATTACCAATAAATTTGTTATAAACAGAAGAAAGCATATTCATCTGGAAATCCAGTTGCGTAGGGGCATTTTGCTCCTGTGTATTCACATTTCTGGCTCCAATAATAAATTCAGCCTTTTAGGTTAGACTTCACCATGACCGTTATGAATATCAGTTCTTCTTCTTCCTGGCCTTTCACTGGATCGGCATGTTAATTTATGGACTTGGAAATGTTAGTGGTAGATGGTGACCAGACCCCCTTCCTGTCGCCACCCCTTCCGCCAGGCTGCGGAATGTGTGTATCCCATCTGCTGCGAATAGTGTTATTCCACGTGAAAGTGTGCCAACGTTTTCTAAATGTAACTGAGGCGGGACAGGAGTACCAGCCCGGCGTTCACCTAGTCAGATGTGGGAAAACCACATGCCTGAAAACCACATGCAGCCTGGCTGGTACACCGCCTCTGTAGTTAACCCGTCATGCGAAGTCGATCGGCAGCAGTCGCGACTCCCCAAATTCCGTAACCGGTCTGCTAACGCGCGCATCTATCCTGGTGGGCTAAGTTATGACTGTCAATTGAAAATACAAATTATTGTAAACAGTCTCATTTATTATACGTTCCCTCACCTGTTTGGGAGGGTTAATCTTCATCAGCTGGCGGATTTCTGCCAATTCATCAGGTATGGATGTATTGTATATACGACTTTGGGATATTCAAAGACATTGTCTTTCTACGATCTCAGGTTGCTTTTAGATGACATACGAAGTGTGATTATAAAATAATGAGACTGATGCTGTCACCGAGTAAGTACGCATGCGCCGAAGGTGAATGACCAATAGCTGTGAAGCGTGAAGCCTCAGTCGAATGCGATATCTCTGGTGTTTGAAGACAAATCAAAATGGGCGTGAACTTCGTCTGTGTAAGAGCTGCTGTAACTAAACTGAGTGTATGGAGAAGACTGTTTCTCAAGTAAGCGAGTTTTTGAGTGTTCAAGCGTTTCCAAGCCTACTGAAAAGACGGAGATGACGCGTACCCGGGACGCCCTTCAATGAAATTTACATAAGTAATTTAATATGAGAAAAGTGTGTGCGAAAATGGTACCGAAAATTCTCACTGTCGGACAAAAAGGTGCTAGTGAAAATATTTGCGCTGACACTCTGAATACCATTGAAAATGATCCTAATTCCACGGTAAGAGTGATTAAGTATTACAAATCTTGGTTTTTCTCTTATTATGCAGAAACTAAGCGCCAGTCCGTCAAATGGAAGGGCGAAAAAAGCTCGAATGATCAAATCATGATTCGAAGCAGTGATGAGTGTGTCTTTTCGATATTCATAGTCAACGTTGCTACCTTGACGTTCTTGCTCAACTTGTTGAGAAAACAAGGAAACAACGATCGTAACTGTGCAAGAACGAGTCATAGGTTCTGGATGAAGAAAACGCACCGGCTCTTATAGCACCATCTGTAAAAAAGTATAGCAGCCCAGTGTTAGACCAAACGCCTCATTCGCCTGACCTAGCGCCATGTGACTTTTATCTATTCCCCAAGGTCAAATATGTCTCAAAAGGAACATGATTTCAATCTGCTGAAGCAGTGAAAGAAAAAGCGGCGCGTCATCGAGGAGCTCACAGAGGAAGCCTTCCATCACTGTTTCCATCAATGGGAAATTCGTATGGGGCGTTGCAGGGATAGAGGAAGGGACTATATTGAGGGTGACAATAAATATATATTTTTGAAATAAAATGTTTTACACCAATCGTTTCGTTATTCTATACCCATACCTCGTATACTTTCTGTATGGTATGTTCGTTTAGTTCAGTTTATAGAAAATGCGTGTGACGTACACGCGATTGGAAAAGTAGCCTGAAATCACTGGAAGTCAACATACAACACATCCGTGACTTATTAATTGACATAAGTCCACCTGGTGACGGAGGTGTAATGCCCCGAAAAGCGCTGTAGGAAGTATAATAAATGTGACTGGGCACTACTGTATCTTGTAGTTTCAGTTGATAAATTCACCCGTGAAAAACAAACTTGGGTGCAGAGCCCAGAGGCAGAAAGCAATTTAATGTTGCGCAAGCCTCCGTCAGCGTGACTCGACGTCTATGTCGTTCCTTGACGCGTGTTAAAGCCCTGCCACTCATCACAGGATAGCTCCCAGCCTCGAGCTAATAAAGAAATTACTTTCCTCTTTTTCTTCCCCGTAGGTAGCGCAGCCGTCAAATGGCCCGCCTCGCACTCGGAATTCAGTGATCGGAATCCCGATCCATCCCACTTGAGTTTTTCTTCCACGATATGCACGAATTAATTGTTATTTCTATAAATTCAGTATAGGAAGAGCAACAGAAGGATTTGTGGAGAAACAGTAACACCTGAACGTGTAGTAATGGAGTGCCTCGATCAAAGGCTCACAGGTGATGCAGAGACTGGGTGTTTAAAAGGTCATAGTTTGTACGGTACTATACATAACAGAGAAGCATGCGCTGCTCTGACCAGGCTATCAGACACACACATTCCAGAAGAGAGCTACAAAATTATCTTAATCTACAGAGAGGAAGAGGAAACTCGATATTATCCGACAGCACTGCATCAACGTAGACTCAGCATCGGAGGAGATAGTGGTGTCTGACGTCGACACCTGGGACGGAGCGCATTCTGTTCCCAGGATGTACCACGAGTCTCTCCTCCCGAATCCATCACGAGTTCCAGTGATCCTAGACTGGTGAGAATTCCAGCACAGAAGAAAAAAGACAGCACACCACTTCACGGCAACAAAGTCGGCCAAAGGACAGGACCTCAGTCACATGACACTCGAAACGCCAAAAGCCCGAAGATGAGTGTGAATATCTGCCAGTACAAAGGAGGACTTATTTTCTGAACCCGACGCCGAGAGTTGGAGGTGGTATAGCTCTCCGGATACGGGGTCGTGGGCTACAGATGGTGGATTGCCTTGATCCTTTGTACATAAAACAATAACAGAATTACGGACAATTACGACCTACCCGTAGTATTATTTCACCAATCTCCTTAACCTTTTTTGCCATTGCTGGTAGTTTCTTTTCGTTATTTTAAACATTTGTTTTCATTTACTGTAAAGATAAACTGTTATAACAACATGATGTTAAAGTCCACTACTGTCAACATAGAATATTTAGCGGAAACTACCACATTTTGCTCCAAATCATGCCTATAGTCGTACAAGTCTATCTCCGCAGGGTCCGGGCTATTGTTGGCATCCCTCCTGTCCAACGCTCAGTAGACTACACGTAATCAGACATCTTCTCGCTTTTACTTAACTTCGATGCCTTGAAAAGCCATCCTGAGGTTTCTTAGACTTTTAATCTAGTAAGCTATGAAGTATATAGTCAGCTAATCTTTCTGGCCTATTATTTCACTTATATTTCTGTGTATTAATGCCTGCCTTCCCACCGAGGCCATCTAACTATTACATTCGATACACAAACTTTCCATTATACTCGCAACCTCGCGTAAAGCTTTTCCCTGAAATATACAAATAAAATGGGTAGCAACCACAATCGCTAAGGAAGTGCGACATTCCATGCTTTCGCAGAAAAAAATCGTAAAATTAGCCTCTGTTGTACAATAGTAAACACTTCAAAATTTCTGCAATCTGCGGCCGTTGTCTCTACAATATGTCTAATATGGTAATCTTAATTTCATGCTTGATGAAAGATGGTTGAGTAATTACCTGTTTAATCTTCCCAGTTTCCCAGTTTGTATTTCGATTGACAGTTCAATAGAACATACACCCAAATGTTAGTGGTAGTATGTTCGTTGAAGTAGTCCTAAATGCCTCAATACTTCTGAGAACTACATTTCTTTGTACTCTTCTTAATGCTGTAGTAGATTTCACGAAATTAAGTCCGTGGGCTTATAAGCCTAAACTGTAGGCTGTTACTGAAACACGGAAGCTATTACGATACACTTTTATAGCAATAGGAGGAAAGTCTTTGTCAAACACTAATAAGTTTATTGGTCACTAACATAACTCTCCAGTTTACTTACTCAGTGCGTAAAGTAAAGCTCTATCTTTCTTAAAAACATAACAAGTGATTCTATCTTCAGTTGGTCCTGCGTCTGAAGACGCGACGGACAGCAGTTGGATACGAACCTGACTGTCGCCCGCCATACGAGCCGACAACCATGAGTCATGGTCTGGGGTGCCATTTCTTATCATAACAGATCCCCTTTGGTTGTCATCCGCGACACCCTTACAGCACAGCGGTTCGTCGACGATATTCAACGCCCCGTTTTGTTGCCCTTCGCGGCAAGCCATCCTGGGCTTAGTGTTCAGCAAGATAATGCCCGTCCACACACGGCGAGAGTTTCTATTGCTTTTCTTTGTGCTTGCCAAATGCTACTTTGGCCAGCAAGGTTGCCGGTTCTCTTCCCACTTGAGAACGTTTGAAGCATTATGGGCAGGCTCATCCAACCATCTCGGGATTCTGACGATCTAAGGCGCCAATTGGAGAGAATTTGGCACGATATCCCTCAGGAGGACATCCAACCACTCCATCAATCAATACCGAGCCGAATAACTCCTTTCATACGGACCAATGGCTTTTTTTTTTTTTTTTTTTTTTTTTACAGGAGCTAAGGAACGAGTAAATAAATAAACTGAAAAACAGTCAAATATTTTGTGAAATGATATGTCTAAATGTAAGAAAGAAAATAGACAAGAGAAAAAATTGACGTGCCTTTGAATTATTGTCGAAAGCATATACGGCAAGCGAGGTGCCGATCTAGAATTTAAAATTTGAGGTTTAACTTAGAATCTTAGAATTTTAGACTGCTACAGGATAGTTTTCTGGTAGATTATTTAGATCACTAGATAAACATCCTCTAGTACCCTGTAAAATTCTAAGTTTATACGTGAAATACACCTCATTTACTGTACATGATTTGTAATTCACTAAACCGATGCGAAGCGAAAAGATCCAGATCGTACGTGAATGTTGCCGTTTACTTCGCGTTACCCAAGACTCTTAAATAACTCGTTGCGCTACTTTACTGGAAAGTGACAACGTAACTGAACAGCACTGCCCTTAATCAACAAGTTTGTAACGATAGCATAGTAAACATAGCTCAGTTCCAGTGACAGCCAACTTTCTCACCGGTCTGGAGCTATTTTAACATTTTAGACAGAAAATTAGTTTTCCTTCATTGAACGTCATTTTTAGTGTTCTCTACCTTCACCTTCTGGCGAAGATGGAAGTAGATGATGCTGTGGACTGGCAAGAAAGCCAATCCACTATGACAGGAAGCCGAAAGGCACGCGTTTAAGCTCACGCAGGCTGGCGTGAGGTCTGGAACAGGACAATGTCTTGAGACTAACAAAAAAGGTACGTAGCTTCTGGAATACTTAACTTTAATCCATAATTGGTGAACATCGCTCTTGACGGTACATCTTTTACAGCATCAATAGTAACTGGTAATGGCGCCTTGCTAGGTCATAGCAAATGACGTAGCTGAAGGCTATGCTAAATATCGTCTCGGCAAATGAGAGCGTATTTTGTCAGTGAACCATCGCTAGCAAAGTCGGCTGTACAACTGGGGCGAGTGCTAGGAAGTCTCTCTTGACCTGCCGTGTGGCGGCGCTCGGTCTGCAATCACTGATAGTGGCGACACGCGGGTCCGACGTATACTAACGGACCGCGGCCGATTTAAAGGCTACCACCTAGCAAGTGTGGTGTCTGGCGGTGACACCACAGAAGACATGTCCTCCGAATCGGGGTGGACACACTACGAATTGACATGGCAGGAATCCCGAGAAGATTTTATTGCCTTGAAATTGTCTCCAGGTTTTATACAACACAGTCAGCTATCATTATAATTGAAGAATAATACAACAGATACCACATAAACATTGCTGCGGCACATACTGAACAACACACACAAATCACAAGCCAAACTTGTATTTCATCTTGCTTCAGATATCATTCACACTTCCCGCACCTACAATGAAACGCCAACAGTTTGGTGAAACACGGTTCTACAGGTTTTTGAACGTAGTATAAACACTTATGGCTGCCAATATACTAACTAGATGGCGATTCAGTTCAATGGTCTGTCATTTTGTAGCCTACATATCGAGTACCGTAATCCACCTTAGCAATATTACTAGCAAACAAAAGCTGTCGAATCCCATTTGATGACAATTATGACCCCCAGAAGGAAAAAAAAAACACCACATTTAAAATCTGCCGCAGGCTTGCTTCCTCAGGCAGCTGTATTAAAATGCAACTCTTGGAACATAAGTAAGGATGCAGCCAAAGAAGGAACTAAATATATGTGCCTTCCAATGCCTGCATTTGTATTGCAACCACGAAATGAAGCAACACAAGTGACAGATTTTAGACATCTTATTACTGCAGCCGAATTTGTTCGCTTCTGGTATTGTTAATGTGTGCCAGACAAGCTGCCGAAATTTCAATCGTCAAACATAAATGTATTAACAGCTATAAATATTATTTATCATGTTCGAAAGTGACGACAGTTTACTGAGAAGAGTCATTGTGTCTAGATGCTAGTGTCGTCAGTTAACAAGTTTGTTTGCGTGGCCATCATCCGCAACAAGCACAGAAATATTCGTTTTGTAAATAAAAACCGCCTTTTCTTGATGCAAAGAATTTTATTTCTTCCAGAAGCGCCTTTTACTTTAAGGCATCTTCAGTGGGATCTAGAATGATACAATTTTGTTTTGATATGCGATATTTATAGATACAGTCTCACGTCTCGTTTTTTACGTAAATAAGTGATTACTTAGAGTTCTTCGCTGTTTTGGTTGGCATCTGCGTTTCCTCTTATCTGGTCACATGCTGGAGATCGCGCTACAACTCCACTTACGAAACGTACGCATGTTTTCGTGTTTCGAACTTTTTTTCACAATTTTCATATTGTCTTCCGTTATTTCTGTGGAGAACTATTAGTTTTCTGTTATTAGTAGTATATATTTTTGATTGAAAATTGTGGTTTAAAGTCATAATTACTGTGAGTCACCACTGTCTCATCCTGTTTTGTTTGTTTACGTACATGTTGCCAACCTAATGAAGTATATGCTTGAAACTACCGTCTATTTATGTATGATTTTTTTCTCTCTTCTACACACACACACACACACACACACACACACACACACACACACACACACACACACGCAATAATCCATATACAGGGTGTCTCACCTAACTTTGCCACTTCAGATATCTCTGGAACAACAATATATATTCAAAAACGGTTTTCACCAGCATGAATGTAAGGCAGGAGCTTAAGAAACCAAATACTATGCGAAATTTTAAAACGTAAACAAATACTATTTTCAACACAAACTAGTGTATTTTTAAATTGACACCCCCTATTATTTCATATGCAGTCAATAGCATGAAAAATCACAAAAATAATGGCGTTGGTTGCATCGCAATACATCAATTACATCGCGAGAAATTGCGAAGCGAAGTCGACGCTTGTAATAAATGAAGCGCACAGCTAGCGCACGTCCTGAGACAAGCATGCACCTCACGCTGCCGGTAATCGTGATGTGATTGACGTACTGCATCAGTGGAGTGTTAATGTATGGTGTGGTATTGTATGACAACACATCAAATGTTTCAAATGGCCCTAAGCACTATGGGACTTAACATCTGAGGTCATCAGTCCTCTAGACTTAGAGCTGCTTAAACCTAACTAACCTAAAGACATCACACACATCCATGCTCGAGGCAGGATTCGAGCCTGCGATCGTAGCAGCAGCGCGGTTCCGGAGTGAAGCGCCTAGAGCCGCTCGGCCACAGAGGCCGGCTGACAACACATCATTGGCCCATATTTGATTGATGGCACTCCTAAAGGGGGACAGTTTAGCCCTTTCTTGAGCTGTACCTTATTGAACCGGTCCACCTCTTATAACGTGTCAAATAATGCGGTATCAGAATGATAGATGTCCTGCACATAATGTTTATTGTTGCGAAATGACAACTAGAGGTACAATTAGTGGTAGCACACTTGGTTTCACGTTTCTAAACCTCATAAGTCCTAGAATATGTGGCTTTTAAAGGATAGCAACGTCGTCACAGTTTCTCACGCAATGCAACGCACGTAGTACTGTGCTCAGAGCAGGGGTTGCCTGCACTGGCGCCTGTATCCTGCCGTAAACATACCAATATCACCACGGCACGCTCTACCTTCAGTGTACAAGTCTCTCCAAATGTGGTCCGCTGAACTGCTTTCACACTGTAACGTAATTCACACTCGTTGCCACATTAAAACCTGTTTTCTTGTGACTTGTTACATTTGCCGTCATCTAGTCTATATGCCAGCCTTCAGTAATTAATAAAAACTAGATATTATTTTAATTTATGACGAATGCTGTTCTGCTGCTGTTCTGGCTGCTGTAGCGCACAAGGAATAAGCCACAGAAGTGTGTGCAGAGTCTTGCATCGGCATCAGTTTCATCCGTTTCATATCTCACTGCGCCAAGAACTGTACGGAAATGACTTTGAATCCCGCATTGCATTCGGTCGTTTTGCACTTCAGCAGTTGCATGGTAATCCAGTATTCCTAAGCAATACGTTGTTTACGGACGAGGCTTCATTTACAAGTCAAGGTAATGTGGATCTGCGGAACATGCACTACTGGTCTGTGCTAAATCCCCATTGGATTCGCCAAGCTGCTCATCAACGACAGTGGAGTGTCAGTGTTTGGTGAGGTATCATTGCTAACTGTATTGTAGGTCCCTATTCTTAGTGTGGAGCATTGAATGGACAGCGATATGCATCATTTTTTCAACACGCACTAGCGCTCCTCACGGAGGATCTAGGATTGGAAACTCGTCTATCAATGTGGTTCCAACATGATGGATGTCCCGCACACAATGCAAAAGTTGCCAGAGACGTTCTAGATGCGACGTTTCCAAATAGGTGGATGGGGCGGGGAGGTACTGTGCGATGGCCAGCACGGTTCCTCGACTTGACGCCATTAGACTCTTTTCTCTGGGACGCAGTGAGAGACAGAATTTATCAAGAACCCCCCACGACAGTAGAGGATATGCAACATCGTATTACTAAGACGTGTGCAGCAGCATCTGTAGAAACTCTACAATCTGTGCAACACTCTCTCATTACCCGTCTGTCATTTCGCTAGAATAAATATACATTTACAATTTTGAAAACTTAACTTTGCGTTGGACGTGTTACTTGTTTATTTTTGTGGATTGTGCATACTTTCCCATCGTGTGAGCCGCTGACACAGGCAGCGCGAGGTGCACGCTTGAGTCCCAGGAGGCGCTCTATCTGTGCGCTTCATTTATTTCAAGCGTCAACTTCGCTTCGCAGTTTCTCGGGATGTAGTTGACGTATTGCGATGGAACCAACGCCATTATTTTTGCGATTTTTCATGCTATTGATTGCATACGAAATACTAGGGCATGTCCATTTAAAAATACACAAGTTTGTGGCTCTGAGCACTATGGGACTGAACATCTATGGTCATCAGTCCCGTAGAACTTAGAACTACTTAAACCTAACTAACCTAAGGACATCACACAACACCCAGCCATCACGAGGCAGAGAAAAATCCCTGACCCCGCCGGGAATCGAACCCGGGAACCCGGGCGTGGGAAGCGAGAACGCTACCGCACGACCACGAGCTGCGGGCCACAAGTTTGTGTTGAAAATAGTATTTGTTTATGTTTTAAAATTTCGCATAACATTTGGTTTCCTAAGCTCCAGCCGTACGTTCATGCTGGTGAAAACCGTTTTTAGTATCTATTGTTGTTCCAGAGATATTTGAGGTGGCAGAGTTAGATGAGACACCCTGTATATACACACTCTTTCTCTCGCTCGTACACACACACACGCACACACACGTAGATAAACGTAACAGAAATGAATATATTTCGTTAAGTTGGCAACATGTAAGCAAACAAACGAAACAGTATAAGACAAAGTGAACTCACAGTACCTACGACTTTAAATCACAGTTTTCGATCAAATATCTGCAACTGGTGACAGAAGACTAATAGTGCTCCACAGAAATAAGGGCAAAAAATACGAAAATTGTGAAATAAGAAGTTCTGAACATGAAAACGTGTATGTGTTTCGTAAGTGAAGTTATAGTGCGACCTGCAACATGTGACCAGATGAGAGGAAATGCAGATGCCATCAAAAACCGCGAAGAACTGTACCTTTGGAAGTAATCGCCTATTTACGTAAAAAACGAGACGCGAACTGTTTTATAATCTACAAATATTACATTTCAAAACGAAACTGTATCATTCTAAATTCCACTGAAGATACCTTAAAGTACAAGGAGAAACGTGTCTGGAAGAAATAAAGTACAGTGCAACAATAAAAGGCGGTTTTTATTTGCAAAACGAATATGTTATCAGTTACGTACCCAAACATTAAGACTGCTTCCCAGCGCGAGACTAAATGCCGCCTGCTGGCGTCGCGGTCACGTTACACGGTAAGGAAAGTATGTTAGTATAGCGGCGGTACCGACTGCAAATACGACAATCCACTGATAAGTCACTTTCACAGATGGACGGTTGTTGCAGCACGGCACCTGAAAACGAGCATCGCGGGAATGGCGAAACTCGTCCGCTGTTCGCATCGAACTCTTGCCAGCATCTATGGAAACTGGTTGACAGGCACTGAAACCCGAGCGGGTGACAAAATGGAGATCGGAGACTTAACCGCTCTATGTAGCAGGGTAGTCAGTGATCTGTCGAAGATATGACGACAGAGTACAATGATGGTGCTGGCACTAATGCTCAACGCACAATGTTGAACATAGGGATCGTCAACAGACGACCTTTAAGTGTCCCCATCGTGACTCAACGACACCGTCATGTACGAATGCAGTGGGCACGGGATCATTGAGATATGGTAGTGTCAATGAAAACGTGTCGCTTGGGGTATAAATGACATTTTTTGTCAAACCAGATCAATTGTCGTCCACGGATACGCCGTCACCGAGGCGAATGGCTGCTCGAAACATGTACCACGATACGGACGTAGGCCGCTGGAGGGCAGTGTTTCACATTGGCTTTCGTGGGTTGTAGTAATCAAAGGCACCGTGGCAACTGCAGACTACGTGAACGTTATTGCGGACAATCTGCATCCCTTCAAGCTTTATGTCTTCCCCGACGGCGATGACAGCTTTAAGCACGATAACTGTCAGTGTCGCAAGGTCATAATCGTGATACAGTGCGTTGAGGAGCGTGATAGTTAACTCATATTGATGTCTTGGCCGCCAAATTCGCCTGACCTTAATCCAACGACAGACATCTGGGACACTATCGGGCGCCAGCTCTGCGCCCACAGATCGCGGGCCCGTAGTTTACGGAAATTGCGTGACCTGGGTGTAGACGTGTGGTGTCACATACTTCCGGAAACTTGCGAATCCGTGACACTAAGAATCGCTCGCTGCTGTTCCGCGTTCCATAGATGGCCAACACGCTATTAAGTAGGTGGTCATAATATTTCTGTTCATCAGTTTACGTGTAGAAGCATGTCATTTTTTAGTAAATGGATTTATTGGATTTGTTTCAATTGCAATGTGCAGAACAGATTACTACATGTCATCACTGTATGAAATGAAACAAAGTTGCGTTTCAAGATCGCTTTAAGGTCGAGGTGAATAGAGACGATGCAGGAACTCATATTAAAGTTTTAGCCATTCTTGATATCAGTGTAAGTTCATACTCCAAATATTTACAACAGAAACATACAGCGTGATTCTTATTAACGTTTAAAAACCCTCAAAGCGACGTAGAGGGCACTGAGAAAAGTAAATTAATACAAGACACATAGGGCCGCAAATGTCGGGAAATACCCCAAAAGAGGATGCCAAATGTTGAATATGTGACATCACCAGGTGCCGTATCTCGCAGCATAGGCAGGGTTGGGCTCGTCGCTAGTAGTGGACAGTACTACACATCGTTCCGCTAGAGTACTCTGTTTTCGTAAATGTCAACCGAATCATTTTTGTCTGGTATTTCAACTACTGCGAGCAGTAAGCGTATCACATCGGAAAGTGCATGAACGAAAACAGAGTACCCTAGCTGTGCGCCTATCTACGAGGGTAGGGTCGACAAGCCTAGTTGCTGCATGTGTGACGAGGTATGTCATCTTGTGAGGCCCTACAACCAACCTGTCTGCGTGCTAGACACTGTGGACCTACACCTGCAGTTACGATCTGTGATACGATTTCGTATGACAGCAGGAACATTCTCGTGGTTACCCCACGCACCGTGACTGCAAATCTGTACGTCAATGTGGTGATTCGACCTCCTGTGCTGCCATTCGTGAAAACCGCTCTTCCTGGAGGGGTTTTCCAAAAGGATAAAGCCCGCCCACATACCGCTGTTCAGTCCAACATGCCCTACAGGATGTGGACATGTTGCCTTGGCCTTCCACATCACCAGATCTGTCTTCAGTCGAGCACATATTGGACTCATCTGACGACAACTCCAGCGTCATGCACAAACAACATTAACCCTCCCTGTATTGACCGATCAAGTGGAACAGGCACGGAACTCCATCCCACAAACTGACATCCGGCACCAGTGCAACACAATGCGTGCACGTCTGCATGCCTGCATTCAACATTCTGGTAGCTTGAAATGGTTCAAATGGCTCTGAGCACTATGGGACTTAACTTCTAAGGTCAACAGTCCTCTAGAACTTATAACTACTTAAACCTAACTAACCTAAGGACATCACACACGTCCATGACCGAGGCAGGATTCGAACCTGCGACCATAGCGGTCGCTCGGTTCCAGACTGTAGCGCCTAGAACCGCTTGGCCACTCCGGCCGGCTTCTGGTAGCTACGCCGGTTATTAATGTACCAGCATTTCACATGTATAATTGCTTATCTCGCTCTTACATTAATCTGTTAACGTGCAATGTTAATCACTTAAAAATCCATACATTTCATTACGCTATATTAATTATATTTCGGTGTTGAGATTTTTTCCGTCAGTGCATATTCTTATAATGCGGCCCCCGTCATTATAAAATTATTTCCCGGGGCAGGTGCCTTTGACGGTGGCAGTTTTCTCCGTCGGAGGTTCTATTAGGGTCTTCGCTGACGATGCTGTTTTCTACAGAAAGAGTGCAACGCCAGCAAATTGGAGATAAATGCAGGAAGAGCGAGGAGGTTCGATCATTGTTATTGGGGCTGGTAGGTGACTTTGAATGTAAATAAATGTAATAATGTATTGCCCAGAAACGGGTGAAGATATCCGTAATTGTTCCATTGCTCTGCAGGTGATCAATCAGTGAAAACAATAACAAATGCAAAATATGTAGGAGTAACTGTCCGGAGCTACCGTTAGTGAAATGAATACATGTCCAAGCTGCAAGTGTCTAAGTTCCATAATAGAAATGTCTTCGTCAGGAGTTCCCACAACAGAATATATACTCTGATGGCCATTAAAATAAAAGCTTCACAAAAGAAAAAAAATAACGAAATTTTATTTACTGCGTGAGTACACTACAGTAACCCGCCTGGCTAGCCGCGTGGTCTAACGCACTGCTTCCCGAGTGCGAAGGCGTGCCAGTCCCCGGCACGAATCCACCCGGCGGATTAGTGTCGAGGTTTTCCATCTGCCTCGACGAATGCGGGCTGGTTCCCCTTATTCTGGCTGTTACACTATGGCAGCAGTTGCTGCAGAAACAACTATCTCCACGTACGTGTACATCATAATTACTCTACCATGCAAACATTTGGGGCACAATAACCCTGAGTTCGTTGTGGGGCGGCGGTGGGGTAGGTAGACTGCTGTGGTCTGTTGTGGGGTTGTGAACAACTGAGGTCTACGTCGGGACGAAGCCTCTCCGTCGTTTCTAGGTCCTTGGTTCAATACACACATACACTTACACTCACACTATAGTGGGAAGAATACAAGATTAAATCTGGAGCAAATTTGGATGTTTACAAAAGGGTTCAAATGGCTCTGAGCTCTATGGGACTTAACATCTGAGGTCATCAGTCCCCTAGAACTTAGAACTACTTAAACTTAACTAACCTAAGGACATCACACTCATCCGTGCCCGAGGCAGGATTCGAACCTGCGACCGTAGCAGCCTCGCGGTTCCTGACTGAAGCGCCTAGAACCGCATGGCCACCACGGCCGGCGGATGTTTACAGGGTGCGAAGTTTAGTACGCAGAGATGCCACCTCTGGCTGCAACAGTGACACTAACCTGGCTGAGAATCGAGTGGGAGTGACAGATATGGGAACATTACTCTATGTGGCTTCAGTGCTATTCCAGAATTCATGGTCAGTCGCGGTGGTCGAGCGGTTTTAGGCGCTTCAGTCTGGAACCACGCGACTGCTACGGTCGCAGGTTCGAATCCTGCCACAGGCATGGATGTGTGTGATGTCCTTAGGTTAATTAGGTTTAAGTAGTTCTAAGCTCTAGGGGACTGATGACCTCAGATGTTAAGTCCCATAGTGCTCAGAGCCATTTGAACCAAAATTCGTGATTCATATTGGCTGGTGCCCATGTTAGTTAAGGAGACAGCTAAGACAGGACACAGCCACCAGCCTTAATACACCAGAAATGTAGTAACGGCTACTGCCCAAATGACCAGCTGTGCAAACAAGAGGTGACCATGTTGTGTACCCGGTGGCACCTTATACCATCACCCAGATGTTGGACCCATATGACGATGACGAATGCAATCTGGCAGTCTCCATCCGTGTGTGGAGGCTCCGAAAAGAACAAATTTACCAGATTCCATTCGTCATCGTCATATGGGTCCAACATCTGGTGTGATGGTATAAGGTGCCACATGCACCGTGATGGTGTATTCAGAATCGGGACTTGACTAATAAGACAACGTGATGCACTTGTGTGTCTCTGCTATTGTGTACGACATCGTATATAATGGTTCAAATGGCTCTGAGCACTATGGGACTTAACATCTGAGGTCATCAGTCCCCTAGAACTTACAACTACTTAAACCTAACCAACCTAAGGACATCACACACATCCATGCCCGAGGCAGGACTCGAACCTGCGACCGTAGCGGTCGCGCGGTTGCAGATTGAAGCGCCTAGAACCGTTCGGCCACACCGGCCGGCGTATATAATGGTAAGGAGAGGTGAGCTACAGAGTGGTGCGGCAACTATCGTCGTAGGAGAGATCGACGGGAGCAGAAATGGTTAGCGAACAAATGAACGTAGTAAATAGAAGATTTACTTAACTTGTGTTTCTCAAACGTACGAAGACTCGTTGCAAATAATGCAGCAAGAAATGGAATCCAGCTATCACAATGACAATAAGGATAAGGCTCGCCATACTAAAGAAAAACGATGGTGCCGTAGCGAAGTCGCTCCAAGTGGAAGTAGGTCGAGTATCCGCCAGCGGCCGTCTTATATTGCGGTGGCAGGGCACTCTCAGAGCGAACAGCCACTGGAGGCGTGGCGCAGGGGACGCGCACTATCGGATCTGCCACCGCTACCGGCATCAGGAGGAAACTTGCAGTTCCATTACAAACTGTAGAACGCCAGTGGGGTGGTATCGACACGTGATACCACTCGTGTCACGGCCGCACCACTCTCGGCAAGCCTCTCTCAGTTGGCGCATCCAGAGAAGCCGCAAAAACGGTCACCGCGCTGGCAGTCCCTGGAGCTCCAGACGTGGTAGTACAGCCTATGTTGATACTTGTGCTGAAACAAGCCCATTTCCTGACTCGAGATATGTGAAGTGGCTGTACAATCCTACGAGGCCGAGCGAACAATGTAACTGTCATCTCTGATGTTAGTCGCGTGGAGCAGTTGAGACCCTGCACTGCGTTAAGCCCTCTTGAATCCATCGCTTCCATATTCACACGACGGTCATGGAATCCTGAACAATACGAGCAGCAATATTACGGAACGATAAACCTCAATCTAAATAGGTCACGATCCTATTGATTTGCAACACGTGCTGGTAGATGTTACTCTGTCTTACACGAAGCATAACACGATCTTCTCACAAACAACGAACTTTCAAGAGCGATTGTCGATGCCAATCCTGCTGCGTAATCTTACCTTATGCAGCGTGAGCATTAATAAAAACGATAAACTGTAGGGACGAATTCCTGACAGGAAATCGAGAAAAAGAGGTCCTATGAACATGTGTCCTGAAATTCATCACTTTCACGGCAGATGGCGCTAACGAATGAAAGCTCCTCTGACCGCGCGCTGTGTGTTCCTTGTGTACTGCACGCTGTGTGATTGACGTAGCTTACTGTAAGCAGCAGAATGGTCTGGTATTCATGTCGGGAACAAGCCTGGATGGCACTTATGTACGGCCAAGCAATGGAAACAGTTGAGAGGCAGCACGTCTATGCCAAAGCAAGCATCCTCACAGACACCAGCCACACCACACAACATTTCAAGCCATTTATGGGGGCTTGTGTGATCGTAGGTGCTTGCAGACAGACGAACTTGCAGGGAGACGGCGGAATGTACGTACACGAGATCTGGAGGACAGGGTTCTACAGGATATCGAGGCGAACCCCAGCACAGGCTCCAACCCAGTGGCCCGCCAACCTGGAGTAACCTAGAGTAAGTGCATCCTACGTGACTACTATCCCTATCATCTGCTACGAGCGCAAGGATTATCAGCAGCCGATTTCCCTCTGCGGGAAGGATTTCGTCGGTGGTTTTTGTACGAAACAATCACAATTGTGGGATTTCTGTTGTCAGTCCTCTTTACCGACGAAGCAACCTTTACCAAAACTGGCATCATCAATGTGCATAATCATCATCTGTGGGCTACAGACAATCCTCGGGGAATGGTGCAGGCGTCTCATCAACATCATTCCAGCATCAATGCGTGGGCAGGGATACTTGCAGAGCAAATACATTTACCGGTTATTGTTCCACAATGGTCCGCTGCTCGTGGTCTCGCGGTAGCGTTCTTGCTTCCCGAGCACAGGGTCCTGGGTTCGATTCCCGGCGGGGTCAGGGATTTTCCCTACCTCGAGATGACTGGGTGTTGTTGTGTCGTCTTCATCATCATAATTCATCCCCATTACGGTCGGAGGAAGGCAATGGCAAACCACCTCCACTAGGACCCTGCCTAGTACGGCGATGCGGGTCTCCCGCATCGTTCCCCTACGCTCTACCACGGAGTATGGGCCTTCATCATCATCATTCCACAATGCCGCGACGGAGGAACGTACCTGGACTTCCTGCAGAATACTCTGCCTGGGCTGCATGAGAATATGAGTTTGGCAATACGACAGGGTACGTGGTTTCTACAGGGACCGAGCACCATGCGCCGGCCTGTGTGTCCGAGCGCTTCAGTCTGGAACGGCGCGACCGCTACGGTCGCAGGTTCGAATCCTGCCTCGGGCATGGATGTGCGTGATGTCCTTAGGTTAGTTAGGTTTAAGTATTTCTAAGTTCCAGAGGACTGATGGCCTCAGATGTTAAGTCCCATAGTTCTCAGAGCCATTTGAACCGAGCACCATCCCACTTCCGCCTTGCAGTTCGCCGACACCTCAACAACATCTTCCCCCGACGTTGGATAGTACGCGGAGGTCCTGTAGCATGGCTTGCTAGATCACCGGACTAAAACCCCCTGGATTTTTACCTCTGGGGGCATCTGAAAAGCGTTGTGTATGCTGAATCAGTTCCTGATGTGCAGAACCTTCAACAGCGTGTTCACGACGTAAGTGACGCTATTCGGTGAGAGGCCGAAACGTGCGAAAGAGTGCATTGCATCTCATGGAGGCCGCGTTGAACATCTGTTGTGACATGGACGCGATGCAGCTCTTAAATGTGTTCCGGGACCATATGTTGTCGTTGCACGGACACCATCCATTTCCGGCCACGTGTCCATAGGGCCTTTTTTCCTCCGTTTCCATTCAGGAATCAGTCCTTGCAGTCTGTCGGTTTATTAATGTTCACCCTGTATACAATACGTAGATCTCGTTCCTCTTCCCAACTTTTATGTTGTATGCCGCTTTAATATTGTTGCCATTTTAGTGGTCAGAGGCGTAGTCTTCTTTCATAACAGAAACGTACATAACCAGAGGCTTAATTTAAATGAGCATCTGCCGTTTTTATCAATTCTCTGCGCGCCTCTTCTTCTGTCTCTACCTTTATGATTTACCTGCTTTTGCATTTCTACAAATTTAAATGCTTATTATAGAATAACCTGGCAAGTGGCATTGCCAGATGTAAAAATATGTTCACCACATAACCGTAAAGCAACATTCCACTTAACTTCGTATGTTTTGACCACTAGAAGTCTCTTTTACAACTGGGTGCTGAAAGTTGCCGTTGCTTTTTTAACTGTAGGTGGCATTTGCATTAGCAACCTAAGGGCATAAACCCAGAGGTCATACAACTAACATCTCTCTTCGGCCATATTTCGTCTATTGGAAGCTAAGTAAATGTCAGGTGTCCATCATTCGTATAAGGCTGCGACGAGAATGTAACTCTGCACATTTACAGTGATTAAAAATTCTACTTTCTGGGAGTTGTGATCAGGATCAAACTAACGGAGCCGATCTGAATCGTATAACAATGGCATGCACGAAGTACAAGGAAGCGCAAGAAGTAGTGTATAGGGAATTTGACGCACGGGGGTTTTCCCTACCTGCAAGTATTACCTCCGTACTCTACACATTCAATGTAAATAACTACTGCAATTTTGATAGCAGAATACTTAAAAGAGGAAAATATACAGATTTAAACTTTATGCCTCTTCATTCGAGTAATCGAATGGAAACAGCCCCTCGCTGGAATAATACGTTGTGACTTGGTACATTTAAAAAGAATAAGAACTTAATTTTGCATATGAAGGCTCAAAGCATATCGAATGAAATACTCCGTACACAACCATTCTAAGAATACACTTGTACGGAATATCCCCAGGATTATAATTAAATCTCCTTGGTATATTGTACACTACTGGCCATTAAAATTGATACACCACGAAGATGACGTGCTACAAACGTGAAATTTAACAGTCAGGAAGAAAATGCTGTGATATGCCAGTGATTAGCTTTTCAGAGCATTCACACAAGATTGGCGCCGGTGGCGACACATACAACGTGCTGACATGAGGAAAGTTTCCAACCGATTTCTCGTACACAAACAGCAGTTGCCCGGCGCTGCGTGGTGAAACGTTGTTGTGATGCCTCGTGTAAGGAGGAGAAATGCGTACCGTCACGTTTCCGACTTTGATAAAGGTCGGATTGTAGCCTATCGCGATTGCGGTTTATCGTATCGCGACATTGCTGCTCGCGTTGGTCGACATCCAATGACTGTTAGCAGAATATGGAATCGATGGGTTCAGGAGGGTAATACGGAACGCCGTGCTGGATCTCAACGGCCTCGTATCGCTAGCAGTCGAGATGACAGGCATCTTATCCGCATGGCTTAACGGATCGTGCAGCCACGTCTCGATCCCTGAGTCAACAGATGGGGACGTTTGCAAGACAACAACCATCTGCACGAACAGTTCGACGACATTTGCAGCAGCATGGACTATCAGCTCGGAGACCATGGCTGCGGTTACCCTTGAAGCTGCGTCACAGACAGGAGCGCCTGCGATGGTGTACTCAACGACGAACCTGGGTGCACGAATGGCAAAACGTCATTTTTTCGGATGAATCCAGGTTCTCTTTACAGCATCATGGTGGTCGCATCCGTGTTTGGCGACATCGCGGTGAACGCACATTGGAAGCGTGTATTCGTCTTCGCCATACTGGCGTATCACCCGGCGTGATGGTATGGGGTGCCATTGGTTACACGTCTCGGTCACCTCTTGTTTGCATTGACCGCACTTTGAACAGTGGACATTACATTTCAGATGTGTTACGACCCGTGGCTCTACCCTTCATTCGATCCCTGCGAAACCCTACATTTCAGCAGGATAATGCACGACTGCAATTTGGAGGTCCTGCACGGGCCTTTCTGGTTACAGAAAATGTTCGACTGCTGCCCGCCAGCAAACTCTCCAGATCTCTCACCAATTGAAAACGTCTGGTCAATAGTGGCCGAGCAACTGGCTCGTCACAATACGCCAGTCACTACTCTTGATGAACTGTGGTATCGTGTTGAAGCCGCATGGGCAGCTGTACCTGTACACGCCATACTGACGCATCAAGGCCGTTATTACGGCCAGAGCTGGTTGTTCTGGGTACTGATTTCTCAGGATCTATGCACGCAAATTGCGTGAAAATGTCAGATCTAGTATAATATATTTGTCCCATGAATACCCGTTTATCGTCTTCATTTCTTCTTGGTGTAGCAATTTTAATGGCCAGTAGCGTACTATCGACGTAGCTGAGCTTATTCTGTCAGCTTAATTTAAGCCAGTTTCACGTTGCATCTGTGCAGTTATAATGATTATTGGTTGTAAGGTCGATGTTGCCTAAAGTCAAAGTAAATAAATATGGAAACAATAAATAGAAATAAAAAATAAACATTATTTCGCTTCAAAAATGTCCGTTTACGTGCCAGACTAGTCTACTTCCGATTCTTCGCTGGCTATCATCTCGTATCTCCAGCACTTTGTTTATCAAACGCCAATTCTTCATCTTGTTTCGTCACTAACGGCTGAGACCCATTAGGACACATCTCGCTTCTTTCAGCAGTGAGATTAATTGCGCCGCGCAGTGGCCGCACGGTTAGACACACCATGTCACGCATTGCGCGGCCCCTTCCGGCGGAGGTTCGAGTCCTCCCTCGGGCGCGTGTGTGTGTGTGTGTGTGTGTGTGTGTGTGTGTGTTTTGTCCTTAGCGTAAGTTAGTTTAAGCAGTGTGTAAGTCTAGGGACCGATGACCTCAGCAGTTTGGTCCCTTAGGAATTCACACATTTGAACAGTTTTTGAGATTAACTGCATGTCTCTCTTCGGGGCTTCCCTCAGCGAAACATCATTACAACCTGTAGAAATGTCACATATTATCGTTCCATTTGACATTAATGAAGGGAGATACGCAAAGCAAACTGCTTTCTGTCATTTTGATCACTTAAACAAGCATTGACGTGCAGCAAACGTTGCTTAGCAATAACGTTTAGTAAGCTATATAATGTTTCCAATTTTAGATCTTATCAGTGCACAGACCCAGAATTTTGTGCTTTACGTCGGGTTAACCGTTTTCGTATTTTACTGTGCACTATTTGAGACCATCTATGTCAAATAATTCGTGAGACGTAAAAAATTCGAAACCCGTTCCATCCGCGTGTACATGCTGCAGAATAAACCACTTTTTCTACCTCGTGGGCTGTTTCGTGCGTTCCAGAACCTGACCACCGGTGCGGACACGAAACATGCCACGCGCGTTCATGCTAATACAGCTGGAGCAACAACAACTTGCTTTTTGTTTGTTGCCTGTTAAGGCAGTGGCTCAGGTGACTGTCCACTCGCTTAGTGCCCCTTCGACATGGAGCTCATTATGTTCGCTACATTCGTGTTAGAAAGGCATCGACCATCGAATGTGTGGTCAGCGATCTTCGCAACGCCTCTTGTCATCATCTCGCGGGTTGCACAACGCACTAAAGGTGACATGAAAACGGGACACGCACACTCGTCGTTAGTCGATATGGACTGCAGTTTGGGTACAAGAAGAAAATACGAGGTTAGTTATACCAGTCCGGCGTCATTAGCGAAAGGCATTTTGCTTTGTTAGAATTGAAACTCAGCTTATGTTTTGTAACGACACGTACTGTGCAACGTTTCTGAAACTGGGCTCGAATCTTGTAGGAGCAGAGCTTAAATTCCCTCCAATCACTCCAAAAAGGTTTTTCGTAGTGCATGTAAGTAATCTTAGGTGAATTTTGAGATAGTAGATTGAACAAAGGTATATCCATTATTCATCCTCGTCCTCTATCTCCATTTTCATCTCCACTGACTCTGTCTCAAAATGGTTCAAATGGCTCTGAGCACTATGGGACTTAACATCTATGGTCATCAGTCCCCTAGAACTTAGAACTACTTAAACCTAACTAACCTAAGGACAGCACACAACACCCAGCCATCACGAGGCAGAGAAAATCCCCGACCCCGCCGGGAATCGAACCCGGGAACCCGAGCTTGGGAAGCGAGAACGCTACCGCACGACCACGAGATGCGGGCGACTCTGTCTCGTCAGAGCGCCAAACTTCTTCGTAATCTAATAGTGCAATCACACGAAACAGTATAGAGAAACGGGAGGACAATAAATGACAAAAAATGAGAATGGTAGGAAGTTATAACCAATACAGAAATTTTTTTCTGCGTAACGAAGAGTTTAGATCGAGTATAGTTAGATGTCAGGGCCTATACTTATACCATTGGTTATGTACAGTAATAACTACTTTGTCGATGAAGTCCTCACCGATAAAGGTATTGCAGGTATATCTACAGACATCTTTAAAAATAATTACTTTGTGGTCAGCAGTTAAAAGACGATGACAGTGTTACGATTTTTATGTATTTGCGTGATATGTGATCGGTAATAATAAATATTAACGTATTAAATGCTCGTAGCTCGTGGTCTAGTAGTTGATCGCGGAGTCCTGGTTTTGACTACAGGTCAGGTCGGATTCATCTTGACTCGGAGACTGGGTGCTGTGTTGTCCCAATCATTTCATCTCGTCTTCACAGACGCGGAAGTCTTCTGAGTGTCGTCAAACAGAAAGGCTAACACCAGGGGACCGAACACCGTCAGACGGGAACCCTCTGCCAATGACGCAATACGATCATTTCAATTCATTTCAGTTTATTAAGTCACTATATTACCTATTCGGGATGAAATGTCACTATATTGACTTCAGTGCCCGGTGTAGGGTGGATGCGTTGTTGACATCTACAACAGCTGCAGATGGCGACATGCTCCCCTCCTTAGTTTTCCGCAACTCCTGCACACGCCTCCTGCTTCCATCGTATCACCAACTGCCTTACATCTGTGTGATTCTTGTTTCCTTTGGAGTAACAGAGGACACACACACAGTTACCGAAATCTGCCACAACACGACATGGGGCTGTTCTAGGATACTCCTTCCCTTGGAACCTCCGTTTCGTGGTCACACTTCTGTTTGTTTATCACTGACGACACAAATAGTGTTCCGTATAAAGACAGTGAATCTGTCAAAGTTTCTCTTAAACATACACTCCTGGAAATGGAAAAAAGAACACATTGACACCGGTGTGTCAGACCCACCATACTTGCTCCGGACACTGCGAGAGGGCTGTACAAGCAATGATCACACGCACGGCACAGCGGACACACCAGGAACCGCGGTGTTGGCCGTCAAATGGCGCTAGCTGCGCAGCATTTGTGCACCGCCGCCGTCAGTGTCAGCCAGTTTGCCGTGGCATACGGAGCTCCATCGCAGTCTTTAACACTGGTAGCATGCCGCGACAGCGTGGACGTGAACCGTATGTGCAGTTGACGGACTTTGAGCGAGGGCGTATAGTGGGCATGCGGGAGGCCGGGTGGACGTACCGCCGAATTGCTCAACACGTGGGGCGTGAGGTGTCCACAGTACATCGATGTTGTCGCCAGTGGTCGGCGGAAGGTGCACGTGCCCGTCGACCTTAGACCGGACCACAGCGACGCACGGATGCACGCCAAGACCGTAGGATCCTACGCAGTGCCGTAGGGGACCGCACCGCCACTTCCCAGCAAATTAGGGACACTGTTGCTCCTGGGGTATCGGCGAGGACCATTCGCAACCGTCTCCATGAATCTGGGCTACGGTCCCGCACACCGTTAGGCCGTCTTCCGCTCACGCCCCAACATCGTGCAGCCCGCCTCCAGTGGTGTCGCGACAGGCGTGAATGGACGGACGAATGGAGACGTGTCGTCTTCAGCGATGAGAGTCGCTTCTGCCTTGGTGCCAATGATGGTCGTATGCGTGTTTGGCGCCGTGCAGATGAGCGCCACAATCAGGACTGCATACGACCGAGGCACACAGGGCCAACACCCGGCATCATGGTGTGGGGAGCGATCTCCTACACTGGCCGTACACCACTGGTGATCGTCGAGGGGACACTGAATAGTGCACGGTACATCCAAACCGTCATCGAGCCCATCGTTCTACCATTCCTAGACCGGCAAGGGAACTTGCTGTTCCAACAGGACAATGCACGTCCGCATGTATCCCGTGCCACCCAACGTGCTCTAGAAGGTGTAAGTCAACTACCCTGGCCAGCAAGATCTCCGGATCTGTCCCCCATTGAGCATGTTTGGGACTGGATGAAGCGTCGTCTCACGCGGTCTGCACGTCCAGCACGAACGCTGGTCCAACTGAGGCGCCAGGTGGAAATGGCATGGCAAGCCGTTCCACAGGACTACATCCAGCATCTCTACGATCGTCTCCATGGGAGAATAGCAGCCTGCATTGCTGCGAAAGGTGGATATACACTGTACTAGTGCCGACATTGTGCATGCTCTATTGCCTGTGTCTATGTGCCTGTGGTTCTGTCAGTGTGATCATGTGATGTATCTGACCCCAGGAATGTGTCAATAAAGTTTCCCCTTCCTGGGACAATGAATTCACGGTGTTCTTATTTCAATTTCCAGGAGTGTATTTACATATATACAATGCAGTGCTTAATAAAGTGAGAAGTGGACCATTAAATATGATTTACAGGGTGACAATTATTGAACTACATAAAAAAACGTAAATTAGTTACAAACTACGGCGTGCAGACACTTTATTCAACATATAAACGTCGCTACAGATATTCGGATTTAGGTTATGGTGTAACTGATATGCCTACCATCATTTTCGATGATGTGGCGCAGACGAATAGTGAAATTCTGCTGGACCCGCTGAAGTACCGGAACATCAGTGCTGTCGATGACTTCCTGAATGGCTGTTTTCAGCTCAGCGATGGTTTTGGGACTATTGCTTTGCACCTTGTCTTTAATATAGCCCCAAGAAAAGGAGTCGCATGTGTTCAGATCTGTAGAACCGAGGTGCATGCCAGTGGCCTCTGGCTACCCCAGAGCCAGAATGCGGTCCCCAAAGTGCTCTTCCAGGACATCAGACACTCTCCTGCTTCGACGGGGTCGAGCTCCGTCTTGCATGGCCCACATCTTGTCGATATCAGGGTCACTTTAGATAATGGGGATGAAATCATCTTCCAAGACCTTCACGTGCTGTTCAGTAGTCGCCGTGCCATCAAGGAATATCGCACCGATTATTCCGTGACACTGTAAACCACACAGTCACCCGTTGGGGGTAAAGAGTCTTCTCGATCGCGAAATGCGGTTTCTCAGTCCCCCAAATGCACCGATTTTGCTTATTGACGAACCCATCCAAATAAAAGTGGGCTTCGTCACTAAACGAAACCAACAAGGCGCGTGCGCATGCGCATACTAATACCCATCATCCCCTGCGGCCAACCGTGCAGTTTGAATGTCCCAACGCTAACCGTTCAGAAGTTATGACGATTTTATTTCATATTGTTCAATAACTGTCACCATGTAACATTTAGGTGAACTAGTGTAAATTTAATAAACGAACTATATGACTAATTTTCAACAGCCTGGAATATGTGACGACCACTTGTAAGACGACTCCATTTGACATTCCAAGGTTGTGGGAATGTTTTCCACCAAGTTCATAAAATTCGTTTCAGGCTCTGAGCACAATGGGACTTAACATCTGAGGTCATCAGTCCCCTAGAACTTAGAATTACTTAAACCTAACTAACCTAAGGACATAACGCACATCCATACCCGAGGCAGGATTCGAACCTGCGACCGTAGCGGTCGCGTGGTTCCAAACTGAAGCGCCTAGGACCGCACGGACACACCGGCCGGCAAAATTCGTTTCAGTAATTACAACAGAAAGATGTAACTTGCGGAACATATCAAGAATATGACAGGCTGTGTTGAATTAAAATATTCTCATAATCGACCTCAGAGTTATTTGGTAACAAGATAAATTACGCAGGACAGGGGCAAGACTGCTGGCAAAGTACCGACGCACGGCTTCGAATTCTATACAAAATTTTCTTATCCGCAGACGTTTGTCCGTCAACGTACAAAATTTTGCTTCATACCACTACACTGTACTTCTTGTCACTGTTCTCAAATGGTTCAACACGTTAGATAAAAAGCTTCTCAGGTGATCTGCGACCATCTTTGGCACTAAATGGCAATGCACTTGTCTTAGTCGCTAAAATAATATTTTTATTTATCATTTTATGACGGGTTTTCGGGAAAACCCTATCATCAGATCAGTTAAAATCTACACAGAGCACTTCTTCGCTTGCTTCTCCCTTCCGCAACATCATCTGTTCGTAAGGTTATGAAAGGGACAAGATATTTTGTATTGATTTTAACAGATCTGATGATGAGGTTCTCACGAAATGCATCATGAGATGATAAATAAATACAAATTTGGCGATAAAGACAAATGTATTAGCATTTAATGTTTTGATACATGCTTTTGTTTACTTTTATGCAGCTTTAAAGATATACTTCGATTTTACTCTCCGTGGTGTGTACACTGTTTTATCGTTTGTGACTAGTTAAAATTGTATGTCGACCCGGAATCTTGAAGTTGAATCTTGAAAGTAGCTTAATTATAACACTACAGACAGTGTACGGCCGCCATCCGCGCACAGTTTTAACCAATCTTTTTCACCAGGCGAGCAGCCGTCGAGTGCTTAAAAGTGCTGCTGCAGCGATGTGTCTACGAACCAGACAGTGGCACTCACTCAGTTACTTCATATTTTTACCCTTCAACACACATAACGCAGCAGTTCAAGCAACATGTTCCACTTCCAAGAAAAATTGCTTTGAAACGACATTCGTCATGGACACCTATGCACGATTTCAAGAAGAAATTTCACAGTTGTCTGCTCTGTGCTTCTTCATTAGAAAGATTGGAATTCCAGTCATTAAAAAATCCTACGCATTCATTTGAAGACTTTAACATACGGCTTAGAGCCTCACTGTTGATGACAAAGGATATTATAGAAATACTGCGTATGTTAATAGTTTCTTTCTAGTTATTTTATATCGATGACAATTTTTCATAAAAAGTGTTTGGCTTTCTCTTTGTAGCTCGAAATTTTGGATGCTATCTCGTTCTTATTACCAAGAACCATCGCTGGTACCTGGAATTAGATGGTTAAAGAAAGATGAAGGTTTGACAGTATTACTGAATTGCATCATGAAAAGCTTCATTCTCAGCGAAACGATTACACTTTTTGATTATTGGGTTTCACAGACGAGGGTAAAATGTAATTTACGTGCGGGAATGGCCCATACTTCTTTCGGAAGACACGTGTTTGAATGAAGGAAGCAAGATTAATGTTTAACGTCCTGTCGCCATCGAAGTCATTAGAGATTCAGTACAACTTCGGAATGTTTAAAGAACGTGGAAGGAAATAGGCCGTGCCCTTAGAAAGGAACAATCCCGGCATTTGCCTTGAGCTATATAGGGAAATTGTGGAAAAGCTAAATCTTGGTGGCCGGACGTGGATTTGAACTATCGTCCTCCCGAAAACGAGTCTAGTGTTACTGCGCCACTTCGCTCGGTAACATGTATTTGAGATACTGCTGTTTAACACTTGGCATTTAATGCTAGTTCCAGTTCCAGTTTTGAACGCCACTTGATACGGCAGCGGTTGTCACGCAAGAAACGATGGACGAGCTGTCTCCCTGTAAGGTCAAACAGCGATAACTGACGTGAACATCTGCAACACTTATTGACCGCGGGTCTGCGCTCACAGGTTCAAGCGTCGGTAGAGTTTCAAAATAGAAGCTTAATCGATTGAGATGCACGTTGTTACGCATGTAACTCGCTAGGATTGCCTGTAGCATTACGCAACTGGCTCATAGAACCGACTGACCATATGGCACACCAACTAAACTGCACCTGGGCATCTGGGAGAGTATGTGAGTTTAGATTTAAAGGAACAAGGGAATGAAGTAATAAAACTTATACAAGCGCAAAAGAACTTCATTGTGAAATAAAGACAAAACAGTAACCGAAGTAACGGCTATCTGTTCGAAAGTGCACATGTTCATATATTTGTGAAATCGCTATCTGGTGCCGGGTAACAGTCAGAAGCGTATTTGTACAGCCCATGCGTTACAACGTGCTTGAATGCTCCTTGGCATGCTACACACAAGAAGGTCGAGACGTGCCAGCTGGGGTCATCCAGTGCGAGAATAAGGGTCTTCCGGCAAAGCAATGCGAGTTACACGTTGTCATAGCCACGTTCAGTCAAGTTTATATCATCAGATAATGTAGGCCACTTCATTCGGCTCATTCCTGCGTTCTGGAGGAGTTTCCGCGAGTTGGGCGTGGTGTTCTCGTGCATTATGGACCTGAAAGAAGAGTCATCGCCGAAATGTTGACTGCACGGCTAGACAATAAGTTGGAAGAGCCTCTCCCGATACTGCACAGTCGCGAAACTACTCTCGATAACGATACTTGTCTGAAACGTAACTGGCTCACTCCGAAGATAGCTGGAAGGACAGCAACCGAAACATCAGTGGAAGCGTTGTGATCTGCACGGCTCTAGTCCCGGAATTTAAGAATTACTATCTTTTTATGCGCGGCTTCGGCCACGCATGGCCCAATATCTCTTATATCTACCCACTACTCATCTCCATGTTACACATTCCCCCCCTATCCCTCTCTCTGTCCATCCGTTCCTCCCCCTCTGTCTGTTCATCTCCTCCTCCTCCACTCTCTTCGCATCTTTTCGTTCCCCCCTCTCACCTTCTATCCCCTTCTGTCCCTCTCTCTGTCCATCTTCTCCTCCCCTATCTCTCTTTCCATCTCTTCCGTTCCACATATCTCTGTCCATCTCATCTTCTCCCTCCCCTCCCCCCCTCCCCACTCTCTCTCCATTCGGCGACACAAAGGGCACTTGGCCACCCTCTACCAGTAATGTTGCCAAGTCCAGATTAACATACTCACGCCGTGAAGATATGGGATGAGGCCAGGAAAGAAAAAAAAATGCTCAATTTTTGCCTGTCACTATACGTCCTTTCAGCTAACCCAAACGTAGTATATCATCATACTGTTCCTTCTCCTTCAGCAACTGATTAAAATGGTAGGAACACATTTTATATACACAACGTCTGCTCCGCACACTTACACCCATGTCGCATGCCCTCTCATCGCTTTTTTTCCCAATATGTAACAAAAATTGATGTTGGTCCATTATTTGACTACACTGTGACACAAGTCTTCGTGCCCACTACGTTTGACAGGATGTGGTTCGTAAGTTCCCTTCAGGGTAGAGTATCAACGTCGCTTACGCCCCTCTGCATGTTTCTGGGTGTGAACGCCCACACATGCAACTGTAACACACGTTGGAAAAGATATAGCAGTCCATCCAACAAAATAATTTAAATGCACTTCACAGCTCAAAGGAAACTACATCAGTGAAAGAGAAATGTGAGCATCTCAAAATACACTGGGTAGAAACGTTAGCCGTGAATTAGGAACCGACAGTAGGCAGTAAAACCAAAGAGTCCAATTGTGAATGGAGGAAACGTCGTGTACTATGTATTAAATTTTGAGCACATAACAGTTGGTTTCGGCTTGTTGAAAGACTAGGCTGTTGTTTCGCGCATCGCACGAGGTTAGTAAACATTGTACACATGGCTGGGCGGTGCAGAAAAACAATTCGCACAATATATTGAAATTCAATGAGGTGATATTGTAGCCATACGAGAGGTTTCATTGACCTTCTGAGAAAGCTGGAAAGGTTCCTCTGTAAAGAACACAGGCAGTTTCCTGCCCCAACCTTCCATTATCCGAGCTAGCTCACCGTCTTCAATGACATCGCCCAAATCGTAACATTCACTTCTTCCAAAAAATTAGCCAAATATTTTGATGTGAGGTGTTAGCTGACTATCACTATTATTACCGGTGTTCCGTAGGAGGCACACAGGTTCTGTGTGTTGGCTGTAAACGGCAGTGGTGCACAAATTGTCGGCTCGATTGCCGTGTCAGGTGAGCTGTCGTTGTCGGTTGCTCGACGTTAGCAGGACAAATAGGGAGCCAAGCTGCAGGTACAATGCAGGAAGCCGGGCTGCGATGAAGACCGCCGTTTGTCTGGATTTACATCGATATCTAACATCGCACGGCACCGTACGGAGATCACCGCTATTGTCCACCTGTCGTTAAAGCCCCAACGGAGTTACAGTTTTTCTGATTTTCCCGTCGCAGTCATATCGTGAAATGTGTATGGAAGCTTGTAATATGTTGCCTCACTTCTTCGAACGTACGTCGTCGTAATGTTAAGAGTAATCGTCGTGATGTAGAACAGTTCCTTGGAACGTCTGCCAATGGAGTTTGATGACCTTCTTCGTAATGCATACTTATATCAATATGATGTCTGTTCTTTCGGACATGTATAAGTATATAGTTCAGGCAATACCGGCCATGACCTTCTTCTTCTGTGCGGATGCACCCATATTCCCCGAACTCTTACGGGACATTGTAATTATGTCTTCCAAGAGTAATGAGTGTGTTGGGGTGGGACACTACGAATGTAGTGAGTGGACATACAAGGTGAGACTGTGGGTCTCGCGGGAGGCGTGCGCGAGATAGTCCCTGCAGTCGCACTATCCTCTGTGCCCTCGGTGGCTCAGATGGATAGAGCGTCTGCCATGTAAGCAGGAAATCCCGGTTTCGAGTCCCCGTCGGGGCACACATTTTCACCTGTCCCCGTTGATATATATCAACGCCCGTCAGCAGCTGAAGGTATTAATGTATTTCTAATTTCGTTCTTCGTAATACTCTCACTCTTATAGGATGAACCCATGACAGAATGCGATGCTCTTCTTAGGCAATTGTCAATCTCCTTACGCTTCATCTCAGTACAGCCCACTTTTGATGACGTACTGAAAGACTCTGTCGGACGTATGAATGGAGCAAAATTGTGTTCAGTGATGAGAGCGGATTCTCTCTTGGCGCCATTGACGGTCGTCATTCAGGACGGTAGCAACTAACGGAGTATTTCTGCCAGAGACATTCCGGAACAAGAACGGGAATCTTGCAGTGTAGAGCCACCAAGTGAAAAAGCCTTCCTTTTTGTAGAAGGTACACTGAACAATGGAGGCTACAGCGAGAAAATCGTACTTCTAATTCTATTGTTAGCAACGGCCTTGCCGCAGTGGATACACCGGTTCCCGTGAGATCACCGAAGTTAAGCGCTGTTGGGCGTGGCCGGCACTTGGATGGGTGACCATCCAGCCGCCATGCGCTGTTGCCATTTTTCGGGGTGCACTCAGCCTCGTGATGCCAATTGAGGAGCTACTCGACCGAATAGTAGCGGCTTCGGTCAAAAATACCATCATACCGACCGGGAGAGCGGTGTGCTGACCCCACGCCCCTCCTATCCGCATCCTCCTCTGAGGATGACACGGCGGTCGGATGGTCCCGGTAGGCCACTCGTGGCCTGAAGACGGAGTGCATTGCATGCAATTCTATTGTTACCCTTGCAGCGCTCTTCCTTCAGGACAATACGCGTACACAAACTTACCACATTACCCAATGCTATCCCCAGATTGTTGGTAAACTTCATTGTCCCGTTTGGTAACCACATTTGGCGTCTCGAGAAACCTGTCGCGTAATGGGGAAGCGTCTGGCCCGAGGTGCATACCGGCAACATACCGACACCATCGCGACAACAGGAGCAAGTAAAGTGGATACTAGAGTTGTGTGCAAAACTTAGGGGTGAAAGTAGCTTTCGCATGATGTGTCACTGCCAAGTAACATAGCTCGATGAAACTTGGACCGTACATAGAAATGAGACGAACTGAAATGACATACTTATTCGAAGACAATAATTACACAGAAGTCACCCCGATTCTCGATGGTCCCCTGGACATTACAAAACGCAGAATATGATTTTTAACAGGGTGTTCGATGACCACGGACGCCAAAGCATTCTCTGCAACGTGCTCCCATGCTGCGGCAGGGCGTTGCATTCCTCCACCAGCGCGGTTCACAGCTCCTGGGTGGTCGTTGGTGCATTAGGACGTGCTACAATACTTCTCCTCAACGCATACCACACACATTTGATGGTATTTACATCGGGGGAACTCTCAGGCCAGTCCATTCGCTGAATATGCTCTCGTTCCGACGTTCCCCCTCCACCTGCGCTGTTCGATGCGGCTGCGCCTTATCATCCGTAAAAAATGGATTCAGTGCTGAATGCACCCCCGAAAAGAGGCAGATGGTAAAGGAGTAGAGTATCGCAATGACGTTGATTGGTGAGTGTACCATAACAACGGTACCACCAAAACGATCATGTTCGACAATGTTCCTGGGTACGTCACGTGTTCCCACCTCTCTCTGAATCAGGATACTCTAATATGATCGCTTAGGCCGCCCAGGTGTGCTTTGGGGAGGCATAATGTTGTATGGGTGGACTGACTTCCAAATCACTGAACACGGTACACTCACCAGTCAACGTTACTGTAACACTAAACTCCTCTCCCATATGCGTCTTTTCAGTTGTGTGTTTGTACATTCCTCTCTGACTTCATTTTTACGGAGGACAATGCGTGATTATATCGCGCAACGTAGGTGGACGAGCTCTCGGAACGAGAGGATGGATATTTGGCGAATGGACTGGCCTGCCCATTCCTCCGACTTAAATCCCATCTAGCACGAGTGGGATGCGTAGGGGAGACGTATTCCAGCAGCTTGACATGCACCAGTGATCTTCCAGCAGTTGTCAGCCACCCTGATGGAGGAATCAGACGCCCTACCACAAGAATTCCTTACCAGCCTCGTGGTCCACATGGCAGCACGTTGTAGAGCATGCATTGCCGTCCCTGGTGATCACACACCCCATTAAGAACCGTGACGTGCCTTTTGTAATGTCCAAGGGACCATCGAGAATGGCGCTGACTTTTGTGTAATTATTGCCTTTCAATGAAAGTGTCACTGCTGTTCATCCCATTGCGTATTTTTATCAGTTGCCTTCTGGACCGTACTGTACTGTACTTAAATGTAGCGGTTCTTTGTATGTACGGTTTAAGGTTAATCGAGTTATGTTATTTGGCAGTGATACATCGTGCGAAAGCTACCTTCGTCTTTAAGTTTTGCACACCACTGTGATATCCACTCTACTTCCTCCTGTTGTCGCGTCGGTGACGAGATGTTTCCGGTATTCACCTCGGACCAGACGCGATCCCATTACGTACCAGGTATGTCGAGACGCAAATGTGGTGACCAAACGGACACTGCAGTTGACCAACAATTTGGGAACACCATTGGGTAACGCGAGAAGCTCGTGTACAGGCATTGTCCCGAAGGACGAGTACCGCGAGAATTGCAACAGAATTAGAAGTATAAAACATGAAGGGATATAAGTGTCCGCAATAATATTCGCGTAATTCGTAGATGTCGTACAGCCTTAGATTAATACTACAGGTCTCTTGGAAGCCCGGGTGAATGTCCGAGGAGACGTATTCCAGCAGCTTCACGTGCACCAGTGATGTTCTAGCAGTTGTCAGCCACCCTGATGGAGGAATCAAACGCCGTACCACAAGGGTCCCTTGCTGTCGTAATTGACGATGTCGTCAGATCGACGTGGGAACACGTAGGGATCGTTTTTGCGGAGTCCGGTGTTTAACAATTAGTGGTGAACAGACTGCTCCGAAAGAAACACTTGTGGCTGCGCGATCGTTGTACTCTGCCCACCTGTCCTGCTTTACAGAGCAGCAAGCCTTATACTTGTACGTTCTGGGATGAGGCGTTGACGTCTACCACCTTGTCGCCCACCCGTGTTTTCAGTGCCCTTCAATCGCTTTTCATAGATGCTCACGACAGTAGCACGTGAACAGCGGACTAATTTCGTCGTTTTCGAGAAGCTTGTTCGCAGGCGAGCCATAACAATCTGTCCTTTGTCAGAGTCGTTTATTTATGTGGATTTCCGCATTTGCGTCCCGTATCGTCGCTAGAATGATTCTACAGTCTTTATTGTTGTTTCAGTTCCCCACAACGGGGGTGGGCTGCCAGCGGATAAAAACTACTCTTCCGCCAAGAGTCACATAAACTGTATTTATAGATGGTTAAAATATACAAAACGTGACAATAACAGATGATTTTGTAAAAAATACATAGGTGGACGATATTTACGATTTTTGCATAAAAACGAGTGAAAATTAACTAGGATTTTGTAAAATACATACAGACGCAAAATATTGATGGTTTTTAAAACTCGTTTGACGACTTTATATTACAGTTAAAATATACTCACTAGTGAATGTGAATAATGCCACGGTGTGATGGTGATGCTATGTGTGAGATGAAAAAATGTTCATGACGAAGGTGCAATGATGAGTATGTATGTGGGAGCCTGTACAACCGCAGGTCAGCAGTGTGGGGGAAGGGTCGCACGTCCTCGTTTCGGGCGAATACGGTCGATGTCCCACTATCTCCCACCAGTACGTTCGCAGGAGTTCCTGCACGGGGTTCGCTGTGTGGCATCGTGCATTGTCACGGAGAAAGATGGGATGCAGTGCCAGAAGGAAACACTGTTGTGCGATCCGACCACTTGCCACTTCAGTCTTGATCCACGCACGTTGTTAGTGTTTCCTAAGCATATTGTTAGGACGCTCGAACTGACCTCCGCCCGTTCAGACAGTACACGCGGCAGCTGCCTTAAACAGAGCAGTCGCCGCTCTTTGTACAATTTCACCTGGCCTTCTGCTATCAGCTAAAGACAGTGGACGTGCCGTGTGACGCACTTCCTTCACGTTACGGCGGTGTTAACACAACTTTTTTATCCAACCCATGTACATGTTGTACCGTGTCACGTGACCGCAGTGCCACCAGGCGAATTCAGTTTTACGTTGGCCGAGGTCACAATGCTTTGATTCATAAGTGTATGTCGTGTGGGATCATTGCTTCGGGGTAATGATTTCGCATTTTCAAAAAAAAAAAAAATAGTTAAAATGGCTACGAGCACTATAGGACGTAACATCGGAGGTCATAAGTCCCCTAGAACTTAGAACTACGTAAACCTAACCAACCTAAGGACATCACAAACATCCATGCCCGAGGCAGGATTCGAACCAGTGACTGTAGCGGTCGCGCGGTTCCAGACTGAAGCGCCTAGAACCGCTCGGTCACAATGGCCGGCATTTCGCATTTTCCACCGCTGCAATTTCAACTACGTTGTATAATGGTTTGGACGCAGCGGAGCCGTCAAGCCAGCAATAAATACAAAAAGAAGAAGCTGCGTGCCAGACTTGCCGCGATCGGTAAAGCGGATGCCGTACCAAAGCGAACAAACACCAGGAAAAATAATAGAGAAGAAACCAGCCAGGTGAAGTACAGGTTTTAGGTCAGTCCAGCAAGCATAACTTCACAGTCAACGTATACAAAGTCAGACGCAACTCATATAAATTCAACCGCATTGTTAGCACTAGCGGTTAGCACTAGAGTGAGACACACACTGGCTTCTATCAGAAAGCGTCAGCACTTCCGCGTTTGAAAGAAAAGTCTGCAAGCGGGACCGGACGGCCATACGTGTAGCTGCAGATTTATACTGAATTTGAATACTACACATAGCAGTGGGTGCAAGAGAATACCATCCACGCTCCGCAGGCGAGAGAGCCATGGTCTGAAGGGCAATTCGAAATTTTCTATTACGGATAAGATACGGATTTATAGCTCTACAGAAGCCGCCTAATTGAAATGATTTAATATATATGTGAACCTACACGTGAACTTCAGTTTGGATGAAAAAGAAGGCCGAATGCAGTTTCAACATTCAATAATTATTAGTTACAAATGTTGGTAAACTGTTGTCCTTGGATTTACAACATTTTTCCCAGGGAACACGACAAATTGTACAATATGTTGCAAAAAACCATTGATTTCATGTTATTTCATTACGAAATGCCAGTTTCACATTAATTATTTGGATTTAATTCCCCCCCCCCCCCCCCCCCCGACCAAAAAAAAGTCATTCTAGTACACCATTCTGAAATTTATACCGGAAAAAAGATTCTCAGAGCAAAACATGCAGAACTGAGTCCCTGGTAGAGGTTTGTTACATGGTCTTTACAGTTTGTCAACATGGTTTCCTAAAAGTTTTGTGCATCAAACCCTCCTAAGTCATTTTTACCCATTACCAATTGGAGATCTAAGTTTTGATACATTTTTCCAAGTTGAATGTAATTTTTCTTAACATTAAGGCTCAAGATTTTGGCATGGAACTGTGATTGCAATGACTTGATGACGTGATCTGTTGTTATAGACAGAAATTCCTCAACATCCCTTGCTATCGGTCTAGTGTCATCTGCAAACAACATGATCTTAGCTGCAGTTTCTGAGGACTGTATGTCATTTGTATAAATAAGTGCTGGACTGCACTTAAAGTATGGCGGGTCTTCCGTTACATGCTGCTATTGGCACTTCATTACCCAATTGGGTGATATCATATGGTAGCCAATGAGAACTTCTGAATCTAGTGACATGTTTTGCTGGAGGATACGAATTGACTAATTTTGTTTTTGACATGGAGAGTGCACGATTCATGGTTATTGATCTGGCTGCTATGGATTATAAGGTTGGTTACTGGTTTTCATATTTATGTCTTGTACTGTATGTGCCCCCCCCCCCCCCCCATGAACCATGGATCTTGCCGTCGGTGGGGAGGCTTGCGTGCCTCAGCGAAACAGATAGCCGTACCGTAGGTGCAACAACAACAAACGCATGGTTCCTGAAGAGGGGCAGCAGCCTTTTCAGTAGTTGCAGGGGCAACAGTCTGGATGATTGACTGATCTGGCCTTGTAACACTAACCAAAACGGCCTTGCTGTGCTGGTACTGCGAACGGTTGAAAGCAAGGGGAAACTACAGCCGTAATTTTTCCCGAGGGCATGCAGCTTGTAAAATATTCCGGAGGTAAAATAGTCCCCCATTCGGATCTCCGGGCGGGGACTGCTCAGGAGAACGTCGTTATCAGGAGAAAGAAAACTGGCGTTCTACGGATCGGTGCGTCGAATGTCAGATCCCTTAATCGGGCAGGTAGGTTAGAAAATTTAAAAAGGGAAATGGATAGGTTAATATTAGATATAGTGGGAATTAGTGAATTTCGGTGGCAGGAGGAACAAGACTTTTGGTCAGGCGAATAAAGGGTTACAAATACAAAGTCAAATAGGGGTAATGCAGGAGTTGGTTTAACAATGAATAAAAAATAGGAATGCGGGTAAGCTACTACAAGCAGTATAGTGAACGCATTATTGTGGCCAAGATAGACACACGCCGACCAGGGTGGCCGAGCGGTTCTAGGCGCTTCAGTCTGGAACCGCGCGACCGCTCCGGTCGCAGGTTCAAATCCTGCCTCGGGCATGGATGTGTGCGATGTCCTTAGGTTAGTTAGGTTTAATTAGTTCTAAGTTCTAGGGGACTGATGACCTTAGAAGTTAAGTCCGATAGTGCTCAGAGCCATTTGAACCATTTTGAACCAAGATAGACACGAAGCCCACGCCTGCTACAGTAGTACAAGTTTATATGCCAACTAGCTCTGCAGATGACGAAGAAATTGAAGAAATGTATGACGAAGTAAAAGAAATTATTCAGGTAGTGAAGGGAGACGAAAATTTATTAGTCATGGGTGACTGGAATTCGGTAGTAGGAAAAGGGAGAGAGGGAAACGTAGTAGGTGAATATGGATTGGGGCTAAGAAATGAAAGAGGAAGCCGCCTGGTAGAATTCTGCACTGAGCACAACTTAATCATAGCTAACACTTGGTTCAAGAATCATAAAAGAAGGTTGTATACATGGAAGAAGCCTGGAGATACTGACAGATTTCAGATAGATTAAATAATGGTAAGACAGAGATTTAGGAACCAGGTTTTAAATTGTAAGACATTCCCAGGGGCAGATGTGGACTCTGACCACAATCTATTGGTTATGAACTGTAGGTTAAAACTGAAGAAACTGCAAAACGGTGGGAATTTAAGGAGATGGGACCTGGATAAACTGACTAAACCAGAGGTTGTACAGAGTTTCAGGGAGAGCGTAAGGGAACAAATGGCAGGAATGGGGGAAAGAAATACAGTAGAAGAAGAATGGTTAGCTTTGAGAGATGAAGTAGTGAAGGCAGCAGAGGATCAAGTAGGTGAAAAGACGAGTGCTAGTAGAAACCCTTGGGTAACAGAAGAAATATTGAATTTAATTGATGAAAGGAGAAAATATAAAAATGCAGTAAATGAAGCGGGCAAAAAGGAATACAAACGTCTCAAAAATGAGATCGACAGGAAGTGCGAAATGGCTAAGGAGGGATGGCTAGAGGATAAGTGTAAGGATGTAGAGGCTTGTCTCACTAGGGGTAAGATAGATACTGCCTACAGGAAAATTAAAGAGACCTTTGGAGAGAAGAGAACCACTTGTATGAATATCAAGAGCTCAGCCGGAAACCCAGTTCTAAGCAAAGAAGGGAAAGCAGAAAGGTGGAAGGAGTATATAGAGGATCTATACAAGGGCGATGTACTTGAGGACAATATTATGGAAATCGAAGAGGATGTAGATGAAGATGAAATGGGAGATATGATACTGCGTGAAGAGTTTGACAGAACACTGAAAGACCTGAGTCGAAACAAGGCCCCGGGAGTAGACAACATTCCGTTACAAACTACTCATGGCCTTGGGAGAGCCAGTTCTGACAAATCTCTACCATCTGGTGAGCAATATGTATGAGACAGGCGAAATACCCTCAGACTTCAAGAAGAATATAATAATTCCAATCCCAAAGAAATCAGGTGTTGACAGGTGTGAAAATTACCGAACTATCAGTTTAATAAGTCACGGCTGCAAAATACTAACGCGAATTCTTTACAGACGAATGGAAAAACTAGTAGAAGCCGACCTAGGGGAAGATCAGTTTGGGTTCAGTAGAAATATTGGAACACGTGAGGCAATACTGACCCTACGACTTGTCTTAGAAAATAGATTAAGGAAAGGCAAACCTACGTTTCTAGCATTTGTAGACTTAGAGAAAGCTTTTGTCAATGTTGACTGGAATACTCTCTTTCAAATTCTGAAGGTGGCAGGGGTAAAATATAGGGAGCGAAAGGCTATTTGCAATTTGTATAGAAACCAAATGGCAGTTATAAGAGTCGAGGGGTATGAAAGGGAAGCAGTGGTTGGGAAGGGAGTGAGACAGGGTTGTAGCCTCTCCCCGATGTTATTCAATCTGTATATTGAGCAAGTAGTGAAGGAAACAAAAGAAAAATTCGGAGTAGGTATCAAAATCCATGGAGGAGAAATAAAAACTTTGAGGTTCGCCGATGACATTGTAATTCTGTCAGACACAGCAAAGGACTTGGAAGAGCAGTTGAACGAAATGAATAGTGTCTTGAAAGGAGGATATAAGATGAACATCAACAGAAGCAAAACGAGGATAATGGAATGTAGTCGAATTAAATCGGGTGATGCTGAGGGAATTAGATTAGGAAATGAGACACTTAAAGTAGTAAAGGAGTTTTGCTATTTGGGGAGCAAAATAACTGATGATGGTCGAAGTAGAGAGGATACAAAATGTAGACTGGCAATGGGAAAGAGAGCGTTTCTGAAAAAGAGAAATTTGTTAACATCGAGTATAGCTTTAAGTGTCAAGAAGTCGCTTCTGAAAGTATTTGTATGGAGTGTAGCCATGTATGGAAGTGAAACATGGACGATAAATAGTTTAGACAAGAAGAGAATAGAAGCTTTCGAAATGTGGTGCTACAGAAGAATGCTGAAGATTAGATGGGTAGATCACATAACTAATGAGGAGGTATTGAATAGGATTGGGGAGAAGAGAAGTTTGTGGCACAACTTGACTAGAAGAAGGGATCGATTGGTTGGACATCAAGGGATCACCAATTTAGTATTGCAGGGCAGCGTGGAGGGTAAAAATCGTAGAGGGAGACCAAGAGATGAATACACCAAGCAGATTCAGAAGGATGTAAGTTGCAGTAGGTACTGGGAGATGAAGAAGCTTGCACAGGATAGAGTAGCATGGAGAGCTGCATCAAACCAGTCGCAGGACTGAAGACCACAACAACAACAATATATATGTGGTGTCTGTTCTTTCGGACATGTCACAAAGAACATACACAACACATACACTGAAACGCCAAAGAAACTGGTATAGGCATGCGTATTCAAATACAGAGGGATGTAAACAGACAGAATACGGCGCTGAGGTCGGCAACGCCTACATAAGACAACAAGCATCTGGCGCAATTGTTAGATCGGTTACTGGCGCTACAATGGCAGGTTATCAAGATTTAAGTGAGTTTGAACGTGGTGTTATAGTCGGGGCACGAGCGATGGGACATAGCATCTCCGAGGTAGCGATGAAGTGCGAATTTTCCCGTGCGACCATTTCACAAGTGTACCGCGAATATCAGGAATCCGGTAAAACATCAAATCTCCGACATCGCTGCGACCGGAAAAAGATCCTGCAAGAATTGGGCCAACGACGTCTGAAGAGAATCGTTCAACGTGACAGAAGTGTAAGCCTTCCGCAAATTGCTGCAAATTTCAATACTGGGCCATCAACAAGTGTCAGTGTGCGAACCATTCGACGAAATGTCATCGATATGGGCTTTCGGAACCGAAGGCCCACCCTTGTATCCTGAAGACTGCACGACGCAAAGCTTTACGCCTCGCCTAGGCCATCAACACCGACATTGAACTGTTGATGAATGGAAACATGTCGCCTGGTCGGACGAGTCCCGTTTCAAACTGTATCGAGCAGATAGACGTGTACGCGTATGGAGACAGCCTCATGAATATATGAAACTTGCATGTCACCAGGGCACAGTTCAATCTGGTAGACGCTCTCGAATGGTGTGGGGCGTGTGCAGTTGGAGCGATACGTGACCTCTGATACGTCTAGATACGACTCTGATAGGTAACACGTATGTAAGCATCCTGTCTGATCACCTGCGTGCATTCATATCGGTTGTGCATTCCGACGGACGTGGCCATATCCAGCAGGATAATGCGACACCCCACACGTCCAGAATTGCTACAGAGTGGCTCCAGGAACACTATTCTGAGTTTAAACACTTCCACTGGCCACTAAACTCCCCAGACATGAACATTATTGAGCATATCTGGGATGCCTAGCGACGTGCTGTCAGAAGAGATCTCCACCCCTCTTACTCTTACGGATTTATGGACAGCCGTGCAGAATTCATGGCGCCAATCCCCTCCAGCACTGCTTCAGACATTAGCTGAGTCAACGTCACGTCGTGTTGCTGCGCTTCTGCGTGCTCGCGGGGGCCCTACAAGATATTAGGCAGGTGTACCAGTTTCTTTGGCTCTTCGGTGTATATACTGGGTGTAAATACTGATCATCACGTCTTTCATGTGACGCCCAGTGTCGATGGACAGTGTCGGTTTGTTTCCCGTTACGTCTTATCGGTACGTAATAACGTGGACAGTAAAACACGAAACATAGCCAATACTCCAACCAGCGACTGACCAGTACGCTGCTGCAGGTCGGTAGCAGTCAGCGCGTGCTGTCACTGCTGGAGCATTGGTTATTCTTCGTCTTTTACTCTCCCTCTTGTTACATATCGATAAGATGAATATTGCTCTAGACTAATTTGGGACGCTCTGTCGAATGGGCACGTAAAATCGTGTTTCAAAAATCATTTTGTTCGTAATATGAAACAAATCGTCACTTTCCGGCGACACTGGGCGTCGCACGAAAGCATGATGAGCAGTATTTGTTTGGGCTAACTGCAGGAATGATTGGTCTGTGTCACATTTTGAATTACCCCGTATATCTTCCGGTGCTATAATAGCGATGAGACTAGACAGTGGCAAGCTTTCTACGTCATCCACCACCCAGCCAGGAGAAAGGGAGGTATGTAACTTCAAGTTCTCGTGGAGTCGTAGTCCTTAGAGGCGGAGCACTGGCTCAGTTTACGAGGATGGGGCAAGGATTCGACCATTGCCTTGTCTAAGGAACCATTCCGACATTCACCTCGAAGTGAGTTACTGAAAACACTAGAAAACACTAAAGGCTCGTAATGGTTGGAGGTGAATTTGAAATTACCTGCTCCCGCATACGAGACCTGTGTCCTACCATCCGGGGAAAACGACGAAACGAAAACATTTCAGTAAGAGGTTGCAGGTGGACGTGTGAGCAAACTCTCACAGCCGTGACAAGCGCTGCGCGGAGCCGTATCTCGTGGTGTGAGGCGAGCTACTCGCACGCACACGAGGACATTATCAGTGCAAACAGCCAGCGGCGCTCGCACTTCACAGGTGGCGAGACAAGGCGCGTGCTTGGCGTGGCTCATGCTGTGTATTCGCTCGCTTTCACCACTTGAGCAACACTACGCTAATTCTTTCGTGGGGAGTATTGAACCTGCCGATACCACACTTTTTTTTTTTTTTACGCATGGCGTCGTCATAATGGCAGACGAAAATCACTCATCGAATTACATATTTACTACAGTGAAAAATTTTAATTCACATTCATTGGCTTCACCAGCTCACAAACACGTGCAACTTAACCTAGACCTCGGGCTACACTGCAGATAGATTGTCACCACAACCCATATTCCAAAAATTTATACAGACGCAAAATAAATATACGATATTTCACTGCCTGTGTTATTCTGATTACGATGCAAAGTTCCTTTGGACATGCATGCAGCTGGTGGTTGTCCTTATTCGCAATTGCGAATTCAATTGATGTACAAAATAAATATTGTCATGGTTCTTTTAGATCTTTATTTCTTCACGCATGACGCCACAGGGCAAAGGACTATTATATCACAGGTTAAATTCGACATCCTATATCGTCACAGGGCAAAGGACTATTATATCACAGGTTAAATTCGACATCCTATATCGGAATCAAATCACCACTTTCATGATCTGTTTTATGGACGTCTGTTTGCCTTTTGCTCTAATATAGTAAATACGAACTTCCCTTAATTTGAAGCTTTCTCTCAGGTGAAATTCTGTGCCGGATCGAGGCTCGAAAAGGGAGGCTTGCGCTTAGCGAGCAGTGTTCTGAACAGACTGCGCTATTCAGGCAATACGCAAACATTGCCTTCACAGTTTCAGTTTTGCGAGTACCTTTCTCCTACAGCCCAAACTTCACGGAGGCCCTGCAAACCATGCTGGAGTAGCACTGTTGAAAGAAATGACATGGCGGAGAAATGGTTTCAATACAGTCTGTGAGTTGTTCTCGAATGCACCTTTCACTTTGCATCGGACTGCGCGCTGCTGTAAAACACTGTAACAGAATATAGTTGCGTTCATCGGACACGCACATGCAGGCAAGACGAAATGGACTCTAGAACAAATGCATCGGTTATTTGGTCAGACTGCAAATGATACACACAGAAGTAATAGGATTTTCACAATTAACAAGAACTTGCTCAATTTCTGGTGAAGAAAGGGAGACATATCGGTTACAAAATGACGCTTGTTAAGCTGGACTTAATTGGCTGGCTCTGAGCACCATGGGACCTAACATCTGAGGTCATCAGTCCCCTAGAACTTAGAACTACTTAAACCGAACTAACCTAAGGACAGCACACAACACCCAGCCATCACGAGGCAGAGAAAATCCCTGACCCCGCCGGGAATCGAACCCGGGAACCCGGGCGTGGGAAGCGAGAACGCTACCGCACGACCACGAGATGCGGGCTGGACTTAATTGTTTTTCACTAAGGACAGCAGCAAACTTTTGCTTGGTGCAAATCATAACATATTATTCAATTAGCAGTTACTTGAAATACAAATTGTTTTTTTTTATATCACAGTAAGTCCAAAATTCAAAAATTAAAAGGAGTCAAGAATATTTACAGTCTGATCCTGTAATCAAATTAAAACATTTATGATGTGACTGCGGGTACGTACGTTAAACAACATCTTCTCATCTAAGAAATTTACACCTCACGAAAACTGTTCTATCTTCCAGATACCTCGTGAAAAATGTTACAAGGATTTAGTTTACCGTTTTTATATTTTTAAGTTCTGTGAGATTTATCTTAAGGATAAACTGTTAACATAAAGCAAAAGAAAACATATAGAGGAATAAATTAGTACATACTACATCAAGCGTACGTGGCTACCATTTGTACACATTCAAGAATCTCTCTTCACATCATTCTAATGAAATCTCGCTATGTAAAATAATGTGTAAAATTAAGATTACAAAAAATTTGCCCTCATTGCACGAATGCGCAACTGAGTATACCTGACTGAATTAGACAGCTAAATGAACATGAGTAAAAAATATAAACATATCATACAAAAAGCTTTCTTCTTTACAAACGAACATCTGAAGGTTATTGCAGAGGTCATGTGACTACAACAAGTGGAAATGGAAATGAGCGTATGGCATTGTTTTCCGAGAGGCCCCAACCGGGAAAGTTCGGCCGCCGAGTGCAAGTCTTATTTAAGTCGACACTACGTTGGGCGAGATGCGTGCCAGTGATGATGACAACACAACACCCAGTCCACGAGAGGAGAAAAATCCCCAACCCGGCCGGGATTCGAACTCGGGCCCGCTGCATGGGAGGCAGGCACGTAACCACCCAGCTAAGCATGCGGACACAACGACAAATGTTACCGATATAACAGTACATCCCCCTATCATTTCTCTTGAAAGCGAAAGTAAAATAAGGGTTTAACGTCAGGTCTGCAATGCTATCGTTACAGGTAGAGATAGAGCCGAAGCTGGTATAGGCTTAGCCAGACGATTCGAATCGTCGTCCTTTCGAACGCGACTCCAGAGTCGTATCACCAACCCCGCCGAAGAAACAGTTTAGGTCGGAGCACAGTAGGGGATGTCGAATCGACCGAAATTTGTCAGATAACCATATGCTGGAAACGCGCCGTTCTGGCACTGAACGGCACCCAATCAGCGAGGAGTGCGCGGTGCCCAATAGGTTCGTTCGTTGCGAGAATTTTTGAGGTCACGATAGTCATTTGCAACATACCAGGAATTTTTGAGAGAGTTGATCAATCATTCTACAGGGATATTTACCTTTTAACGGAGTTGAAGCCGAAAATTTCGAGCATTTATTGTAAAAAACGATAGGGGGGAAAACAGGAGTGTTGAAAATCTGCTTTGTTTACAGTTACCGATCAACTTTTCAGAATACTAGTTCATTTGTGCTCCTCATATAGTAAGAAAAATTATTTATGTAACCTTTAGATTTTATTATTAAAACACGTCCTCCACGGTATTGTAATACTGTCTCTTTAATGCAGTGTATTACACCGTCTAACAAAAAGAATGGAGCACCCAGAAGGAGAGGAGCAAATGATATGAAATGTCATGGATTGAGCGGGTATGTGATGTTATTTCAGTGATTACAGAATCGAGTTAAATGTACAAGGAACTTTGCAGAAAGAATCCACTTATCAGTATGACCTTTTACCTCCTCTGACCTGGATGTATGCAATGATTCGGTTGGGGAGGGTGTCATGGAGCAGTTGTACCCCTTCCTGAGGCAAGCTGTCTCGCAACTGTTGTAACTCGTCCTTGATATCCCGATTATAGGCACTGGAACGGAACTGACGTCCGCGTTGGTCCCATACATGTAAATCGGAAACAGAGCTGGGGTCCTGCCGGCGACGGGAGAACCTCAGCATCACGCAGATAATTCATAGAAACGCATGTCATGTGTGGAATGTTGTGTATGACTTCATAGAAGAAGTGGGCACAGTGTGATGCTGCAGCTGTCGTCGTACGAAAGCTGGACAGGAGCAGAAGTGATTAGCGAACAAGATAACACTACAAACAAAAGTGTTGTGGATTGGCAAGACAGCCAATCCACTATGAGGAAGCCGAAAGGCACACGTTTAAGCTCACGCAGGCTGGCGTGAGGTCTGGAACAGGACACGGAAATGAGAATAGCCAAAAACGTAGGTAGCTGCTGGAATACTTAAATTTAATCCATAATTGGGGAACATTGCTCTTGACGGTACATGTTTTACAGCATCAATAGTAACTGGTAATGGCGCCTTGCTACGTCGTAGCAAATGACGTAGCTGAAGGCTATGCTAACTATCGTCTCGGCAAATGAGAGCGTAATTTGTCAGTGAACCATCGCTAGCAAAGTCGGCTGTACAACTGGGGCGAGTGGTAGGAACTCTCTCTAGACCTGCCGTGTGGCGGCGCTCGGTCTGCAATCACTGATAGTGGCGACACGCGGACGCGGGTCCGACGTATACTAACGGACCGCGGCCGATTTAAAGGCTACCACCTAGCAAGTGTGGTGTCTGGCGGTGACACCACAAAAAGATTCACTTATCTTGTATTTCTTCAAGTGTACGAAGACTAGTCACAGATAATGCAGCAAGAATTAGAGGCCAGCTCGTACAATAGCAACTTTGATGAGACTCGCTGTACTAAGCACAAACGATGGTGTCGTACAAGTGAAATGACTGGCTGCCGCCGGCCGTCCTATGTTGCGACGGCCGAGAGCGCTCATGGTCCAGAGCTTCTGGAAGCGTGGGACAGTAGGTGTAGTCCGCAGCTCGTGGTCGTGCGGTAGCGTTCTCGCTTCCCACGCCCGGGTTCCCGGGTTCGATTCCCGGCGGGTTCAGGGATTTTCTCTGCCTCGTGATGACTGGGTGTTGTGTGATGTCCTTAGGTTAGTCAGGTTTAAGTAGTTCTAAGTTCTAGGGGACTGATGACCATAGATGTTAAGTCCCATGGCGCTCAGAGCCATTTGAACCATTTTGACAGTAGGTGTACACCATTGGGTTCTCAGACCCCGCGCGACTGCTATCGCCGTCTAATGGAAACTTTCAGTTCCACTGCTGTGACGCCTTTAGCATGGTATCTATACATGATACCACATGGACGAATACACTGATCACCCAGAACATTATGTCCACCTACCTAATAGCCGGTATGTCCACCGTCGGCACGGATAACAGTGGCGACACGTCATAGAATAGAAGCAACCTTGGTATGTCGCCGGAGGGACACACTAGTCACTTAATTCCCGTAAATTCAGGGGACGGGGGCGATGTGCTCTGACGCTGCGTTCGATCACATCCCAGACGTGCTTGATCGGGTTCAGATCTGGCAAGTTGGGGGGCCAGCACGTCAACTGGAACTCGCCACTGCATTTCTAGAACCACTCCATCACACTCCTGGCCTTGTGATATGGCGCACTATCTTGCTGAAAAATACCACTGCCGTCAGGAAACATGATCGTCACGAAGGGGTGTAAGTGGTCTGCAACCAGTGTACGATACTCCCCGGTCATCACGGTGCTTTGTACGAGCTCCACTGGACCCACGAAAGCCCACGTGACTGTTCCTCCGAGCATAATGGAGCCGCCGCCGCTTGTCTCTGTCCCGCAGTACAGTTGTCAAGGAGCTGTTTCCCTGGAAGACGACTGATTCACGGCCTCCGATAGGCACAATGAAGAACTTATCGGGACACGTCAGACTGTGCAACGCTCTGTCACTGCACCAATGTCCAGCGCCGGTGGTCAGGTGCCCATTTCAGTCGTAGTTGCCAATGTCGTGGTGGCACATTCATGAATCGGCTGCAGAGGCCCATCGTTAGGAGTGTTCGGTGCACTGTGTGTTCAAACAGACTTGTACTCTTCCCAGCATTTAAGTCTGATGTTAGTTTCGCCGCAGTCCGCCGCCTGTCCCGTTTTACCAGTCTCCCCAGCCTACGACGTCCGAAATCTTTAATGAGGGGTGGGCGCCCAACCCCACGATGTCTGGACGGTGTTTCACCTCGGTTTCGCCACATGTTGAAGGTATTCATCACAGCTTTCCTAGAATACCCGACAACTCGTGTAGTTTCCGAAATGCTCGTGCCGAGACTCCGGGCCATCTTAATTTGCCCTCGGTCGCACTCAGATAGATCGCGCACCTTCCCCATTCTACGCACGGACAGCACGCTCTGACACTACTTGCACCGTTCGTGTGCCTGACTAGCAGTCATACGTCGCCAGGCGACGCTGCTATAGCTTGGACGGGTTTATATCGATAATAGGTCGGTGGTCATAATGTTTTGGCTGATGAGTATATTTTGCCATTGAAAAATGGACCAATATACTGTCACTTAAGACGTAAAATACGAGGATGCATGTTGTCCTTGACGTACTGTTGTGCCATCAGATTTCCTTCAAACATTACCGGCCATGACCTGAAGTCACACTGATTGCCCGAACACAATAATGTCAATAGTAGCAACGTTGTGCCTCACTAAAACAGTAGAAGAACGGAACCTCTTCCCCCGGGTTCCTGGGTTCGATTCCCGGCGGGGTCAGGGATTTTCTCTGCCTCGTGATGGCTGGGTGTTGTGTGCTGTCCTTAGGTTAGTTAGGTTTAAGTAGTTCTAAGTTCTAGGGGACTGATGACCATAGATGTTAAGTCCCATAGTGCTCAGAGCCCGGAACCTCTTCCCAAAATGGTTCAAATGGCTCTGAGCACTATGGGACTCAATTGCTGTGGCCATAAGTCCCCTAGAACTTAGAACTACTTAAACCTAACTAACCTAAGGACATCACACACATCCATGCCCGAGGCAGGATTCGAACCTGCGACCGTAGCGGTCGCTCGGCTCCAGACTGTAGCGCCTAGAACCGCACGGCCACTCCGGCCGGCAACCTCTTCCCAGGTCAACGTAATAGCCGCGAACGGAGTTCGTCCGGGGTAGCGCAAAACCGCAGTTCATCGGGAACACGGTGCGAGGACTCCATCCTTCCTGGTGACGGCATCCCTTTGTGTTGTGGTGATGGCGGAGCCTACGGTAATTCTGTAGTCCATCCGCTGCTAGTCTCTGCAGCATGGCACAGAATGTTGCAGCGAGTCCATTATTTGACAACCACAGATGTGCCCGGTGCACAATACGGCGACCCTGCCTTGTGGTCGACATGAACATTGACGACGTGTAGCCTGCTCCAACATGGGACCACTGTCATATCCGAACGCCCCACAAATTAAGATATTGCACGATTCGATCAGTCGGCCAAGTCGAGACCCAAAATGAGGCCCCTACAAAGTCAGTTAGGTGCCGATAACGGTGTCTCACAAGAGAACGTGGCATCTTCGTGTCTTCCACAGAGACCTGACACTGTTCGTGCCCCTTATATTCCTTATAAGGCCTGGTAACAGCACTAAACGCGAAAAACATTAATAAGCTGTGGTGGACTTTCTACCAGTCACAGTCTCATCATTTACATAACTGCCAGTGGTGTAGACGTGTACCAAGTTACACTGATATCCGTGTCTTCTGGGTGCTTCAGTTTTTTGTCAGGCACTGTATCTTAAAATATTAAGTGAATTACGATACGCATGGCATAGTTGATTTAATAGCCAAGCTGTATCCAACAAACATCACAGAAAAGTCGCGTCTAAAGTAACTAGCAGCGTAGAGAATTTTAAGTTTGCATAACTCTGACCATTCAGCTTCAAAAATTTCCTCGATCTTGTTTAACACTTTCTTTAATGTAATTAAAAAACATAAAATCAGGTTTAAAAATTTTTGCTTTAGTACTTCATTAGTTCTGATTGAATTAATCCTAAATTGCTTTCTTTCAAATATGATACAACGTCATTAAAATGCATAAAATGTTCAGAGGGCATGTAAGCCCCGACAGTATTATACAGGGGAAGTATATTAAGGGACTGAAAAGTCCAAAAAAATCATACAGCTAAGATTAGTGCTTCTGTTGCTACTTACAAAAACAGTTTTTTTCTCATTAACACGCAAAAAATATTGCGTTCTCAACACTTTAAATGGGGTCTAGATTTCAAATTTGCAGATGAGCAAAGTTCAAATCTGTGTCTCTAATTAAAAAATGTTGGTTAGTAAGATCCTGCATTCCCAAAACTTACGTCGTTTGGTACCGAAAATGCTCTCTTTCGTCTCACTGGAGTTGAAAGAGAATAATTTTGACCCTTTTGGGCTTTTGCTTTACAAGTGTGAGTAGACCAAGTGCAGTTCTGTGTTTGAAATCAATCAATTGAAGAGTCGATTTTACGTCACAGTATGAAATATAGGAATTCGCAAGGGTCAGGTCGACCATTGCATAAAACATTCTGTATCAATGCTTCTTTGACGTCCTGTCTGATTCATAAGAACACTTCAGCAAGTCAGTTTTATCACCGCTAGCTACGTGTTCATTATAATCATATACAACTGTCAGTGTCACCACTTCAATCTTTCTTGGTTCTTGATACACCACGCACTTCATTTCCACGATAATTTGAAAGAAAGTGAACTTCACGATTGACCATCCATATTCTGTGGAGTACTAGCACATAGTTGGAGTGATACAGTTTGAACATTTTCTTCATTGTCTGCCTCTTCCTCATTAGCGCTTAGTTCAGGTTCTGTCATATTTTGTGAAGTACAGGCACACGCCTGAAGAGTTTTTCATTATTGTTTCGCAGAGTACTCCGCATCATTACATCTGCATTGTCATCACTACATCAGATGGTGTATGAAAATCATATTGAAAATTTCCTAGTTGAGTATAATTTTTTTCGTCTGTTACATCTCTTTTGCAACAGGTAGCCATGACCCGAAACAAACAAAATCTTACTAAGTTTACCAGTGATTTACAAGTCACGTATTATTTCTATTGTTTTTTGTAAAATGAAGTGCTATATTGTCCTTTGCAAGAATCTGTTATTGTTTACAGAAGTTTCTCTGAAAGCAGAAAAAGCTGTAATGATCAAAGGGAAGCAACCAAAAGTTAATATAACCTCAACTTGCGACGTCACTGTGCTGGACCTGACAGGTCATATTTTACGCTATAATTGAATACCACTAGGGTTTTGTATTAATATTTTATCAAAATTAACATCAGTGTTTATAAAGGTAAGTATACAGCAATTGTCACTCACCTCAGTTCACACTCGAACCTCATTTTTATTTACGTAACCCTGCAGCATTGTTTCACACACCAAGCAGCCATTTGGAATACAGCTATTCACAATTCAGGCTGGTGTATAGGCTTCAGAATGGCGTGTACTGACATCTCCCGTAGGATGCACAAACTGTATGGAGTGGCACCTTTCAGTCGCTACAAGTCTAACACTGCAGTCACAATGGCACAGATATCGGTGGATTCCGCCGACGTCCGACATCGGTCGGAGACGGCCGATCATCTCAAATCAAAACGCCAAAACGTGCGCGGTTAGCCGGCCGTAGTAGCCGTGCGGTTCTAGGCGCTACAGTCTGGATCCGAGCGACCGCTACGGTCGCAGGTTCGAATCCTGCTTCGGGCATGGATGCGTGTGATGTCCTTAGGTTAGTTAGGTTTAATTAGTTCTAAGTTCTAGGCGACTGATGACCTCAGAAGTTAAGTCGCATAGTGCTCAGAGCCATCTGAACCATTTGAAACGTGCGCGGTCACACTATAACCGATCTTATTTCCCGAACGTACAGACTTCGTATGTCAATCGCTGAAATTCAAATCAGTTAGTTTCCTTCGGTGAAATCGACCGACGTTCTCTCACACGAAATATGGAGCGTGCAAAACTGATAAATTTAGTCCAAGAAAGGGTGAGTTTGTGGCATCCTGAAGATTAAAATAGCATAATCGGGATATAGTTCAGAATCTATGGACTGAAATAGCAGGTTTATTCGCAACGTCAAATAGGTAAAATCTTTATTGGAAATTTTAGGCATAGATTATAGCGTCAAAAAATAATTAGCTCGAGTCAAAAGGGTGGCATATAGCTACTGTACTGAATATTTTTTGTGGTAGGTTTTCATTAGTTGTCTACAAACTATTATTACTGCTTACTGGCGTTTTATGCCAGAAGGGAAGTGATTCTATTGATATGAGGTGGTTTGCAAATGTGATGTACGCTATGTACTTCCACTTCTAAGTGGTTTAGGTTTTCAAAGTATCTTATGTTACACTTTATGCTTCTCTTTCACTCGTGGGCTAAATGACACTCATTGAAGGTTAACTGACATACGTCTGCACAACTTCAAATAAATACAGTGAAACAGAGCGTTTATAACTTGCTTTTCAAGGTCACCTCGAATTATGTCGAGAATGTAGCAGAACGTTTCTCCCGTCATCTCATATATTCCCTAAAACTTGTCTGGTTATTCCGATAATTGAGGACAGAGCGTATAGTACTCGCCACGGGGAGCTCGATCACGTGCATTCGGCGTTGCTTTAATAGTACAAGCCACTATGCAGCACTTGTATCCGAGCACAGGGGCGTCGTGATACCCACCACACCCTAAGAAGTTAAAAACTAACCTACTTCATACACAGAATAGATTCTAACCTAACCTAACCTCCCTGACCGTGCCAAAAACTGACGAAGGAGACGGGACGCACTATGACCACGTTGCCGGCCGATGTTATCGGTCGACCTCTGGCGAAGGTGTCTGACGACCGTTGTCGGTGCTACTGCGAACGCAGCTAACGGGTTTTCGAGTTAACATAATTCCACACAGAATCTGCCGCGACTCCTTTGTCCCGCCAATAAATAAAAGGGTAACTACTTTCTTTCGCATAATAAGAATTAGTTGAACCGAGTTACTTTTAGATTAAATGAACACACTTTAAAGCGCTCTTCGCTCATTTGCTGCTGTTTTACGACAGTATATCGACGAAGGTGCATTTGTGAAATATACTTTTTAAGGCACATTTTGGTCGCTTCGACGTCCGCTATACTTCTCTGACCTCATTAACAGGTACTTTTTTCTGTGCCCTGTGTAAAGTTCTACAGGGCACCACAGAAAAAAGGAATAATGAAGGGAGATTGAGAGTTTAATGCCTCATCGACAACTAAATTTTCCGAGTGGAACACTAACGAAGTTGAAGCCATTCGGGGAGAATATGTTTGAGCTTCATAATAAAATCTCACTGTCATAATACTGCACCACTTTACTCGGTGAGAAACTTTTCAGCTGCCGTTGACGAAGAAGGTAACGTGTTTTAGATGCCTCCGCAGGAACTAGTGGGAGAGTCCACCTGTTTGCAGACGGGGTTATATTCGATTTTTTTTCTTTTTGTGTCACTTGGCGAACATATCATGCAGCCAGCAGCCTGTTACGCACATAGTTCATCAGATTAAAATTATATGTAAGAATATACAGAGCATATAGTAGTGTCATTAGTTAACACGACATGAAATGTATTGTTGTAGTAAAGAAGACTATTATCTGGACTTCACTATGTGTGTGGATCTGTGCATAGGATGTTTAAGGGGCTGATCAGTACTCCAGAGATTTGGGCTCCAGTTCCCCGTAATATCCCGATGAATTTAATTCCCCGTAAAATCCTAATGAACTATCAATGCCGGCCGGTGTGGCCGTGCGGTTAAAGGCGCTTCAGTCTGGAACCGCGTGACCGCTACGGTCGCAGGTTCGAATCCTGCCTCGGGCATGGATGTGTGTGATGTCCTTAGGTTAGTTAGGTTTAATTAGTTCTAAGTTCTAGGCGACTGATGACCTCAGAAGTTAAGTCGCATAGTGCTCAGAGCCATTTTGAGCCAACTATCAATGAAAAATATCAATTTATGAACGGCTCAACGTTCTGCGATAAGCTGTATGTGTCGTACCTGTTGCCTCAAGAGCTCTGCAGAAGATTTTTCACAACCTTCTGGTACACTGAAAGCCGAATTTCCTTAAATTCTTGTGAGGGATGTTGAACAGTTCTTGTCAGGTTTTTGAGCTCACCAGAATCGATGATGTTCGGTAATGTTCGGTGGGTTCAGATCGCTGCTTTTACCAGGTTATACCAGCAAATTAGCCTAATTTTCTAATAACCACGATGTCTTCGTTCATCTCGTCAGCTACAAACGGGACCAAACGAGCCACCAGTTTCATCCTCTTTGCTGTCGCTCTCGCCTATACTCATGGTCAAAATGGATCTGCGCCGGTTTCTTAGTGGAATTAGAGAAATAAATTCTGTAATATTTGACAAAAAAAGCTGTTATCGTTTCACACTATGGACTTCAGAGTTCCGCAGAGCCTACCAGTTAATTTCTTAGACCTAATTTCACGGCTCCTTCGGAGTCACTCAGTTGTCTTTGTTATGACATTCTGAAACAAAAGAAGTACTTGATGCTGATGCATACCTCCAGACGAATACGCTTATATCACTCATAACGTATACAGTGCCCTGGAGACTTTCAGCGACACATCGTACCTTCTCATTATACAGTAAGCCTCCTGCAGTATTAATGAACAAGCAGTTTGACATGTGGTAGTGTCCTAAATTCACTGTTGCATAGTAATTGAAGCAAAAAGGCAATATACGAATAGCAATTTGCTTTCTGATGCAAAATTCGTTATTGTTTCCACTACTACACACATACAGACTGTACAAGATGGAAGTGAAGTAGAATATGTTGCTACATTGGCTTGAAGATGAAGTCGTCTCTGGAATACGATAACCCATCGGCATGTAACTTATTATGGTGTATCCCGACAACAGCGTCGTGCGGCTGCCCGGTTTTTCTGTACCGCGCATTTGACTTTAATTGTGAGCGTTATGGGTGTTATCACTCGTGTTTATACAGAGGAATATAATTGGTATTCCAACGTGATACATTCGGGCAGCGAACGCTAGTTTTTCTTTTTAATGAGTGATATTAGTCGTCAAATCAGAGTTCTTGCCTGTTCAAAAAGCAGTAAACGACGAGTCACGCTTAATAAGTCTCTTCTTACGTTCCATTATAATTACCCGGGCGCAACACAACAGTCACGACTTTCGGTTGATATCAGCTTCCTCAGCGTTTCTACAGCTGTAATTTGACATGAGACGATTTTCGCGCGTTTTTTAGTGTTAAAACATTTCTTACCAGACTACGTGTCGGTGAACAAATGAAAAATTCTGTCATTATCTCTTTATCTTAACAGGCAGTAAATTTTCTGTGAATGTATGCAGGAACGGTTCCGATAGTACCATAAGAATAACTCAGAAATGAAGGCAATGGACGTATGTACAAAATTTGTGGAAGATACGTACGTGTGCATATAATAATCATCAATTATGATTTAGTTTTCATCACAAAATACTTTCCCATTGATCCATTTAGGTTAAGAATCTGATAGAAGCCTCTCTAGCGTCGATAACGGCTCTTTTAGTTGTATTAGGAATATTGATATGAGGCTAAAACTTATACATGGGGTATCCAAAATACCGGAATAACATTGCCGTGGGCGGATCTTGTGTAGTACGCATTTCTGCCACTACGCGTGTATAGCGCAACTCATTGCCAGTTCAGTGGCGCCTGTGTTGTCGACCTGGCCCCTCCTGTTCATTTGCAGCGATTGTTTTTGCTAGCG